>NW_024543084.1:2910000-4110000 GCF_018167655.1 Microtus oregoni
AGTTTTTGTAACTGAATGGGTGTCAGATTTGAAATTATCAAAAAAAAAAATTGCTGGAAGGATCTGTAGCAAACAGTTAGCCTGAACAGAGTATGTGAAGATAATATGACAGTTACCTCGGCCCAGTAGCTGTTAATACATTGCTGGCATCTTTCCAGTTTAAAATAAAATAAGGCTAGGCAGTAGTGGTGCATGCCTTTAATCCCAGCACTCGAAAGGCAGAGGCAGAAGGATCTCTGTGAGTTCGAGGTCAGCCTGGCCTACAAGAGCTAGTTCTAGGACAGACTCCAAAGCTACAGAGAAACCCTATCTCAAAACAACAAACAAACAAACAAACAAATAAGGCTAGAAACCATAACAAAGATTCTTAAAAAACTGGGTTCATCTTAGTCTTGGTTTTTGATGTCAATGACTTCTTCCTTATGTACCTTCTAATTTGAAGTTTGTATTACCACAATTTTTTTTATTTCTTTTATTATTTTTTTTTTTTTTGTAGTCCAGGCAGGCCTTGAACTCAATCTAGTTGCCTGAACCTCCAGAATACTAGGATTCTAGGTATATACCACCTTGCCTGGTACTTTTACATTCTTATTGAAGAAAAGATGATTTTCCTACAATATAGTCTAGGGATGGGATGATTTCCTCACCCCTAACTCTTTCCAGATATTCCCTACCTCCCCACTTGGAAAATAATTAGGCAAATGCCCTCTCTTGGAGCTGTAGCTCCAGTAATACCAATACTTTTTTTAAAAAAGATTTTTCTTTTTATAGTTATTTATTTTATTTCATGTATATTTCATTTTGGAGTGTTTTCCTGCATGTATGTATGTGCACCACTTGATTTGATGCTCACAGAAGTTAGTTATGAGTGTATGGAATTCATTAGAACTGCAGTTACCCATAGCTGTGAATCACAATGTAGCTTCTGGGAACTGAACCAGGTCCTCTGCAAGATCAACAGAGCTCTTAAATGTGGAACCACCTTTCTAGCCACCACTACCTTTTTTAAAATTAAGACTATTTCATTTAATTATTTTGTCAATTGTTGAGAGTTTTATTAAAGTAAACTTTGGAGCAACAGTTCTGATTGCAGAATTATTAATAGGCTAAAAAGATTATTTGTTCGTCATTCAAAAACACAGTTTGGATAGTCACTTATCAGATTGAAATATGTGAAGTTAAATTCTGAAAATTATGTATAGTATATTAGATAACATATATAATGTATGTATATAAAATGTTAAATTAAGCAATCCACCTCTGTGCTTTGCACAAAAACAGTTCCTGAGGAAACATCTTCAGTGTCCTTTGCCCTGAGAGTCAGTTCTGTAGTGAGCATGCCAAGGAGAAAGACACACTCCACATGAATATTTGTCTTTTACATATTCAAATAAACTAAGAAATCTTTTTTTCTAAGAGCTCTTCACCACCATTGATTTTCATAGACTCCATTGGATTACGGCACCAAAAATTTTCTAAAATAGATTAGAATATTGATCATTTTTCCATAGGGGATTGTGGATGCCATGGGCTACACTTTAGAAATAACTTTTCTAAAGTAACAAACAAAGAAGCAAAAATGAGATCATGCTATTGGTTAATTATTGAAATTACAACCAGTCGCCAATATTTCAAACTTTAGAAGCATGACATCTTATTGATTGCTGTTTTACTGAGATGATACTAGAGGGAAGGGGCAGCAAGCCTGCTGTGGAGATCAACTAAATAAAGCGTTAAGATATATTTTTGTAGGGAGTCAGAGATGTGGTTCTGCAGTAGAGACAGCATGCTGCTTTTCAGAGGGCCGTGTTTAACCCCCAACATCCAAGGAGGTTGCTCGCAGTTGCAGTATCTCCAGCTCCAGGGTACATATTACCCTCTTCTGGCCTTCATGGCCACTGTCCTCACATGAACATGTCCATACACAGAAACTCATACCTACGCATAATTAAAAATAAAAATGTAGTAAATCTTGAGAGGTAGAATTTCCTAGTAGTATTCCTTAGGACTGCATATTGATTTCTTTAGACAGTTGCAGTTGTCACGAAAATATCCATTGTGTTGATGTCCCTCCAACTACAATTTCTTCAGAAGGCATGAGATATGCAGTTCCCCAGATGTGTTAAAATGTTCTACGCCAGAACAATGAATATAAACATTTTTAAATACTGAACAACACAATGTGAGTAAAACCATGAAAATATTTTGTGGTGGTCGTTGGAAGATGGGGGTAACTGACGTTATGCAGGGAGAAAGCATCGTCTTTATTCATGGGAAACTATGTCAGTTACTAATAATTTATTTCAAGATAATAATTAGTAAAAAGTTTATATTTTGTGAGTAAATAAGTGCTATAAATAGGTGCTGATCCTGAAAACACTATTCTGATGCCCCATATATTCAGATATACTTTAGATTAAAAATTATAAATGAGACTGTTATTTCCAGTAGTAAATGCCACACTCTGTAATGGAAGTGAATGATATCTTGTTTCTAACTCCATGCAATAATACAGCAAAGCTCTGGGGTACTAGAGTAGTTCATTTTCTGAATATCAATTAGCAATTATCTCAGTTTTATTGATACAGACACAAGATTGAATGATAGAGAATTTTCTGGTCTTATCCTCCTACCCAAATAACAAACTCAGCAATAATGAATGGCGTTTTGGGGCAACTCCCGTGGTCATCCCCAATCCTGACTCCCCAAGTTAAAGCATCAATTCTTGTCTTAGAAGACATGGACTAAGAAACTGGTGACTCTCACCACCTAGGCAAGATTTGATTATCACACCAAATAAATTTTTCTCAGTTGTACATTATGCTTAGCAACGTGGAAGATGGTTGATGTTTCAGCAAGAAACTGAGCATGCTCAGTTGTATTCTCTTCTTCCTGTTCTCTGCTTTTCCCTTTTCCAGCTCCATCCCTCAAATCATTTTCTTTGAGGTCCTCAGATAAATGGGAGACAATTCTCTGACGACAGTCAATCATCCAAACTCAAAACTCCCTTAAAATACTGAACTTTTTAGTGGAGTGCTTTATGGCTGTCTCAAAACCAAATCCTTATATACTAGGCAATCATGTGATTGTATCAATGTAAACTCAACTGACAGCCCTTCCAGTAGTGAAGGGCTTCAGGTTAAGGTGCATAATTTGTGCAGTTCTTATGGGCAGAAGCTCCTTCTCTGTAATTTTCACATTGTTCAACTCTGAGTTTTATAGCAATGCTGTCCTGATAGTACCAAATTTCTTCTCATAGAGACATGAGTATGCTTTGAACTACAAGATCAACTGAGAATCTTCAGAATGGTTTTGTGGAACTCTGAGGTCTCATGAGTATTTTAATGACACACAGGGAGACACTGGAAGAGAGCTGAGAATGTTGAGCAAGTGTTTTATAAGTTCTACTTGCTCCTTGAGGCCTGAGGCCATCTTGTTTTTAAGGAAAAAATGATGGTAACAAAGTAATAAATGAATTAGTATCACTGTAGTAATTTCAACTTGGTTTTGATATGAAACCAATTTTAACTGATTTTCAAAAATAACTATATTTTCTTTTTGAACAAAAACGTTGGTTTTATGCTTATTAGAATGAGAAGTTCCTCACTAAATTTTTTGCTTGTTTGTTTGTTTTTTTTTTTTTTCTTTTCTCTATGGAACAGTCCTGGCTGTCCTGGAATCTTACTCTGTAGACTAGATTGGTCTCAAGCTCACAGAGCTCTGCCTGCCCCTGCCTCCTGAGTTCTGGGATTAAAGGCGTGCACAAATACTGCCCAGCTACCTCACTAAAATTTCTTCAAGTTATAGATTTTAGAACCTAGGAAAGAGATAAAGACCAAATCCCTGGTTGAATGGGCCAACACACAGATGGCACAAAATTTCTTACCACTGTCAAAGTCTTATTTTGTAACAAATGTTGAAATGAAACTGATCATAGCACTTAGATATAACTGATATATAAGATATAATTAAGATATAAATTCATTTAAAATAGGTTTCATTATTGAAGTGAAAATCGAAAAATAAATCTGCTTTACTTGTACAAGTAAAATATATTTTTATATACCTCCTGTCATTTTCAAGACATAAACAAAAATAAGGAAAACAATAAAAATGGACAAAGCTAAGAGCAGAGCTGTTATTATTAACACTAGGGCATCGTACACAAAAAGTGGTGACTTTCATGAGTTTGTTTCAAAAATTCAGCCATACTTTAATAAGACAAAGATCATGTTGAATGGTAGGCTCCTGTAAATGTCAACAGATCTTAGCATTTGATCATCTGCCTAAATAACCTTCCAAGAATCACACCAAGAAAGCACACATTTATTAGAGCAGAGATTGAGGACTAGAAATGTAACAAATTCAACAGTGCACAGGAATTTGCTTAGTTGGGGCTGAAATTGGCATTGTTTGAGTCCAGAATAACTTGCTGTCTTGTACTTGACCTCTGGACGTTGTTATGGACATGGTGAAAGAAATGATCCTACACATAATGCAGTCATGTCATTATAACAACGTTTAAGTGATATTTCATATGCGCCAAGGTATTTACAGAAAGATTTGGTCCTGAAAGTAAATAGAAATGTCAACAAACAATAATAAGAGAGGCAGGAGGCAGTGTGGAGGGCGAGGAGCAGAAAGGTGAAGTGCAGGAATTGGCTTCAGCTGTCCCTTACAGGAGACTTGCGACAGTAAAGGAGGTACTCTCTGCTCCTAACGTTAATGACGGAAACATTTTGGAACATTACAGATTAAACAACATAATTTTCCACCCTCTAGAATAAAAGGAGGAAATTAACATAAAACATACACTTAAGGAACTGGTCAAAAACACAGCTAAAGCAGAGAAGACAGGAAATGAGCACTCATTGGAGATAGGTAAGCTCTCATGCCTCGTAAATAGACTTTGATGAATTGATCTTGTTTCAACAAGAGTTGATGCTTTCAGCACTTCCTTTCATCCCTTCCCTGCAATCGATCTAAATTTCTGAGGAGTGTGGAATGAACATTTTCATTGGCCGGCTTTCCTCAGTGTTGACTGGATGCACAAATAAAAAGGCAATTCTCGAGTTTCTTCTGAACAACTTGCAGCAATGTCCAACAAATGAAATTGGTTTGCATAACAGTTGAAGCCCTCACCAAAGCCTTTTTATCTGCCCCCCACCCCCACCCCTCTTAAAAGGTGTGTGGGAAGTCCAAATACTTGGACAAGCCATGAGTCTTTCCGTGGTACATGTGTGAAGAATTCCTTCATTCCTTCCAAGAACCTCATTTCTCTTGCATAGCTTTATGGATAGCTTTGTGGTTTTGTATCCTGATGCCATAATTTGACAAAAGTTATCTTTTCACTTTTCTAATTTGAGAATTTAAATTATCTTTTAAAGTTCCCATGTAAGCATTATATAGAAAGCAGTTGTTACAGAAGAATACAATAGAGTGTTTTCTTGTTTACTGTTCTTCTTTCCTTATTTAGAAGACAGTACAGAACCAACTGATGAAAAGCGTCTGGAGTTGCCAGTGTTTTCCAAAAGGTCAAAACTAAAGTGACAGATAGTAAAGGAAAAGAAACAGCCTGTCATCACTGAAATCATACTATCATAATTTACAATGACATAACTCGGAAATCCTTAGAAACAAGATGAAGTAAGAGAAGCTATGCACACAAGTCAACCTCTCAGGTTAACGGCTCATTGTCATAAAGTCTGAAAGAAACACACAAAGGCATTTTGCCACTGTTAGCAACCTGAAGGACTTCTTGATGTCAACCAAGGTGAGATACTTCAAACACTCTCGTCTATGACTGCAGGAGTAAGAAAATGCCGGCTTAACACTGTTTCATTAACAGTTGGAAATTATAGTTTTCTGAACCCACAAATAATCAAGCACAAGTTTTCGTTGCTGAAAATTCTCCAGAGAGCTAAAATGTAAGCTAAAATGACAAAGATACTCTGCAAACATGGTGTGGCTACCACAGTGAAACAGTGCTCCCGGGAAATGGTGCGCATTGGACGACTGTCAAAATTTGCATAACTTACTCTGCATGAATTAACTATGAAGCATAAAAATCGACTTTGACTTAAAGACACATGGAATTGTCACGTCATGTTTCTAGACATTGCAATCATGACATCAGACTAATTCCGAAGTCATCTACGAAACCAGAAAAACATGGCTGTCACACATGCCTGCCATGCCCTGTACACAGGAAGAGAAATGTGGTCCCGCCAGGAAAACCAAACCAAACCAAACCAAACATGGAACCAAGCTAGGTCCTTGTCTAAGTGTGTTTAGGAATCTTTGAGGTGGGCACTTGTCACCTGAGTCCATGGTGACCACTCTGATGTATCAGGCTGATGGACTAGGCTCCCAGGAGAAAATTCAGGGATGTTGGGATCTCTAAGTTTATTAACTGTCCAGAAAAATCAAAGTCTGATATTTAACATCTGTCCTATTGATTTTAATCATTTATCTTCTGATCAAAATTTCAAACGGTGCCAAAAGAAAAAAAAATCATCAAGTCAAAAGGATTTGGTGGGGGTATCTTTGTTTCTCTCCCAAAGCCTAAAAGTTATACTCAACGGCGGCACAAAGAGTAAAGAGGTTGTTATTCATATTAACTACATTTACATTCCTAACGCAACATCCAGAGAGCTAATAGTGGGGTTATTAACATAACAAACGTAAATGTTCTATATAAATAATACTGTTTCAGGCCAGCAACCGCTCATCTGACAGCATTTAGGCACAGGCTCAACATCTGTTTATGAACACTTTGCCTAATGATATCATCAGATATCATTAAGTGCGGCAGAATACAGCATAGAGGCAGGTGCAGCTGCCTTCACAACCCATCACAGAGAAAGAAAAGAGCCGCATTCCCCATCCGAAAACCCATCATTAGGACAATTTTCTTCGACAAACCAGCCCTGTGATTTCAATCTGTATATCACCTGTAATTGTAGTTTTTAGCAAGAAGCTGATTCTATACATTTAGCGACGAATCACGTTGATGGCCTGAATACTGGAAACACATTTGTGGTACCAGCTGCGGCAGCTTTTTTTAGAGCCTGTGTTAACAAAATACTGCTAACAAGGCAAGGCTTGGAGTGCGGCTTTGTTTCTCTTTCTTGTTCATCGTGTTTAGATGTGCATAATTATGGAAATTAGCAATTGATTGCTTCTCAATAATAATTGATTACTGGTCACTGAACTCTGCTGCAGCAGTTTCCTGGAGGTGAGTAGATGAGATAAGTGAATTCCTTCCAGTTCCAGCCCGACAGAAAGAAAGACCAAAAGAACTCTCGATTGTACATCAGTTTCCATGATAAACAGACCAAAGGGATAATAGAATATCCCAGAATCTAGTTTGCCCTGAAGCAAATTGTAAAGATCATAGCAAGCCTGCAGAATTCTCCCTGTGGACCGTGTAAGAAACATACATCATTTTTATATATGTCAGTTGGTCTTTGATTTGAAAATATTTCTACCCATTTAATTTATCTCTTTCAGTCAGTTTTCTTAAATTGTACAATTTAAGGGTTATATCACAAAAATGAATACCAATTCTCTATACCTCTCAAAATGAAACAGACTGACAAAATAACGTGAAGTCTCTTTTTTTGCAAAGAGGTATAAATTCAGAAGCCTATCATGCCAGACAGACACCGAGCACTTCAAAATGACTCTCCTCGTTTTTTGATCTGCCGTATATCCATCCACATTTTGGTCAGTGCCGACTGGCTTGTTCAGTATAGCGTACCATGCCTTGCCGCCGCTCACGTTTAAAGGAAAACACACATATTTCTTGGCTTACTCGGTGCTATCAATTTGAACACAACATATCCAATTCAAATGTGCTGCAGTACATGGAAAGCTCACAGACAATAAAGAAGCCGAGCTGTTTGTTAAACGGGAAACACCGTGACTCATGGTGTTTCAAAGATGTGAAAATCAGTAAGGAAGGCAACAGCAACAGGAAAAGCTCTGTATTTAAGAAGAGTCAAGTGTTAAACGTTAAATGATGCCCTCCCTGGTGTGTGTGTGTGTGTGTGTGTGTGTGTGTGTGTGTGTGTGAATTTACAGAAGACATGGCTGCTTTGTGACAACCAACTTTACAACCCGATTCATAAAAAAAAAAAAAATGCAGCTCGGTTAAGTTAGTATGCTTGATTTCAATCGTGTTTTTATCCCAAAATGGGTAGCAGATTGTACAATCATGACTCAAAAAAATATGCACAAGTTATAAGAATTAGGCAACAGTTTGAGAATAAAGCTGAAATCCTTCTCTCTGCCCACTGTGGGATTTCTCACATAACGAGCACGTGCATTTCCAGAGATCTCTGTCACGGAGATGGCCAGAGCCACTGTTTGCTGCTTCCCCAGCAGCAACACAAGATAAAATGGCGATAAAACTCTTGACTAGAGATGAAAATGCCACACTGCACGACTGTGCAATTCTAATCTCTTTGCACTGTCCTTTAACAAGAATCTATAGCCCTGACTCACAAGCTCCTCTGTACAGTGACATTTGTGTACCAAATAGCATGATTTTGAAATTTTGTATCACTCCATAACCAATACCTTAAATAAAATAGAATTTAGGCACTGCGGGTGAGTCTGTGCACACACACGCCATGATGTTAGTGCCAACAGCATTTAAAAAAAATACAGACAGATCCTCTGTAATATATCTCTGGGTTTATTATCAGCATGACATTTTAATGCCTATTATTAAAATTGTATTTCAGGGGTTGGGGTGGGGTTCAGGTGGGAGAGTGCTTTGGAATATTGGAAGAAGTTGCACATAAAATGATTTTGGTAACCTAGTGATGTCCTTGACACATGTTGGCACCGCAGAGTGTATCTGCTTAAAGAGACATATGGCTTAAATGGCAGAAGTCAGAATTTGAAAGGTATTAGGAAAACCATGTGGGGCAAGTTTGAACCGATGTTGGCTGGTCTCTGACTTCACATGCTCAAAACCCATACAATAAATAAACCAACTGATTCATACTTCCCGGCTTTTTTGGGGGGGGACTTTTAAAATCACATTAATAGGAAATGAGGTTTAAAATGAAACTGCTTGCTAATAACGCGAGGTGACTTTAACATACTAAGGCTTTAAAAAAAATAGTAAATGATTCTGGACAGAAACCAGCTGGTGTGGCTTGCTGTCGCTGAATTCTCCATTGCTGAGATCAGGAAGCCTTTTGGAGAAAATCAGAAGCCAACTCTGTCTCGTTTTTCTGTGCACCTGACAGTTCTGCAAAGCCCTTTCCTCAGCATTCCTGGTTTACCTGGGCATTGGCTGACTGCCCCTCCCCCACCTCTTACTTAGGGATTCTAATCCCAGGAGCAACCTTGTTGATGGCCTCTGTTGCTACTCTCCCGACTTTCCTAACAAAGAGGAAGAACCTTATTTACACCCACAGCCAGCGGGAGGTCCTCAGCGCTTCTTTGGGGTAGCCAGGTGGGCTAAGTACTTTAAACACCTGAGGCCCGGCTCATAGTTTCCGCAAGTAAAATACCAGGTTGTCAATAGGAAATAAAAAGCCCCATGTGGTGTTAATGAGAGTTTACTTAATCTCACCAGAGTGGGATTTTAGTTTTTTGTTTGTTTGTTTGTTTTGTTTTTGTGTGTGTGTTTTTTTCGAGACAGGGTTTCTCTGTGGTTTTGGAGCCTGTCCTGGAACTAGCTCTTGTAGACCAGGCTGTTCTCGAACTCACAGAGATCCGCCTGCCTCTGCCTCCCGAGTGCTGGGATTAAAGGCGTGCGCCACCACCGCCCGGATTTTAGTCAGCAAAACAAAAATAGCGTAGAGTTTCCTTAATAATAATACTTTACTTTGCTGCTACCTAAACTTTTCCTGGACTAAACAGGTTTATATCTGAGAGCTTAGCTAATGTTTTTTTAAACATGAGACCAATCCCTATACTTTTAAAACTTGTCAAGCACCTTACATTCAAATTTTAATTAAGATACAACTTATATTGTTTCCATACTTGGCAAACATATTAGTAATGTATAACTTTGAAAAAAAATTTCAAATTATCCTTGCTATTTTCTTTTTTGAGGCAGGTTGAACAAGTCACTCACTCTCAAGCAAGTACCAGGGAAAATGACTTTCTATTTAGACACAATTCCCATAGAGATGAGAAGAGAGAGTGAGGGGGCTGTTAGCAGAAGGAATTTGGAGGGAGCGCATTTCCAAACATGTGTACATCAGAGACTCCTCAATGCTTGCCTGGCAATCTGTTTTTATGTAAGTTTGTTTTTATACGTAGTGGGGAGCATTGATATTTAAATTTGCACGAACCACTTATCATAATGAATTAGAAGTACATTGCTAAACTTGATTTGCAGCTAATCAATTTTGGCAGACAACAAAAAGTCAAAAACTGTTTTTGTTTTTCATGTTGAAAGCTCTCTTTAATGCTGGTGAAGAGTTTCAGAGGAGACAGTGGGAGTGTCCAAGGTCAGGGTAGTAAAGGAACTGATGCTGGAATGGTGAAGGGCCGGAAAGTTCCTCCATTTTGACATTCTAAAATATCAGGTAAATTCTTGTCTTTCCCATTAATACTACTCCATTATTTGGTATAGTGATATTTTGTTTGTGTTTTAACAAATAAAGCTTGCCTGAAGATCAGAGTGCAGAACTAAGCCACTAGAGGCCAGTTGATGGTGGCTCATACCTTTAATCCCAGTACTTGGGAGTCCCATGACTTTAAACCTAGCACTAGGGAGGTGGAGACAGGAAGGGATCTGTCTGGGCAGAGAGAGGAATATAAGGCAGGAGGAGACAAGAGCTCATTGCAGTCTGAAGCAGTCAGTCAGAGTA
This sequence comes from Microtus oregoni, assembly GCF_018167655.1. Lineage (NCBI taxonomy): Eukaryota > Metazoa > Chordata > Mammalia > Rodentia > Cricetidae > Microtus > Microtus oregoni. Next base: position 2,920,842 of record NW_024543084.1, read on the forward strand.
CACAGTCTGAGGACAGGATCACCCATTTGGTCTGTGGATTTGATAGAGGTAGAAGGTCTTTCTAGTGGCTGGCTGCACTGCTTCTCTGATCTCAGCTTTCACCACCTAATCTCTGACTCAGAATTTTTATTAAGAATACTTGGAATTCACACTACAATTTGGGGTTATTTAGTTTTTTTTTTTTTTTTTTTAATCTATCAATAGTTGTCGTGAAGATAAAAGCAAATTCCCACCAAATTGTAAGGTCAAAAGTAACTCAAAGCTGGGCATGGTGGTGCAAACCTTTAATACCAACACTTGGAAGCAGAGGCAAGTGAATCTCTGTGAGTTCAAGGCCAGCCTGTTCTACAAAGTGAGTTCCAGGACAGCCAGGGCTGTTACATAGAGAAACCCTGTCTTCGAAAACAACAACAAACAAACAAAAAAGTAACTCAAATAATTTTCTCATTAAGTCAACCAACACTGTTTCTTTAAACCCTCCACACTCTGGTAGAGCTGCCTTACAGGGCTAACCCTAACCCTGCATGGATGCTATTCTGCAGAGACTCTCCAAGGATAACTTGCACTGCAGTAACAACGTAAACCTCAGAATGTGTGCATTCTGAGGAATCCAGGCTTTAACTGTTTCCTGATCTTCTTTTTCTAATCTTTTTCTGACCATCCTGATCACTCTACTCCTTGCCAAACAACCCCTCAAGAGAAGCTGGCTTTATCCATCTCAAAACTGAAGTCTTTTCAATACACTTCCTCAGTATGGCTCTCCTAGGTGCTGTCTTTCCTCCAAAAGGTCCCCTCTCCATGTTTCACTTTCTGCATGATGAACTCCTGGTCATCTAGCAAAATTTAGATTAGATATGACTTTCCCCCAAAACACTTTACCCAATGTTGGCTTTCATTACTGATTTTGGTTGAAAGAGGCCAGCAGGTTCACAAGAAGGAAGTGTTAAATGAAATGTATAAAGCCATTCTTAACCTTGTTATTTAACTAGAATTAACATAAAGTCGCTGGATAAAGCTGTCTTTTGTCCCCTGCTTCTCTTTATTTAATTGCCCATCAACAGTGTTTGTTGGCGAGGTCGATGCCTTTCACTCAGGGTTTCAATACTAGAGTTTTGCTCACTGACAGTTTCTTTGCAGCACAATGGACCACAGAATTTACTCCCCTTAATGGGTTAACTACATTTACAACTGTGTATGTGCTATTAGTATTCACTTTTAAAGCAAGATTCTGCAGTGTTTAACCAATATGCACAGGACTGGACTTTACCAGATCAAATCTCCACTCAACCTCTTCAACACTGGGTAAGTTAATTCTCTGAATACTGCTGTGCCCTGTCTGTAAAGAATACCCTGCCTCATGGGAAAGTACGTGAGGTACAGCAGAGGAAATTTAGATTAGCGCTTGACACACATCAAGCAGCCGAAACATCCATTATGTTTGATAGACACTTGCAGGTACGTTTGGGAAGCGGGAACAAAAGAAAGGAATGATACCTTGGAGAATTCACATTGTAAGATGTCTGACAATACTGCATTAAGGGGAAAGCCCTTGGGATTTAGAAGTCAGAGAATTACTAAATAATTTCCAGCTGAGCAATTAATTTAATGTTGTTTTTTCTCCTCAAGTTAATTATCGTAGGTCAGTGGCACTCTCCTTCCAGTGTTTGTGGTAGGGTTTAGATAGCACACCTTCTGCTCCGTCTTTCTCTTCTTTCTCTTTTCTTTTCAAAGTTCGGTATTTTCCCAGTCCTTGATGAATTTAGTTGGCCTAAAGTTATTTTGGAAGTAGATTTTTGTGATCCTGAAAGTATGAAAATCTAAGAGAACTCCAGAAGGAGTTACCTAAACTAGATTAAATTCCAAAATATTCCTGATGCCTCAATACTGTGCAGAATCTTAGGCAGGGAACATTGTCAAATTCTAAAAGTAATGTAAAATTTGACATGAATTTGACATGATTTCTACATGTAACATATAGTTATGCACCTTGAAAAAAAAAGCAAGCAAGCAAATAAAATTCCTCAGATACTGTACTGCTTTGTGCGAATCATGCGGTGGCTTCCCAGGATTCTCAAGGTATTAAGACTTGAGGTCATTCTGAGGTCAGACATGCTCTAATCTGGCCCCACTGGCCCCAGTCCCCAACACCATCCTCTCCATCCTCTACCTACATGGTCAGCCTTCAAGGGATCCCTGCTCACATAGTATATTTGCACAGAGACGAGAAATGAATTTCCAGTCCTTCCCTCAGTCCTAGCTCCAGATTCTTCCCATTTTACATGAAAAGAAATTTTCCTCCGTCCTCCCTAGCTGACCAAAACAACCACATTCATTGTTATGCTTGGTGTCCCAAGGATTCCTGCCCCCTGAGTCCCACAAATGTCTCTTGTTCACCTGCCCTGTTTCCAAGAATGTCCTTGGCAATTGTAATGCTTTCTACGCATGTTGCTTTCTCAGTGACCAGCCCAAGGCCTGACAAACCCTATGTTGTTAATAAGTGTTGTAGAACAAAAGAAAGAAAACTAAACCATTGTAAAAGAAAACAAATACAAATTAACCGGAGGATGTTTTATTCTGTGTGGTAGTCGGACTTTTCATGGTCATGACACATTCCTTAGAGAAAGAGTTAGAAGAGGGGACGATTAGCTGTGGCTCATGGAGTCGCGAGGTTTAGCACCCATCATTCGGATCTAGGCTGGGACAGATCATGTGACAGGAAAGACAGGGTGCAGTAGAACTCACCACTGCACAGCAGCTGGGAATTCTAGACAGACAAAAAGGGACAGAGGCGAGATTCCCTTAAAGGCATGCCAAGTCCTGGGCTCTGCCTCCCCAAATCCCATCATATTAAGAATCCATTAAAAGATTAATGCATTCATGAGGTCAGCACCTTCTCAGCGGCGTCACATCTTGTGATTGCTTCCACCAGGTGGGGACGTAGACCTCGATACTGTACATGGAATGTTTTCTCAGCCTGTGGAATAGTGATATTTAAAACCCTCTTTACTCCGCTCCAGACTTTTGTCAAAACGCTCCCGGGGGCCAACCTGGGGCTGAGAAAGAACTAGAGAAGAGGAGAATGAGACACAGGGTAGTTCCCTGGGGCCTTTCATACCCACATTGCTACTGCTAAAGCAGACACATATACTCAGAGTCAAAGATTAGAGGCTACAACTAGTTTGAAAATCAGTGACAGAAGGCCACCCTGAATTGCTCAATTTATTCTCACCATCAAGTTAAGGGCAAATTGCCCTTTGTAAACTATTATATAGGACCTTACTGTTCTGCTCTTCAAAATCTACTTCTAGGCCATAGAAATCCCTCAAGAGCATGAGGATACACAGATTTAAGCTAGGTTTGGATATATAGGCTTGCAACCCCAGCTCCTAAAACGTCTGAATCAGGGACACAATGAATTCAAAGCCCATGTGTTTATGGAGACTTTCTCAAAATTTAAAAGTGGACTTTGAATATAGCTCAATTTTAGGGCATTACCTAGCGTGAGAAAAGAAGGACCATTTTCCTGTATTTATAGTTAGAGGAGAATAGAGTGGGGGTGAGGGATTGGAGAGGGAAGGGAGAAGATGGGAAGGCTATGTTGACAGACACAGAACTGAGTTCCCTCCTGTAGTCTCTCGGTCATCCATCTGAGTCTCCCTTCATAGTAGGAGGCTCTTGACTTGGGTGTGCCAATGCCAAGAAGAAACCATCCATGTCCACAGCATAACATTCCCTAATCCCACCATTGTTTGCCTTACAATTCCCTACCCTCAGGCACTTTTTCTAAGCATACTGTTTCCCCCCACCATGTCCTGTCTGTCTGTGTGCTCCCCCCCCTTTTGAAAAATATACTTTCTCTGACTGAGTAATTCCTTCAATTCTTTCATGAACTACCTCAAAGGTCATCATCCGATTCTTCCATTCCGGTTAGTGTTACACAAACCCTTTCTACACAGCTATAGAACTTTGTGTCGCACAGCACAGGGCTGATCATACTGAATGTGTTGGTTTTTGTCCATCTTTCTTGCCTTGATAAGTTTTCTGACAGACTCAGTCATGCCTTACCTCCTGGGTGGGGCCTGGCATAATAAACTGATCCTGGGGAAGAGGAGAAGAGCTGTCACTAAATGACAGTTCCTTGTCATTTAGACATTTAATACAACTTCAACTCATTGTGCCAATCACCAAGGTATTCACTATTTAAAAATTCTCTGAACCTCAATCAAAATTATGCCCAGTGACCACTACCCATGGGTATTTGGGAAGAGAGTTGAGTCAAGATGTCTGACCACTGCCTTCAGCAGTTTCTCACTTTCATTTAGAATAGTGTTTTACCCATATAAGAATTTTCAAGAGGCATTGCATCCCTTAGGGATGCTAAGGACTTTTTAAATTTAGAAACTTGAAGAGCCAAGAGAGCGATTTTTCTCACTGCACCGTTAATCAGGGGATCTGGCCACTATAGGTCAAGGTCAGCATTTCTCAAAGTGTTTCTAAGACTCACATATCCCTTGAGAATTTGAACAAAAATGCTCATGATCAGATCAGTTTGGGAACACCACATTCCAGGCTCTGCACGGAGCCCTGTACTGTACTGGCACATTACATTCCCTGAGAAAGTTTTCAGGAAAGAAATCTACTTATCTTTATTTAGTTTAACATTTCCTGAACTCAGTTGATAGCAAGCCTTAGGAACACGGTCAGAACTTACTGTGGATGAAGCTGTCCTTGATTATCCCATCCTCACTCCTTATTTTGGTTTACTAAGGACAGAATGCACACACGCAAGGTCTGGAGCTCAAGCAACTATTCGGGGCAACTCTAGCTAACATCGTGTTTATTTTATCTTGAAATTCCATAAGAGAAGAACAAATTATTTTGGATGCATCTTTCCTCATTGCTTAGTGGGAAATGTATAACTTCTTAATTTTATTCTTTTGTTTAGTGACTGGGGGTGTAGCAAATACATAATCCCTTTATAATATTTTTTTGGAATAGAAAAATCATGTTGCTTGTTTTGGATAGCACAGTTTCTTTGCTCTGTTATTTATATTACTGTATCATTGCTGTCACCACAACCTAGCAGCAGGCTACAGTAGTTACTCTAATGGATTGACCTTAATTTCAGTTTAGAACCTGCTGTCTAATGCTTTCCACTCATGACGTTAATTTTGACAAACATACAAGCATATACTACCAAACAGTCTAAGCTAAAACTTCATAATAGCTAACACAGCAGGCAAACATTAGAGTAGACATATTTAGAAGAACATGTATGGTTAGCATCTACCTGGGTTAGATTCAATACAGGAAGAGGTTAGCTTGTGTTAGAACTCGAAAACTCTATGTCCAGAATCAACCTTTTTCTTCCAGACCAGTATTTTCTATATCGGAGATAAATTATAATTAAATGATGAAAAAGAGGAAAAGGAGGTCTTGCTTTTGTCTGCCTCAGAAAAAGTATGGCCTCTGTGATTATCAGTTGCGAGGTAAAGGCAGAGTACCCCACTTTGATCGTGTGCACCCTGAATCTGCAAGTGCCAGCTGCACCGGGGTCCTGCTTATTAGGCTGTGGAACACGGAAGTCTCAACGCTTAGGTTGTCACCTTAAAACAAACTGTCACACATTTTTCTTCACACATTTGGAACTCAACTTATCAACCTTAACAAGTGTTGTTATCAAAAGAATTTTGGTGCCTTTGTTCTTTCCCCTTTCCAAGGAAATTACACTTTTAGGATTTATTAGGACAAGAAACAATTTTTGAATAGCAGGTCAAAACTCTCTGCGGAAAAATTCTCATTACTTTCTAGCCCGAAGCAGTATTTACAACCCAATGTATCCATCTTTTTCCTGTTTCTCCTATATCTATATTTCCTGAATCTTGTTTCTGGGCCTAATGCTATACCAGTGAAGCAGTTTGTTCAAAGCAACACTCTTATTTTTGCTCTTAGCCAGTGCTATACAAACCCTGATCAATTATTGAAGTAGAGCCCCCGAAGTAACACAGCCATTACTGTAGCAGGCGGATAAAAATGGAACACTTTTAGCTACAATATATTTACCTTCGAGTTTGAGGAAACAAACCCACAAGTTAAGCCACCTAGTCTTAGTACTGAGCTGGATGTAACATTTTCAGCCACCTTCAAAGTCCTCTTCTTCATAAAGCCCAAATGTGAAAATTCTATTTTCTTTTGAAACTGTGTTAACCTTAATATTTATTCCGAAGCTCTGAGAGGCTGGACAGGAAGGGAATGCCATGGCTACAAGCGCATGAATTCCTACAATGTTCGTCTGTGTGTGTCTGCGTCTTCATAGCATAATAGCACCACAAAGAGCCTGGGATGATATTTAAAACAGCAAACGGCATCACGGGAGGGGAAAGTATTCATTAAAGCTTTTCAGAAAAGTCAAATCAGAGGTGGAGAAAATTTCTCCTAAGGAGCAACCACTAATCATATTTGGTTTCTTCTTCCCCTCTGCTTATTCCATTATTCACAAAAGATTACCAAAGATGGTGTATTTTTATTTTTTAAGCTGCTCCTTTATTTAATTATAGAGAATGCATGTGTTCAGGTTGCCAGAGACGGCAGTGAGGGCTCATTTTCTGGTGGTGTTCACTGCATCTGCAGCCTCAACAGAAGGGTGTTCCCCCCCCAATCTTTTTTTTTTCATTTTTAAGGGTCTGTTCTGAGCTTTAAGGAGTAAATGATAGTGAAGATAACTGGAAATGTTCCAAGGTTTTTATATGCACTTTGCAGTTGAAACCAAAATTAGTAGTTAGATTCCTGAACTAATAATATTTGACATTTATTCCTATCATTGCCTCGAGTTTGGGTGGAGAGTCCCAACAAGTTTCTCAAGTGTCTGAAGGCAATGCTAGACACTGGTATAAAGACTTTGCAATCTACAGAACACAGCAAGCCAAAGATGCAAGCTACCCGCACAGCACCAAAGGTGAGCACACTATGACAAACACCTCTGCTGATTCATATAAATGCCACCAAAGTCACTTGAAGTGTCATAATATTTGAATAGGAAAATCTATGAATTAAAAAAGCCATATGAGTGTGGAAGCTTTCATAATTTAGGAGAGTTTATCTCCATGTCTTATTATGAAGTGATGTTCATCTTGTCCCCTCCTGTGCTGTTCCATTTGTGAATAGGCCTATTAAATACAGCACATGGCATAAAATACCTCAACAGAAATGTATGACAGATTATGATCTTATCAAACATTTTTTTAAAATATGAGGACATTTGTATCTCTAGTTTTATGAAAGCCAGCTCTATCTCTGTATCAGGACAAACACTCTTTATAGAATTCCCAGCTACCATTAGCTGTAGGCGACGATATTACATTATTACAGTTTCAACTCCCTTCCCTTATTTCAAAGAGAAGAAATAACACATTTGCATGCCCAGTCCCTACAATGTGTATTTCTTTGTTTGAATTGATATTGTCATCTAGCACTGAACAAATGGGTGAAGAGGCTACAATTTTATCTACAAATGTAAAAATTGACTGAACAAGAGATGAACCCTTTATTGACTCAAACATCTGTGTTATTATTTGGTGGGTTTCATGTCAGATAGCTCCTGGAAGGTGGTTTCTATAACAGGAAACATGATTTGAAAGGGGCAGACAGAGGCTCTAGAAAGATGTGATTTGTGGAACTGCTCGTCCCTGAACAAGCGCTGCAGAGTGGAAACAGTGACAAATTTATGGGCTGTGAAGCTTATAACAATGACTCACAACTTAAACCTGAGGTCAGACTTAAGAAATATTATTAACTCTTGCTCTAATGCTAAAATATCAGTCAGACCCTTTTCCACCCCCGGAGCTGAGCCTTCCTGAGAGTCAGCACATTTCCGACTGTCTTCCATGCTTCCTAAAAGCAAACAGTTGTCATTTCAGCAATTTTCCTTTTTAGAAACTTTAGACTGAAGGGGGAGGCATCCATCTAATCCTTGCATGGATTTACTCTAAAGTTTTCACCGTATTCCCATTTATGTATTCCGTTATTAAGGGATAACTAGAAACTATTTTGGGTGATGACTAGGAATTATGTGCTGACTTTGATTATGATACAAACAGATCATGTCTCCAAGATTGCTCAGATAGTCTCCTTGAGAAGATAGAAGCAAGCTCCACAGTTAGATTGCAGCACCGAGATTCTTAGTCCGTGACCTCATTTTGAGGAAATGTTGAGGATTTTGTTTTTGTTTTTGTTTTTTTCACAAAGAGGGGTTAGAGTGACATCTTCGCCAAGGGCTTTTAAAGGCAGTTGGTTACAATGACCCCAAGAACACCACATATTGAGATATATGTTGCTAAAAATAGTGTTCCTAAGAGCGGTGTATGCTTGGTTAGCTTGTGTTATAATGTAATGACGTGGAGAATCACCGCAGCTTGTGTGTAGGTTGCTGGTGGGCAAAGCTCTTAGTACTTACCTGACTCCATCAACAAGTTGGCAGCAGGTAGGATTTCTGCCCTTTCAGTTATATGAAAATTGATAAGGGCTGTATTTAAGGAACAAGGTAACAATAATGTCAACTTACAACCCAAACCAAAGAAGAAATTTATTTAGGGAGAAAGTGACACCCCTTTAGCAATAATTAGGTGAAAGTCCTGAGGAAAACCTAAGGAGGACATACATATAGTATAGTCTATGTAAACTAATATAGAATAAATGATTTTTTTAACAGATATTCAGATTGATCCAGGACAAAGAAAGTTGGGTAATAAACATATTACTTTAGAAATGAAAAATTACAACTCATCTTGTATACACACACACACACACACACACACACACACATTGCCTTGAGGAATTTTCTAATATATCGCTGATGGAGAAGGAAAGCTTGAGGGAAAACTGAATTAGAAAAAAAGTCATAGTTCTATTGGGATTATATGTTGAGACTGCACAAACACCATGTCATTATACATGTGCTACTTCAGAACTCTTGGGACATGATTCAGCGTCTTTCATTGCCCTTCCACAATGTACCCAAGAGCCTGAAAAAAAAAAAAGCAGATTTATTCAACTGGAAAGTGACAGGGATTTAGAAATAATGGATACTTAATAAATATTTACAAATATAACACTAGCTACTATGGATATTTCATAGGTGTGTATTATAATTATACTTGAGGATTTTGCCCTTTTTATGAAATGTTGTTCTGTTCATTGGAAAGTTTGATGAAAATGGTTGTAAAGTTTTACCTATAGATTTTGGGCAAATACGTTGAAATATTGAAACAATAATACTACAGTATAAAATTTGTACTTCATCGACCCAGTATGTCATTGCTTACATAGGTGTTTTTCTTTTATTTTTGATAATTAGATACAATTATTTTATTTTTGACAATTAGATCTGAAGTTCAATGTCAATTTACTTTTTGTCTTGAAATTACTCTTAATTACCAAGCGAATTCTTTAAGCTCTGCTCACTATAACTTTTTATAGAAATGATTTTAAAACTTTAGGGAAAGTTTACAATTAAAATTCTGAGTTTGCAATGCTACTGCTGCTAAATTGCACAGTAGAGTTTTCATGTGTGAATAATTTGAAGAAGTTACATATATATGTATATATATATGATATATCAAACATATAAGTATCTGTGTGTAAACCATGCCTTGTAATGTTGTATAACAATTTCTATAGCGATGTTACTGACATTTAGCAGCTCAAAGCCAAAATGTGTTTTTATTTTTTATTTCAATTGGTTTGGAGGTTAGAATAGTATGTGGGTCCTTGACTGAGGGTCTCACAGGCTTTAATTAAGATGTTTAAGGTTCTGTGATATCACCTTAAGTGAACATGTTTTGGGGAGCTGCCTCCCACTATGTACTCAGCTCACAACTTGGCTATTTTGCTGGTCTAAGGCCAGTATAAACTTTGATTGCCATAAATGAACTCTTTGACAGAGATAGCATGCTCAAATGAGTTCTCAGTAATATCCTAAATTAGGAAAGTAGATATTCCAGTTTATTAAAAATCTATCGAGTATTACTTTAAAATGTAACCAATTTCATAGTTATTGCTTATAATGTTAGCAGCCACAGGGTAAGAACAGATGGTTGAGAGTGGGGGCCCTCTGGACATTGTCCTATGGTTTTAGTTAGGATTTTATTTGTGAGGAGATGCAATGACCATGGCAAATCTAATAAAGGAGAGTATTTAGTTAGGACTGGCTTATAGGTCAGAGGTTTAGTCCATTGCCAAGATAGTGAGAAGCATGGTAGTGCACAAGAACATGGTGCCAGAGAAGAAAACAGGAGTTCTACCTCTGGAGCGACAGGCAAATGGAAGAGAGAGACACACTGGGTCTGGCTTGAGCATCTGAGACCTCCAAGCCTACTCCCGGTGACACACTTCCTCCAACAAGGCCACAACTACTCCAACAAGTCCACACCTCCTAATAGTGCCACTTTCTATAAGCCTATGGGGGCTATTTTCATTATCCCACCACACTTGTCTCTCTGGCCCTATGATTCAGTCCAACTTCAAAAGTCTCCATAATCTATAACAGTCTCAAATTTGGTTAAAAGGCCAAGGTCCAAAGTCTCTTCTGAAACTCGAAACTAAGCAGTTTCTTAGCTGTAATACCCTGTAAAATCAAAATCGAAAAGCAGATCACATACTTCCAACATACAATGACACAGAATACACACCGCTATTCCAGAAGGGAAGACAGGGAAAACAGTGAGGAAATACTGGACCAGAGCAAGACCAAAAGCCAGCAGGGCAAGCTGCAGATCTCCAACTCCTGTTAGCTTTTTCAACAACAACACAATTCTTTCTCTTGAACAGGCTCCACTCCCTGCTAGCAGCTTTCCTCAGAGGGTATCCCATGGCTCTGGTATCTCCGACATTTTGGAATCTCCATCCAGGCTTCTCATTTACAGCTTAAAACAATAGTCTCTATGGACATCCATGTAGAGATACCCCTGATGCATGCCTGACCTCAATAGCTTTCCTTAGTCACACAGAGAGATCCCATAACCCTTTGGCCAGTATCACGTGGCCAAAGCTGCCAAATTATGTGGCTTATTGGGGCTGGAACATGTTCCCCTCATCCCATTATGTATTTACCAGTTTTCTGGTTTTGATGGTTTCCTTCATTGCCTAAGCTTAGCTGTCCTAGAACTTTGTCTGGAGACCATGCTGACCTTGATCTCAGTGACTCGCCAGTCTCTGTCTTCTGAGCACCAATATTAAAATTGTCTACCACTTCACCTGGCTCTAAGTTTTTCCTTAATTCTTTTTAACAAGTTGTAAGCTTAACTGGGTGGAGTCTTGCTCTGAGGTCACTCTTCCTTTATTCTACTTATCATCAGGATTTTCTTTAACCTGTTTGCACTTCCTGGTACTCCTTTCCTCCTCAAACTATACATTTTGTCGTTTTCCTTACTCAATGTGCTCCTTTTCAGTATAGGTCTGCTCAAGTGTGGCCACTAATAACCAAGAAACACATCAGTACTAAGCAGGCTACAAATCTCCTCTGTAAAAGCTGTTAAACCATAACTCTTTAATTTAGCTGCAGACATATTTTTTTGGACTAGGGCAGAAAGCAGTCACATTCTTCACCAAAATATTAAAAGAAACAATTCTAGGACTCATATCCTTCTCTGAAACCTCTTGAACCATGCCACCGCAGCTCAAATCATCCTTAGCACCACTGTCTTCCATACTCCTAATAGTATTTCCCATTAAATTATCATTAAAATGTTCAATTGCTTTTCTATCCAAAGTGACAAAGTGTTCTATATTCCTCCTGGCAAAGGCATGGTCAAGCCTATCACAGAAATATCCCAATCCCTGGTTCCAGTTTCTGTACTAGGGTTTTTATTGCTGTGAAGAGACATCATGGCCACAACAACTCTTATAAAGGAAAGCATTTAATTTGGGCTGCTTTACAGTTCAGAGGCTCAGTCTACTATCATTAGGGCAGGCAGACAGGCAGATATGGTGATAGAGAAGTAGTTTAGAGTTCTATACCCAAATCCTCAGGCATTGGGAAGAGACACGCCCTGGGCCTGGACTGAACATCTAAAACCTCAAAGCCCATGCCCGATGACACACTTTTTCCACAAAGGCCACATTTCCTAATAGTGGCACTCCCTAGGAGCCTACAGGTATCATTTTTATGCAAGCAACCACACTTATCATGTACTAACTAAGCATAGTAACTGCTTAAATATTGGAGAAGGCAAGCCTGTATAATCAGAAATCAGAGGAAGTATTGGCACAAGTATGTAGAAATAGATTGACAAGTTGCTTTCATTCCATATCATAAGTAGGAAAATTCACAATTAGAAAATATAGAAATAAAAATTCAGAAATAATATGTAGGTAAAATGTCTGATTAAATGTCCAAATGAGTTCTTTAAAATAATTCAGGAAATAAGTTCTAATTCCTGGGGAGAGCCACATTAAACAGACTTAAGCTAGATTATAAAAAATATAGGTGGTTGTTTGGGTAGATACAGACAGAATTGTAGCTTATTAAACAGTTTTATAACTGTTTCTTTCTCAGTCATGCATCATCTACTTAGGTACATAGGTGTTTAAATTTCAGTTGTATGACTTAGGGAAAGCTTACGTGAACTCTTTGAAGCCCCCCCCCCCTTTTTTTAGTTCTATAAAACAGCTTTAAAATCTACTATATAGGTTTTGATCAAAGAATAGAAATATTTTTTGGTTTACAAATCTCACTAGAAAGAATATAACAAAAACATTAAATGAGAAACAGATCTTGAAAACTATTAAGTCTCAAAAATCTTGACAGTGTATTAAAACACTTCCCAGTAGTGTTTTTCTCATTGGTTAATTGTCTTTACAGCCTTTCTTGACTTTATATTTGACGTAATTATGGAATGTTAAGACCACTCTAAAATTAGAAGGTTTCCAAATGGACCACTAAACGATAAGATTATTATCTGAAGCAAGAGTACTGACAATTTAGGTTTACACACATGGAGAGTAGACAGTACAGGAAGTGTGAAAATGGTGTAAATGATACACAAAGGCTCCACGTTCGCTTTGCCTTTCAGCGCTCATCTTTCTCACTAATGATTATTTCTGGCATTTAATAAATAAAAAATGAAGCAAAGTTTCACTCAGTAGCATTATAGATGAAAGTCAATTATTTAATTCATGAAAGTATATCCAACATGAAGGTACCGTTCATTATAGACGGAGACGTCCCATAAAATTACAGTTTCAAGGTGGGGTTTGGTACCTACACACGGAACAAATGGCTTAATATCTCAAGGTAATTTACTTATCGTGTAAGCACCAGAAGTTTCAATTCATATTTTGTATCTTGAGGGAAGAATACAACTAAGATAAACATCAGTTTTCCTCCTAGATTCCCAGTCATTTCTGTTTGATAATCACTATAAGCAAGGTGACAAGCCAGGACTCTGGGAATAGTTATTGAATTGCAAAAGAAGAAATCTGACAAACAATATACTTAATCACTTTCCATTCATCATCATCAGCCAGTGACAGGTTATAAAAACAATTGTAGTAAAATGTGTTTGTCTGAGGATGAGGCTCTAGAGTATTAAACAAAAAAGGATTTATATTTGAGAAAACAAAATTCTGCTGGAACCAGAAAATGAAGAGTATTCGAAGAAATGCTTTGAACTCTGGTGACTGATTAGTCTTCATTTATAGCATCTGTTTCAGGCTGTCTTGAACATAAAGTTTAAGAAATCTTGAGTCAAGACAGGATCCAGCAAGGGAGATAATACGAACTTTTACATTAACTACATAGGAGGCGCATTTTCTAAGCCGCTGAGGTAAACAGAAGAGGATATATGTTTAGCCAGCTCTCCTCTTTGAGAGTTACATCTTTGAAACATGAGGGGAAAAGGGGGGAATTTCTAAGAAATAATAAAGCCTTGAGATGCACCAGTAAGTGTTCCACTGTAACCATGGCTTCTGACCCAAGCTGAACATGCCAGAGGATTGAATCTCATTTTGAATATTCATTATAGTCATGTTTTTTTAAACAATAAAATAAAAAAAAAATTTAATGTCACACAGAAACAAAAGCTCTTCACGGGCCACAGCCTAGTCACTCAGGTTTACCATAGAGTGATGAAAATTCATCAGAATGTCAAGAGATCTGTACTTAACAAGTTTGATGAAGAAAATCTGACAAATACAGTCACAGATAAGTGGCATTTTTTCTCTAATTGTTTTCATATGGATGAATGAAAATCAAGGGCCCTGCTACTTTGATGAAATGCTAAATGGCTGAAAATTCATATTTATACAATGGAACAGCATACAAACTGAACCTAAGATTATTACTTCAAAAGTAATATGCAGATTTTCATAGCTTAGTGTCCACCATATTCAGACTCAGTACAAGAAATACCACAGATACCTAATCCTGAGACTAGAAGTCAGTCTTACTCTCATTCCATCCCTTCACTAAAATGCAAGACAAGTAAGTATTAGGTTATGAAGTCACAAGGATGATTTTCCTTAGAGAATAGGTCAGACTTTCTGTGATGGTGGCAGTTCATCTAAGACACATCAGTCATCTTGGCAGATAATTCATCCCAGGAATTCTGTAAACATTACATGAAAACCATAGACTATTTTTTCTGGTCTACAAAAATCATGTCCTTATTTCCAGTAAGAAGAAACTGCACCAGAAAAACAAACAGGGAGACAAGTATATTAACTTTCATAGCTATTATACCTAAAGAAATAAATAATTTTGTGCTAAGTGAATTCGTTCCTATAGTTTTATGTGAAGGCATGTCTCTGTGTGCACAGCATCCTTATGGTTCCTTTAAAACCAAAGGCAAGCCGGGAGGTGGTGGCACACGCCTTTAATCCCAGCACTTGGGAGGCAGAGGCAGGCGGATCTCTGTGAGTTCGAGACCAGCCTGGTCTACAAGAGCTAGTTCTAGGACAGGCTCCAAAACCACAGAGAAACCCTGTCTCAAGAAAAAAAAAATACCAAAAAAAAAAAAAAACCCAAAGGCATACCTAAACTACAGCAGGTAAGCATTGACTGAAGATTTGAATCTCAGGTCTCTGCACCAGCACTGAACACAACCCAAAACTTTCCTTCATTATTTATATTTCTTCATATAGTTTTCCCAAAGACAATTATAAAATACTGTTCATTTTTAAGATTAGCAATTCACTGAAATGAGTCCCAGTGCCTGCTTTCTGGGCCGCTGGGCAGTGGCCTTGTGTTGGAGTTTCCTCTGAGTTCTACATCCAGAACAGCCTCAAGACTGCCAACTGGGATGATCCAGTCTCATAGAATACTCCAGTCAGGACTTAATTTTAATTTAAAATTCTAAATTTTCTTAGTGTCCCCATAAGATTATCAGCATCCCCAATCAACAGGAAGCAGCCTAGAAAAGTATACCCACATTCCCCCAAAATGAATTATGGATATTTGTCTTTGTTTAGACTGTTAGTTACAAGTTGTTATAGATAATGATCAAGAAAAAGGCTAAACAAGGGAAACTGGATTCAGAGTTCTTGTTTTGAAAAGAAAGAAAAGGGGAAAATGTTGTGGGGCAATGGTCTTGTACACTGTAAAACTTGTCATTCATAGTAGTTTAATAAAACTGCCACTGAGAAAAGGTACCAGGCCATGTGGCTAAACACAAATAATGGGTTAATTTAAGCTGTCAGAGCTAGCTAAAAATAAACCTAAGCTAATAGGCCAAACAATTTAGAACTATTATAAGCCTCTGTATGGTTTTTTTGGGACTTAAGGGCTGGGACCAGGTGGGACAGATGACAGCCTTAGGCTTCCAAGTGCTATATGGACGACACCTGCCTTTGTTAGAGAAATTTACTGTTATTTGTGATAACTCAGTTGTTAGCATGGATACTGTGACAGTGTGAATATTAAAATTGTTTCATACAAAATGCCTTAATTAGTATATCAGGAACTTTAAAGGCAAACCTTTCGACCCCCAACACCTGAGGGCACTGTGGCTGTCCCACACAAGTAATTTTCTCCATAGTTGCCTATGTTTGAGCACTTAATCTCCAACTGGGGACTCTATATGGGAAAGCTACTGATTGTTTATGACTATCCAGGATGTAGAGCACTGTAGGGGTGAGTTTAAATTTGTTTTGTTTTTTACATTGATTCTATTTCCTGTTCATTTTCTGATTCCTTACTACAGATGCAATAAGACCAGCCAACCTCTGGTAGTTGGTGTCCATATCTTCCAAACCATGATGTCTGATTTCTTTGGTTTCCTGTATCCCCTTGAACTGTGAGTCAAAATAAACTCTTAAGTTGTTGCGCATCGCGTATTTTGTTACTGCTATGAGAGAAGTAACTAGCCTATTTCATTTGTCCTATTTCTTACTATTGGGCTACAGCCAAGTGAATAAAGAAATAAATGATAACACTCTAAGAGAAATTCTCCCTACAGTCGTAGCAAGTTTGTTAGCCCAGACTCTCAGTCCTGGCCCAGCCCTGCACTATATAATCAGGATGACCAGCTTTGATATTGGGTATCATCTCAGTGTTTTTACTTCCAAGACAGCAGCCTATAATGTTTCCCAATCTAGAAGAGGTCTTTTCAGCTTGGCCGTCACTGCAGGCCGTAACTGTCCTCCTGTTCCTCCCCTTTTCTAGCCTTTGTCTGCTGGCAAGCAGGACCCAGGGAAAGGAAAATGATACAGCTGAATCAGACAATGTGCTATTCAAAACCTCAAATTTTGCCTTTGGTTGTCACCCACAGTTTCTCCTCTCTCCTCTGCTTCACCTTCACCTCTATCAAGACAGAGGCCAGAAAAATGACAAAGGAGAGGTTTAATAGCTAATGTTAAAAAACACAATTATTATGACACCAATGGCAGGACATTTCTGAGAAAAGTTTTTAGTTGATAAGCAGAAATATTTATTTTTGATTTCCTAGTAACTAGCAGGCTTTAGTCTATGAAATGTAATAGCCGAGGAACATTTGGATTCTTACTAGACTCAGCATCGCGTATGAAGAGTGTTTCTGACATAGCCTTTTTCTTCCTCTTTGAAATGCTTGATTCCCATGAGTTATATATTTAGCTACCCACCTGTTATTTATTATTTTTGTTTACAGAAAACCATAAGTGCACAGAACACATAAAAGGACCTATACAGATGAGTTTTCTAACCCAATTATGACTACAATACCTTGGGCAACAGACAGCAAAGGCAAAAAGATAGAAGTATTTTTATGGTACAGATTGAAAGAGGGGATTTTCGCAAAAGAAATATAAGAGGAATAGACGTAGAAGAGCATCTGGTTTGCGAAAGACAGAATTTGGGAACACACTACATTATTTAAAGTATGAATTAACAGCATTAAATCAAATGAAAGTGGAATCCAATAAAGGAATATTTTTTAGATATGCAATAAAGAACACAAAAGTCAAAGAAAGCAGAACAATCAATCAGACAACACTGCAACATTGTAAAATACATTATAATAAATAACAAACAAGTGGCTGACTGAAAGACAAGAGGCAGATTGCGAGGAGGAGGGCTGTGGTCCAAAGGTGGGCTTGCAGGATTACTATTCAAATCCATCAGAAGAGAACTAGATGGATTAGAGATTAAGGAATTTTTCTCAGTTTCACATCTGAGGTTCAACACTAAAAATATTATATGGCAGTCCCAAGTGGTGTGGGAAGTCCTCTGTCTATGTGTTTCTTTTATTGGTTAATGAATAAAGCTGTTTCGGCCAGTGGTTTAGCAGAATAGAGCAAGGCGGGAATTCCAAGCTGATAGAGGAGGAGAAAGTAGGCATAGGTAAACAGATTCCATGTCGCCACTGGAGGAGACAGATGCTGGAACCTCATTTGTAGGCCACAACCTCATAGTGATGCACAGATTAATCGTAATAAGGTAATTTAAGAGCCGGCTAGAAATAAATACGCTAGAGTCATTGGCCAAGCAGTATTTCAGTTAGTATAGTTTCAATGTGATTATTTCGGGTCTGGGCAGATGGAAACGAATGAGTAGCCTCTGATAACACCCAACCTGAAACTTGAGATTTCGATGGTCACAGCATTCATTTGGAAAGTGATTGCTGAGCGTTGACATCAATGTGGGAAAGATACTACAGTAACTACTGAGAGAAAGTTGGTCCATTTGTTTGTACTGATTTTCCACTAGCCACACTGTTTGTATTTAACAATCTTCTTGGTGATCTAGCCAGCTTGACTTTGATTGGCTCATTTTTTGTTAAGAGCACTTTTACTCAAGGAAATAACAATGAAAATTTAAAGATTTGTGAGTGTGAGGGGCTTGCTACCTAGCAGACAAAGGTTTTGGAGTTTAGGAAGAAAACCTCAAGTTGGCTAATTGAAAAATTTGCCTTTTATCGTGATTGAGAGGATAAACTCCTGTTTTTAGTTTCTAGTTACAAGGACAACTCTGCCAAGACATAAGTCCTGTTGGTTGGGTCTTAGAGGGACATTGAATTATGACCTACTCTAGAGGGGGTTTTCCACATGTTTGCTCAGTGACTTCCTGTTCACACTAGGACAAAGTGTTGTGGGTGTTTCATGTGCTATGCACTGAAGATGCTGGTAATCATTACTATGATAATTTTTCCTTGACATGTGCTTTCAAAATTTTCCCATATTATTAGTTGACTTGATAATTTATTTTCCAGTGCCACACTTTAATAAACTGCTTCCAGGAAAGACACAGTTATCGGTGTAGTGGTGCAGTTCACCCTCCATACTGGCTGCCGGAACCCTTCTATGTAATTATTCAGAACAAAACATCTTCTCAAAAGCAGTTCGTAGGGTAGAGCAAAAATATTTATTTTTGGAGATTAAGCCATCATATAATAGTTTCCAGTCATCTTTCTAACTATGGGTTCTAGGCATGCTTCGATTTCAGAATAAATGTTTCATCTATTTTGCCTTGAAGCAGTCATTTACCCTTGTGGTAGGACCAACACATCTATGTGTCAAAAGTGGCCACCATTCTTCTGCAGCCTGTTACAGAGGTTATTTTTAACTCATGAAGAACTGATTTTTATGCATGATAGGTACCCATGTCTTTACTCCTCTCTTTGTTGCCTTTGTGTGTGTCTATGTCTTTACCTGCCCTTCTTTATATATTTATAGTGGTTGATAGCAAACTCTCAGCATTTTTGATGACGACGCAGATACATACATGCTACATTTGCTACACCAGGAGCAGACAGTCCTCAAAAAATTATTTACTCATCCCCCTCTTTTTAATTTTTTTTTTTTGCAGTCCCATGTGCAGACCATGTTTTGTTAACCAAACTAGGAGGGAAGTATTAGAGTTTTCCTTAAATCATACACCATTTGGATCATTTTCAGATACAAAAAACATCTGATGTTTATAAATAAACACAATGTGTACTTATTTTAGGAGGTGAAGGTCATTTAAGAATGTACATATGGCAGACTATTGTCCAGCTTAAAAGTGTTGAAAAGAGTAGAGTCATAAGTGTTTCTTCTGGCCTAATAATTTGCATACTGGTGGCTAATACTGCACTAGAACCCTTGTTTCTGATTGGTGGAAATTGTAGCATGTTGGTATTATTTCCTACATCTGAAGTATGTGTCCCACCTCTGTCAACATAACAAATATTCTGCACTTCCCTAATTTCCAAAAGACCTCCCGAGTCTTAAGTATATCTGTGTTTGAGAGTCGCATGCGTATCTCTGTAAGCTGCTATTATTCAAACACTACCATAATCCTGAAACAGATGACATATTAGTAAAACTGGCCTAAGATTACAAGAGAAATATGTTTTTACAATGAATGCTATCTAATTCTTTTTTCAGTATGTTTTATAAATAGAATTCTAAATATAGGACTATGAGGTTATATGTCAGAAAGCTATTTCAAAATACACATAAGGATTAAAATGGTGATTATCAATTAATGACATCTAATACTTATTTAAATGTTTTTCCTTTATTTAAGTCTGATATATTGACATTTTACTTGCTCAGAAAAAATATTGACAGTAATGTAATTGTTCCAATAATGCCCATTCAGCTGGTATAACCTGCAATCCTTTCAGAAAGATCAAGCAGCTCCCTTCAAACATATATATCTACACATATATACAAACAAACACACATGCATATGGTTGGTTTATAGCAAAATCACAGACATTTTTGTGCATTACATAAAGGATAATATTAATGTTGAATGCAGTAGAGGTATTGGGATTTCTATTAAATGATGGATTTGTTTTAGTGTGGGATCAATGAATGAAATTACACTATAATGTCAATCTTCAAGAAAATTCTTAAAAGAATTTTATCTTCTATACACATGGCAAACACACTTCTGCAAGGCCAGTAGCCTTTTACACTAAACTCTGCCTTCAGAATAGCAAATGGTCATGTAAAAGTGTTTACAGAAAAATGTAAGCTTCTTAAGACCTGTCTCTCCCATTTTAAAGACCAGAAAGATCTATTTGCTCTTGTGTATCTTATCATCAGATAATAAAAGCAGATCTCACTCCAATTCTTTACTAGTAGCTCTCTTCCAAATCTTGAGCCCTGAGAGGGTCCTATGGGGCAGGGTGTCTCTGCATACGGCCGAGAGCTTTGGCTCCTTCGGTCACCATGACTTTCTGTCACCAGAGTCGCCACAGCCACACACAGTCAAGGTGCAGTGAGAAAACTGTCTATTCTGATAAGAGTTAATTGTAAAGGTGAGTTAGCTGGAAACTCTTTTCTAGCTTTAAATGTCATCTAGCATATTTGGATGAGAAATGTACTTTTTAATTAAAAATAAAATAAAATCCACGTATGTTGAAATATTATAAAAGATTGGTTTCTTCCTTAGCAGAATGTAGACTCTGGCAGAAATATGGTTTCAGGTGTGGGTGTAGGAGGGAACCGAACTTGGATGCCGCAGGAATTTATCTTCCTGGGGTGGGCTGCCAGTTAAAGCTCTGCAAATAGCAATGTCATAAGCATGGTTTGAGAGAAAGACGGTGTGCTTTGTAGAGTAGCAATTGAAAGAAAAACAAAATTACAAGGAGTGTACATGTTAAGAAAAAGCAAAACTCTTGTTCCTTCTCTATTTTAAGTCTTACAAAGTAAAAGGTATTAAAAACTTACAGTGTACAATAACTCTTAAAAATCAGAGCAAAACAGCATGAATCTTGAAGTGTGCCGGCTTGGTGAACTCTGCTATCTGGTACTAAGATATAAAGGTTAATTAAAGAAACGACAAGTTCTCTCCTTCCCTAACGTGGCTAAGGAAGACACATTAGCAAAGCCACAGAGGAAGCTGAACAGCAATTAGAGAGACTCGAAAAACAGACACACAAAATGGAACCTTTGGCAAACCTGAAGAGAAACTGGACCCCAGCATCTGCCATTATGTTACAAACATCTAAAACCCTTACGTTTCTGATTTTTGCTTTCATATTCCATCAACTTATCCTCCTCTCCCTCGCCCCTCCCCAGACACACACACCTCTATCATATGTGTTTCCTGCAGTGTCCTGAGCAGACCGACAACGAAAGGGACACCATCCAAGGCAAAGGAGGGGGAATGACCATATGGATAAAACTGAGGACAATAGTACAAGTTAAAGAAACTCAGTTTGGGGGCAACAATTTATGTGTGAAGAGGTTCAGATGTAAGGAGGCTGAGCATGCTATTTTCTTTGCATAAAGTTCCTGCCAATCCTGCCACTACTTAGTGGCGTGTGTTTTAGGAAATATTCCTTTCGGGCTTCATCTATGCCATTTGTACTCCAAACTCTGCAGCAGTTCAGTGAACTTCCTGTTTAACGCTCTCTCTCTCTCTCTCTCTCTCTCTCTCTCTCTCTCTCTTTCTCTCTGTCTTTCTCTCTCTCTCTCTCTCTCTCATCTGTCTTTCTTTTTAACTCTCCTGAGTCATTTTTAACATAGACTTAGGATTTTTTCCAGCCACTTGAACATTCTAGCTTCTTTTCCTGCGCTTTAGAATATAGTATTACAGTAAATTGGTGCAACTGGTAAGAACATTCTGACTTGATCAGTGCAACTGTGGTGTAAAGTGTGACAGACAGAATTCTAAACTAAGAGGACAGCCTCATGCTCACGTATCGCTCTTGAGATAAGGAGGAGATTAAGTGCATTTAAATGAAGACATCAGAGATATATCTGTATTTAGATGGTATTACTAATTTGTTAACTATGACAAATTCACGCAGAACCCCTTTTGTTGGAAACTGAATTTCTCATGTAATAATTAGCTGTGGAATATTACCCCAAACAGGTGTCTGTAGCCTGTCAAAGTCAGAACAGGTGATTTAGAATTAGCGTATTAAAGGAACTGTGAATTAGCGAAGCAAAAACGTGTTAATTTCTTGTTCCATCTGTTAATATGAATTCACTGCCAAATATTTTACTTTGTAGAACTGTGCTGGGATTGGCAAGAATATACACTATAAAAAAAAAGTTTAAAGGCCTGAATGTTTAAAAATCATGACATACGTTACTGCAAAAATAACTTCTACATTTTTTGAGCTTGCTTTTTTTTCTCCTTTATCTTTGAAAAAAAATAACTGCAGAGATTGCCACATTATATAGAAAGTTAACTAAAGAAAACATACGATCAAATGTTAGGCCTTTAAAACAAAAACTGGAAGAGAATATTATTCAGGAATGTTTGATTATAAATGATGCTCCTTCATGCATCTGAGATCTGTTCTGATTGCTAAGAGACACAGGGAAAAATATCTCATGTCGCTACCAGCTCATGATCAGCAATATCTTCTTATAACGATGCCCCAATATAGAGACACTGTATGTTTATCCTAATATGTAATCCCAGGATTGTGGTACAATTCAGGTCACCAAACCACGATTTCTGGGTAATACCTTAATCTATTGTTTACTAATTTGGCTTCATTTCTTCCTCCAAATTTTCCTAGCATGGGTAAAATCAAAATGTCTTCTTTCTCTCCATAAGCATGTGTACAATCGCGTCTGCCAGTGGGAGGTACGTAAGTGGGGAGTCAGAAGGGGGGGTTGGAAGGTGGTAATGAAATCTAACCATTCTTCATCCGTGTCGCCGTCCAATCTGCAAGGGAATGTGACCTCAGCCAGGAACATTTGCATCGTGAGAGCCTTACGAAAATCTGGGACTCGCGAATGACTAAACCTATTTGCCATCTTTGTATCTCTTTCCTCTGCAGACAGATCCAAGGGAGAAGGAAGGGATTTGAAGTGAATTGAATATGCGAGCTTAGACATATGCTAAGAGTACAGTTAACTTGAGTTACTTTTCCATGCTGCTGAGTTGGGTCCTGAATGAGGCAGTTTTGTGACTTAAACAGATTTCACTAATTTTCCTGCCTTGCACATTTAAAAAACAAACCACACTCTTCCATATTGCTGTTTGGGTTTTTAACGGAGCTGAGCATGCACACTCAATTACTATAAGTACTTTAAGTAAAGCTTAGAGAAATGCAGTGTGTTTTTAACTGCCGACGATATGATAGGTAGTGTCTTTCCTCTCTAGCCTGATGTCACATCCAAGAGATTAATCCTCTCATGAATCATCCATAATGACTAGAATAATTTGGGAAACTGAATGAAAAATTTCAAATTATTTATATCGGGAGTGCATGAGAAATCTGAATGGTAGGCTACACATATACAAGTCAGGCTTGTAGAAGCTGGATACAAGAAAAAGGTGGGCAGAGTAGAAATATCAAATTGTTTCTATTTCTAAAACTGGTCATCACCAAGTTGAGTCACCATGTCAATCCTTGGTAGTATGTGGCCCATCCCTACTTATAAAACACCTAGGAAGACTGGCCCTCTCAACAAGTGAGTAGAAGAAATATAGTTTGTTGCTTAAATCACACAGAAGTCTCTGAGTGTCAACATATGGTGCTCCTATGATGAAAAATTTATAATAATTTAAATGAAGTATCAATAATATTTAGATAATAGCGAGTTATCTACATGTCCTACTTGAAATAAATAGACTGAGAATGAGTTTTATAATCCTCCCTAGACAAGATCTCAGACAAAAGACAATATCCTCCTTACCTCCATAGTTAAGACACATGATGTTATTGTAGAAAAATCATTGATGAAACAGTTCCAAACTATAATATAGCTTAGAAATTCATATAAGCCATATAACAATAAGAATTTGTCTAAGCTTTAGTTGACTTATCCAAAAAGACATTTTTGGTATGTAAATAAAAATGCAAGGAGAAGAACCTGTCAGAAAGTAAATAGAGTATGCAAATTAAATAAAAGGTAAGGCAGCTACACTTTTATATAAATAACTGTGTTAACAGAGCTTTGTGCATATTACAATATATTCAGATGCATAGCTTTTGCAAAAATAAATTCATTGCCTCCCTCCAAAGAATGGATTAAAACAATTTATTTTATAAAATTTGGATAGATAGGATAAGAAATGCAATAGCCATCCATGGAAAATAAATATAAAAATTATTCAAGCTCCATCTACTTTATGTTAGTAATGAGAAGCACTTCATTCAAATTCTTTCAATTGAAACAGTGCTGAGGAAGCAAAAACATGATTCTGGAGGAAATGATTTCTAATCTTCTTGATAACATACCGATAGAACACAATTATTTACAATTGACTAAGAGTTAATTTCAATAGTATAACATCTTTCTTGCAAAAATGTCAGCTTTTATTGATGAAACAAACTAAGAATAAAACATTTTTACTTGTAGTATCACAGGGCTGTTTTTCATTCTGTTAACCAAAACAACACAGTAATACTGTAAACAGAAAAATAACATCAGACTGCTTATGTTTGCAGGGTTTTTTTTTATCAAGAACTATAAGCAATGTAATGAAGTACAGTAGTTTTAATTTTGGAAAATAGCCTGTACTTTTAGATCAGAGCCGCACTGGACTCAAGATAAGAAGGGACCAGTGGTCAAGTTGTTTTGGTTACTGTCTTTTATGCCAAGGAAAATACAGTATGAATAATATAAAACTATTGATCTTATATATTCACATTAGAGGGTTATTAAATATTGCACAACAGACCAGAGTAGCTATTGTTGTTAACTCGTTCATCATTAGCCATCTGTGTTATCATTCCCACAAACACAGCAGTTCATATACATCAGTGTTTCTGACAATGGCTCCACACATTTGCAGGAATTTCAGGGGTCATGTTATGAAGAGCAGCCCCTTAATGCATGAAGGCACTGATTCTCAGCCTGAGGGTTGAGACCACTTTGGTCATGCATATCAGTTATTTATATTACAATTAGTAATAGTAGCAAAACTACAGTTATGAGTTATCAAAATTAATTTGATGGTTGGGGTCACCCCAGTATGAAGAATTGTATTAAAGGGTTGAAGCATTAGTAAGGTTGAGAACCACTGCTGGAGACGGCAAAAGTCAGGGATGCTGCTAATCCACATGGTCCATGGGACATCTTCCTCTGCAAAGAACTATGTGCTCCAAAATATTCTGTGTCCTGTGTTGAGGAAATGGATGACTGCCCAGAGATTATTATTGTTCCTTATTCTCTTTAAAATGAAAGCCACAAAAATACTTAAGCATCTGCAAACCTTAGCTGTCAAAATGGATACATTAGATCACTATCATCCTTGAGAACATAGAGAAACAGGGGCTGTTGTTTGTTTGAGTGTTTGTTGATTTGGTCTATTTTTTTGAGAAGGGGTCTCGCATAGCTCAGGTCAGTTTCAAGCTTGCTGGGTGACTGAAAACGACCTTGAACTTTGATCTTCCTGCTTTTCCCTTGCACTGTGATGAAGGTTTATATCATTGCACCTGGTTCACTTGGTGGTGGAGACTACCTGGAGCTTTTTGCATGCAGGCAAGTACACTTCCACCTCCACCTGAGTCCATCCTGGTTTGTTTTTACATCATCATCTGAGGGAGGGTTTCACTGCAGCCATGATTTAGGACAAGTCTTTACTCAATCCATTACTTCACTCACAGGCTAGTAAGTAAATGGTCAAGCAATAAAGTGAGTTACACATGGTGGGGGCCGGTTTGAATTGACTTTTCCTACCTAGGATTTTAGCCAAAAAAAAAAAAATTTTTTTTTTGTACCTAAAATTGTGCTTGTAGGAAAGCCCAGATCAGGAATAGGGCCTATGCAATGCTGATTTTCTTCTATATTGGAACTTGATTTGATAACCTTAAAAACAGCATTTTTATGTTTGGGAAAAAAAGATAGCTAGGCCATGAAAAAAGGGCAGATTTTACAGAAATAGAACTATTTGCTGAATAAATTACTTTCAATGATGCATATATGATATATATGAAATATGTATGTATGTTTATATGATGGTATAAGTCACATGTGTTATTAGAATATACGTATATATAGAATGGAACATACATATATAAAATCTAATTTCTGCATTACTGGGAGTCAAAGTCAGGCCTCATGTGTACCAGGCAAGTGCATCACACTGAGCTCCAGTTGTATTTTATTTTAATATTATGTTCTCATTTTTTGGTTAGGCATCATTTTAAAGAATATTATTAAACTGAAAAGAGCAGATACTACACTTGATCTTAGCCAAAAGCAGCTCAGTGATTAAGAGCACTAGCTGATTTTCCAATGGACCCAGGTTCAATCCCCAGAACCAACATGGCAGCTCACAACTGTCTGTAACTCCACTTGGAGTGGACCCAACACCCTCACACAGACAGACATGCAGGCAGAACACCAATGAAAATAGAATTAATTAATTAAAAATGTTATTATTTTATCATTTTAATTTATTTATATTCTATGCTTTCATACATGAAAACTCTATTTACATCATTTCTATTGCTTCTGTGAAGGTCACTAAAGGAATAAAACCCCTTTTGCAATATTCTGATATACAGACAGAAGTAAGTGACAGACATCAGACAAAGTTCATAGAAATTTTCACTTTTCAATATGTATTATTTTTTTTATATCCTATCTACTAACAAGGTCAGAGATAAATCAAATTTCACTCACCATCAAACCTCTTATAGCTATCATTTTTTTTATTTATCCTTCTCACTTGATTTTGTTTCTTACACATCTAAGACATGAGTACGCATGCTGTATTCCATTTCTTAGCTTGTTCACTGAATAGTGTCTTGAAACAATGACATGACAGTGACTTTAGAATCAATAGTCACATGCACTTTCTTGCTCAGAGTCATAAAGTGATTTCTCAGCTCATTTCCTGTTTTCTTTGATAAAGCCATCAGGGATATTTGTTTTAATATAAAAATTCACACGCACATATATATGTATCATATAGATATAGATACACACACACATACGCACCAGGTGGTGGCACATGCCTTTATTTACAGCACTCAGGAAGCAGAGGCAGATGGAATTTTGTGAGTCAGAAGCCAGCGTGGTCTACAAAGCAAGTTCTGGGATAGCCAGGGCAACACAGAGAAACACAGTCTTGAAAAACCAATATACATATATATTGTCGATGTCAATACAATGTCAATATAAAGATTAATAACCACTTCCATATTCTATATAGTCATATATATCTATATCTATATCTATATATATATATAATCATTGTTTTGCAGATTACTTGTAGCTTTGAGATGACCTGTCTCTTACTCACTTGCCTACTATCATACAGGAAGCCGAGAGAACCCTATAACATCATCACAGATATCTCTACCAGCAAATTCTTGCTTATTTTTCATTGCTTTGTTAGTCCAAAAATTGCATGAAAAAGTTGAACATAGTTCAATATAGTGTGAGATAAAATTCTAAGATAGAAGCTCAGATATGATTTAATTCTACTTCTATGGCTATTTTTATTGACTCCACTCAGTGTTGATAAATTTTGCTCCCATTCTGTTTCTTTCTCCACCTCTACCCCTGCCACACCATGTAGCTGCAGCACAGAACTAAGACTCGGAAAGAGTCAAAATATTTTACCAATTTCTCACAGTTCCATGTGTATATGTTATGTGCTGTCCAACACTGTTTAAGTGTGCCTACTGGGAAAAGCTGTGAAACTGTATGTGTAGGTTCGTGTTCAACAAAGGCCAGGAGTGACTCAGCCGTTTCCACAAACAGAAGAATCTATTAACCAGTCCAGTGATGCTTCCATGTATTTGCAACTAATAACGCAAATGGAATAACACTGTAAAGACATCCGTAGTCCTGAGACACAACATGGCTGTTTTATCAGCTTTCTCATGAAGACCCCAAAGGTTTGATTCTTTCCAATTGAAGTCATTCAAAGGCAAACCAGACTCAATTTGCAGTAGATATTTGAGATATTCTTTTGACTGCTTCTACTCCTTTCACACAAACAAACCCCGCCCACTAGCTGCATCCAAGCTAATCTTCTTCAGCCAATGTGTGATGTGTAACAAAAGATTCTGATAAGAATATATCAACTGTTGATACTTCATGTGCTTATTAAGCTTATGCATTCTTCCACTTTTGCTAAGCCTCAGCACTTAAATTTTACCAAGAATTTTGAACTTAAGTGCACATTGTTAAGTGGACAATGTCTAGAGATGTAGTAAGTAGAGTTCGAGCATGGAACCCAGAAAAACACAGAGTGGTTCCCTCTCTTCATAGCAGACACAACCTGCAGTTTGCTGATTATCACTCATGTAGTCCGTGAAGAGACACTGTACATGAAAAGAAGATGCCAAATGAGAGGCCTTAACCAACCAAATGACTTTTAAAGAAACAATTACTGTCCTGGAACTAGCTCCTGTCGACCAGGCTGGCCTCGATCTCACAGAGATCCGCCTGCCTCAGTCTCCCAAGTGCTAGGATTGAAGGTGTCTGCCACCACCACCCAACTAAAGAAACACATTTTAAAAAACTGATCATTAGGGCTGGAGAGATGGCTCAGTGGTTAAGAGCATTGCCTGCTCTTCCAAAGGTCCTGAGTTCAATTCCCAGCAACCACATGGTGGCTCACAACCATCTGTAATGGGGTCTGGTGCCCTCTTCTGGCCTGCAGGCATACACACAGACAGACTATTGTATACATAATAAATACATAAATATTTTTTTTAAAAAACGGATCATTATCTTTCTGAGAGAGATTCATTTGTTGGCCTTGAAGAAAGCAATCAACCCACTCTACAACTTCAGGGTCTTTCAGTGCCCTGATTATCAAGAGTATGCTCAGGAGAGAAGGCAGTCCTCCTATTATATTGGCTAAAGCCTCAAAGAATCCTCAGGGAGGGTACCAGAAGCTCAGTGCCTTGACTCAAGCACCTAGAAACTGAGGAGATGGCTGTGAGTCGTTTTAGATTTCAGGGTTTGGTGAATTTGCTGTAAGGCAGTAGAAAACTAATATAGATACGATCAGTAAACTCGTGAGATATTGTTCCCACTCTAAAAAACAAATCCAAGATCCTGTGGAGGAGGCAGTAGAGTATTCACATTTGTCTAGAGTATCTATTCCTATTTCTAAGTAGTAACGAGAGAGCTGAATAATACCTTAGAGTGTTTGCAAGGCACTAGTTCAGATGGCAGGGACCATGCAGAAGAATTTGTGCATGCTCTTTGCTTTGTTCTCCATACCCAACTGATACATAATGCCTGACCTTATTAATGTATTTTCAGATAATGTTTTCAGTGGCTTGCATTGATTAAATGCACTTATAAGCAAACAGTAAAGGCAGAGGAATATTTGAATGCAGATGTCCACCTGGTCTCAACTCCATGATCTGAGCAGCTGAGCGTTTGTACTTCCTCTACAATAAAGAGCGTGCTTGTCCCATTCCCTCTCAGGTGAACACTGTCATAGTCACCTTTCTATTCAGCGACTGCCCGCAAACCTCAGAAGGATTCTCTGTCTTCCTTACACTTTTGTTTTTGAAAAGACATGAAAGCCTTTCCTTACTAAAATTTAGCATTTTTGACTTGGCTAGAAGCAATGCATCCTTATATAAGAGATCCACAGTGTGCCCAATATTTCTGAGGCTGTTCCAACAGATTTGAATGAAATGATGATGAAACAGGTGTTTAAAAAATTGTTTTTCCCAAAAAATTAAAAACAAATCTTAGTTAAAAATTCAATTTGGGCAAATTGTTTTTTTTTTATAATAAAATAAACTTATGTAGAGAATGTCTTAAAGAGAGTGTCAACTGGTTTTATTTGATTGGCATTCTCTTGGCACTAAATGATATTTATATATTTTAAATTACCCTTAATTTGTTTATAACAGTTGCTCAAATTCCATTTGTATAGAAGGACCATTTTCTCCTGGAGTGCTAACATTCTACTCCTTCCTTCATATTAGGCGGTTATTTTTTTCTACCGAGTACCTTGACAATTGAAAGACTGTAAAAAGAATATTGATGAGTCTCAAATTGGCATAACCAAGCATTTTTGGATATTTTCTCACTGCTTTGTTAAATTTATAGTTAAGAAAGAATATGCTTTGTAAAGACTTCAGTGATATATTTGCCCATTTTGTACTCATGAAATTTGAAATTTTATATGATTTAAACAAGATAAATCATATTCTTGATTTAGTGGCAACACCCAATAAGCCCTATTTTGGGTGCGTATTTTTAACACAGTCTACTTGAATGAGTTAAGACTACAATCTGGGAATAAGAAGATAATTGTAGCATCCCGTGGATGTCTGTATTTAACATTATAATTTCATATGTGTCTACAAGGTAATATTATTGTTTTTTTGAGTATGATAGACATTATGTTTATCCTACCCAATTTAAAATGCTTAGAATATAAAACCGTAAGAGTTTAGTCATGGTCAAGTTCATGATTTACACAGTTAAGTATTTTCTTTGACAGGAGACATTTTATGAGAATGCACAACTGTCTTGAGTTCAGCTGTCTCCTGGGGAGGGGTTGGAATTTCTCTGCCTGAGAGACTTTAGCGTTGTCTGCACATTCAGAATCCCTAATTTTCTGATTCTTCCAGGTAGTACTTGTCAGAAAAGACCATAAAGTAGAACTACTTTCCAACTTCCACATTTTCTGTGTTAAATAAGTATTTTCACCAGAAATACAGATTTTTCAGCCCAGAATTTCACACCACATTGGACTGAAATTTTCAAAAAGAATATAAAGTGTCTGAATTATTTTTAGGCAGAGCAAGAAATATTATTTATACCTAGCTATCATTTTTTCCTGTGAAAGTTTAACAAAAAAATAACTTTGAGAAAAAAGTCATGCTGAAAAGCATGCTGCATTGGAGGCCCTCAGAAACAATAACTCGCAGCAACAATGGTGGCGGGGCTAAATCATGGTGGCAATGAGATAGAAAATACAAACCACACAGAAATGGGAAAGAGATGAATAAGTGAGAAAAATTAAAAGCTTCGCATGCACCTGACATCCATTGTAGCTGACCCTTTAACCAACATGAAGAGAATCTATTTAGTAGATTCAAAGAGAGAGGTTAGCAAGCTTTGAAACACATTGATGCCTTTCTTCTTATACATCTCAAGGTCTAAAGTTAAAGAGACCTGTTTAGATTATACAAGGGCTCATCTTAGATGTCTATTTCACACACAATTAGATTAATCAAATGGTATCACATTCACCATCTCAACCCTTTAAAAATTATTATATATATATGCATGTACCTATGTATAAGTACATACATAGGTAGATATATAGTAATGTATTTGAATATATATTTTTATATATGTATAGGTTACATGTATAATCATTAAATTTACAACAGCAACTGGACTAGCAACTCCATTAATGTTAAATTCTCATTAACTAATTTTTATTATGGAATTGTTTTGTTATTAAACATTTACTGACATGCACTATAAGGATAGAGGAACTACATGAGTTAAAGTGTTGATGGAAATATCTTATTCCCCATAACAAGTGATTTTTCTTACATACAGAAGTGACTTTTATACTCATTGTTACCTTATTTATTAAAAATATTGCCATCTTTAAGGAAGTGATAAATCAATGAAGTTGGTAAAAAAAAAGGTAAGGGAGGCTCCATTTGTTATCATATCCTCAAAATATTGTAGAGACAGTGAACAAAAAAAATCTATAATGTAGTAAAAATTGTGAAAATATACGCAAGTGCTAAGTCTCTGATCATGGATATACATTTATCTATCTATCTATCTATCTATCTATACATCTGTGTGCATACATATATACACTACATTTATGATTACTACATCTGATCCAACAGGAATATCTTATCAATATTTGCCTCATAAAAATATACCAACTTAGAATTTTGTTAAGTTCTCTTAAAGTAGTCCACAACTGATATTAAAAAACTAAGTGCATTGCCTTAGAGTTCATGTTAGGACGTCACTCTCGGACCTATCTACAGTCAAACACATGACCACGTATGAGGTATTTATCATGTAGTGACTACATCAAAACAATGGCACTATTGCTTCATTGATTGGGCAATTCTCTGGTAGATATACCTTATATATAACACCTGGGAACTCTGTAATCCCTTTTCTAAATTGTACACAACTGGCTTCCTTATTTTTCATGTTAGGGTTCCAGTCAAGGGGGCATAGTGGTACCAGGTGACTGGTATTTCTAGCAAAAGACATTGGAGAAGTTCTGTCTCTTGACTGCATGTGCCCCTTGCACCTGCCAGGTATGGACAAGCAAAGTCACAGATACAGAGGATTCCTTGCCATTGCCTAGACTCTAGAGGGCTGCTTGTCTATGAATCCCCAGCTGATAACATTTGGAAGAATGTGATAAGTCAAGAGTTGAAAGTGTGTTTTGGTTGAGCCATCATCCTAACACACTTTCAAGATATGGTATGGTCGCCAAAATGAAGACTTAAGAGAATCTTCCGCTCACATGTATAACAGTTTGCTGAGTGCCAATATATGGTTACATAATGTTAAGGTTTATTAACTAATTTTGTATCCCTAAGGCCACACATGATTCCTTTCTGCTTCATTTTAATCTTTTAGAATATTAACTCGTTGTTTAAGAGCTATTATATATAACTATGCACCTCTGCAGCACAAGAAATCCTCTCATCAACTACATAGATACTGGGCTAATACTTTTCTTATTTTTAAAATCCCAACTGTCTGCCCCTAAGCAGTTCAAAGTCCATTCCTATAAGAATAATTTTTTTTTACCCAGTTTAACAATCTGTTCGTTATAATCCCATATATTTCATTAACTAATCCTATTAAATACCATTGTACAAGAAAAGAAATACCTTGTCAATGTATCTGCAAGGGTTTTATGGGTTTTTATTGCCATTGAAAGAATAAAGGAGACTTTCTTTTATTTTAGCCTTAAAGATAGTAACAATTCTGCTTTCCCCACTGTTATTTAAATGACTTCCCAATATGATTCTTTCCAAATATCACACAAATATTCCCCAGGAAAGGAAAGTATTGGACCTATTAAAACACTGCAAGTTTTTAAACACAACCTTTTGTGCTCTTGAGTTACAAGTCTATGGAAAACACATGGATTTCTTAAATAAAAACTCTTAAGAGATCTTAAGTCAAAGACTTTACATGTTTAACTTAGGTATAATTTTAAGGAAGTAGTTTCCTCAATATGGAAAACAGTAGGAGGAAAGAAAGTGACCCATATCAAGGCACCGGGATTGGAAAGAAATAGATAAGAAACTCTACAAACATTTGGAGAAATTCAGTGTTGGAATTGGTTATCTTCCATACCACAGTGATCATCAAGGGTAATTCAGTAGTAATTCATACAATAACTCATGCTTACAGCAAGATATCTTCAATAGGTATTGTGTTAAAGTATATACATATTCACTTGGGCACATGCAAGGCATGTGTAGCAGGCATCCATACCAAGACTACATACAACCTCTTGTTATTTGAAGAAGAAAATCTCAGTCCTTGGAAAATTATAACATGAACAAAAAAATTAAGAATGGGGAAGTTTTATTCAGCAGCTCTAGACTCCTAGAAATTATTTTGCACTCTGCTTTTAATTATTGAAGTATGCATTTGTTCAAATGTTTCTTATAAAAATAAGTTGATTAAATAAAATTTTATATTTTATAAATTTTTATTTGCAAGTCTCAAAAGAATATTAAAACTTATTGGCTCCTATCTCTCATCATATCAATCGCAAGCATGATTCTTTCACGCTTTTGGTTCTTGATAAATATAGTGGAAGGAGGGATCCAGTGCTGGAAATATGACCGGCCTGCTAGTGTGTTAACGCTAAGAGTAAGAAGTTTAGAGTCCATCTGATATATCCCCCAAAGCTTCACGCTATACCCCAAATGTATGACTGAATATTATCTAATAGAATCTTTTACTAATTAATTAGCAACCTCCAAAATACCAGCAAAAGTTCTTGTTGGAATGTTAAGTAAGTCGCTGCATGACAACAACTAATAGTTTCTGATGTACTATTTAGTATTGAATTATTTTGATTCTTTAATAAGCTATAAACGATTTTAATTTTTTCCAAGTGTAATATCCATGTACTCTATTGCCACATATGTGAAGAGATTTAAGTCATGCATGTGGGTTTTATTAACACATTTCTTTTCAGATTAAATCTTTACCTAAATGTGGTATGAGACTGACATTAATAAGAACACTCAGTTTGCATGGATTTGCTGAAGCGAGATTCCAATCGGCATAATGAGTTTAAGTTTGAAAAGTATCAACATGTCTTGGAAAATAATTATTAGGAATTTTTATGGCACTAATTTTTTTCATTCACATGAATGAGGCTTAGTGAAGCTGTCATAATCATCTTGTAATGATACAAGTGGAAATTCTCAAAGACTATGTTATAATGATAAGGTAAAACAAAGTGCTATCAATGCCATGGTGTCCTAAGAGGACGATAAAGAGCCCCTTTATTAGAAGAGCTAACTAGGGATTATAGGCATTTGAGGGGTAATCCTAACATTACCTTTTTACTGACTTTGGAATATGAAAGTCATAGTAGACAGTGAAGGAGCAGTTTAGAAATTCACAGGTCAGCGCAGTATTAAAAGGCTATGTGGAACCACAGCAGTTACTTCCCCTTATTCCTTGGTAAGTGAATCTATGTCAGGGAATAGGAAGGCTATTAAGAAACTCCCACAGGAGAAAATTATATGTGTAATCCAGAAAAATACAACTTAATAGGTAAAATATATGTTGTTTAGGCTTAATACTGCTCTAATGAAACACCATAACCAAAAACAAGTTGGAGAGAAAAGAGTTTATTCAGCTTATGCTTCCCATGGCAGTTCATCATCAAAGAAAGTCAGTACATAAACTCAACCAGGACAGAAACTTGGAGACAGGAGCTGATGCAGAGACCATGGAGGAGTGTTGGCTACTGGCTTGGTCAACATGGCTTGCTCAGCCTGCTTTCTTTTCGAACCTGGGATTATCAGTTCAAGAGTAGCACCACCCACAATGGGCTGGACCTTCTCCCATCAATCACTAATTAAGAAATGCCCTGCTGGCCTGCCTACAGCCAGCTCTTAAGGAAGTATTTTCTCAACGGAGGCTCCCTCCTCTGATAACTCTAGCTTGTGTCGGGTTGACGCAAAACTAGCCAGCAAATAAGATAAGAATGTGGAGAAATGCTCTAAGCAATGGTAGCACTGGAATGCCAATCGTACCTAGTAAAATTGCAACCAAGGTTAAGTGACATATTTTATCTTGACCCTTATGAAATCTTCGTAGTCAAAGGTAGCTACATAGAGAATTTAAAATTTGACATTCTATAGAGCTTAGTCCTTTGATTTAAAGAAAGTGTTCTCTGCAAGGAAGCAGAGACCAGCTACTGACCTGGCAGTTAACAAGGTACCTGAACTGAGCCTGCTATGGAAAGATGAAAATTTAGAGAGCAGCCTACTCCACACCCTTGACTCTAGAAGACTACTCAAGCTCAACACTCTCTCCATGGCATGAGAGCATCTGACTCCAGCAGCTCAGCCATGGCCCAGTTCTGTAATCTGTCAACTTGGTGTTGAAGCTTCTCCAGTCACACTTGGATCCAAGTTCTCTTATTTGCTATCATGTTACAATAACATCAAAATAAGTTGATGTAAGCAGGCTTGTCTGTTTCCTCTTCCTAAAGATTCTCCCAGAAGAGACCTTTTCTTCCCTTTTCACTTTGGACACTGCTTTTTTGATGTATAATATAATTATTCACATAGAGGAAAAACCAGGAGGTAATGTAAGTGCAAAATGAATATTCTATTAAAATCAAGATACTGAGACTGCCAACATATAGATTAAAAGTCTCTGAGATTTATATGGGTTTTTACTGAAGCGTAACTCTTTATTCAAAGGATTCTCGAGACACATACTCCAGACTGCTTCTGCTTGCGTTGATACTCTTAGGGTAGGAGCACTGGAGGCATGTTGGCTTCAGTGTCGTCCATGACATTGAAAAACCACCTTTCAATAACTATCCACCTCCGCACTCCTCAGTAATATGCTATTAAAGCTGTTTCCTTTCTTGTAAACACAGTTGTCAGACGAATCCTAAGGCAAGAGCTGCCCTCTGAGCTCCTCACCGTGCCCCTCTTGTCTGCTTACACTGCATACAGCAACAACGTAAATTACAGACAGCCATGATGCCACGGGAAGTAGTGTGTGATTGACAGAGAAGAGCAGTCAGTGTCAGAGGTGGTTCCTTAGAGAATTGAAAACTCCCCTCGTGTCCTCCAAAGGTCTCTTTCCTTGATTTGAAAGAAGAAAATGTGAGGTGTTCTCTGCATGAGTGACTAGAGACAGGAAGTGACGTAAGCACTAGAGATGGCTGATTATTTTGAAGACAGATCAGGATAGGGTGGAGGTTTGTATGGGGTATTAGAGATGCTGAGAAGGCACGAGGTATGCTTCTGAGTTTTTGGTAAGTGGCCTTTGTTTGGAAATTCCTCCTCAAACTTTGTTCCCAGACCCCAGCATTCATTTCCCAGGCACTGTACGAGTAGTTCCCTAGATAAACACTAGTATTGTAACAAATCCTGGAGTGCCAGGCTCGACCAGATGGTTACATAGAATTAAAAATATATGCAAAAATAGGTTCTAAAGTAAAATGTATAAAGATGTGACTCTTACTAATTCCTAAACTTGCCTGCTATCACAACCACGGGTGACAGATCCTGTCTGCTGTAATCCTGACTCCCTCCACCCTTCTCTGGAAATCTCTGGACTCTCTCTCCCAGGCTCCTGCCCATTCCCATTAAGGACTAGGGAAGTCTCACAACCTTCATGAACCTTGACAGCACATGTGCACTGGCTGTAGCCTTTTTCTCAAGTCCCGTCTTTTGTCTTTTATTTTAGATTCTTTTTTTCTGACGACATTAGACGACTTCCCACCTTAAAGCGGATTTCTGTATTCTCGGAGATGGCAGGCCACTTCAATCTGTTCCTCTCTGAGACTGTGGGACACAGAAGGATGGGGAATGTTCTACAGAGAAGGGAAGAGGAGCCTGGGCTCTGCATGGAGTGAAGAAATCATACACAGTATGGACTGCACAATTGAAGCCAAGTAAATGAGGGGACATTTCTTTCATTCAGGATAGAAGTGGCTGCCCCCCCTTTTTTTAGACAGCGTTTTCTGTCCTTTATGAGGAATATGATAGTATGACAGACCTCTAGAGATGAATCAGGATCTAATACATTTTTATTTCATGATGTTGGGTATTTATCACCCTGTACCTCACTTCCCCATCTTGTAGAGTTTAAATTTCTTTAGCATTACACTGACTATTAACTAAGCCAATATATTTAGAATATAGATTTACTGGCTATTATTTTATTAATGATTAAAGTTATTCTCATTAACTTGGTTTTCAATTAAGATTTCCTTTGGTTTCTCTCCAAGTAGATATTTCTTGTTCAGAAGTAGTGCAGAGCTGTAGGCTAAAAGTAACAATTCAGTGAACAGAAGCATAGGTTGCACGTTAAGAGAGAAGACCCTTCTAAATTCGTACCCAGTTAGCAATTCAGGGTTCTCCCAGTTCATTACTGATATTTTTAAAATTTTGTCAATAATTTGGAAAATGCCCACTGACTGCCTATGTAGTTAATGTGGTTCGCAGTCTGTTATATGTTGTCTAGGGAGCTGCTGAGCTCTGGAGAATGTATTTCTTATTCCTCTGGGATTGCTTTCTAAGAATGAGTTCTTGCCTTTCAGACTTCAGCAGAGGTGCTGAGTGCCACTCCAGTCAAAGGGTGGCACTACTCACTGTGATTTGGTTGGATTGAGGCAGATGAACATGGTCGACCCAGAAGATACATGATGAAGATGCTTGCTCCATGAGAAGATAAATGTCCAGGTTTCTAACCTACAATCTACAAGGAATCAACCCTACAGTCATTTTCAAGCTGGACAGGACATGAGAGGATGTCGTGTTGAAGCTATTACCTGCTTTTGGTTTGATTTGTTATAGTAACTAGTGTTATTCAAATTAATATCCTATCTACTGTTAAACTGGAGAGAAGAATATGTGTCTTATCAGAAGTTAAATATTAATGTATAAAATATCTAAGTTCAGAAGCTCCAAGAAGTTCATGGGATAGCATTTCCCCAGTTGGGGCACTTAGTAGAGTAAAATTGTCTTAAGCTTAAAAAATAACTTGTGCAGATCATTCTTTAAATTCTGGGATGAAAGGGGGTGACAACTGAGGAAGACTGTAGTAAGATCTTTAGGGTGAATGTTGAAGAAATTCAGTTGTTACAAAAGGAAGACTTGAGATGGGTGATAATTTGTCAACAGGAAAACACAAGAGGAACTTTAAGGAAAAAGGTTAGCAAGTTACCATGAGTGAAGTGTCCAGAGGTCACATGAATTTGTCTGAAATCTGCTCTTTTCACGCATTAATCTGAACAAATTACTTGCTTGGCCCATATCTCTGTTTTAAACATGTATTTTTCAAACCTGAATAGGCAACGACAACATATGTTACTCTGAGCTTTTTATATGTGGTACAGGTCACCAAAAACCATCAAAACTCAAATTTAAATATAAGTGAATCATAATCAAATTATCTTTTCAATATTTATGTTCTGAACAGGAATGCTCCTTATACTGCATTTCCAGAAAAATCAGCCTTGGAACTTATAACCTGAAAGTGGTTCAGCTTCTGCATCTTATTAAGTGTACACTGAATTAACACAGCCTGTCAGTCAGTGTGGTTGAAAACTTTGAAATCAATATTAATGTAAATGTGTGCCAAAAGAGATATAACGCAAATTCTTAGTTGTGTCAAATGGGTATGTTTTGGGCCTCGTTTTTATCAAGTGGGAATATAAACATCTGTAAGTCTCAAGACAAGAATGTATATGAAGAGCTCAAGTTACATATTAATATATGAGTTGGAAAACCAGTTAAGAAACTTCTGAAAACATTTAAAATAATTCCTGTGTTATGAGAATAAAGCACATTAATCCATTTTCAAAATCTGGGACTAAACCGGGCAGTGGTAGCACATACCTTTAATCCCAGTCCTTGGGAGGCAGAGGCAGGTGATTCTCTGAGAGTTTGAGGTCAGCCTGGTCTACAAGGGCTAGTTCCAGCACAGGTTCCAAAGCTACAGAGAAACCCTGTCTTGAAAAAACAAAACAACAACAAAAATACGTGGGACTCTCTCAGACACTTAGTAGAAACAGTTTGTCATTGTTTTGCAGTAACTGTTTGCTCTCCTTGACAGCCTTCTCCTTGATGAGTATACAACTCAGTGAATGAGCGCTGGATGATGGGGCCGTTCTAAATTCAGGCACACCACCTGGATTAATGAAATGGTGTCCAGAAGGTTGTCAACCTTGTCGTGCCTCAGACACATAACAAAGTGGCTGGAAGAAAAGATTAGCAATTGGGGATCCTCAGTGTGGTATTTTGAAGTTTTTTTTTTTTTAAAGTGAATTCTAAGATGATCAATTTAAAATTTACATTTATATTTATGCATGATAAGCTAAGTGAAATATGAATACTGACAACGGGTTTGCAGAAAAAACAGTTAAAGCTAGCAATTCTGATACTGTGGGGTTAATATTTTGGCTTAGTAACGTTATCACTTAAAACTAATGGGGTCAATATATATTTCTAGAAACAATCAACAAAATAGCTCCTAAATGATATTTATGCTTCCTAGCACTGCTAAAATTAATGGTCTTATAAAATTCCTATTATAAGAATACATTTTCACGTACTGCAAAATCTGTCATAAATTATTTTGCATAAATAATTATTTTTTTTAAAAATCAATGACTATTTTAAAGTTTTAGAGCTAAAAAGACTTTGTAAAAAGTTGCTTCAGAAATGATTTATGAAAAAATTACCCTTCTTTCTATCATAATAATTTTAAAAGGGCTCCCTTTTCTATTAAAAATTTTAATTTAATTTTACAGGCTGTTACTCTATAAATAGAACAATCCATTTAAAATGGACAAGGTGAAGTATATAAATGACATTACTGGTGTTACTACTAACAAGTTTTGAACTATGCACGTTTACACATAAATAAAACCAAACCAGAGAGAATACAAATCAAGAGCAAATGAAGATTAGAGTGGCCTGCCTATTATTTCTTTAGTTTAAGGTGTAAATGGATCAGAATAATTGGGTAATATTGGCATTTTCTTGTACTCTACATGAATTTTATTGGTAAATAAATAAACATTAAAAGTCAGCAGTAATACTTAAATGAAACTTCTTAAATTTACCTTAATATTTCACTTTATAATATTATAAATTATGAACTAGAAGTTAAAACCCACCCTGCATGTCAGATGATATTGACCAATCTGTACAAAGCACAAGCAAGTATATTGAAAATAAGAATAGAAGGTTCCTTTAAGGCAGAAAAGCTCAACCAGTATTGTTCCCATTCATTCTCATGCTCATTGATTTGCTGGCAGTGATACAGATATCAACAAACAACACCAAGTTTGGAGAAGCATTCACAGCTTTCCAAACTGTCTAAAATTTCCCCAGCTCTTAAAATGCTTATATTCAGAAAATTTACAATATGTTGGATCTATCGGACCTAACTTGTTGATTAAATTTGCCTGGTGTCTAGGTGCAAACTTAAAGACAATAGAACTCTTTGCTAAGAATTTACTTTTTGGGGGGATGGGGTGGTTTTGAGTTTTTGGATTTTGAAGACAGAGTTTCTCTGTGTAGTCCTGGCTGTCCCAGAACTCACTTTTAGACCAGACTGGTCAAGAACTCAGAGATCTTCCTGTCCATCTCCCAAGTACTGGGACTAGGTGTGTGTCCTCATGGCCAGGCTAAGAATTTACTGTTTTGTGTGATAGCCTCAGCCCTAGGTGAGAAAGAAGGGAGGCAATAAAGCGCATAGACCTGCAGGAGTAAAGGTCAAATCTAGACAATTTGGATTCAAGCCAGCACACCCCAGTTAAAGAATGTATACCATTCTCCTTAACAACTCACTGCTTTGCATAACTTGGACTTCAGGAAGTCTACTCTACTCAGTGTTCCTTTCAAGCCACAAAAGAATAGCCAGATGCCATCTTCTCACTGACAATCTCCTTGCATCCTCCTCATACCCCAGCAGCTTCCTCACTTCCCAACCAATGACTTTCAGACAAACCTTATTTAGTCTTTGCCAATGGCTACTTTCTTTGCCATCTTACCCGCTTCCACCTCTCTGAGAAGCTGCTTTTCCCACTTCTAAATACCTGTTGAAGTTTCACTTTAACTGGCTCTTTCCTGTTAAAACTGTCTCAATCTTAGGGTTACCCGGGATGTTATGCTTTCCATGTTCAAACTCAAAGGCTCCTCTACACTGTATCTATCCAATTACATGTTGTTTATTGTGTCCTGGGATAGGGAGAAGGTGGCACACAGTGTGGGCTAGGGCACAACTTTTCAATGTCTATGTATGTAAACAAGAGGTCTCAGGTGCGGATCCAGATTACAGGTTTCTATTGAATGTCTAAAGGATCTGCCAATAATGCCTCATATTTCGCATGCGTCAGCATGCTCCAGGTGAATAGCAACTTCCATGTTTTCATATACGAACCCCAAAATTCCAGGGGCAGGTATCAGTATTTGCTATTTTGTCAGTAAGTAATCTACTTTATGCCTTTGCACAACCATCAGCATTTCAGTGTGTGGTTTAGGCCATTGATACTTCCAAGTACAGCTGTACTGTTTGTCTCTTGGTCCGCAGTGTGTGGTGCTCCTCTTTCTAAACCTCAGTGACCCCCCATTTCCCATCCTCTTTCTCTCCCATTGCTCCCATGGAATTGGGGAAAATCACGAAGCTGTGGCAGAGCAGACTGGTGACCTGCATCTGTTTGGAGCTTGTCTGTTACTTAGCCCTCATTATATGACAGTCTAATGATGTCGTTAATTATTCAAACTGATTGCTCCGTGAAGACAGGGACTCTAAGTCTTGATGCCTTTGAAGCCCCGATACCTGTAATTATCTGAGAAAAGAGTGGCATCTGCTCCTTTAACTTTCTGCTGGAAATTTCTTATGATGGCATTTTACGCAATCAGATTTGTTGAGTTATTTGGTGTCCTGTGAAATATGAAAACCCGCCAAATTTGCTGGATATGAAATTATTTTGTTCCCCTCCTTTTTTATTATTTGTCATTTGACTTGACATCGTCATGTGTGGATCACTGAGGGAGGATTGGCAGGACAGGCAGTAAGAACAGTACACATGTGTTAGGAGGACACTAGATTAAAAAAAAACAAATCAAATGGGTCTTGTGTACAACACAGAACAGGCATGAATCTACATATGTGGCCTACTGCAGCACCAGGCACAATTGGGTGGTGTCAGAGGGAAGAAGCTTTGATAAGCTGCAGCCTGTGCCCTTTCCAACCAGGGTTTCCAGCCTCATAAACCGCTTTCGTGTGTACTGCCTTCCACAAGGATTTAAAATTCATCAAACAGACAAAGTGTATATTTAATACTCACATGAGGGAATACAGAATGCCTTTCAATACATCAAACTCCTAAACCTTTTACATCCTTCATTTTTAAGCTACATGGATTTTGATTTGTACAATTTTAAAAATATTCTGAAGCCTAGTCAATCTAACAGTAAAAAGCACTGTTGCACAGTAAGAAATCAAGAAATACAATTCAGCAAACCTGGTATAGTTGCTCCCCAGGGAAGCTTTGTTCCAATTCGGTTTGTCATAGCCCAGATCCATCATGTCATGCTAGCCTAAGTTACTACCAGAATCTTTCATTTTTTCCCCCTTTTTGGCACACTCCAACTATTTTCTGTTAAACTAGCGCTGTCACAAGAAAACATATAAAAATGCTCTTTTGCAAACACTCTGTTTGGCTCTCTCCTGAGCCCTCTCTGCAGAGCGTTGGGCTTCTCTCACTGTCTTCATCGGCGGTGAATGCTGACAGATCGTTGAACCTCACTCACCATCAACAGTGACAAGCTTGATGCTGTTTCACGAAAGGTGCAGAGAAATAATAATGAAACCGGCTTGTGTGCCCTGTATCGAGATGATCCTTCACTCAACAACAAAGGCTTATGTTCAAAGATGTTTAGCTTAAAGGCATTTCAGAGACTTCTGATTGTAGCCACAGTTGGGTGTCTTGCTACTGGGTGAAATATGTATTCCCCCGAGAACAAAGGCAGCAGCGACCCTCTTCTGCTGAGATAGCACCTTTAATAATTCCATGTATTTATCAGTATTTGTGTCAAGATCTT
This sequence comes from Microtus oregoni, assembly GCF_018167655.1. NCBI lineage: Eukaryota > Metazoa > Chordata > Mammalia > Rodentia > Cricetidae > Microtus > Microtus oregoni. Next base: position 2,964,488 of record NW_024543084.1, read on the forward strand.
AGGGATTTTGCCCTTTGGGTGAAAGTAAGGGTAGATGGAGTGGATAGGGTCTTAAACAGTCCTCTAAGGTCTGCATTGGAAGAAAAATGTCCCAGGGTATATAAGGGAATGAGAAGAAAATATTCCTTTGGATGAAAATGTACACAGCACAGAAAAGTACCTCCAAGGCTTTTAAATGGAAGAATGAATAGCCTTTAGGTTATTCGGAGAGCCCCAAGACAAGATACTGCTCAAGAAATCATGAAACACTCGTTTTCAAGTTTGAACCAAATATAAAGAATTGTGTCTTTTAGAAAGTTAAATCTGAAGAAAGGTAAACTTTTTTCTTTTCAGATAAGATCTCCAAGCCCTGCATGTGCGGTTGCCATGGATTTTTCCTGCATAGCCATTCTGCATATTGTGTACGTGATTCCAGAGGAAACATGTTCCGTCTGCTTTAGGAGGTGTGGAATATGCACACGATATCACTGAGTGTGCATCCATATGAGTGCCACTCTCTCAGTGACCTGTTGCCTGCAATGACACCTTCTGTCACCATCCGAGGGTGATATATGTACAGTTGAATCACGTGGCACCTTTTCCCATGTGAATTGCACTGCGCCTGGTTCTTCATGCCTTTCATCAAATGTAAAAAGCCTTCACACTGTGTGTGCAAGGGTGTGTGAGCTCAAGCAGCAGCAGGGAAAAGTAGGAACTCAAGCCCTTGTGCTTGCAAGTTGAACATTGATACAACAACCCCTTGCTTGTAAAGACTGGAAAGTCAATTGAATGGAATGGGTCCTCTACCTGACACAGACTAGGTAAGGGACTCATGGGTCAATCGAGTCTAGGGTTCACTGCTGCTGGGCAGTCACGCAGAGATCAGCCACCTGTTAGAATTTCTCCCTCTTTTCTACTGTTTTGGTAGGTAGTGAGCTCTCAAGACACATCTTGGCATGCCAGTCATTTTCAGGGAGAGAGTCTCGTGTTCTGAAACGTGGTTTTGAGTCCACTGGAGTTAAAGGAAAACAGTTCTGGCATTCTGGCATAAGTAACTGCAATAGCTAATTAAGTCTAATCTCCCCATTGTCCTTTTTTTTTTTTTTTTGGTCTGTGCTTTATTGGTGTCAAAAGCAAACTGCTTTCATAATGACTAATGTATTGTCTGTCACTCGATAACTTACATGGCAACATTAGAGATTTTTTTTAAAAAATATCTATAGGATCATAAAGGACCAGACAACAGCCAATGATACGGAGTAGACTTGTGTTAGTTATAGTTAGAAGTATACATAGCATTCATTTGTTTAGTTTCTCACTCCACTCGCAAACACTTAGATCAAATGGTAAGTGGTATAGGCAGAGAAAGAGTGTGTGCTTTACATATCCCAGACCTGGATTCAGTCACTACCATCAGTCAAAGAAAAGGGGAATTAGGAAGTAAATAAACTAATGAGGTCAACTCCTTTCCCCATAGTCTCTTCTTTCTGCGTGGCCGTTGAGATTTCCTTTTTTTAAAATATTTTTTTTGCCTCCCATTTTTGTCTAAAATCTTTGTGTAATAGAAAACCAGAGAAAGAAGTACATTTTTATCCTTTAGTCACTTATTTCATGCACGTACACAGGCATGTACTCACAGTAGGCAACAGATACAAGCAGATTTTGCACTCTGATTATATTATGCTCAGATAAAGAAAATTCAGTATGGAGAAGTTAAAAGCTTCTCGTATCTGTGGCTCTGTCATGCACCCTCTCCATGTACATGAGAGGGCAATGAAGATTTTCTCAGAATTTGGCACAGCATATCAAGGTCTGCTCAAAAGAACTCTGGCATTGGGGGCTCGGACCTCCAGCCTTTAATTTGCCATTGTCCCTGGCTATGATCACGAAAATAGCCATTTGTTTCCATGGGACTCCTCCCATCATTAAACATGCAATGTTAGCACTTTCCACAAAGGGAGGGCACTGTGCAGATTAAATGTTATACCGCATGCAGAAACACTGTGAATTCAAATACACCGAGCAAGTGTAAATGAGAAAGATTAAATCACAAAACGAAAATTTTATTCAAAAAAGTTACGGGTTATTTGGAGTAGACATTGTTTTCCTTCATAATTTTGTGCATCATGAATTTTCATTTCAAATTGCAGAGGATTTTTAAGTTTTTGCTAAAGTCAACATTTAAAAATATTGTATGGATGTAAAATTATTTTATCTACACTTAAAGGGTATATAATGGCTGATGTTTCAGTTTTCATGTGTAACGTAAGTCTTGTTCAAACACACCCGAGATCGAGTTTTATTAGGACTGGCAGGGATGCTACCAACATGCATTCGTGGACTGATTCCATCTGTATGGAATATGCAGATCTCACTCTAAATATAGCTCCTAACTCTTCTGTAATGCCTGAGCTGAAATCAGAAGTTCAATAAACCAATACTATATTAACATGAATTTAGTTACTCAATTTAAAGAAATACACATCTCACAAAAATATTAGACATCTAATTCAAAAAGCAAATGCACGTAGGGCCACGGCGACCCTGATAGAATTCAGTAGACATTATGCTGTAGTGTTTTATCAATATATTCCCCACTTTCAGGGTCAGGCTATTCATATTCAAGCCAGCGAGCTACCTCATGTAGGTGAAGTGAGTAGCGAGGGGAAATGATCATTTCTGTACCATGAGTGGACAAAATAGAGTTCAGTATCACGACTTATCAAACCTAGAGTTAACATGGATTTTGACCTTATAATTTGAATAGTAAAGGGAAAAATCTTAATCAGGTCTTGATATGCTTTCAATTTTCATTTCTTTTATTTGAAAAACGCTGTTTGAGTACATCAAAAATAATAATTAATTAGTTATAATCCTATTGCTCTTTCATTTTCTCACATTATATTGGATTTAGAAGTAAAATTCCCAAATGGAGAAGAGCCCAATTTTCACTTTATGTAAGTAAATTTTGAATGCATTTGCATGTGCTTAATTTTATTTGTATAGCTAGGTCTTTTACACACCTTTCACAGGACTGCTGTATGACATCAGAATCTACCTTTTCTTTTTCATTTTTCTCATTGTCTACTAAACAAGAGTCCTAGTCTGGAAGGAGGAATTCTCATTATAACTCTTTGGCTGCTTCAAGAGAGTTAAAAGTTGATGGCAGCTAAATATAATGATAAATTTTACCACAAAATCATTATTTGCTTTCTTTTGAAAAATTAGATTTGACAAAACTCTCTGTGGTGACTGTTACTTCATGCAAAGATCCCAAGTCATGTGGTACACCTGACCCCAAGCATTCCACGGTATTAACTCCTATATCTTGAGAATATACTTATACTATTTTCAAGCTCTGGGTGCCTGGATATATGCTTCTGTTATCAAATAAAATCAAAGAGCACAAATTTCCAGTAAACAGCCAGAAATCAGTAGCTGATGGTCATATCAAGGGGTAAGATTAGCAACAGAGACTGCATATTATCCATCTTAAAGGTATAGTTGAAGCTTTGGAAATAAATGAGTTCTCCTATAGAATTCAGCAAGAAGAGTAAACGACAGAGAGTTGATCGCAAGAAAACATTCACAGCTCAGATGCAGGGAAAAGTGGTAGAACATGCCTTAATATTGACTCATATTTATTGAGATTTAATTTTTATGTATGAAGTTATAAAGCCAGAACCACGAAAGTATTACCAAGGTGGAACATAGTGTCCCACCGCATTTCTGTGACAGGAGTGTAAAATCATGTTGGTACATGCTTGAATCCTGTCTTGGAACAAAAGTTACGGCATCAGATACGTACGCAGTCCAAATCCCAAGTATTACGCGGAGCGCAGTACGTATTGGGCTGGTACGAGAGCAGAGACGCATGTTTCACTGTTTACGTAAAACTAACTTTACATTTCTAAGCTCGGTTTTTTGCTTTTTTCTAAAACTTTTGAATACAGATGGGTCACGTCTATTTTAAAGCTATTACTTTCTTTTTAAAAGGTGGGGAGAGAGTTCTTACTCGCCACTTAAATCTTAAACTTTCTCATGTTGGCAGTTTGTACACTGAGGAAAACGGTGAGAACAGAACTGTGTGAAATTATTGATCTCTTGCCTTGTGAAGTTTCACGAGTCTTTGCAAAAATTTACAAGTTTGCTTCAGGGCAAAATTTGATCATTTCAGACAGGGATTGAATATTTTGCCTTGAAAAATGTTAGCAAAAAACCTCCTGGGGGAGAAATCACAAATTGTCAAACCATTTGGGTATAGAAAGTCATCAACTTTATGTGGTGAGTGGCAATTTATACTCTATGTTTAGATTTCATGGAAAGCAATGACAAATTTGGAATCAATACCCCTAAATGATCCTGCTCCAACAAGAACTGATTGTTTTCTCTGGGTTGTGTGTAGGGCCGATTACAATGCAATTCAAGCAGATATCAGCAGGGGGCAGCACTGACGGCATGTAAAAAGGTATGCAGAACCAGGCCTGGGCTGCATTTTGGAACAACTTGCCTGGGTAAAAAAAGAGTCCAGTTTGGAGACTGACAAGGGTGCAAACGTGTTTTCTACCAGGGATCACCTGTGTGGCGTCTGGCGAGTTCTAATCTTAATAAATTCTTCTCTCAGTGCAGAAGGATGAGAAACAGTTTTAAGAGCTAATTCTCAAGAAAGTTACTAAAACTCTAACCTGCTGAAAGAGAGAATTCGGTTATGTACTAGATGGTAACCTTATTGGGTTGCATGTATAACTAGTTCCTTTAGCTTGGGAGCGAAAAAGTTACATAAGCTTATGAATACTGGATTCATAGAAGACTTTAAAAATATTTTTGGCTAGGTAACACTTTTGCATAGTTCAGCAATCAAAAAGCATAAAAAAAGGAATAAAGTGAGAAGTTTTTCCCTTCTCTTTATCTCAATAGTGGGATTTTTTTAAAAATGGAAAGTAGCATATTTTCAGCTCGTCGCTAGGGGAGTCTGTGGTAGCTGCCGTGCAGCTGCATTTTATCAAAGGCTCTTACTGCCTGGTGGCTACTGTCCACACTGCTACTGTACCCAAGCACCACCGTTCACACTCAGTCAGTGTGAGAGAATGTGCTTCCTCACATCAGCGTCAAGAAGCTGGGTTCTCAGACCTGCGCCCACAGGCACGCATGGACTGTGGAGGAACCATGGCTTATTGCCTTTCCTTTTCCATTTTCCATCCATTTGGCTACTGCTGTCTAGGTGAACCACCTTGAGGCCTTATGAACAGATCTCCACTATTAAACCAATATTCTTGACACAAAAGAATCCTAAGAGTCTTATGTCTTATCCTACTAGTATGTTGTTCTCTGATGCTCTTGGTTTTAGCTTGCTGCTTCGGGCTTCCCTTGTTAAACATCAGACTTCTATGTCTTTCTCGTCCAGCATAGCCTAGTGATATGGTTATTATTCTTGCAAGACGGTCTGGGTTTATTTTAAGCCTAATTTTTACCAGTTGCTAACTGTATGGCTATTCTAATGTGTTTTCTGTGGCTTGCTGAAGTCATAATACACCCTGACCAAAATCAGCTTGGGGAGGAAAGACCTATTTCATAATATCCTTCTAGGTTTTGATCCATCCCTGGGGATGTTACCAGGAATTCAAAGCAAGAACATGAGAAGAAACCATGGAGGAATGCTGCTAACTGGCTCCCTGTCTATTTCATACTCAACCAGGTTTCTCACACAGTCTAGACCTCCCTTCCTGGTATAAGAGTGTCATTCATTGTACACTGGACTCTCCCACCCCATTCACCAGCCAAGACAATGAACTCAGACACAGCCGCATGCCAGTCTGATTAAGAAATTCTGCAGCTGAGGACCCCTCTTTCCAGGTGACTCTAGGTTGTGTCGACTTGACACTAAATACTAACCAGGACAATTGCCTTGGCCACATAACTGAAGGGCTCTGAATATTCCTTTCCTTGGTTTGTAAAAAGGGATGCCAGAAGGGTTAAATGGATCAATGCAAGTAAATCATACCTAGCTAAAGCATAACTGTCTAAGTAGTCTGCCACTTTTTCTTTTGTTTAGAAATATATTTGCAATTGTTTTTATTGAAAAGAGAAGAGGCTATCCTTCTGTGCTTTCCATCTCTTTATACATAAACTGAAGCATGACACTTGATGGACTGATTGCTGTTCACCGGATCTGATTGATGGACCATGGTGGGAGGGGCCACAGTTCTTAAGGCTAGATTGCCATTTCAAGGTCAGGATTATCCCTCCTCAAAACCCATTAAATCCTTGATCAAAACCTTAAAATTCAGATTATTTTAGGCTCACGTTGGCATCTCTTTTGGTGGTGAAGTTTTCGAAAGAAGGCATCATAATCAGATCATATCTTAGAGGGTGGGGTGGTAAATGAAGATGCCAATACTCTGAAAAGTCATATCACTGCTAAAGAAAATGAGACATTTCTCCGTTAAAATGAGGCATTTCTCCATCACTCAAGGCTACATCCCTCTTTATCCACTTTTCTAACTTCTGTCAAGGATGTAATGCTTATGCCGATTGTGTGACATTCCAGGGCACGGCCTGAGTCAGTGAATGGCAAGTACTAATAGTACTTTTACATCCTTCTTGTTTCTGCCTTGACAGACAGACCTACAGATGTCCTGATGGTAGTAAGTTTCTTGGTCTTCTATTGATGATGCATCCTTCTGCTTTCTCTCTTTTTCCCGCGTCTCCACGTTCAGGACTGTTGGCAGACTGAGCCAGTCTGGCATGAGTCTGTTCGGAAAGCCGCGTCTCTCCTTTTCCCTTTAGTATCAGGATTGTAAGGAAAATAAGAAATCTCGGCTTTTTAAAGTGAGCCTATAAATATGAAAACCAGACTCAGGCTATTTCAATAGCCCATTTCAGCCTTCAAAGAAGTCTTTGATTTTTGACTTGTGAAGATTTACAGATTGACTTCATTTCTAGGATGGGGAAATGTGAGGTCACTTCAGGCTGGCTTGAAGCACTGGGAACAATCTCACCATCCCATGATGTCCCCAACTGTGGCTACTTCCCAAATCCTCGGGAGGATGCGGGCACACTGCCTCCTGAGAAGAACTCCATCCACCTCCATCTGTAAGGGCTTCCATGTCATTGGACAGAAGGCATAACTCTGAGCTTCACAGAACAGGTAAAATGATCAAAACACAAAGGCTGCTTAACTGAACTCTGTAGTTAATACCTATCTATACAGGAGCAAAGTCAAGTCCAATATAACAGCCAAAAAGCAAAACCAACTAAAACTCTGTCAAAAGAGGGGGCACATGGGTTTAAAAATGGGCACATTTTAACTCTATAACTCACAGTGAGAATTCTAGGAGAAAATCAGAGGGTTCTGTGATCGAAATATGGGAATTATATTGCTTGAAGGCAGTTTATGTATAAACAACATGAGAAGCTTTGTGGCAGAATGAATAAAGACCATGTTCCCGTTTTGCTATCTCTCTACGTCTAAGACGACATAACCAAGAGCGGGCCAGTTGTTAGCGGGCGGAAAGCCTTTGTGCCTCTTGTTTAAAGATGGGCAGGATTAAACAATGGGTTTCATTCAAAACAGGACTCAACTTGAAACAGAGACACCCAGTGTCTGCGAATCGACACTAAACACTAAGAATTGCTGTCATATTTCCTGGCAGAACTTGGGACTAGGTCGAACCTCAAGATTTGGCACAGGTCATAGTCTCCAACGTAGGCACAGCTTGTTTCTTGACCAACGCCACGATCACATTCCAGCAGGACAAAACACTATACTGTTCAGGACATTCGGAACTTGCATGCAATTCCCATCATCAGAGAGGCAGTACTTGAAAATCTTTTCTCTAAGCACAACTACTTGAAGATGAGAAGGGTTTCACAGGATAAATTAAAACCCACCAAATTGGCACTTCAGCTGAATGAAGAGGGAAAAAAACCCAGAAGGGTGGACTGTCCATAAAAAAGACACCACTTCATTCTCTCCTAGAAATAATAACATCCTTTCTATGTCCCCTGTCTCTATGAGGAGATTTAAGTGCTTTATCTAATTAATCCTCCCAGCTTCCCAGAGAGGAAGATGGGGGGCAGATATTATGATCTGAATTCAGCAGTGGTAGAAATTAAAGTGTCCTGATTAAGTGACTTAGAATGGAGACAGCATTTGCACTTAAATAAGTACACTCTGAATCTACACTATTTTACTAGAAATAGGACCTGCAACATGTATTGGATTTTCCTTATCCTAATTCACCCTATGTAAAATATAGCCAAAGACACAAAATGACAAAAGCAAGAAAACAACCATTTTAGTGCTGGTGACACAATGGACAAAATATTGGTCACTTAAAAGCATATTGCAGCTTTCGTGGTGGCTTTTGAAATCAAGAGAATGAAGTTTACTTTCTTTTAAGAGAAGAATCTATTAAAAAGACACCATAGACTTTGAAATTGCCATAGTAGTCCATTTAGTGTTATTCAAATAGTTGTGTATACATTGCTTTAGAAACTTTACCCGAGGGATCAGGTACTTGAAGTCAGGGGACCAACACAACAGACCCAAATAGTTATCAACCCAAAACTTGTGTCTTCTTTACCTTGTAGACAAAAACCAGGATGGCATTGAGTATTGTGGCGGGGGTGGGGAATGCCAGCCCTCTGTCCACCAAACCACAGAATCTGTATTTTTTAAGTGATTCTATTTAATGTGTTGGGCAGTCATGTAAACAGTTTGCCCCAGTGAGAAGGGCCTGCAAAGGACCTTTCTGGGAAGGCTCTCTTTATTTCCAAGAGTTCTAAGAAGCAATTCCTTACTCTGTTTAAACTTGGCAGGTCTCTGTAGATCACCTGGTTCATAAATTGCCAATATAAGGCCCTGAGTGAGACAAGCTGATTCACAGAATGGCAGATAGGGAGAAAGTTTGGTTTTCTTGATAATATCATTGAGCTATGGAAGGAACAAACTCTGAAATGTTTTATCTTGGCACATTCCTTCTACATATACCCAAGTGTGTTATAATTAATATCAAGTACATATTTTCATAAACATTTCTGTGCCATCATAATTATCATCAGAGACTGTACCCAGGGCCCTGTGCATCTAAGCAAGCTGAATCCCCAATCCCAATGCCTTTATCTGATGGTCTCTCAGATCTCTTCCTATAAGCCAGTATAAAGACTCTGAGATAAACACAAGCTTTATGAGATGATAAAGACACACAAATCCAGCCCTTAAATTTCCAGAGAGGATAGAAAACCAATTAATACTTTTCTTTAAAAGAATAATATGGAGGAATATGGGGGGGGAATTCCCAAAGAAAGATATCAGGACAGGAAAACAAGAGCAGAATTTATATGCTTTGTGTTGAAAGTCAAAATCATGCCCTGTTTTCCTGTGGACCTAGAAAATAATTCTTATTGAACCATTAGTTTCTTATGGGCTAGTTCAGAGTTGGCCTAGCATATTGATGTGATAAGACAAACCATTCTCTGAAAAGGGTCTGAAAACAGTTCCACAGATGACTAGTTTAATATTTTAAAGTTCTAACTGTCCAAATAATCAAGCAGACAGATGTTCCTGTGGCAAGAGTAAGCTTGATACAATGAATACAGAGTCAAGGAAGATACATATGTATTGGAGCATGGAGTAGGAGTCCTGCATTCTAGTCATTTCATATTGCTATGTCAAAAGTAAGCAATCTGGTCTGCCAGCTACTCTAAGCAAATGATACTTAATGAAACTGTTCGTTTGTCTTATGGAAAGAATAAGTGCAAGTCAAACTCCTTCAGTCCCTGATATTTGCAAACCAAATGGCAAGGAATGAATGCACTTCTACTTGTAGGTTCCTGAGACACCCGAGACATGAAGGGAAAGAAAGTTCAAGAGGTTGAAAGGCACAAATTCAATAAACTCCAGGATCAAAGCGAAAACCACCACCACAACAAGAAAAGACAGAGGAAGAGAACTGCAAAGAACACCATGAAGTATGCAGCATCTGAACCAGAAGAATGCCAGGATGGCGTGGTGGAATTTCTAAACAGTCTGCAGGTTCTGTTCATGTCTGTTGTGTGCCTAATATTATGCCAGTGTCTTAGGAAGCTTCAAAATTAAATCAAACAGAGTAAACACAATGCAGAGAATCTCCACGGATGATACCAGGCCAAGCATTGAAGGACAGTCAAGAAAAGTAGTTGTGGCTCTAGCTTCTAAAGACACAAAATGTAATTGTAACCATAGGCCGACAAAGAGTGTAGAAAATGCTAAATGTTGAGCACAAGCAGCTCATAAATGGAATTATTAGTGCTGAATGCAGTATAGCTCAGCGGTAGAACATTTGACTGCAGAGACAACACTGGTTCATTAAGAGGCAGTGTTACATAACTGTGAAAAAGGCAGGAAGTAGGGAGATTCCTTCCGTGGCTTTAAAGCTCAGATTTACAGACAGAAATGGAACAGCACAAGGGAAACAATGGCTCTGTAAAAGTCCTTACTTGTTTTCATCATTTCTTTGTGGCAGGGGCTAGATTTTTTTTTTTTGCTTTGTTTTCAAGATAGGGTTTCTCTGTGTAGCCCTGTTTGTACTGAATCTCCCTCTATAGACCAGGATGGCTCTTAAACTCACAAAGATCAAAGATCTGCGTGTCTCGACCCCCAAGATTAAAGGTGTGTGGCATCTTTAATTAAAGCCACCACACCTGGCTTTATTTTAATCTTGAAAAGAAGTTATAGATGTGGTATGTTGGCTCTGAGGAATATATGTGTGGAGTATATATAATACAGAAATGCATGGTAGAGAATGCTAGCATCCCTGCAAAGACTAGGTGAATAAGGGTCTCCAAATGTACATCTGTGTTTGCCGGATGCTTTTGGCAAGTCAGTCATTCTGCATAAATGGTCTCATATAATTTTTCTAGCCATCACTATAGAGTGATATAGTCTGTGCGAGAACAAAATTGAGAACAATTCACTCTAGTCACAAGAGTAGAGCAAATTGTTCCTGGAAGAACTCATACAGGATGGGTGCATGGTGAGTTGGAGGGGAAGGAATAGGGTGGCATGCCAGGATGGGAAATGAATCAGGCTGGGCAAGTCACACTAATAATTGAACGGAGTGGTGAGAAGGCAGGTCAGTTATTTGAGGCAAGCATTAGCATCCAAGGCGTATGTCACAAGGATGCTGATATGTCAGAAGACTAATGGGTTCGGGCAACCATAACACCTCTAGAAGGAACCTCAAGTAAATGGTTCTCAGCAGTTACCTTGTCGTTTGTCTACAGTTGGATATCTCAAGAGCAAGAAGTTTGCTTTCAGAAAGAAAGTGTGCTTGCTTTATCTTGTGAAATAAGTAGGAGTAATTAAATAAATAAACCGAACTGATCTCATATTTACAAACTCAACTAAGAAAGAGAAATAAATCATCTAATCAAATGATAATTTTGTTTAAAAGTTGATTTGGACGATTTTCAAATTACTTCTTTCAAATTAAGTTTATAACTCTACGTCACCGTTGTCAAGATGAACAATATGTGATGTAGACATCGTAATGTGTGACCCATTTTTGCCAATCAATATTACTCCTTGCAGCCATAGTTGAGTGATGGAGTGGGCAGGCTGCTCAATGCCTCCAACCTTCCTTCTTTTCTGGGAGAGAAATCAGAAGGTACTCTGTGCCCTATGTTTGACAGGAACTGCCTGGAGGGACTTAGTGATTCTCCTGAGTCCCCTCCTGCCACAGAGATGTCTGTTTTGTTTGTGGGTGGTTTCTGTTTTTGTTTATATGTGGGTTTTCACTGAGCAGAAGGTCTTATTCTTTGTTCTCTTTTTGATTCAAGGACTTTACCAAGGTTGGTGGCCTAGTCCTTTGTGCCGTTTCTCGGTATATATTGTTAAATTCTCAAAGTTTGTTAGGCAAGGTGTCCAGGGGAAATCAAAACTTATTATTGTTATTATGAAACGCTGAAATTAAGACCACCTTACAAAACAGCTGAGTTATAAGCGTGGTGTGTCGTCTGGTTACCCAATCAATTGGCCAGTAACAGGAGTCGGCTATTAGTCTGTGCTCTGTGAACCTAACTTCCTCCTCGTAATGCGATGGAATTAATTCACACAACCTGATAACAAGGCTATTACACTGCGAACAATGGTTTAAAAGTGCCTTGCGTCGAGCAGCCAGGCACCATTGAACATTTCAGATCAAAGGTCTATTGAACAGAAAGAACAAATAGAATCAATTTCTTGAACTGTCTCTGCATTTCCAAAACTTGCAACATTATACCACAGAATGTGGCTTAATGAAGTGCAGATGAGAAGACCAGGGCAAAACTAGTTTTAATGTAACAATGAACATTAATGGAGAACTTTGGACTTTTTTCTCTATGGAAACAAACTAGTTATTAAAGACAGCTTTGTACTCCTAAAATTCTAGACTTTAAAGCCAGCCGGGACACAGATAGTTCACTTAGGCACAGATAACAAGGGATAGAGTCATACATTTGCTACTTTTTATCAGGGCTCTAAGGCTGTATGCTGCATAATTTATTTGTGTTTAAGCCACAGTGTATTTAATGAGGTAGAGTGACCTAATCTCACTCACAAATGTAATAGAAGTTGCATGAACATTTGTCTTTAAAAACCTGAAATGAATAGTTAAATAATGACCACAATTAAGTGGATTCTGACTGAATAAAGATTGTACATTATTTGAGGTATCTCAGCCTAATTACTTTGGGTTTTGGACGCAAGCGACAGCTACAATGGTATTAGTGCAGTGTTATTTTAAGTAGGGATATTTGAAAATAATGCAGGCTCTGCAACCACACAGGGAGTGATTAAAGGGCTGGAGGTGGAGCTCCACAGCAGAGTGGCTGTCCAACATGCCCAGGGTCTGGGTACCATCCTGAGCACTGCAGCAAAACATGTGATTATGAAGGAGAATGATATGAATAATTTGTTTATCTTAATCTTTAATTTAAAGCAATCTATTGAGAAGTCACATGAGAATAATGGAAGGACACATTGTCAAAAACCCTAAAGTGCTTCGATACATAGAATAAACACCATTTACATGGATATTCTTATCTTTGCATTGTCAAATATAAAATTACAATGCAAAAAAGTAGAAAAAATCCACTGTATATGGCTAAATATAAATTTAGAAAATACAGGCTATTAAAAGCAAGATTCAAAACTGTCTTGCTGACAAAATACATATTTAATACTATTCTTCTGAAACATTCATAAAAACATGGAAGAAATCAAGCCATGGTTGCACTCGAGACTGAGGAAATAGGTGGGAAAGTCTTTAGAATATTTATAATAACCGTGTCTAGACATGCCACAGGTCATCTGGGCCTAGGCAAGTAGCACCATTTTCCTAGCCCAAGAGAGCAGGAGAAGGCATGAACGTTAAGAGGAGGCTTGCACCCACCTCTTTCCCAATCACAGAGCCTTGAGAGTGATGAGTTAGAAGAGAGGGCCTACTTCAATCAATATTAAATATGATTCAATCACTATGATGATCATTGTTTACTCTAAATACCATTTCTTTTTTAATGTTTAGGTTTGACTTTATTTTTTTCTTTTGAAGTAAATGAAAATATTAGAGATGGGACAGTTTGGTTCATTAATTGACCTTTGTTAGACTCTTCCCTGGACCCCAAGCTGCCTTGTCGTAGGAAATATGAGTCAAGCCAGGTTGCTCTTCTGCCAACATAGCCATTTGACCAGTCATAGATGACCTAAGGAAGTCACAGCTGTTTGCTGTCAAAGCATTGCTCCTAAAGACAAAACCGCAGTGGTGCTAATTTTCAACAGCTCACCATCGACTTCTCGCTTTTCTGCTGTAGAATAATCTTTCTGTACACTGTAAGTATATATTGTTCTCATTATTAATAAAAAGCTGATTGGCTAATAGCTGGGCAGGAAGTAACAGGGCAAAGGAGCCTGAGACAGAAGAACACTAGAATGAGGAAGAGGGCAGAGTCAGAGGTCATCAGCCAGATGGAGAACAAGTTGGACACACAAAATGAGATAACAGGAAAAGCCCTAAGCCTCTGGGCAGTACGCTGATGAATAGGAATGAGTTAAGTGGAAGGAGCTAGTTAGTAACAAGCCTGAGCTATTGACTGAGCATTTGTAATTAATATTAAGCTTCTGAGTGTTTATTTGAGAGTGGCTGCAGAACCAAAAAAAAAAAAAAAATTCTGCCTCTACTTTTCCAAGTCTCATTTTAATTCAAATGCTCTTGAAACTGCCCCAGCCAGGTTGGAAGAGCAAGGACCTTCTCGCTCAGCAAAGAGACTCTGTTGACTGGTATAAGACAGACCTCACCACCATGGGAGTGGACAAAGCATGGCGTGTGTATGAAAGTGTGCTGTGATTGGTGCAAACACTCCATTCTTAGTTACTTAGACTGGCTGACACTGGCCAGAAGACATCCTTCTGCACTGTCCCCCATGCTAGTGCTGAAACACAAGCCCACAGAAAAGTTTCTTCATGTTGTACTGTCTTGCCTATCTTTTATCTTCATCATTGGTAGAGTAGGCTGGTCTTGAAACATGAAGAGTAACAGAGACAGAGACAACATCCACAAAGGCAATAGCAGTGGGAGAATGAGCATCAAGAGTAATGGTCATCAGGCTACCTTGGAGTGGCGGCTGTAGCAATGGCAAACAAGAGCTTGCTGGAAGAGTTCCAGAGAACTTAAGGACAGAGAAGTTGCAACCCGGTCTGTGCTGAAGTGGGTCACAAATTCCTACCATCCTAACCCAGAAAGCTCTATACTGGTCACATTAAGGTAAGGGCTCCAGTCCTGGAGACTTGCCAGGGAGCTGTTAGAGGATCATGTATGCTGCAGCTTGCAGCTGCTCCCTGCCACAGCTCACTACTGTCAGCAGCTGAGGAGTCTGAAAGCTGCTAAATGTCAGCACTGGAAGAGCTTCTCCTGTCTACCAAGAGCTTCCAATCTTGGAAGGACAAAAGAATGCCAGCTACTGCTCCTCTCTGTCCTGTCCCACACATCTCCTTCAGCCATTGTTATGGACATAATGAGTCCCTTGTAAGAAAAGGCTTCTTTTTTTGTTGTTTGATGAGTAAAAATAAAAACAAAAATGACTGGAGATTTTAACAGAAAACAGCAAGTAGTTCACTCTTCAGAAGAAGTGCAGATTTAATTCATGCCCACATTAAAGTAAAAAAGGAACGAGAGACTGCTTAAAATTCTTCAAACGTTAGTTTCTGAGCTAAATCTATCTCCTTTTGAGTGGAACATGAAATACAAAAAGATATTAACTCGATTCTTCTCTCACCTTTAATATGGAAGTGAACATTTTACGTGAAAGCAAACGTGCTAAACCTGTAAGAAATATTATATAACAATTTAGATACTATAAAAAGGGGTTTTATAGTTCATAAAGAAAAATTCCTTGAATAATATCTTGAGATAAGAAAGATGATTTATTGGAGGAAATGGGATATTTAGTAATCTGCTTAAGTTGACTTGTCAGTAAAGCACAGATTGGAGTTTACATGGTCAAAATGGGAACATTGATTTCGGAAGGTTGGAAAGTAGTGAAATGAAAGGATAGTTGAAAGAATGAAGAAGCTAAACCCGCAGCTATTGCTAGATCTCAGATCTTCATGAGGCCCAGAAAGGGTAGACTAACACTGCAGAAAATTATCTTAACAACATACACAAAAGACAGAAATTTCCAGAAAAGAAGCAAAAGAAAATGGAAACTTCAGAAATCAAAAGGAGGAGATGTGGGTTCAAGTGAAACTCAGTATCTAACTGAGAGAGACAGAGAGACAGCGAAAGGAAGAAGGAGGAAAGGCACAAAGGGAGGGAAAGAAGAAGGGAGAGAAAAAAGGGGAAATTGTTGCAAAGAGAAGAAAGATTAGTGAAGTGAGGACCAACGTCATTAAACATGTGTACAAAAATGTCATAATGAAACCCATTATACATAATTTATTAAATGCATATGATAATAAAAAACTAAAAAGCTGGAAACCAAACAAAAAGGGGAAGATTTTATAAAGCTTTAGATTTGCTGAGCATGAAAATCAAAACTTTAAAGTGATTATAAATGATACCAGCATTAGTGAAATACATATTTTGAATTTTGTTGAATATACATTTAAATATTTTGAATGCAATAAGAATATTAATAAAAACTAAAATGTGATTTTAAGCATTTTCAAAATAATGTTCTAAAATAGATTAATTATAAAGATCAACGTTGGATTTCTTTAAACTCTCCTAATGTTTTAAATATATAAGTAATAATAACATAAATTTTAAACAAAAGTCAAGTAGAAGATTTGACTTTCAATGAAATATAATTCCATTAAGTTATAACAGAATAATTAAAACAATATGGGTGCTATATCAAAGAAATCAGAATCTCTGAAATATATTTTTTAAATGGAGATAATACATAATTAAAACAGGCATTATAAAACCACCAAGGGGCAATCCACTCACCACCAAATAATACTGAGTGATTATCATTTCTTGGCACACCAAAATGAACTATAAATGGTTAAATGTCACCCATGTGTCAAAAGGTCAAATGCTAAGATACTCTGAACTTCTTTGAATCTTAGCAGCAAAGGTGAAAGCCTTCTGTGTTCAAGGTAGTTAGCACTTTCTGCAGCGAGCAGTTCCAACATCTGAACAGGAGGACCAAATGGCAATGACGAGGCCAAGTGAGAGCAAATTGATGGCAAACAGCATGTCATGGCTAGAATTCTCTGCTTCTAAGTGTGACAAAAGTCTCAGCTTTAACAAAGCATGGACTATGTGTTCTTCAACAGGCAGATAAATAAAGAAAGTGCAGTCCATATACACAAAGGAGTTTTGTTCATCCATAACGAAGGATGAGATCATATCATTTGTAGGAAAATGGACAGACATGAAGATGATCAGTTTAGGTGAAACAAACCAGCTTCAGCCAGCATTGATACTTTCTCCCACATGAGAATATGGGGCTCATTATTTGTGGGTATATACACACATGTGTGACATGAAGGCAAAAGCAGGGGTGTATAGCAGGGAGGGAGGAGTGTGAGAGGAAGAAATGAGAGGAGGGGGAGAGACTGGATCAGCAGTTCTTGCTCGCTTGCATATGGATTAAAAGTTTACTATATCTAGACATACACTTGCCATGAGAGCAGAGGTGGAATCTATGGGGGAGGTGGGATATCTGTAGGAGAGGAAGACCAGAAAGGAGAATATGAGAAAATAGCAGCAAAGTATAATGCTATATAAATATAAATACACATATATGTAACGTTGCCATGAAGCCTGTCAAACTGCCCACTAATTCAAGTTTTTTAAACTTTCAGAAAAAAATAAAGTTTAATGGAAAAGTTCAACCTAATGTACTAAGCAAAATGTAAAACTTTTCTTCAGAGCCCTCTTCAGACATTAGCAATTTTTGTTCTCTATTTTACAGTTCATGAATAAAAACATTTAGAAGTGTTACTTTTGCAAAGCTTTTAACTTCAAAATGCATCAGAGTATCTGAATAAGATAGAGAAACCTATCTTAAGATTTGGGCATATGAGGGTCAGGCATGTAAACCATAGTGTTTCCTCCTACTTCAAGAAATCTATAAGCATATGATCTAAGCAAAACCTGTGTCATACCTATGAGAGAGAAGATTCTTTGTTGTGTATTCATTTTTAAGGTCAGGCACAATGCGGTTATGTGTTCACTGCACTGAATTTTTTTTAATCAATGGTACAAATTGACGCTAGTTCAACAATGGCCAGCTTGCTCTAGCTCCATGTTAAGTCTAATCTTCACTCCCATCTTAGTATAGACTACATTCTCCCACAGCGTGGCATCCGTAGTTTACCTGTACTTGGCAGTCCAGTGTCTATTCAAGTCTCCGTAGATTTATTCTTTTATTTTATTTTATTTTTTTTAATTTCTTTATTAAGGATTTCTGCCTCCTCCCCGCAATCGCTTCCCATTTCCCTCCCGCTCCCCCGATCAAGTCCCCCTCCCTCATCTGCTCAAAGAGCAATCAGGGTTCCCTGACCTGTGGGAAGCCCAAGGACCGCCCACCTCTATCCAGGTCTCATAAGGTGAGCATCTAAACTGCCTAGGCTCCCCCAAAGCCAGTACGTGCAGTAGGATCAAAAACCCACTGCGATTGTTCTTGAGTTCTCAGTATTCCTCATTGTCCGCTATGTTCAGCAAGTCTCCGTAGATTTAAGAAGCACTTTGTTGATCCAAAGATACTAGTAACAAATATTATTCCTCTTCTATTTTACAGACAATTAAAAATTACATTTTCCAACTTTTACATCTGTAATTTTTTAAATATACACAGAGTGCATTTTAAACTGACTTCCATTAAATTTGTTTGAAGGAAAATAACTTTTTTTTTTGTATGAGGTACAAAACATTCTTTATTTTTGTTGTTTCAAGAAATAACGACGTTATTAACCCTTGGCCATTTCTTTCTGACTTCGGCCTCTTTTGTGTTCATGGTTGGTAATTTCAGTCAGCTTATCTGCTGCCAAATTTCCCTGCCTGCCCTCTGAAGGTGTCAATGTCTCAAGTGCCAGTTGCATGTGCTAAAGTATTTCCTAGGAGTGATGATAGCTAATTGCAACTTGGTTTCCTGGGATTGTTTGAAGGCCCGTTTGTTTGCTTGCTTTAAACCAACATGCTCAATGTAAGAACAATCAAGTTTTCAAATGACAAACTGAAAGGGCGAGCAAAACAAACTAGGCTTCACCACGGTAGCTGCATACATAGCGATGACTCACAGTCGTATTCATTAACACTACTCGGTTCTTTTGCTGAAATCAAAGTTGTTTTTCTAGTACGAATCTTTAACACCAAAAATGAGACATATGCCATAGTTTGGAAATTAAGATAGCTTTACTCACTGTCAAAATTTGTTGATTTTGCCATGGAACAACTTGCATTGAGGATTGTCTTCTTTTTTTTTTAAGCTCATCTAATATTATTTAATAAACATATATTCATATAAATGTACAGATATATTTCTTAAAACATAATAGAAAAATACTTCTTTTCTCTTTGAGTTCTAGGAGATAGTTATCCCAAGGCCCTTTGCAATTCATTTATTCTGCTGAGTTTAACCATGTAAGTTATCACAATTACATACTTTATATTTTAAATACAGTTTGTAAATGTATAAAGATCGAACATAAATATGTTCGAGGCTATATAACATATACTCAGTTATCATTAGAAAAATGGACAAACCAGTACTATCATTCAAACACTAAACAAAACTACTTTAAGAATCTTGCTTCATTTGTGATTCTTTCAGAAGGTACTTATTTCATCCTAATTATCTGACCTTTAATTCTTATCATTTATGCATCTGCCTTGGATTTTAATTATTAATGCAAATTTCCCACATCCTAAACACTTCTGAACTAATTTTAAAATAGATATGAGTTGGTATGCAGGTTGACACATTTTGTTGAATAACCTGAATTCAAGTTCCACATTCAACTGTGTTTAGCTGTTGGTTCCTTGAAATGAGTCATTATGCCATCACCAATGACAAGTAAACAATAAATTGTGGAAAATGTGCTTTTGCTTTTTCAACGGTCTCACGCAATTTACTCCATCTTAACAATAGCAACGTGTTAAAAAAAAAAGTCCTTTAATTTAGATGATGCAGATGATTGGAATGTCTACGTGGGCAAAGACTGTTGTAGGCTCTGTGAGAATTCTCAATACAAACCAGGGGATCTTCGTGCAGTGACTTCATATACTGTGGTGGGCAGCTGGAGCAGAGGTTAGTGCCTCTCGGCTCTAGTAGCTGTTGACTTATTTAGTACTGTGAAATACAGACATATAGGACACATGCCCCTTCTGCATGGTGGCTTTAAAGACCCGTTTGGTTTAACCCATCTGTGCTAAACAGTCTTTTCCATCAGCCTGGACCCAGATTGAAGACAGTGTAGTCAAACCCCAGAAGATGCCCCCACACTCTAGACTATACTAACGTCTATTTTGATTAATTCAAGGGCCAGACATTGAAATGTGGCGAGGGAAAACCTTAATGATACTTGGTTTGTTGCATTCCTCGGTTAATATTTTCTTCATTAAGGTATTACATTGTTCTCACTATTCATAAACCCCAGAGCCTCTGAGCAGCTTCTGGAGATCAAAGAGCTGTACTATGATAGAAACCCAATGCATGGTACCTGAAGAAATTGCCTCTATAGCATTTCTTGGCCTCTAGGATTGGATTTATGAAAGCAGAGAAACTTATTCTCTCAGAACGATTTCACTTTGTATAATCAAATATAAGAAATTCATATGCAAAATGAATAAAATACAGAACATACCAACAATCATGGTTTTCCATTGTTTAAAGAGCATGCCTTTAGTTAAAGAAATGAATCTTTTTTCAATAGACACCTTTGTCTGCCTTAGTTGTGTTCCAGACGAACTAGGATTCACACTATTTAACATCATTCTACACAAAGCAAATGCCAACCACTTTCTCAGAAGTTGCATTTGCAATGTCCTCTAGCATCTTTCTTCGATAACTGAGACTTTTTTTATAGTTCAGTTTGTTATGCTGGAAAGCATCATGTTATCCCCACTGTAGCAGATGAGGTAGTATCTCTCACCCCAAAACTGCTTATATGAGATAAGAAAATGTACTTAAAAGAATGAGAAATACAATGGTACATTATTGTACTTCTTAACCAAAAACTGGACCTTTTGAAAACTCACTCCTCAAAATCCGGAGCTGTCCCTGGGGCTGTGGAAGACTGACAGATAAACCCACTGAACCTGAAATAGCTGTGAAGGGTTATTAGTCACCTAGAGCAGGGGTTCTTAACCTGTGGGCCGTGGCCCCTTTGGCGCTGCAATGACATTTTCACAGGGGCTGCATATTAGACATCCTGCATATCAGCTATTTACAATATGATTCACAAGAGCAGCAAAACTAGAGTTATCATGTATCAATAAAAATGATTATAGGGTTTAGGGACACCATAACGTAAGGAAAAGTATCAAAAGTCGTAGCATTAGGAAGGCTGAGAAGCACTGAGCTAGAGGTTGATTAACTTAATTATTTCATCCTTTTTCTTTCTCATCAATTTTTTCTATTGACTCTAACCTGTGGTGGATTCAGAAATACAAACTCATTGTGATTTTAAAATTTAATTTCGCTGAAAAGCAACTGAGAGAAAATTTAAATCCCATACTTAACAAGTCTAAAATTTAAACATGAATATTTTAGGTTTAATTTGGAAATAAAAAGAACTCTAAAGGGGAACAGATAAATTAAACCTCCATGTTTACATATTTTTGGGGCAAAGAAAATGTAACCACGCATTAAGATAGCCATGTTTATGAATCATATATTTACTTTACACAAGTATCTGGTCTGGAGAAAAAAAAGATCTGTGAAAACCTCCAAGAATAATAAAAATGGCAATTTCCAGATATCCTTTTTAAAAATCTAGAAATGATAGACTATTAAATCCCCAAAGTAACATTGCCTTCATAACTATTCTTAACTAATGGCTTTAAACATGTAAGGTCATTTTCAACTTTTAAAAAACAAACAGGGAATACCATTCGGAATGAAAATATGAGAAATTTAATTTTCTCAGGCCTTTTGCAGGCTTTCCCATCAACTGCACAGAAATCGGATTTTTTTTCTTTCCCCCTGGAAAGTCCGGACATGCCAAAACTTTTGGACTATGTTTAGATTTTCCAACTGTATTTCTATCTTCTCTTAGTCTTACAGCCCGCTTTGTGGGTTAGGACCTCTAAAGCTGTGGGCTTTACAATGATCTGTGACAACCCTAGATTCTGCTGGTCCACACTGCTTTTAAAAATAGCAAGATCCACAGTTTTCTCTTATTTTTCTAGAGGCCAAGAAAGATACGATCTTGAAGCCTCTGAACACAGTGTTCCCTGAGCATTCTCAGTCTTTTTTTCCCCCTTAGAACTTTCCAAGCCCGATTATGTTGCTTCCACCTAATGTTGCAAACATTTTGGGTGAAAGCCCAATGTGATTCTGAGACTTGGGTATGATTCCTTGTAACCTGGCATCCTTCCTGGAAGTTAACTTTGTTAGGCAGTTATTTCTATAAACATACTGAGTAATAGGAAAGCTACATGGCCAGATGAAGTCTACTACCTGCCTTTTCTCTACAGCCCTGTTGGATGGAACTTGGCTATTAATTATTAAAGTTGGCCCAATGGATTGTGGTCCTATGACCTCTTGAAAGGGCTAGATCAGACTTTCAGCATTGTTATTGCTTCTCATAAAAATTAAACCTTCGGATTATAATTGTAGATGCATAATATGGATCAGCTAGATACTTACTGTTACGAATGAGCCCAAAGTTTAGAGGTTTACAACAACTACTGATCAAGTTAAAGTTAGAAACCTCAGTCTTACTCAAATATTCTCATATAGTTAAATGAGTATAACTACTGTATTTAGCTAGGTGTACATTGTATATTGTGCAATAACAGCACGTCTGGAAGCCATTGATAGCAGAGTGGCTATTCCACAATCAACCTATGTCTTTAGCATGCCCAGGCTGTGATATTTGTACTTTGAGTCTCAGGACATATGATTTAGAAAATTCAAAATAAAACTCGAGTATAATGTCACTGTATTTTTAAAGCCTATGGAATGATAGATGAAGACTTTGTCTTCTGAAGCAAACAAAGAAATCTCAGCAATTAAAAGTTATCACTTGAGGTTTATCACTGGGTCATAAAAATAGTAAGTTTCTGATCATACATTTTCAACAGACTATGTGGTTTTAGCTTTTTAAATGATTGACAATGTCAAATCCACTAAATAAAGGGCTACACGGCAATCCCTAAATGGAAATACAACATTCAGAATTTGGGACAAGAGTTTGGCAGAATCTAAATCCCACAAACAAATGGCTAAAATCTCCATTTCCCTTCGTATGTTTTTCTAGGACTGCTTCCTAAGCTAGGCCTTATAGCCTCTCAAGGAAGTCAGCTGATGTGGAATGAGAAACCAGGCTTGGCACCCTATCATCAGTCCACCCTTTTAGGGCAGTGGCGAGCAGAAGTGCTCTCACAAGTGCGATGTGCAAGCAGCAAGAAAACTAAGAGTTAGGTGGCTTGAGGGAAGAACATAGATAGCAAGGATGGCTTTATATGGTAACCTGAGGTCTATAGGGGGACAATCTAGAAGATAAGAGACAACGAAGTCCAGAGAATATGAATGGATTCCTGAGAGCCAGCAAGAACATTCCCCTTTTTAAGTCTCCTCTCAATGTCTTAATATTTCCCAGAGATCACAGCATTGAACAAGGTGACTTATACCTTCAATGGTCTCCGTCTTCTATCCTTACCCATTTAGATCTTGTAAAGAAATCCATGATCGGGGCAGCCATAGTGTCAGGCATAGTGATTCTACATTGATCTAACAGTACTACTTCCTCCGGACAAAGCCAGTACAGCTTTGCTTACTGAATAGCTTTTCATCCGGAGATAACATTCAGCACTTCAGACCATCAGTCAGGTTCTGCGCAGCAAATTGGATCCCTTCTGTTCTTGGGATCTTGGCTCAGCCTCCTTGGACTTGAAATGCTGGGTTTGTATTTTCTGATCAGTGCCTGTGCCTATTCCACTGTTTCTGATCTTTAAGGACACAGACCTAGTGACATTAGTTATTCAAAGCACTGCCTCAGAGTAGAGAAGTAAAAGAAATATGAGCCTGGACACCTAGCTCCAGGGTATACTGCTCTTCCCAAGTACCCCATCACTTGGGAACAATTAACCTTGCAATGGTATGGTATCTTAAAACTAATCTGAAGTAAGGCGGTACCTTAAAGGAGAAAGGTCTGCCATACTACAGCCCAAGTGCATGCACTCAACAAACTGCTCCACAGCACAGAATTCATGGTGACATGTGACAGAGCATTCCCTGAAACTAGACCATAGCTGTCCAAGAACCAAAGTAAAAAAAAGAATAGCCATCATAGAATACACCTATAACATTTATACTTCTACGTTTTCAAATCTGGTCTTTGCTGGATTGGCAATCGTTCCTCTTAAGATAGGGAGAGGTTTGCTTCTAAAGGTGTTGATGATACATAATTAGCTTAAAGCTATAGCTGATGGCGGATAGTTGTGCACACTGAAGATATAGAGCAACAATCTAGTAGAATGTCTGAAATGTACCTGGGGAAACTGGCCTTTCTAACAATAGGGTATCACTCTTTCTGTATACTAACAGCAAGAAAGGTTCTGGCCTGTAGGTAGCTCAGGGAGTTGCCTCTTGTTGCTTCCAGACCTGGTGAGTGCAGCGGGCTGTGGACTGCATTAAATGAAGGCTGGAAATGTCAAGAAAACCAGGTCGTACAACCCTTGGACATGAAACATGGCACAGCAGGAAAACAGAACATGACAATGGATGAGAGAAATCCAGAATCCCTGGTAAGGAAATATGCAATGAATATCAAATACAGCCTCCTGCAGGGAAAAGGTGAATTTTTTTCCATGAGACTTTTTATTAACTCTTCTGTAGTCCTGAGATCAGTCACATCTCTGAGGCCCTGGGCAGCATTTAATGTGAGATACATGGGCGCTTGCATGTTGCTAGGATATACTGCATCACACATTGCTACTCTCCTTCCTCATCTCTCCACAGCTGTGTCTGCACTTGCTGATGTGCACAGCTGCCTGTTGGTTTCAGCCTTCCTGAGACAGCATCCATCTTGCCTCAAGCTGCGTCATGCATCTTTCTGCTATGGATATTCAGAAGTTCTACAAAGAGAATACCTAGAAGAGCCTTCCTGTCACCACATAACCAAGAAACTGGAAGACCTAAAGACACCAGTCCAGAGAGAGGCAAAAAAATTTTTTTTTTCTTTAAACACTTTATGCAACTTTGGGTGGAACAATCTAGTTAGCATCATGCTGCTCTGTGACCAACTTTATAAGTCCTTTGTATATGCTGCTTTTTCCTGCTGTTTCACTCTTGTTGATTCTTAAATCCTGGTTTCTAAGATTTGGCCATCAATAAACTAAGAGCAGACCAACTTTCAGTTTCTTGGACTTTATGACAGAGACAGAGGCTCCTATAACAAAACTGTATCCTTAAAGGGATTTTCAAACCTCCTTAATAAAGGAGATGAACCCTTTTCACTGTGATCCGGCTGTCAGTACTACAATTTGGCATAAACTAACACACCAGCAAACACCCCACTACAGAGTAACATTGAGTAACTGTATACTAAAATGCTTAAAGCAACATCATTTGTTACAGCATATGAATAATCTTCCTAACTAAATAGGAATGTGCTGTTAAGAAGTTGTCGAAGTTCTGAAAAGTAAATGCTACTGAGGCAACCATTAGCAACTTACGACTAATACCTGAGTACCATGACCAAAGGTTTTCTGTGTCAATTATGGAGCTATTAGAAACCGCCATGAAATTATACTCAAGCCTACTGTAAGAGAGATGGACTTAAAAATGAACAGTTACAGATGAAAGAGACGGAGGTAAGTGACATGGCTCTAATTTCCTGACAGGGCTGTAGTGTGTTGTTTCTGTCATCTTCCCGAGGAGAGTGTAGGGAGAAGAGGGAAAGGAGGACCTAAGGGAATTTAGCCTTCTTACCGCAAGATGTGACATGGTTTTTGACGAGCCAAATTAAATGTATTGAGGGAGGAAATATTTTCAGTATCAAAAGTCACTTGTAACAGAGGTAATAACAATTGTATAGACGCTGAACCAAAGCCTTCCGAAGAATTTTGAAATAAAATCCAAATGTCTATCTGTAAAAATAGCCACTTGTAACCTTTATGGCAAAGAATAACATTCATTCAATATTGTAATTCTTCCGGGGTACTGCAATGCCTCTTTGTCGGTGAGTTTTAGTAAGTCATACGGCAGTTTAATGGCAGGGAAACACACACTGGAACGTGAACATTAACTATTAAATACCATCTCTGAGAATTCAAGGAACTCCAACCTCCCTCCTGGGGCAATTTTAACTCATTATATCTTATGTTCTTCAAAGGTTTCTTATCTACATATATATCCATTCTCAGGTTCTGATTTAACCACATACAAGGAGCCATTCCGTGATTTTAGAAAGTTTTACAATAGCCCAGGACACAAAGGTGTCCTCATCGGAGTGAGAGTAAGCCATGATCATCAGATTCTTAACGTGCAGTGTGACCTGAATATCTGCCATTCGATCTCTAAATCCACAAAGATAGATTACTTTATAGGTTTCGGAGTCGTGTACAATTAATCAGATTTCTTCATACAACCCTTCAGTGACTGAGCTAGAATCTCGAGATTTATGAATTGCTGTTCATTTTTCTTTTTTTGATATTATAAATTGTATTATTTCCAAAAGCAGACTCAGTGAATGATAACTTAAGAAAATTCATGCTTAGATCCAAATGAGGGATTACAGCATCTCACATATATTCTTATTTACACAAAATAACATATCCTTAGACTCAATACATCTTTCTAATATTTGAGTACATATTTATTTGCCAACAGAACTGAATGTCAATAAAATTTGTCAGTCAACAACAGCCAAGACGAACTTCCTTAGATAAGCCTTGTAAAATATACATTCACATGAAGGCCAAAAATGCGCAAGCATCTCACCACCGCTTTGAGTCTTTCGTTCTACCACCGTGTGGAGAGCAAGGGCAGTCATCAAGTGACTGACATCTTAGGCCTAACTGTTCACACTTTCTTTTTCACCACCCCAGAGCCTTGTCAGGCAGCCCTCAAGGAGACCCAGTCGGATGGAATGAGCAGTCTGTGCTGAACTGCCATTCGGCCACCAGATGGCAGCAATGCTTCTATGAATAATGCAGCAGTCTGTGCCGCCTATCTAAGATTTCCCGTGTTAATAATAGAACTAGCCTTACTTTAGTCAAAGGACAAATTCGTCTGCAGTGAAGCCAGCCACGTGCTCATGCCATTAATTGTACTTTCTGGGAAGCATTTGTTTCCTAGCACTTGAGCCTCCAAGTGTTTACTATGCGAATTAAACGTTAAACGCTGCCGAATTTCTTTTGATTCTGAGCTGAGGACAGCCAGGGGCTTGTTCCTTCCTTTGAGGTGGACAGTGACATCTGTGACTGTGTAAGTTCCAGTGCAT
The DNA here is from genome assembly GCF_018167655.1 of Microtus oregoni. Lineage (NCBI taxonomy): Eukaryota > Metazoa > Chordata > Mammalia > Rodentia > Cricetidae > Microtus > Microtus oregoni. The sequence continues at coordinate 2,991,609 of NW_024543084.1, forward strand.
CTATGAGAGAAGAAAGGTCCCACGTGTTTCCCACCACGTTTATCAGCACACTCTAACATCTGAAGACTGCACATGTAATCTCTCTGGAATGAATGGCGTTCAAATCCATCATAGAAGCAGACATTGGAAGGCTGACTTTGACTTAATCGTGGGAGTGGGAGTCTTAAAAATTAAGCATTGTTTAAATGGCAGATAAAACAAACAGAACTATCGAGGTCTGTCTAAGGTACCAAAGGAAGTTCAGTGTCAATAGCTCATGTTCCTTGGGGTCACTTCTGCAATGTGTCAACGCTGTCACTGTAAAAAGCCTGCATTGAACATATATACCCTACAATGATTTAGAAAGCCTCTGTCCATGCTGGAGATGAAATGTCCCATAACATGGTGAGGCTGGGCCTGGGGGTCTCTACCAAGAAGAAATGCATTTGCTTACTCTCTGAGAGCATGAACCCCAGACACCAATAGCAGCCTAAGTGTTGCTGGGTTCAGTTTCCTCCCCAAACGTCATTTCATCTCATTGTTAAACTTAAGACAGTGCTTTTCCAATAGGCTGCCTCTTCAAATTCCAAGAAGCCTTAACTGTCCTGCAGTGTTTTATGGTGTGTGTGTGTGTGTGTGTGTGTGTGTGTGTGTGTGTTTACATGGTGCATGTGTGTCTTGGTTAGGCTTCTATTGCTGTGATAAATACCATGAAACCATGGTCAATAGCCAATAGCCATTGGGAAGGAGAGGGTTAATTGGTTAGCAGATCAAAGTTTATTATAAGGGGAATCCTAGGAGGAAACCTGGAGGCAGGAACTAAAGCAGAGGTCATAGGAGAACTTTGTTGACTGGATTATACTTTTATGGCTTGCCAGGTCTGCTTGTCTGTATCACCCAGAACCATGTGCCTAGGAGTGGCGCCTCCGGCAGTGACCTGAGGCATCCTTTTTCAATAATTAATCAAGAAAATGTCCCCACAGAGTTGCCTACAGGCTATCAGGCTGAAGAATTTTCTCAGCTGAGGTTCTTCTTGCAAGATAACTCTAGCTTGGTGTCCAATTGATGAAAAAACTGACTAAGACAATATGCCTTTTGAGTCTTTGTAGGGAGGAGAGAGGTGGGTGTTGGAGGTTCTGCTCTGGTCTTCTCCACCTTATTCCCTTGAAATATCATCGCCCACTGAAGCTAGAGCTAGTCTGAATCAAAAAGCCTTAGAAATCCTCTTGTTTCTACCTGCTCCAGTGCTGGCATCAGAGGCGCACAGGGCCACCCACAGCTGTTTACAGAGGTATGGGGGATTGAACTCAGGTCCTCATTCTTGCACAGCCAGTGCTCGTTCCCGTAGAGCCATCTTCCTAGATCCTAGATCCTTGCCTTTTGAAAAATTAAGAATATAATTTTATTCCAACCATTCTCTTTTCCTTTTCCTCCCCTCCAAACCTTTTCATATACCCCTTCTCACTCTCTTTCCCATTCATGACCTCTCTTTACACTAATTGATTGGATGTATACCTGTATTTGCATGTACATATATATTCCTAAATCATATCTTTGCTTTTAAGTCTGTACTATCTGCTAAAGTTTTAGTAGCACAGTACACTTGTCTATGGAAAGATTCTGCACAGATCCCAGGCAAGGTCTCTCGAGTGTGTGAGTGCTGGCTTTAGTTTGCATCATAAACTGACTGTTTTCTTGAGTTCATGTCAAGCCTTTGTTTATGATGCTTGCTTTATTATTTTCTTATCCTGTTTTAAACATTGCTCTGAGGTTTCAGAGTTTTGCTTACCACTGCCCAGATTTTTCTCCTTCTTGTGGTTAGTGGCAAATAAACATTGTGTGTGTGCATGTGTGTATGCTGATGTGTGTGTTTTTGTGTTTGTGTATGAATGTGTGTTTCTTGCTTTCAGATAGTCTCGTTACCCATCTTTCTAAAAACTGGATGGCACTGGTTATTTATATAAAGGTGATTTTGTGCTTTCCTAAGGTACTTGATTTTATTTTACCCTGTCTTCCTCATGGACAAGCTATAAACTGTGTTACCATTTATTGACTCCATATATTATATACCAAATTTAGGGATTAAACTATTCCTTTTTCTGGAATACATCTGTTTGCTATTAAAAAGGAAAGAAAACCAGACTCGGCATGAAGTAAACATGGCTACTTTGTTTTACAAATACAAAATAAGAATTCTGAAACAGATATGCAAAAGAGAGCCCATGGTTGGAATGTTGTGCCAGAATCAAAGTCTTATTTTCTGTTCTTTATACAAGATGGAAATTCACAAGTAGAAAAATTCTACTTCTTGGCAATATCACTTCGGTCCCATGAAACCTGTCCCGAGGCCCAGGATTTGTTTGCACACATTGCTTGGTATAATCTGAAGACCTAGGTTTTGTTAACCAGTACCTGGAAGCCTCATTGTGTGAACACCACCAAGAAACTTCAGTGAGCCACAGACACCCATGGATAGCCTGGAGACCAGCACACTTGCTCTACCAAGGCATCAAAAAATAAAGAAGCTTCATGAGAGGTGGGGGTCCTAGCACCAGGCCAAGGAGAGAAGGGCAGCTTGCCGCAGGCAGCCTGAGATCAGGCCGAAACCCAGACTGCCTAAATAAAAAGACTCTCATCTCTACCCTAGACCCCAGCTACTTCAGAAGTCAAAGAGAACAAAGCGGTGGCTTTAGCCCATTAGGCCACATCTATCTATTCCTCTAAGAAAACCGTGCATGACAAGTTCATTCCTTTCGGTTCAAATGTTTGATCTAATTTACGTCATTTTGGAAAGTTTACATCTGAGTCCCTCTGGCCGATTTGGTTCTAAAATCTATCAATATGGTCAGTGTAATGTCTACTGCCCTCCAGTTTTGTTCTGTCCTGACACTAGCGTGGACAGATAAAATCTCCGGGCACTAGCAGTGGGCCTTTGTTAGCTTTTGAAAGTGAGGGAACTCTGTAAAGGAAACTATGGGGATCCCAAGCTTTGTACTCTGGAGCTTCAGAGCCGGGGAAGAAAAATTTGATATTGTCCTTTCTAACAACATACTTGAATTTTGTGTCTTAACTTCAAGAATATGATTGAAAAGGTCTTTATTATTTTCCTCAAAATTAAATCAGTAAAAAGCCAGTGTTGCCCAGTGACTTGGTCTGAGGGGATGTGTGTGTTCCGGTATGAAGGGATGGGCGTGGTCTGGTCTGAAGGGATGGGAATTGTCTTCATCTTATTGGCGTGCTTTGACCTAGCTCCTGTTTCTGCTCTCCCTTCATTAGTCAGTGCTAATGTGTTTTTGGTTTCATCAAAATTTGAATACATTCATTTTTCTTGTGTTCAGGATCATTTTCTCATAGCCAATCATATAAATGGTAGATGAATCTCTCTCTCTCTCTCTTTCTCTCTTCCTCTCTCTCTCTCTCTCTCTCTCTCTCTCCCTCTCTCTCCTCCCTCTATCGTGTGTGTATGTGTGTGTGTGTGTCAAAGACGTAATTCCAAAATAAATCTTTTGCAGCATAATCTCACTGACACACTGAAGCCAACATTCATAAAATAATCATATTGCTTCTTTCTAATCAAGAAAAGAGTATTATTTTGATACCTTGGAAGGGGAGCAGAAAGAGTCCCTTCTCTCCCTTTTATTTTGGGACATTGTTACTGGACTTGTCTCTACAAGTTGCAGTTGGGAGCTTGTTAGAAAATTCCAGGGGAATATGCTTCTGTTACTGTATTAACTTGCATATTCCATGTAACTAGTATAAACTATATAAACTGGTAACATATATAACTAGTTTATATCAACTAGATATTGCAGCAATGACACTTTCAAAAAGGGCTGAACACTAAAATCTGAACAAGGCAAAAGGACATATACCCTGTGAACAAGAAATAAAAATATTTTTCTTTGGAGCTATTAAATCCTTAGCACCTGAGGGCAATACATAAAAAGTTGAGGAGCTCCAAGGTTAGTTGCATTTTACAATCTGGATCACCCTCACCAAGATCCTGCTAAAATTTACAATTGGAATTTCAAGCTTAAGGTTAGAGGATGATCTGGTTAGTGAACGAATAAATAATGATGAGCACCTGTGTTTGTGTTAAAGTTACTCCTTTGCAGTTGATTACAAACACACCAAAGGCCTCCTCATTTTTAACAGAGACAGGAGGCTGGAAGAGGTGGGCTTATTATTTTGTCCTTTCTCAGTGTGACAAAATGCAAGTTGGAGAAGGAATCCTGCCCTGAGTCTGCATCAAGTTCAATTGAAAACACGCAGGTCCCCAGACCCAAATGCCTCTCCACTATTCCTCTGCGGGATGGTTGAGTATTTAGTAGGCAGATGAAATGGTGGAGGGCAAGCCACCGAGGAAACCAAAGCCATGTTAGACACTGATGCTTCTCTTTACACTGGTTTATTTTTGACTCCATGCCTTTTGAGACATTGTGAGCAATCCTGTCAATTGAAATCAGTCTTATTTCAAATTAATGCAGGTATAAATGTGCAGAATCTCCCCTCTGCATTTAGTCTAACAATACACATTGTGAAATAAAAGAGAAAATCGGTAAAAGCTCAGATTTCTTCTAAACCACCCCTCTTGACACAAGAAATGTATAAAAGCGAAATACCAGTAGTTTTCCTTTTGGCTGAAAGTTGCATTTTCCAGGATGTTATTAAATTATCTCCACATTAATAAATGTAAGTAGCACTGAAATATGTTAAGCTAAGACATGTCAGATTAGGACGAGCAATCAAATTATGTTCAGTTGTAATGCATATCCATGGAAAATATTACATGAATGTATTTAATATACAGTATAGCCAGAGGAGTTTACCCAGAGTCTGAAAAGCAACATGAGTAATTAAATGTTAAAACTATTCCAACTTGAATTTCCTTGTAGGGAACTGGGTCCCTCCCTGCAGACGTGGTTTTATATTAAAGAGACAGTGTTAATCCCGGGCATTTGAGCACAGTGTTGATGTTGTGAACTTCTGATGGAGGTATGAACCAAGTTGTCTCCATGTTTCCTGTCTTACAGATGGGCAGTTGGCATAGTTCTATTCATTATTTATTAACTGGTAGAGTTTTACGACTTAACACATGTAATCTATAGAAAGCCAATAAATCGCACTGTCAAATATCATAAAATTTGTTTAGAAAACAGTGAAACCTATTCAGCCATACTAGGTAGGAGGCAAATATGTATTCAGAGGACAGATGATTCAATATCGTAAAAACTAGTTACTGTCCTACTCCCTACTGAGAAAAGAACCAAGGAAACACACAGTATCTTCTAGTTCTTTATTCAGTTACTCTTTGGGAATCTTGTTGCAGATAGTATTCCCTAACTGTTTTCAGTGTTGTTTGTCATACTGCATGCATTCAAATCTGGCCCCAGCAGTCACAATCTGAGCAGCTAGGGCATGCCCAGTCTCCTGGCTCAATAGGTACAGTAACTGAGATAATTTCCAGTCTCACATCTAAAACTGCTTTACTTGCTGGAAAAGAGTATCATGTGATAACTTAATTGAATGGAATTAATTGCTTTGTCTTCAGTCTTGTTTCTGTTTTCATAATCATTTTTTTTTCTGAGACAGGTTTTCTATATAGCTCTGACTGCCCTTGAACTCACTAAGCAGACCAGGCTGGCCTCACACTCACAGAGATCACCTGCATCTGCCTCAGAAGGACTGGGATTAAAGGCTTGGCACCACCATGCCCAGCTCCTTCTCGTTTTTAACACGTGGCATTCCTGGAAGGCTGGGAGCATATTTGTGTTGTGCCCTCTGTTTGACAGCATGTCATGAGTTTCCCACCCTAGACTTCCAAAGACATTGTTCAGAGAACCTCAAACTCAAAGGAAGAGAAACAACTTAAATGAAAATTTCCCGTCAACTTTGAAACAAGATTTTCTTTAAAGCTTCCCCCAAATGATGTGTTAGTGTTTCTGTAGCTAATTTCCAAACTATGTTATCAGTTAACCTTCCTGATGTAACGCAGTGTGAATGCCCAGTGTGGCCAGCGAGACAAGAGAAGATATGACCTCCCCTTGTGCTTCGGATGCTGCCTTACAGTACTACAACCCTTTAGCGGAGTTTTGTTTAGTTATTACAACTATCTCTATGTAAATGACATTTGGGATTATTTAAGATTATGTTGTAATCCTTTTAATCCTTGGTGCATTAAGTTTCAGGCTAACCACAAAAGAGAAAACCAGCACTTAGCAGAAATGTTTAAAACATGTGATTTGCGCATAAATCTTTTTGCCCAGGCTCTCCCCGATGAAGACCTGGCATTGCTTTTAGTTAACTAAGAAAACTTGTCTAAAGTTCATCCCAAATTACTCACTGATGAAATACCTTCTCAAGTAACATCAAAATTGTGATAATTCATGATTACCCTTTCTGGAGGATTAAACAACCATTAGAGCAGTGGACATACAGCAATTTAGTTTAGAATTTGTATGGCCCTTTCATAAGTGCAAAGCTTCGTGTGTGTATATGTGTGTGTGTGTGTGTGTGTAACTCCCAAGATCAAGAAATTCTATATAAATGTACACCTGATGATGTTCTTTAAAGATGTATTTATAGAATTGTTTGACACCTCTGATTACATAGACAGGAGACTTCTTAAAGACATACAGCACTTTTTTTAAAAAACGTTACTTGCTCTTGAACAATGCCTATCAGACAAAAGTAGCCCAAAGATTCCAGTTCCAAAACAGGCAGAGATTCCTCATTTCAGAAAGTGAATACCATTTTGATTTACCAAGAGTTATTATATACTAAATTTATACTATATATACTAAATTATATACTGTAATTTTATCACTATGATATTAACATGTACTATTAGAAGAAGACTGAACCCACATTGAGTTTGATGGAAATTTAACTGTTAATAAAACTTGGATTTTGTTAAATGCAGAAAGTGAACAAATCATATGTCTACAAAGTATAAACTGTGTATGAAAATATTCCATCTTTCTGTATCAAAAATGTGTGCCTCCAGCATATCTCCGGCACTCACAATTTTTTTGTTTGTTTTCCTCTTCATTTCAAGTTTGACTTCTCTGCAGACATGGTAATTATGTGGTATATAATTGCCAATCCGTCAACTTTTTAAAGACAGATTTCAAATTTTAAATTATTTCTAATTTTGCTCTTCTTTGATTCTTCTGGAACTAAAAATCTCAATAGTCATTTGCTGTCTGTAATCTATAATTCATAGGCTGAGATTGAATATCAAGCCTAATTCAAACTTGGAATCCTAAAACTATTTTTGATCTGGTACCTCAGCTAAAGTGAGAAGGGTCTTTTTCAGTCGGGAAGAAACGTTTCATTATTCAGTAGGTAAGGAAACCCTTCTGCACTCTCAAACACCCACCCATGCCTTAATACTGTGTTTTGAGTTGTAATCATGTTTATTCTGATCACTTGAGAGTTAGCCCAGCTAATGTATCTAATCAAATATTGATGCACAACATCATCTGGACTTAGTCGGCTGCAAATTCTTCTCAATGCTTTTTTGCTAGCAGAACTATAAAAGCAATTCACGTTATTCTACTCAAACGACTGACAGTTCTGATCTCCTTGATGGGTGCATATTAGTAAATTTTAACCTAAGCTTGTGGAAAGCAAGATGGTTTATCCAATAGAAACTCATACCAGAATTTTCCGTAACTTTTGTGTTCACAATATCTTTATAGCCTTTTATTTCTACATACAAAACTATCAAGAGTTTATCCACCTATTCTTGGTCTATCTATCTATCTATCTATCTATCTATCTATCTATCTTCATCATCATCATCATCATCTATATATGAATCATGCTATCTATTTGTGCATGTACCCGTCTGCCAATCATCTGTGTAAATATTGAAGGCTCAAGGCCCCATGAATTGTTCAATTATATCAAAAACAAAAATAGATGACAAAATTTTTCAAGCCACTAAATGTGCAAACGGTGAAATAGACTTCAATGTGTTTGGAAGAAGCTGCTTTCAGAAGTATATATAAAATTCAAATGGAAATTATAAAGGAATGAACATTAGCAATAGTTCAAAAGCTAGGGATGATATATACCATCATTTGTGCACCTCAGAGTTGACAGTAGCCTAATTTTTGGTCTAGTTGAAACTTTACAGAGATAAATGCAGAAAAACTGGCCTCAGAGATCTAAAAAAATGATCAATTTTACAAACATCATGTTCTTAAAATTGAGCACGATATCTTTTTTTTTACAACTTCTTAATTGGGGTACCCACAATGCATGTAGACATACAACATTTAGCTTATCTGATCATGCCCTAGATCAGTGGTTCTCTACCTTCCTAATGCCGCAACTCTTTAATACAGTTCATTATGTTGTGGCAGCCTCCAACCATAAAATTATTTTCATTGTTGCTTCAAAACTGTACTTTGCTACTGTTATGAATTCTAATGTAAATATATTTTTGGAGATAGAGGTGTTCCAAGGGGTCACGACCCTCAGGATGAGAGCCACTGTCTTAGATTGTCAGTGACTTGAATTATGACCCTTATGTTTTATTACTGGTGTTGGCATAATACCAAGAGACAGAAATAAGAGGAGAGGGTTATTTTTTACCGATTCTTACCTTCTCATTCTCAAACAAAGTTCATCTTATTATTTATACCTTGGTTCTCTAAATTCTCTGCCATTTGGTTTGAGATCACTCTCCCTACGTGTGCCTTCCTGCCTCCTTCCTTCCTTCCTCCTTCTTGTTTAAAATTGTATTTTTAGTTGACAGATGATAATTATATCTATCCTTTCACTTAATTTTTGGTTAAAAACATCTCTATATTTAAGTAGAGCAAAACTAGAAACGGAAAGATAATTTATTCTAGGACATGTATAGCTTTTCTTCTTTTTAAATCTGAATAGGTCTGAATTATTTTACTATATCTGAATAAGTTCCGGGAGGAAGTAACCCATACTGGATACACTGGAAGTGAGCTATTTCCCCTCATATGGGTAGAAGCGGGAAAGGCCACCACATATGCTACTGCAAGGTCCTTATACTGATTTCATCAATGTATTTTATTACAAAATAACTTACTTTTAGTTAAAAAGTAGAATTACTTCAGAAAATATTTAATATCAATAAATAAGTATTAATCCGCTCCCTTCACTCCTAAATGGGATAATTCTAAAATATAACAAAATTAAAAATGTAAACGTTGTATATAACTTAAAATGGAAAACATATCAATTTTATAATCTGAAATAATTATAATCTGAATTAATTTCACAAGTGAGATACTAAAGTTTATGGTTTCTATTCATTCAAGGATTTTGTGGTTTATTTTATACTCAGTGAACTATGATTCTGACTGTTAATCGATCATAGCAATTTTCTTCCCAAAGTGAAAATAGTCAATATAAAAGGATCTGGTTTAAAATTTATTATTAATTAAATTTGTGCTTTGACAACTTCGTCCATGTATAGAATGCATTCTGATTTCTCTCCCTCCTCCCTTTCGCATGTCCTTGCCTTCGCCAACAGGCTGCTCTGTTCTCCCCTGCTCCTCACTTCCGCTGGTAAATGTTCTTAATGACTGAAAGGTAGGAATGGCAATGAATGAAAATAGCTTATAATTAGGGAATCGTAATTTGTGTACGTTTGAAAGTGCCACGTCACATCTATTTAAGCAAAGCATTCTAGGTTGGCACCCCAAACAGCTATCAAATACATTGCAAAGTTCAATGATGTTGCTGTATAATAACCGGCACAGAGCATCTATTTTGTGTCTAGATAGTAACCAGGCATCAGGGGAAAACACAAAATAAACTCACGGTTCCAGAAGGAAGAGGAGTCGGAGTCAGTCTTTCATAATGGCCTTCAGACGAGTAGCTCATGCACACGGAAACATCATAGGAAGGTAATCTCATTCTGATTACCCAAGAGAGCTCCGGTTTAGAGGAAAAAGGAATAAATTGAGTACATGTGGCATTCCTACCTGAAAGACACTCTTCCTGCTTGATTTTTCCTTGGCCCATTCTATATGTGCACCACGCAAATCCACGCATTCTACTTTGTGCCTGGCTTTCTGTAAACAAAAATGAAAATAAGAATAAAGATCACAGGGCACTGAAGAAGCTTGTCAGAAACAAACAAGTTTACCGAGTTAGAGGTTGTACATACGTACACCACGAAGCCTCTCTTTTGTGCTTCCCAGAGGAGACCTAATCTGTAGGACTTTAACTTGGGATTTTATAACTTTAATACTCTAAAATTACAAGCATAGTTTTAAATACATTTCATTAGTTACACATAATAAAAAGGATCAATACTTCTATCAACGACTTGACATAATGTTAAAGAAATAGAAGCTTAAAGATCTGCTTTTCTGTTCTGTATAATATTGCTATTGTATTATATCATCTAGTCAGACATGGACAGGAACAAAAATTAAGTCATACACCCATTAGACCTAAAAGTAAAAGAAAAATCACAATGTAAGAGGGAAAGGTCTAGTTTAGTTTTGTGACCTCAGCAAAGTTACTTAGAACCTAGCTACATGATCTTAAAATTAGACCAAACAGATTCAGCTTAATCTCAAACTCTCTTCTAATGTTTGTATTTTGTATGTTAACAAATTCAAAAAGTAGCATTGTCACCAATGTGCCTTTTACAAAGTCACATTTTAGTTGGACATGTAGCACGTATGGTTAATCCCAGCACTCACAAGACAGAAGCAGGCTGATGTCTGTGAATCAAAGGCTTGTCTGGTCTGCATAGTGAGATACTGTCTTAACATAATAATAAGAAAGGAGAGAAAGAGAGGGTGGGAGGGGGAGGGAGGGAGGGAACGAAGGAAGGAAGGAAGAAAAGGAAGGAAGAGAAGGAAGGAAGAGAAGGAAGGAAGGAAGGAAGGTCCACATTTAAAAGTTTAGGAGTACGTGTGTAAGTTTTATGTAATAAAGCTAATTTATTTAATAAATAAATCATAGTATTGGATTATTTTTATATGAAGTACATGATAAATGAAAGTAATTTTATTTCAGAAATTCCTAATAACCAGCTAATATGAATGTTAACTATAGTTGCCTAATAATTTCATTTGACACAGTGAATATCATCTACGTAAGTTTAAATTCACACAACTTCAGCTGTTACACAAAGCTTATTTTTGGACATTCTTTACTGTTTTCCAAAGAGGTACTGTATAGAGATGTTTTGCAACAATTTTCATGTGCTTTAGGCTACTCTAGGTTTCTTTACGAAGAAATTCAATAATTTCCTCATCTTCTTTTCCTGCAGAACATCCTGAACATTTAGTAAAGAAATGTTTTAGGCAACTTTCATAAACTTTAAGTCAAATATTGAAATTAGGAATGTAAAAATGTTGAAAGGTATTTTCTGTTTAAATAGTTGCCTTATAACCACTCTGTCTAATTTTATTGGATTTAAAAAAAAAATCTAACAGGAGTTGGTAGATTTTCTTTGTCCTTTTTTTTTTTTACCCATGATAAAATAGAATATGTTTACCTTTCAGCAACCAAAGTGTTTGTGTGTGTATGCATGCACACGCATGAGCATAATTAACTGCAGGAACAGTTTCACCTGGTTGGATAGCAGCTCACAGCGTGCCTTTCACCTCCATTTAGTAGAAGCCTCGTGGGAAACCCTTTAAAATCAGCCATGACCCTTAAAACTACTGCAATCGGTGAGTTTCACAGGTTCCCTGGGCATCGACACACAGGCTGTCACTACTGTAGAGCTCATGAAGAAAAACCTACAAGTTGCTTCCCGGAGAGTTGGTTAAATTATATCATATTCAGAACCAACAATAATCATTAAGGAAATAAAACTAAAAGGTTTTATTTGCCCCATATAATGCAATGGGGTGGGAGAGAGAGGTAGCTGCAGAATTACATTATATAAGAAGTACTTTGTATAATCAAGCATTTCCTTAACTAGCATCTCCCAATGACTAAGCTGTCTTTTAATCCTTATAGTAATTGAGGCAATTATTATTATTACTACTGTGCTATAGGTTATAAGATATGTCAGAATGATTCTGGTGTGCAGAAGTTTACCAAGGTAAACAGCTTAAAGGGGTGTGAATCAACTTATTTATTTTAAATTATTTCACTAGTTTTGGTGTTTGAGTGTTTTTTTTTCCTCCATGTGTGACTAAGCCCCATTTGCATTCCTGTGGCAAAAGAGAGCAGCAGATCCTTCAGAACTAAAGTTATCGATGGTTCTGAACCACTTTTTGGGGGAGTTGAACTCTGGTCCCTTAACAGCTGAGCCATCTCTCTGGCTCTAAAGGTCAGAATCCAAATGCAACTGCAGTCACTGTCTTCTTCATGCAGTGCTGAAAATCAAACACGAAGCTTTGCCCATGCAAAGGCAAATGCTTTACCACAGAGAGGTACCCACAGCTCTCAAAATCTGTCCTTAACCAGTATGCAGCCCGTGAAACTGGAATTACCATGATAAAACGCAACCAAAGGTGGGGAAAGCTGGGACTTGCTCATTAGACTGCAGGGCAGGCGTTGATTGTGTTTAGATCTCTTCTGCAAAGTTAATCTTGTTGGACAGCCTTCATCCCTTCATCATCTTTATTTATTCGACCTACAATACCTCCATCCAGATCTTCATCCAGCTGGCTCTTCTGCATCAGCTCCCTGCTGTAGGCACCTTGTCAGCAGCGGTGGTTTTTGAACCCTATGGGAAGCGGCTGCTTCCCGGCACCCCTGGAGACCTCTATCTTAATTCTTACTTGACCTCACTCCTTCCTGAAAGTACCACGTGTTCTTTGTGTATACTGACTATCTGTATTTCTCCCTTAGAGCCGCGCTTCTGCAACGTGGGGCTTGTTTTCCATTTCCTTCACTGTTTTTCCCAATGTATGGAACAGTGCCTGGCACAGACTTGCTCTACAGGGAATATTTACTGAATTCTGAATGAAGAAAAATATCAACATGCAACTAACTTTTCTGCTTTGGAAGGAAGTCTTGAGTGTCTTAAAATTTTGTTTTACATAAATTAAGATTTCTAAAATGTTTAAGAGCTAAGCAGTCATTTGTGATTTGGGAAGTGACTACAATAATTTAATGGGTTCATTGAAACTGAGTATGAATTTCATGAAATCATTCTTTTTTATTGATCTTTATTGAGCTCTACATTTTTCTCTCTCCCCTCCCTTTAAACCCTTACCAAGGTCCCAACGTTCCCAATTTACTCAGGAGATCTTGTCTTTTTCTACTTCCCATGTAGATTAGATCTATGTAAGTCTCTCCTAGGGTCCTCATTGTTGTCTAGGTTCTCTAAGATTGTGATTTGTGGGCTGATTTTCTTTGTTTTATCTTTAAAATCCACTTATGAGTGAGTACATGTGATAGTTGTCTTTCTGGGTCTGGGTTACCTCATGCAAAATGATGTTTTCTAGCTCCATCCATTTGCCTGAAAAATTTAAGGTGTTGTTATTTTTTCTGCTGTGTAGTACTCCATTGTGTAAATGTACCACATTTTCCTTATCCATTCTTCAGTCGAGGGGCATTTAGGTCAACCTTCCTCAAGACCCAGCAATACTACTTTTGGGATATACCCAAAGGATGCTCAATTGTGCCACAAGGACATGTGCTCAACTATGTTCATAGCAGCCTTGTTTGTCATAGCCAGAACATTGTGCAGCCTCCGTATCAATAATGTGAGCTAAGTTCCATCCAGAAACTCCAGGGTTAAGGAAAGTGTTGAATGTTCCTTTAAGAATTTTATAGCTGAGGCTGAGCTTTTGCATTGAATCTCTAGGTCAATACCACACACAAGGCACTGGGTTCAATCTCTGGTAACACATCATACACACACATACACACCCCATGCATATGGACACACACACAGGTGGTGGTTGCAGAGGCAGAGACAGAAATTTCCATATTAGGAGCCCTTAAAGACTACCTAATTATTTTTAGTTGTTCTATGATGTTGAAATAGAGGACCTCAATGGGTAAAGAGCAATGCAGGCTTTCACATTCTTTACATCGTTTAGCTATGCCAGTCTCTAAATATCATCCACATTGTCCATCAAAACCTGTGGTTGTGGCTTCTTGCTCATGATTACCCCAATCCAAATTCCTGCCACTCCCACTTGTAGCGGCGTAAACGAATGCAGACAGAGTGTAAATATATATATATATAGCTTTAATGTAGAAATAGACTTACAGAACCACCGTTCCCGCGGAGACCAGGAAAGCAGAAGCAAGCGCTCGGAGCTTGCTTGCCAAATTTATAGGCAGACATTAGCCCGAGGCGAACACGCCCCCTAAGGGGCGGGACTTATCCCTACATCTCCCCTTTTTGTCTAAATAAGACAGAACTAAACCAAATACAACTACATACAATAACAACAACAAATAATAAATATCCCTACACCCACTCACTGCCCTTTGCTTCTCAGGTCAACATGCCTTCGATGATCATGTCCCCTTGCTGTCCCAACTCCTCTTGTTCTTACTCTTCCATCTCTTCCCCAATCTATGACTTCACTGTGCTTCTCATCTACAGAAAGAACTCTGAGTTCTGTGCAATTCCTTCCTGCTCCTGACACCCCTTCTGGTATTCTTGAAACAGTCTTGGGATAGCCTTCCTATCTTCTAAGACCTTTCTGGTTTCATGTCTTTCCATGCATCAGCCAGTGTTCCGGATTCAACAGTCCCTTCAACCACCCGATTACCCACCCTGTTTCCCACTAGTCCTCTGCTCACTGTCTGTCTGTTTAGAAGTCTTCTGGGAAAATAATCTTGTGGGCTCCTCAGGATAGCAGCATCCCAGATGGTGCTTGCCTTACTCATTGGACTGTTGACTCTGCTTAGCAATATTTTTCTGTACCTAGTCACTCTTTGTTCTTTCTTGAGACAGGTAACTAACTATCAAGTGTTTACCCTTCCCAGCTCTGCTCTATGACATGGCTTATTCTTGCTGCCCAAAGGTTGTAGAGCTCATGTGCAAGGTTCCTAAGTTCCGTTGTTACCGAAAATGGATGAAAGTTTTTCACTAAATTCTTTTATATTCTATTCTTTACAACATCATTGTGAAGCTAGTGTCAGTCACTTCAACATGCATGTGAAAAAAACTCAAGCAGCACGGGACCAAGTACCTCACAGAAGGCCACACATTTAGCAAGTGCCTAAGTTGAGCTTTGAACTCTGTTTCATCTGACTGCATGCAGCATGCCCTTGACAATACAGTATACAACCTCCCGTTCTTGGTCATTCTTTCTTCCTCTGAGTTCACTGTTCCAAAGCAGGGAACCTAATTCCTGTTTTCGACCTGCACTCATGGTGTCCTGTTGTTCACATACCATGCTCCTCTTAACCCCACATAGCCGGCTTTTACTCCCATTTCTGGTTAGTGTAAAATGTTTAAACCATTAAGGTCAGCACCAGCCATCTGACACCTAGTCTCTGCTCCTTAAATTTGGACTTAAACTGTCTAGTACTGCTGCCATCTTTTAAGAAATGCTCCTGGCGTCAGTGGTCGAGGTGTATTTGCTCCTACTGTTCTGTTTTTCCTGTATGTCTTCCTGTTTGTTTCCCTTACCTTCCTTCTTCTCTGGTTTCTAAACCATCTATGGTTGATTTCTAAAAGATCCCTGACTTACTCTCCTCATCTCTCACATTTTCTTATTCAGCACTATACTGTGGGTTTCAGTCTTGCATCTAATCTGGTCTCATCATTTGTACTAAGTTGACTCCTCAATCAGCTCCTCTGCCCTACCCCCTCCAGCTTCTAATAGTGGTCCAGAACTCTATTTTTTAGGCTACTAATATTAAAACAAGCTGTAGGCCTCTCGGGGCCTTCTTCTTGGACTTCCTTACATCTCTCTATTGCTAATCTTGTTTAATTACCTATTTACCCATCTACATGAAATTTTCTTGACCTCTTCCATCATCTCTCTCATCACTGATAGCCAAACAGTTAAAAAAAAAATCCCTGATTTCTAAATTACCTTTGCTCTTTCCATCTTGTGACAATAGTCCTTTGAACTCTTTTTTTTTTTACCTGAATTCTTCTAGCTTTTTCTTCTATGGCCAGTCCAAAAAAACAAAATAAAAAGCAACAAACAAACAAACAACAAAAAAAACCTCTTGTACTCAAGTCCCCAGACACTTTGGCTTTTCTAATTCCTTTAAGATAATAGCCAAACCCCTCAGTACATTATATAAGCTCAACTTCCTAACTGACAGCCCTTCCCAGATTGGTGTGATTTCCTTTTCTCTGCATGCCAGCCATGTTACCTACACCCATGGGAGTTTTCAAAACGCAACATGTTTTTACAGCGTCTGAACTACTTAAATCATTTATGAACTGGGTGGAGAGTTATAATAGAAAATATCCGGATTCCATCTAGTGACTTACTGATTATAAAGAGTAAATATTAGAAAAGCCGTTTATGAAAGAATAAGCAGGTAGGAGGACCTCAGTAGAGAATATCATTCGGCACAGTCAGAGCAAACAATAAAACAAGTAGAACATCTAATTTGCTGTCTGTTGCTTTGATAACACACTGACCAAAGTTACAGTCCGTCGTCATCCAGGGAAACCAAGGCAGGAACGTAGAGGAAAGGTCTGAGGCAGAGACCACAGAGAAACACTGGCTTGCTTCCCCGAGATTGTTTAGTACCTTTCTTAATACAGCCCAGGCACACCTGCCTGAGGAGCTACCAACCCATGTGACCTGGGCCTCCCACAGACATGCTCACAGCCCAGTCTGATGGAGGCAGTTTGTTAATTGAGGTTCCTTCTTCTTTGGTTTGTTCAGTTTTGTATCATGTTAAAAACAAATAAGCAAACAAACAAAAACTATTAAGATTAGTGATGTGGTGAGTTTAGAAATATAACAAAAAACCGGTTATTTGAGTAATATGAAAGGGTCAAACATCTATGCTTCGTGATAAGAACACTAAGATAAGGAGACAGAGGATTGTGTAAACAGTAGCTCTAACCTGCCCCCCCCCCCCCCCAATTAAGAAGAGACCCGGGCTGGAAAATGTTGAGCACTAAAGGGTATCAGAAAAGAAAGCTTTAGTATTGAAGTGTTAAACCTCATAATAAGCAGTTCAGGAAAAGTCACAGAATGTATTTGGAAGAGAATCATCAACATTTTGTTTAAGAAGCCTGAACTTAAAGAATCTGTTAATAGAAAATGTATTTCTGCTTCTTACAGCATTGAAACACAAGCATGAAGCAGCTAACGAACTGTGGAAGCCAATGGATGAAAGAGTATATTGTTATATGGACAAAGGTTTTTTTAATATATACCAATTTATAATGGTTATAAATGGACTAAATATGGGTTTAAATCTAGGACTGAGGCTGCCATACCGTCTGCAGGGATAGATTTAAAATAGAAGTGACTGATTTTTAAAACTATGATGATAGCTCGGTGGAAGAGTTACTGCCTCTGGACAGGAAGGCATGCAAGCCTCTTAGCTGGAGCAATGTGAAGTCATTAAAAATTGATCCTATGCTTAGCCACTTCATATTTTTATTATTCTCATAGTCCATGTTCATGGTTTCTCAATAATCACTGACAGAGTATTCTCTACATAGTGCGTTTTTCTTTGTCTTAGATTAAGTCTTTGGGTTTAGTTTTCTGTTTTATGAGCTATTTGGGGCACAGAGTTTCCGGGGTGTATTAGGAAGCATCTCAGGGTGGACACTCTTTTGCTTTACGGTGATGGACATTAGGCACATGTGTAACAAATCATTGGGCCGCTCCTCCTCTCTGCCTCAATCCTAGATGTGTTCTTAAACAAGATAAAGCTCAGACTTTCTGAAGTTGGTTATTAGCCACCATTTATTATTTTGGATTAATTGCTTGTCTTGGAATATAGACTGAGATTGTCCTTAACTGTTTTGAAACACAGAACACAAAATTGCTTTAGAGGAATTAAGTTTAACCACATAACTTGCTTTGATTCTGGAAAATCGTTCATGGAGGAGGACAAAACTCACTTATCAATTCTCATCTGGGAAAAAATGATTTAGGAAAGAGTGCAAAATTGATACCTGATCTTATTAATATCTAAAGTATGGCCTCTGTCAATGCAAAAGAAGAGACTGATTATAACATGTGGGTTTTCTGTTTATGAATATAAATGATACTAATAATAACTGAAATTGCTACTACAATGAAATTTCTTGGTATGTTATAGAACAAATCAAATGGGCTTCTCAGGGAGGTAAACCTTCATTAGTGGTTATAGTGGTAAAATGTGTGCTTTTGTTGCTGTTTAGAGGAGAGAGTGTTTTCTTCTTTTAAATATATAATAGACCTCTCTTGGACTTATTTTTTAATCAAAAGCTTTCTAAAATAATTCCGATACTTTCTCCATAAATTACTTGTGCTATATTTTGATTCTCATATTTATATTACCTGTAGAGCTAATGGAATTCTTCCAAACTTGTTTCTTAGATTTTCATCCACTCCAATGACTGTCATTATAGGTGATCAGGCCTACCTGAGCTAGATGGCCCCTCATCTCAGAATTCCTTCCTAGAACTCCAGTTCTTCCTTCTACATGGCCAGAGTGTATGTATGTCCCTTTTTAGTTCTAAGCTCCTTCTACTTCCGGCGTGGATGAATTTCCATTTCTACAGGGATTGGAATCACACTTTCTGAGGAACCATTAAGGGTCAACATGAGACAAGCATGTAGATATTCTTATTGATGAATTTAAACCCCCGGGGGGGGGGCACGGAGTAGGAAACTCAGGAGAAATAGAAGAGAAAGCTATTTGTCCTTCCCCCATGTCCCCTGACCCTAGAATTTCTTCTTGTGTTCTTCAAGGAGTCTCTTTGCCCAGAGCACCTGCCCAGTGAGCTTCCTGCATTCTAGGAATAAGCAGTGGTAGCCAGCATGGCAATGAGTCCACTGTAATACTCCCTGTGTTTTCTGTCTCCATTGTTATTCACTCATCGATGTCTTGGATGTATACTTCCAAATAAAGCACACTGCTTAACATTTGATGTGGGAGTGTCATATATCAATCTGTTGATTTTATTGGTTAAGTAATAAACAAACTGCTTGGGCTCATAGCTTAGAACATAGGTGGGTGGAGTAAACAGAACAGAATGCTGGGAGGAAGAGGAAGTGAGGTAAGACGCCTCAGACAGAGATGCCATGCTCCGCTCTCCTGGGCAGAGGTGATTCAGCTCCAACCCAGGATGGACGTAGGCTAGAATCTTCCCGCTAAGCGCACCTTGGGGTGCAACACAGATGATTAGAGATGGGCTAAATTAATATGTGAGAATTAGCCTAGAAGAGGCTAGATAGAAATGGGCCAAGCAGTGTTTAAAAAATTCAGTGTCCGTGTAATTATTTTGGGGCATAAGCTAAAGCTAGCCGTGGGGGTGGCCGGGTGCCGGGGACTCAGCCCGCTGCTCCTTTTACTACAAACATTTATTATTAAAAACAAACAAACAAACAAAAAACCACCCACACAGAGAGCTGCAATAACTGGCATCATTGTTCTTGTGGCAAAGATAGATAGTACTCTACTAACATAGCTTCTGTTTATTTGAGTGTCTAGAGTTACTCCATTTTAATTCAGTGCTCAGTGGATCAAAACGTAGCCAGTTACTCCTTCTTACCAATGGAATGGGAAAAGTGATGGAAGACCTTTCAAGGCATTCAAGAGCCTAAATATCTTGTCCAGGCTGTTATGATCTACCTTCATCTGCTGCTACTCTTAACAATTAGGCTTCATTGTTTCCTAGCAGTAGAGACTGACATGTGTACCTAGAGTAGACACCAAACACAATTAAGAGCTACTCTGTTAACAGTGTGTCAGGCACATTGTATCAGTTTTGCCCCACCCCCACACCCAACAGTGCCGTGAGGTAAGGTGCACCTATTAACATCATGTTGTAGTTAAGATAACCAAAGCTATAGAACAAATAAAAATAAAACCTAATATTTGTAACCTAGGTAGTCTAACTTGCACATTTATCCTTTAGGATATACCACTTCTCTGCAACTTCTGGTTCAAAAGCGACTTTTTAAAATGTAAATACATTTATTGCTCAGTGTTTTTTAAAAGAATGTACTGTAGGGGAAAATGTTCATTTTATTCTAGAGAAACACAGGCTCTGAAACATGTGTCATGCTGACCAAAGTGATAAAACACAAAGTCAAGCTTCATAATGAAAATAGTTTTCTGGGAGAGCCTAAGGTGAGGTTTATTGAGGGCGAGCAAACTATTATCCATTTAAAAGGCTTCTTATCAATTTAATTGATTTTGTAGCTAATAAAAATTATGTAAGATATAGAATTTATTGTGGTTAATGGCCAAATCTTAAGAAAATGATAACCAGAGAACACGGCTTCATTTGCAGGAATATTGATCATTGGATTTTTTTCTTCTAAAACTTCAGTTAATAATGCAATAGAAAATACTCTTCCCTTTTTTCTTCCTTTGTTCCTATTTTTACCTGTCATCTCCAGATTTTCAACTGCCACCTTTTTCTAGTTAAAAATCTACGATGGGTCCACATGATGGTGTTCTCTGCAGTTGTCAGAGTGAAGCCCAGCAGGGACAACTGTCGTGACCGCAAGAATAGTATTCTGAAACTAAAATATATAGCAGAGACTTAAGATGCCTTTGCCAGATTTAGATTGTTAGATCTACTATTGTCTTTTCATTCTTCGGGCTCTTATTGAGCAAGAGTCTATGAGGTGACTCAATACTCTCTCTATAAAAATATAATTACTCTGTATTCATTTCACACAGATAATAATTCATGAATAGCTTTTTAATTGAAACTATTTTCATCTTTCTGCTCACTCCCATATTTTATATCCATAAGTTCATGTTGTTGTTGAGTTCACACTACAGTGAAAAAGTCTTAGATCTGGTACTTATCTAATTAGTGCTTAACACATATTTCACATTGAAAATAAACAATATTAAAGAAAACAAACAATTTAAATGAGGCCTTTTACACTTCTCTTCTGTGTTGTCGTCATTGCTTTCAAGAATACAGCTGAATGGGTTGTTTCAAAAAGTTAATAGTTTATTAAATTTCCTCAATGCTTCTGTCATTGGACATAAACTTTTTAAAGAAGTGTAACTCACAGAAGTGGACAGTAGAATGGTGGTTACCAGATGTCTTAAAGGAGCTGGTCAAGTTTTAATTAGATGAGAAGTTCCAACTGAGGCACTAATCCCCACTCGTGAACAGATTTAAACTTAGATCTCTAGATCATCATGGTAAAAACACATCCTATAAATTCCTCAGTTTAATTAATTAATAATTATTTAATAATAATAATTAACAATAATATTCTTATTGGTTTAGAACAGGGAATGTTACAGTAAAGACTGAATCCACCTTTAGGTGTAGAGATAATATTATCTCTTCCTTTAAGAGTTAATTCAGTTGAACATGTCCACCATGTAAGCTAGGGAACACTCCCATGGAAGGCACCTCAACCATAAGCTATGTTAAAGAGGTAGGAGGAATACTTATCCCCAGGGTAGTGTGCTTATCTTTCCCTAGATTCTTCCTTAAGATGCTAACAGCATCTAAATATGCTTTCTTGGGTACTTACTCTGGGTTTCCTTAGCTTTCTCTGGTGCTCCCCCATCACTGTCCATTACAGGGCTGCCCTCCATCCCTAATAAATGGTATGGCTTTCTATCTTTCTCTCTTCTTCTTACCTCTTTTCGTTTTCAAGCAGCTTCAAAAATTTAAAATTTGTCTGCCCTGTGGATTTTCTATGAAAGGATAATAAAATTATCTTCAGGCTTTCTTTTGAATCTGTTCTTAAATTCTATTACCACTGAGACTAAGAACCCCAAGAGGGAAGCCCAGTTTTCCCAGTAACATGTGACAACTCTGCCAGTAGTCACTAAAATTCCTTGACACATGCACAAGGAGGCACTAGTACAGACATGAGTACAAGATGGAAGTTCTCCTTTCCCTTGTTGGTTCTGGAAATCTTCCCTGCAAATGTATTTAATATTGTAGAACCAAGGGTTACAATGTTAGTTTTACTTTAAGAAAAACATGATTTTACATTGTTGGGGTTCAAACTCATGGCCTGGTGCATACTAAATAAGTACTTTATTGCTAGTCCAAACCACCAGCCCTAATTTTAAATGTTCATAGTTAGGGCCACATTGTTCCATGCAGGTTCTTTTGAAACTGCAGAAAGTTGCATTTTAAGAAAGTAAATGATTCCCTACACTAGATTCTAGCCATCTCCAGCCCAGACAATACTAATCAAAGCCCTCTACCCCATTGATGCTCAGTCCAGAAGTACAACAAACATTCTTAGAGATTACCTGATATTCTTTCACTCACCACTTCCTGGTCACTCCTAGCAACAATCTTTATCTAGCCCCAAAAGACAGTTTTTAGAGCCTCCTTTCCTTCCTCTTCCAGACACAGTTATCCTAGTCTTTGAGCAGAATGTGAGCTCTCATCTTTCTGGAAGGAGAGATATCTCTTCTGAAGCTATATTTTTATTGAGCTCTACATTTTTCTCTGCTCCCTTCCCTGTCTCTCCCCTTCAAACCTCTCCCATGGTCTCCATGCTCCCTTCTCAGGAGATCTTGTCTTTTGCTACTTCCCATGTAGATTAGATTCATGTATGTCTCTCTTATTGTCTAAGTTCTCTGGGATTGTGATTTGTAGGCTGATTTACTTTGCTTTATATTTAAAAACGACTTATGATGAGTACATATGACAATTGTCTTTCTTATACCTGTAAGAATGGCCAAGATCAAAAACATTGACGACCACTTATGCTGGAGAAGGTGTGGAGTAAAGGAAATACTTCTGCATTAGTTGAATAATGGTAGCAGTTTCTCCCCAAGGACTATGGCATATCTAACCTCAAGTTCTTGGCCCCAGTACCTATAGCACAAATGTGTCTCATCTTGTGAGGCTGGCCACTTCCTCGTTATTATAATTAGAGCAGCAATGAATATAAATGAACAATTATCTCTTTAGTAGGACATAGAATCTTTTTGTGTACATGCCCAAGAACTGGTGGTGATTTAAAAGAAAATATCCTCCAAAGGGAGTAGCATTATTCAAAGGTGTGGCCTTGTTGGAGCAAGTGTGTCACTGTGGGGGCCAGTTTTGAGGTCTCTTTTGCTAAAGCTTCTCTCAGTGTGACTGTCAGTAGACTGACTGATGCCAGCAAGATGTAGCATTCTCAGTTCCAGCACCATGTCAGCCTCTATTTCACTACATTTCCCATCATGATGACAATGGACTCAACCTCCTAAACTGTAAGTGAGCCACCCCAATTAAGTGTTTTCTTTATAAGAGTTGCCATGGTTATGGTGTCTCTTCACAGCAATAGAAACCTAACTAAGACACTGGTTTAGCTCAGTCATGTGATATATTTATTTTCAGCAATTGGAGGAATCTCCACAGGAATTTCCATAGAGAATGCACTGGTTTCCATGCCCAATAATCATGAATAAATGTTCTTCATCCTCATATCTATGCCAGCATTTGCTCTTTGGTTGTTGTTTGTTTGTAGGTATTTGATCTTAGCCATTCTGATTAGGCTATGTACCTTAACTCTCTCTCTCAACGTAGGTTTAATTTGTATTTCTCTTATGGCTTAAGGTTGTAAACACGCTAAAAGTGTTTCTCAGCCATTAATGTTTCATCTTTTGAAAACTCTCTTTTAAATTCCTTGCCCCAATTTAATTGGATTTTTTGATGTTATCATTTTTTCTTTTGAATATTTTGTTTATTCTGGATATTAATCCTGTGTCAGATGTATGTCTCTTCAATTGAATGATGGTGTCTTCTGCTGCAAAAAATAAGTTTTTTACTTCCATAAGGTAGTATCTGTCAATTGTTAGTCTTAATACCTATGTTACCTGAATGTTTTCCTTTCCTGTGCTATAAATTCAAGTGTATCACTAGTTCTTCCATTGTCTGATCTAGAGGGTGTGATGTCTTTGATACATCTGGGACTTTGCATAGGGTGAGAGTTAAGGATCTAGTTTCATTCTTCTACACCCGGCTTTTGCGTTTTATCAGCACCACATGTTAAAAATGCTATTTTTTCTCCAGTGTGTACTTTCTTGCCTTTTTGAAAAGAAGGTAGAGGGTGAAGCAGTATGGAGTTAGATGTGGGTCCTTAGTTATATTCCATTGTTCAATGTTTCTGTTTTTATGTCAAGTATTATGCTACTTTTCTTACTATACTGCTACAGTATAAAGTGGTATAAAATCAGGGTGGTTGTACCTCCATTAGTGCTTTTATTGTTTAGGATTGTCTTGGTTATTCTGGAGATGTTTTATGTTTGTTTTGTTTTTTGTTCTCTGACTCTTTTCATGTGAAATTTTAGATTTTTTTCAATTTATATGAAGAAAAGCATTTGGGTTTTTATGGCTTCTGTGATTCTATAGATTGATTTTTGAGAGTATGACCATTTTTACAGTATTACTCATACAAATTCAAGAGCTTGAAAGGTTCTTCCATCTCCTCATGTCTTCCTTATACAAATCTTTCACTTCCTTGGTTAGATGTATTTCAAGATAAGTATCTTTTATGCCATTGTTGGTGGGATTGTTTCTCTGATTTCTTTCTTGGTATGCTTATCTTATGTGTATAGGAAGATTACTGATTTTTGTATATTAACTTTTATACTCCTACTTTGCCGAATGTGTTCATCAACTTTTGAATTTTCTGGAGTTTAGGTTCTTTTATGCATAGAATTGTATTATTTTACTTTTTGTGGTGCATGCTAATAAAATATGCTGAAGAAGCAGAGGTGTGAAGATCTTAAGTTTATTGCTTCTTTTCTTCCCTCCTCCCTTTCTTCCTTCAACTTTCCTATCTCCCCTTCCTTCTTTTTAGTACTTAGGGTAGAATTCAGGACCTTGAGCATAGAAATCAAGTTATGCACCACTGAACTGTATTCACAGCAAGACACAAACAAAACAAACAAACTCACAAAAACTTAATAGATTGAGTCATGCTTATTTGACCAAGCTTGGCACAACAGGCATGGCTTCAATTTGTGATGCCCTTGCCTCTAGTATTTGGGGAGATTTGACTGCTTCAGTTTTGTATTTCTCAGAACATTTAACACAGTGGTATAAAACTGAGCTTGCAGAATGTTACTTGAAGAATGACCAAATTGGGAGGAAGTATGTAGAATGAACATTACTTGCATGGCCATCATCTCTGGACAAGGATTACATGTACCAAATGGTCTTAGTCAGTATACTATTGCTGGGAAAAGACAAGGCATCTCTTATAAAGGGAAATATTTAATTGGGGTTTGCTTTCAGTTTCAGAGGCTTAGTCCTTTGTAGTCATGCCAGGAAGCATGGTGCTAGGCAGGCCAACATGTTACCTGGGAAGTTGAAAGTTCTCCATCCAGATCCAAAAGCAGCAGGAAGAGAAGGCATGAGAAAGTCATTGGGCCATGTTTAGGTTTCTGAATCCCCAAAGCCCATCCTAGTGACATACTTCCTCCAACAAGGCCACACCTTCTAATCCCTCTCAAGCAGCGATGTTTCCTAATGACCAAATATTCAATATATGAGTTTATGGAGGCAATTGCTACTCAAAATACCACACAAGCCTGTGGTTCTAGAGCCCAGCTTCTTAAACTGCCAAGTAACTGACTATGGGGTGTGGTAGTTTGAATGTAATTGGCCCCCATAAGCTCATAGCAAGTGGCAGTCTTAGGAGGTGTGGCTTTGTTGGAGTAGGTATAGTCTTGTTGGAAGGAAGTGTGTTACTGCAAGTGTGGGGGCAGACTTTGAGGTTTCCTAGGCTTAAGCTTCACTCAGTGTCAAGGTCCTGCTTGTTGCCTTCTGATCAAGTAGCCAACACCATGTCTGCCTGTGTGCTACCATGTTCCCCACTATGATGATAATGGACTGAACCTCTGAAATTGTAAGCCGCCGCCTCAATTAAATGTTTTCCTTTATAAGAGTTGTGATGGCCATACTGCTTCTTCATAGCAATAGAAACCCTAAGGCATGGGGATTATAAAAATTTGGCTACTTTTTCTTCTGGATGTGGAATGAGATGTGCAAAGTTATTTCAAAATAAAATTGCAGAGAACATATTTCGGGCAACACTTTCCTGTGCTATGTCACAGGGCTTCACTTCAACCCTGCTTCTGAATTTGCAGCATGCATGAACACTCTGTGCTACTCGTGTTCGTACCCTCAGGACCAGAAAGAGTTGCCGGAGACCCCTCGGCTCACACTGAGACTAGGTGTGAAGGGTGGTAGTGTCCTCACTGTATATACTAAGGGTTCTGCCCACACAAGAGTACAATGGAGTACTTAGTTCCTCAGAATGTCAGGGTGAAATTAGTATACCTTTGGGTTGTCTTGTTTGCACAGTGTTTGATTTTTTTAACATTCATCACTTGATTTGCTTATTCAAATCCCATTAAAAAAATACCAAAGGAATTTTGGCCATAAGAGTGGAGAAAAATTTCCACCTATTTCTAAAATGTCTCTAAATAGTACTTCTGCTATTTTGAACTATCTATTTATACAAACTGACATTCTCAGAATTAATTATTATGAAATCCAAATATCAATCAACTCTGACAAAAGTGCTCTACGTTCTATAGTACCAAATGCTCAGTCAAGATTTAGTTCTTTATTTTGAAAAAAAATAAACACATACATCTTATATGCAAATTTCTCTCCATTTTAATAAACAGTAAAATTATATGCATACCAAAGAATTGTGATAAAATAAATTTCTCTGATTTATTATCAGTAAATGTTTGATTTGTATGCCTATTTTATATTCCGGTGTACCTGGGAAGCCCTGGTCTGGTCCTGGCTTTCTCACAGTTATATCACAGTCATAGTTGATTATAATAAGCTTATTTATGGCTCTGTCAGCTCTACCATATCCCAATACCGTGAGAGCAAGGGTCATATATTATTCATTTGGATTTCTCTTTGATTAAAACGATCATGTGATGCCTGGTAGGACTTCTTGATTATTCATAGAATAAATAAGTGAGTGGGGTCTCAACATTTAAAAAAAGTTGTTCTTCCATTTGTCAGTAGTTGGTCTTATTTCTGGAGCAACCAGGAGTCCTTTTCCGCAATCCTTACCTGAGGAGGGCCTCATATGACTCCACTCCTTCCCTAAGAGATCTAGGCATTTCATGTTTGCTAAGAGAGGGAGTCAGGTTCCTTAGTGCTGTAGCCACTGGTACATTGCCCTTGTTCAGGTAAATAACCCCCATCCACACTCATGCAGGCAACCTCGATTAAGCACAGTTGGTCCCATAAGAGAAAAGACACAGACGTATAAGGAAGAGTTTTGGGGGTTATTCTAATCTATAG
The DNA here is from genome assembly GCF_018167655.1 of Microtus oregoni. Classification (NCBI taxonomy): domain Eukaryota; kingdom Metazoa; phylum Chordata; class Mammalia; order Rodentia; family Cricetidae; genus Microtus; species Microtus oregoni. Next base: position 3,018,931 of record NW_024543084.1, read on the forward strand.
TGGGTTCAAGAGAGCATGATGATATGATTATGATCAAAGTATATTATAGGTATGAGAAACTGTGAAGGGATAAATAACTGATTAAAATCCTCTTTACATGGCCATCCATCTATGGGTTTTGATGAATCAGGCAGGTGTGTCTGTAGTGTCCCATGGATGCAGTCAGGTGTCTCCCTACACATCAAACAGAAACTCTAAAGTCACAAACACAGCAAGCACTTAGGGTGTTAACTTGGAAATGAGAGACGAGCGTCAACTGAAATTGTCCAGACACAAAAATGCACAACTGCATTAGGAAAAGACAATCTGTTGGAGTCAAGGCCTTGGAGGAAACCTCAACTGGCAGCATAAGAGGTGACAACGACAGCTTGTGCACTCACTTGGGAGTCAAGAGTCTGATCCTGTGTTGAGGGTAATCCATGATCCCAGGAGACTCAGTTTCTCTCTTGTTTGGGTCCCACTATATGCTCAGCTGCTAACAGAAACACCACATGTGTCCCACTCAGTAAAAACCATTTAGATTATTCTGTGATGCAGGTGTTTGGATTATTTGCCAGTAATCCATTTTAGAGTCTTGCCCTGGGAGCATATTCATAAGCTCACAACCTCTCCTTAAGGCTTATCTTATCCTGGATTCCATCTAGACCATGAAAATCATTTATATTTTAGTGCTCATATTCCATCCATTCTTAGTCATTGTTCACGGTTTTCATCTCCCTGTGTTTTCTGCCTGCAAATCCCCATGTACAGAAGTGACAACCATCTCTCAAGGCCCAATTCAAATCCTTCGGAGATGTGAGCACTCCCTCCTTTAAATCCTTAAGAAAAAATAAAAAGAAACAAAAACAAACATCTATTCTGTTTCCTATTTCATATCATTGTTATTGGCACAGATCTGGAAGGGCAAAGTCGTCTCTGCCTTGGTTATATATCCACGCCTTCTATGCAGCCTTAATGAGCAAGCTGTTCATTGTGGGATTTCAATACATATTCCAATGAAATCTTTTCCCACCCAGGCTGATATAAATAGCACAAACCTGATTAACTGAATGCATGCTCACATTAAAGGGAAGTAGATTATAATGAGTAGAGAGATGTTATTTGGATCAACTCTCCCACTGAAAACAGTGAAAATGTTGGATAAAAAAATACCTTTTAAAAATTATTTCAGAACTGAAAGTCGGAAATGGCAGAGAGGAATGTCATGCTGAAGTTTTTATTTGTGTATGTGAGGTGGGAAACAGATAGTGAACCTGAGTATCAAAGCAACATAACTTCATGGTCCTCTGAGGTCATTTGTTTATATTTCACATTTGAGGTTTGTTCTACACCACGGTGTAATAGGACAAGGGCCTGCCAAGCTTTCATGGAAGGACAGACAAGAATCAGTGCTGAGACTGTTCTTTTCTCTGGTTCCAAGAGAGCACAGAAGGGAAGTGTTGAGTAGGCTAAAATGTTAAAGAAGCAGAGGAAAGTCTTGTCCCCAAGAAGTTACAGTGTTTCTGTAGCTCTCCCATTTCCAAGACACAACCGGAGACTCTAGTTCCACAGTCTGAGACAAGGCATCATGGCCTTACACCTGTTTTGAAACTACAAAGCACTCCCATAAGTAGAACACATGTATCCCAAACACAGGGCACACCCCTCCCACCACCGCGATCCCATTTGCCATCTCGATGGTTAGTACACAGCCAAAGATGAGACAATCAGGAACCCAAGAAGCACGCGTCAGAGGCAGCAGAAACACATGGAATGGAGTGAGGCCCTGGACCACTGATGCTAAGCTCACAAGATCGGTCACAAAACAACCATTCCTCCTGTTTTTCCAAAAATTAAAATGGAGACTGGAAAATACCTGCAGGAAACAAGGAGCTACGCCAGCTGACAGAATAAATTTAAAGAAACAAACTCCTAGAAGTGAAAAAATTCATACTATTTGAAATTAGAGGAAAAATGTTTATCACATGAGAAGACTTAAATAAAGAACTGAAAGACACACACAGAAAAAGTACTCCCAACTGAGCTCAAAAAGACAAAAATACAGAAAGAAAAAAAGAAGACTGTTAAGACATTTGGAGAATACAGTAAGATGCTTTGGATGAGACTTAGAATAAAAATAAGGGAATATAAAGTGGGCCTACATCTGAAAACACAGAAAACTTCTAGCCGCTATTCAGGACCATAATAAGTGCAGCAACCAGCAGTGACCACATTCTGGTCTGAGGTGAGCTGGATAAGCAGGAACAGGAAGCAGGAAGACAGCGGATCTGTTCCTTTGGATCTGTTTCTTTCTCTGTAGAGACTGACTTTTGTTCTTTTCTTTCTCTCCTAGATGTTTGGAGGGTTGCAGTAGCCTTCTGTTATGAAATGCTGACAATAGGTGATCAGTTACTGTTTGCTCTTCTGATTCAAAACATTGAAATGGATAAAAGTCCTCTGTTTCCTTTAAAGGGAGGACCATGGACTCAAAGCCACGTGATCCTGTGAATGTTTCCTGGACAAAAGAGGAACTAGGATATTGCTGTGGAATCAACATGCTAATATATTGAATCCTAAACCCTTGCCATGCTGTTAAAAGCTGGGGTTGGGAGTGAGATCTGCTAAGAAGCCTTACTGTTCTGCCTGCTATGTGTAGGATTACAGAGAGATGGCACCCATGCAGGAAGGGCATTCTCACTGAATCCTAGACCTACCAATGCCTCTATCTTGGACTCTGCAGATTCCAAAATCATGAGAACTTAGCATTTGTTGTTTGAGATGTGCCCCAGTAGTATGCTGTTATAACAGCCCTAAGTGGGGGGAAGAGACAGTAACTGAAAACACTTCCGTAAGAAGAAGAGTTGCCAAACGTGGGCTGTGCGGATCAGTCCCAACATTATGTGAGATGCTGAATCAAGCAGCAGTAGTGAAGACCCATGGGAGAAAAGGGAATCCAGAAACGCTCAGGACATTCAGGAAGGAATATCTGAGTTCCAGATGAATGGATGCTTCATTTCAAGAGATATCTTTTGCTGCCTTTGGATACAGATTTTTTTTTCTCTTCATGAAAGCCTTGCACAACAGTATTTTCTTACATTTGTGCCATTTTGCCAGACAAGCATGGTGGTATAACAAAAATTTGAGGGCATAGGCAGATTGCTCTCTGTAAGTTCAAGACAGTCTGGTCTACATAACAAGATGGTCCAGGCAAGCCAGGGTTCCATAGTGAGAACCCACCATATAGAATAGAATATACATATATTACACACACATATATATGTATTCTCTATTCTATAAATATGTGAAACAAATCATATAAAATTAATGTGGTATAATAATATCTTTCCTACACCGCTGCCTAAATTATGTATGGTATAAAATGTTTATATAGTTAATTGATTTTAAATACTTATTTCTTTTAATTTATGTGTATGAGTCTTTTGACTGCATGTTTTGTGTGCCTGGTTTCAGTGAAGACCAGGGGCATCAACGTTCCTGGAATCAGAAATACAGAGGGTTGTGAATTGCATTAAGGGTACTGGTAACTGAACCTGGGACTTGCGAGAGAGCAGAAAATACACTGAACCACAGATATTCACCTTCAGTTATGTAATACATTATTGGCAAATGCGAGAGCAGGTGATCAGGAATTGTTTGGAGGTGTTGTAACCCTGTGGTTCTACTTAGCTACTTTCATTCCGTTTTTTTTTTTTTTTTTTTTTTTTTTTTTCTGATAAAACTACCCTGCCCTTCTTGTGTGGACTCCCAGCTGAAAGAAGTTGAGTAACTCTGTAAGCTACTAAGTGGCAAAGCGAACTGGTCTGGTCCTCTGGGTCTGCCTTTAGCCAGCTCTGAGCTACCCCGATCTTTGTCTCATCTCTGGATTACCACTGTAAGGTGGCTCAGAGAGCTGAGAGCACAGTTAACTCTTTAGGCCATGGTCTGCTCTTAGGGCATCTTCGCCAGGCCCAGTAGAGGAAAGGCTTTTCCTCAGAATGCAAGTGAACACCAGGGCTCAGTTAAGGGGTGTAAGAGAAATTCAGAAACTTGAGCACAAACCTCTTCCAGAATAAAACCACAGCATCTTTAATCAAGGTCTGGCAATCATTGTATCATTTCCCTGAGACTGGAGCTGGTAAATGCAGCCATCCCACCAGGCCTTTTATACTTGCTTAGAAATGCGTCCAAGAAGTTGACTAGCAAGACAATTCATGCGGCACAAACACACATATGTAATTCTCTCTTTCCTCTACCACAGAACAGTTACCCCTACCCAGAATCTGCTTTGAAGACAATGCATGCCTGGGAGAAACTAAGAGCACTGGAAATGGGGCCAGAAGGAATAAATAAAGACTGCCAAAAACAAAACAAAACAAAACAAAGCAAAGTCAATGAATTTCTTCTACAAGTCAAATGCATTGTCACTTTGTCACAACTCTGAAGGTTGCATTGGTGGCACTCAATTCGTGAACTAACCTGCAACGTTTGCTTGCAATGGAAAAGTGGATTTTCTTTCACCTTTATATAATTAAACAGCGGAAAGAATTGTATCTACCCCATATGAGGAGATTAAAAATAATGAAATAAATGCTTTGATATGGAATGGATCCATCCCATTATCTCCATCTGACTCAGCTCCAGTGGGATTCTTCTTCCTCAGCAGGACAAGAATCATCTTCTTAGCATCAAGCCCAGGCAGGCTGGCACCTTCCCACTTTCTACCTTCCCCAAAGAACTCATTCAAAAAGAAAACAAAGTCTCTGCCAGGGAGTGGGTGTTGTTTTGTGCCCAGCCTTAGGTGGTATTTTATGTTCCTTCAAATACTATCTCAACCTCACTGTAACCAGAAGGAGAAGCAAAACAAAGCCCTAAAACAAATTTCTGAAGTAATTTAAAATGCAACGGACAAAGATAATTTTAATTTATTCATCATTAGTTTGTAGATTGGACCTTACTGAGACTCCAAAAATCAGTCAGCCCCTTGCAGACAAAGGTGATTGAAATGATGGGGAACAAGCCACATGTGATCCTTTGTTCCTACTAATTTTTTCTTCTTTAAAAGACGTCTCTTAGCTAGAGTTCCCATTTTCTATTTAAAGAGGATTATATGGCGAACATGACTAGCGGCTGTAAGACAAAGAACCTGTCATTATTTTATTACCTGCCAAATATAAATTAGTTCCTTGTGGTTCCCTCCCGCCAGGCCACCACTTTCCTTATCACGTATCAAACCAGTAGGATAAGGCAGGTTAGTTCCTTGTGAAGAGTCCTTCATAATCAGCACCTGCCAAACAGTCTGCCTGCCCTTTCTTGCTCTTCATGGTTGCTACTGTGTTCGGGCAGCAAGGTTTTGAGTTTAAGGAACTCCAAATTGCTCCTGCTGGTACACATCTCTGTGGCCTGTGGGGCCTTCCTTCAGGTGCCGTGGAGCAATTCCGCAAATCTCACTTTGCAATAACCACAAGAAACAGCAATTGCATTAGGGTGATTAGGCGCAGTCATAAGTGCATTCACAAAGGTTAGCTGGATACAGTGGATGCCGTAGTTAGACTAAGATAAAAAATCACTTCGTTAACTTAGAGGGTTTTCTCATTGGCAACACCCTTTATTAAGGTGCCATTTATAAAGAGTTTATTATTATTTATTAATGTGGGAGGCACTTTTTAGAATGCAAGATAACAACTTAAATCCATGTATTAAAGATGTGCATACATGGTTTAATACGATTTACGTCTTATAATATTCTTTAAAGCAGACTCCCACAGTCTCATCCGTTAAGCATTTATTACTAATGCATTTTATAACACGCTATATAATACATTATTTGGGAAAGTAGCAGCATTTAGTGATTATTTCATAAATAAGAATAAAGTCCTTATAAATGGCGCCTTAATTTAAAATGTTACCTTCCCATTACCATATAGCTGCTCGCCATCCATCTCATTTGTGCGTCTTCTCCAAATGCAGCCCTCAATAAACCAGACCCTACATTCTGTTTTCCCTTCGTCTGATTAAGAGGTTATTGCATCATTTCCTCCATCTGCTTTTGGGTGTAGGTAGCTTAGAGACTTTGGTGTGAGAGCTGATTTAACCACACTTTCCGTTCCACACTGTTTCTGAAAAGATGGTAACAAAAGTAGAGACCTACCATGTTGGGGAGAGCTTGCTGCTTGGCGTCTTTGTAAAATTCAATCTTTGGACCAGAAAGAACAATCCAGGACGTAGACCAGTTTTTCCTTTAGGGGGGAAATAAATAAATAAATATGTCATGAGTAGAAACGATCATTTATGAACTATGCCAGGAGCTTGTTGTGGTTGCACACTATTTTCAATGGGTTTTCCTAAAAGTCTTCTATTTATGTAAATCAGTTCAGTGGAAGAAAACTCAGATAATAATAAACACAGTAATCTCTTGAATTTTAAAGATCTTGACACATAAATAAAAGTTTCTGAGTTTGTAAATCCTCTCAAATGCCCTCAAACTGATCAATGGCCATGTTTATTTCTACCCTTGTGCCTCCTCGCAGGACTGAAGCACGGAAGTTAAAGTGTTGCAGGCTGCTCCGTCACTGCGCCATTTTGTTGATGTAGCACGACTGAGAATCTGAGAGCCAGACCAGCTCATGACCAGCTCATGTGCTGTCCTTTAAATCAAAATGCTTTGACACTCGCCAGCCATCAGAGAATTACACATGGGAGCAGAGGTGTGCCTTCTCCTCTTGCCAAGCATTGAAAGAACCAGCGTTAACTAAGTTCTCTCACACTGTCTCTTCTCGAGTGCCATTGAGCAACATGGTTTTCATTAATTTACAGGGAATTTTGATGTAGTTATTGACTAGGCATTTTTATTCCCATGAATTTAACTTTGCCCTAAAGAAATAGGACCAGGTTTCCAGGTTCTGACCATTAAGATGATTTACACATTCCATGTTAATTCTGCTCTCAAAGTATAAAAAACAAACAAACAAAAACAGAGATTGCTTTTAAAAATTGCTCATAATAGAAGAGTACATTGGAAGAATGGCCCCTGTGTTTAAGAATACTGATGTGGGAAGATTTCAATGTAGCCCATAATATATACTTTGCTCTATGCTGTGCAATTTACCTAGAACCATTTGCACCCAGCTCAGCCCCTTCCGATTATTAATTCCATCCATCAGAAGTCCAAATATTGCTTCCCTCAAAGTACATTCATGACATGTAACATGATGAATTAAAAAAAATACTTCAAAATTTTTCACTTTCATTGCCTTCATTAAAATACAAGCCCCCGGGCAAGAGAAATCATTTCAACATTATTGGGTATTTTCAGAGCCTAGCCCAGAGTCCTGGAGAGTCTAAGAGCTAAATGGACATTTATCTCATCAATGAGCATTTTGGCCTAAGAAAAAAGTCTCGATGTAGCCATAGTTAAAAAGATAGTGAGATTACAGATTTTTCCTTCCCTTTGTATTTCTTAGTTTTACTTGTTTCTTTAACTAAACACATTAGTGCTTCTGCATTTGGAGTATGTGTATTAGTGTTGGGAAGGTTTTCTTTCTCAGGTGGCAAAACTACCAAAAAGAGTGATATGCACAGGTTTCTACCATTAAATTACATTGTTATTGTTTTCTCTAGGTTGATGTTTATTTAATTGTATTGTATTGCTCTTACAAAAAGTGATGAAAAGAAGTTTACAGAAAAGCTTTCACTCATATAAATAGAAAACCATACGAAATGTGCAACTATGACATATTTTTGTGTATCCATGTACATAAGATTTTGTGTAATTTCTCTCCATTTTCTATTTAGAATCATGAGCAGTAACTATAAAAGCCATTTTCTTTAGTATGGCTAATGCTGACAAAAAGAATGTTGCTGCTCTTACATGTCTGAAGCTGTCTGTTTTTAAAAGGTATTTATTTATTCCTATTTCATGTGTTTTCGAAGTTTGCCTGTGTGTATGTGTTCATGCCTTGTGCCTACAGAGCCAGAAGAGGGTGTCAGGTCTCAGAGAACTGGAGTTAAGGACAGTGTGAGCCACCACCCTGGTGCTAGGAACCAAAGTTGGGTCCTCTGGAATAGTAGAAACAGCTCTTAACTGCCAAGCCATCTCTCCAGCCTCCTGAAGCTTTCTTAATGATACACCAATACATTACAAAAGAACAGAATAAACAGACATGCAAGGAACACATTCAGAATTTCATCAGACAATAACATGCTGTTGGACTCACTTGTCTTCAGATGGGTAGTCAATGTTTCCATCAAACTATGGAAAGTCAGACAGCAAGAGAAAAATATAGCATGTTCTGTCTGGATTACTGCCCACTTCTCTTGGTAGATACCAACAGAACTGAGGTGAATTGAATCAGTAACAGCCTTCGCTTTGAGCAATTCACAGTATTAGATGACTTCAGAAAGAGCAGGAAGCCTAGAGCTACCGGTCAAGGCTAATCTTCTCTATCTAGTCCTTTTGACCATGTGTGATGAGAGTGTGAAAGCTCCTGATGGGATGGACCCATATTCAATCCACCTGCTATGCTTCTCAGTCGAGTTCCTGTCTTCTGGCAGGGTGCTCGCACACCGTATTTGCTTCCTATCTATAGAAGTTCCTAGAGAAATAGTTCTGGTTTGAATCTGTTTCAGATGTTGATCGTTTATAGAACTTGCAGGAAAAACTCTTCTGTTCCTTAAACTTCTAACTGGAGCGGGTTACACAGGAAGTCCATGAATTCCAGTTATGTCACCTCTCTGTCTTAGGACTTTAACCGGTATCTCTGGTAGGTTAGCTGGAAGGACAACCACTAATGCATAAGAAAGAAGAGCTGGGAAGCTTAGCCATGTGACCCTCTGTAATACCCTTGTCTGGTGCTACTCTAACCTAGTTTTGTCTGTCTCAAAAATCATCTTTATTGTGTCACAATGAAGAGGAGAGCTGCCCCAACAGCGGAATCCAACAACTTGAAAATCTTGTCAAAATAAATAATAAAAATGCAGCAGATAAATTTAAGACCCTTTCACTTCAATCTCCCCCATGATTTCTTTTAAAAATACCAGTGACATAATTGTTTGAACAACTAGTAAAAGTTTATACTCTTGCCCAAAACAATGAAACTCCTAATGTTCCCATGGACTAATGCAGAAAGCTAGGTGCAGAGAATTTAGATGACTTACTTAAGACCACATGAGCACGAAGGTCAAGTCCAGTTTCTCTGAAAATGCACCTTGTCGTCTATGGAATCGATGACCTTATGCTGTATTTTTACAAGATTTAAGCAGTGCTAACTTGATTAAGAATATCATCAATGTCAGCAACATAGCCTTGGCTGACTCCCTCAATTTTAAAAGAACTGTTTGTGAGAACGAGTCAGCCATTTAGGCTGCCTTACTAATGACTTTACCAAATTCTTATAAAGAAGATTAGCAGTCTGACCAGTCCCCAGCTACATCTTCTCTACTTCCCAAACCTTTCAATCATGGGAGCTACGGTGGAGCTTTGGCTCCTGCTTGCTGCACAGTTTGCCAGCGGTGTTCTACATACATCACGTATCAGAATCACTTAGTCACAAGTACCTGCTCACATACATTCCCAAACCATTCCAAGGGCAGGTTAGAAAAGTAAAGATAGTAAGCAAAAGATAAAAAGGAAGGTAAGATGCATCTCCAGGGTTTTTGTCAGTGACTAGAAGACTCCCCTAAAGACACAAATTCCCTGAGTAACCCTTGCATATGGGTGAGCAGCCAAGGCAACTGAGGAGAAAAATGCAGTTTACTCAAACTGTGTCTTCCTAAAGGCACACAGTCATACAGAAGACATTTAAGGATTTGACCCTGAGGCCTACACTCATTCTGATGGATGAGCTGTCTCTGGGGCAGGGGAAAGCCTGCACTCTCCGATTCTGCAAGCTTTATGCAGAGTTAGGAGAGGAGAGCATGCTCTTGGAGAAGCTTTATTTATTTATTTTTATTTATTTATTTTTTTTGCTGTTTTAAAAGGAGTATTATTTTTTTATTGAAAAAAGGAGAAAAAAAAAAAACCAAATAAGTTTCCACCTCCTCCCAGCCTCCCATTTCCCTCCCCCTCCTCCCACCCTTCTCCCCCTCCTCCCACCCTTCTCCCCCTCCTCCCACCCTTCTTCCCCTCCCCCCACTCCTCTCTCCCTCCCTCTCCAATCCAAAGAGCAGTCCAGGTTCCCTGCCCTGTGGTAAGTCCTAGGTCCTCCCCCCTCCGTCCATATCTAGGAAGGTGAACATCCAAACTGGCTAGGCTCCCACAAAGCCAGCACATTAAGTAGGATCAAAACCCCGTGCCATTGTCCTTGGTGTCCTTATCCTCCTGAGAGCAGAGATGCCTGTCTTGCTGGTCCTAGTCTTCTGTACCACCTCCTGCTGAGCAAGTGTGTTTCTACACCAGTGGGAGGCAGCTAAAACCTGCACACCCCACATTCCTCATAACATCGGGGCATTGAGAGAATATTTAAAAGTTTCTCTCTTTCTCTCTCTCTCTCTATCTCTCTCTCTCTCTCTCTCTCTCTCTCTCTCATACATGTTTGCTTAGGTAGTGAGGAATCAGTAGCGTGTGGAATGAGCAAGAAAGTTCAGGTCCCCCCACAGACTTCAAGATATTCAGTTAGGAATTTCAGCTAGTCTTTTAGGGATCAGGAATGAAAACGTTTTGCAGTTTGAAAAAACAAAATACGTGATATCTAATAAGATAAAAGGTCATAGAATTTCAAAGCCAGAAGTACTAATTCATATCCGATCAACTGATTTTTGATATGGGCAATTGCCAGGGCACTTTAGGCGAGTGGAATACTTCCAATAACTTACGAAAACAAACTGTGAGTTGTGAAGTGGAAGAAATGGAAGGTGAAACAAAGTAAAACCAAAACAATAAAAGCCCCGACATAGGCATCAGCTTGACATTCTACCTAATGGACACCGGATGGCAGCACATAACAGCAGCAGATACCTGCTTGGCTGCGGGATGGAAATGACCCTGAAAATACTCCTCAGCCATCTAAGGGTCTAGGACATACAACTGTCTATCTCTCAAGGCTTTCTACCCTGCGCTCCTCCTCGTGTTCTTTACCTACACATCAACAAGCCAGAGCAGAGGAAAATACACGTGGAGTGACATCATCAATTCCAGATTCTCTTTGGGTCAGCTGGTGCTGTTGCCTGACTTGGTTACTCTGTAGTAGGTTTGAGTCCGTGCTGTAGCATGAGTGGGGGATCTAGCCAAGTGCCTATGAATGATTTACCGTAAAACCCTCCAGACTCTTGGAGAAGCAGGTCTGAGAACTTCTGTGTTCTCTCTCATATTTTAGGCTTCTGAAATATAACTTGATAAGAATTGCGTCAATGAGACAGTAGGTATAAAATGCACATTTCTTTCAGGGTTGCCAGAAGAGAGAGGGAGGCAGGAAGAGAGGAAAAGAAGGAAGGAAGGAGAGTGACAAGGGGCCAGAGTGATTGGGTTTGTGTTAATTTATTGACAATCTGAACAGAAAGTACTAAAGAAAATTATGTTCACATGGGGCGGGGACTTTAGTATCACAGTCTAAAGAAAAGGAAATATGCTGATGATAATGATCAGTGCGCGTGCATACGCGCATGCGTGCACCGGCACACAGTCCAAGCTCTGAGCCTGTGAAGAATGTTCCACTAGTAAAGGTGACCATTACAACCCCTTTCAGGTTTGTTTCCCTGCCCGTTTTCTGTCCACATTCACACCAAGTGTTGCCAATGTCATTCTAAGGGGAAAGCGAAACGAGATCTAAACGTCATTAAGATGTACGGAGCCCCAGAGGAACCAACAGAGGAAAGGCACACATGCAGAAATGTGTGAGATACTGAACGCGCGAGAGCACATTAGCAGCTGCCTTTTTTAACCTTAAGCTCTAGGAACTAGAGAACAAAACCAACCAAACAAGCAAACAAAAACAATCCAAAAAACCATGACTAAATCACCACGGAGCTTCAGAGAAGCCAGAGCAACTTCCTGCCACGAGAATGCAATTCCCGAAATGAAAATGTTCCCGAGATTCATCAGAAAAGCTGAGGCATAATTTCAAGGTTCATAATTAAAAATTAACGTTGAATGCTGAATGAATCCTGCTTTCAAGCCTGCCAGTATATCACAAGGGAAATGTCCATAACCTCATTTCAAAACAAGGCTAAGTTTGGGGCCCTTTATGAATGTAAGATGAAACTCTTTCCTGCCACCTTCCCCTAGCCGCATGAGTAATTTGTTTTTCCTTATGCAAAAGAAAACATAGGAAAGAGGGAAATAAAGACAAGTGAAAGTGATAACAAGGAAAGACAAGTTCAGAAGAGGGAAAGATGTAAAATGTAAATGACATAGCATAGATTTAGACATAGAAAACTTTGCAGAAGTTTCCAAAGCGCTATTTTTTATTAATATTAATAAATGACAGCCGAAGCTCTCAGGACCAACGGTGGCAGGAAACAAAAGAACAGGTACCGCTTCTTGGCCTCACACAGCTAAACTCAAGAAGGGACACACAAGTGCGTTTCAAGCAGCCCAGGGTAAGATGCTGGTACAAGTACAGACTCTGGCAAAAGGAGCAGTTAAGGAGAAGACGTTTTAGATTTGCAAAACAAGATGACTTAAATACTAACATTGCTATCACAATGAACCATGTGCTTGGCAGAATAAGCATTTATTAATTGTGCTTATTAGCCCATTAAATTTTACTAAAGTGATATAAGATCCTTGATGAGTGGGAAACAGCCCATAGAAAATATCACATAAGCAATACAAATTATGATAACTAGATGACATCATTGAATAATTACTAAATGATCCATGTGATAAAACCTCTATAATTTTTCAAGGTTATGACCAACCTGACCTGCCTGTTACTGCTGATAAAAGTATAAATTTTGACTAAGCAATGACAACGTATTGCAAGAATAGTATGTTCTTTTCCTTAATGTTTGGGTGTGGGAGAGGGTTCACATCTGCGGTTGCACTCATATGTATGTTGTAAGCGTGTGTGTGTGTATGTGAGTGTAGTTGCCTGCTCCTGTGTTCACCTGTATCGAGGCCAGAAGAGGACAATAGATATCTGTCCTGTCATTGTTTTGTATTGGCTTGATTAAATGACAGTGAACTCTGCATATACATTTGTCTCTAATCGTTCCAGCCATTTTCCTGTGGGGTTTGTTTTGGATACTGGAACCCAGGTTCCTGTGTGGAAAACACTGTTACCCACTTCGTCACCTCCCCAGCCCCTAAGATTCATTAGCAGTCATGCAATTTGATCATGCAGTCAAGGCTTAGAATTGATCTTTAGAAAAAATATAAAGAAAAAAATGACAATAATTAGAAAGTATACTGCAGTTATAACACCTTTAGTATAAAACTTGACTCAAAAATTAAATTAAAATGATAATAGAAATTATTTGGCATATTATAGCTCATGAAAAGGGCAGAATACTAAGTATATAAAAATGTTGACTATTACATTTAAAATGTTCACTATATTAAGGCATCTATATTAAAAGTAAAAATTAACTCCACGAATTTACGGAGATATTTATAATGTCCAAAACAAAGTATTGTTGTCTATGATTTATTTTATATTCTCTCAAACAAGAAAAAGACAAGACACACAATAGTGAGTAGTCAAAGCTCTTGGATAAAGCATTCTTGCAATGCAGAATTTGAGTGACTCTAAATGAACAATTAAAGTCACATTCAACTGTAATACCAATCAGTGGAATGGGAATGAGAGCAGAAACAAGCAAACAGTCTGTGGACACATTTTTTTTTTTTTTTTTTTTTTTTTACTGTAGGAACAAAAGACTTGTCAACCTGACACTATTTTATTTTTTTTTATTTTTTTTAATTTATTTATTTATTAAGGATTTCTGCCTCGTCCCCGCAACCGCTTCCCATTTCCCTCCCCCTCCCCCGATCAAGTCCCCCTCCCTCATCTGCTCGAAGAGCAATCAGGGTTCCTTTTGACTGCATGAAAAGTAGAAATCTCAAGGTCCAAATCAGGAGCAGAAGGAGACGGAGCACGAGCAAGGAACTCAGGACCACGAGGGGTGCACCCACACACTAAGACAATGGGGATGTTCTATTGGGATCTCACCAAGGCCAGCTGGCCTAGGTCTGAAAAAGCATGGGATAAATCCGGACTAGCTGAACATAGCGGACAATGAGGAATACTGAGAATTCAAGAACAATTGCAGTGGGTTTTTGATCCTACTGCACGTACTGGCTTTGTGGGAGCCTAGGCAGTTTGAATGCTCACCTTACGAGACCTGGATAGAGGTGGGCAGTCCTTGGGCTTCCCACAGGTCAGGGAACCCTGATTGCTCTTCGAGCAGATGAGGGGGGGGGGGACTTGATCGGGGGAGGGGGAGGGAAATGGGAAGCGGTTGTGGGGACGAGGCAGAAATCCTTAATAAATAAATAAATTAAAAAAAAAAGAGAAAAGTAGAATGTTGGGTTGGCTTGGGTTGGGTTCTGGAGAAATAGAATCCCTTTTGCCATGCAAGACAAATGTGTGTGAGTTGCAGCAATCCTTCAAGAGCCTGTCAGTAGCACACAGCAGATGCCCAAGAAATTTTAATTCCTGAGATCAGTTCCCCAAGAGAACTTCTAACAGGTTCCAAAGAAACAATTATGTATGATTTTTTGTAATGTTTTAGATCCAAGAAGAGTGAGAGATAACTTGGGTGTTTGTGCCTGGGGGACTTGTGAAAATAAGTTTTGGTACAAATACATAATGGCAAGTGGGAGACAAAAAGGGTGAAATGGGCTTGATATAGCATCACTGTAGATATTATTACACTAATATTGGATGAACATGGCAAAAAACATGAGATTTTGAATATAAAACTGTTTATGCAACATAGAACACATTAATGTCCACATTATCATAAACAATTATTTTGTTGATTTGTTTCAAACACCACAAAAAAAACCCCAAATAGATGTATGAATAAGGGATTTAAAGAACAGGAGCTTGATCTGAGAGTAGAAGAGAATATGAAATAAAACCACCTAGGGTTCTTGCCCCAATACAATATCATAGCGCTACAAACGAAGGGTATCATTAATTCAATTCACCACACCTGAGAGTTCTAAAACAAGAAAAACTAAACTTTGTAAAATTATAAAAAAAAAATCTGAAAGAATGCTTAGTGGCATACAAGCTGATTGAAAAACCAGTAAAATAGAGTACACACCAATGCTTATATGAATGTAAGCTTCTCTCTAGATGCTGTACACAAATTAAGTTTTTATGAAAAATAAAGCAAACGCACAGGGGTACATATACTGAAACACTATGCACCGTGTTTGTGAGAGTTTCCTGGGAAGGGGCTGCTCCCTGCCATTGATGCTTCTGATCCTTACTTCTAGGAGTATGTTACAAGACTGGCTAATGGGGCACGGAGGAGTGTGCTCCATGGAGCCACCACAGAAGGCCAATTGCTTTGTTTTCATGGCACCCCTGTTTGTGTGATGGTGGAGAGGAACAGTGACCAGTGCTATCATTGTTTCTGGCGCCAACACAGCAGGGAAGAATGAATAAGTGAGCTGGAGTTTCTTGTGTTGGGGTAGGGGTGGGGACTCATGTGGTTGGTTGTGTAACAAAGGGTTTTGGCCAGCTTGCCCTTGCTGTACCCTCCACATGCCTGAGTTTTGATTATGGGATGAGGTTCATGGGAAAAAAGGGTACACGGCTGAGCTAGTCAGACAATGATTCTCACCTGTTGCTCTTTCAAAGTTTGACTGGCAGTTTTCCGGGGACAGAGAAGGCCAGACCTACAGCTGCTTTGCATTTGATCTTGTGCCTCTATGGTACTTTTGAAGAAAGGTGGCTGCCTGACTCCTACCAGGAAATATCTTTGGGAAGATCCAACCTTATCTCTTATTTAAAAATTAGAATAGCTAGCCGGGCGGTGGTGGCGCACGCCTTTAATCCCAGCACTCGGGAGGCAGAGGCAGGCGGATCTCTGTGAGTTCGAGACCAGCCTGGTCTACAAGAGCTAGTTCCAGGATAGGCTCCAAAACCACAGAGAAACCCTGTCTCAAAAAACCAAAAAAAAAAAAAAATTAGAATAGCTATTGTAGACACTGGAGCTACTTCATTATTTTTTCTTTCAAATAAATATAAATTTCTGTCCACTATAGCCATTAAACCAAAGTATCTTTCATTCTCTAGTGTTAGCCAAAGCATCTTTATAGTAACATATTGTGTAATGCAATTAACAGTTGTCCTATTGTATAGCTAATTAGAATATTGATCTTACTTAGTTATAACAGTAAAACACTCCCAAATAAATGTCTCTTAGTTCGAGTACTTCCATGCACCTTTATTACTTGTATATTCCATACTATAAAGCTAAATATAAAATACACAATGTATGAAATAGCAAAAATTCTAAAAGGGAGATGACTATTTTAAAGCCCCCCCTATAAACAGCATAGCAAGCATCTTTCTTGACCCAAAAACCAACTTGTTGTTCTTTCTTGAACACTTTTATTGTTCCTGCCCTTCACTCCAGGAAGTTTTTTATAATTTTTTAAATTTCCCCCACCTATCTTTTGTTCATGGTTTTCTTTTTCTCTTCCTTTTTTTTTTCTAAATGGTTTTTAATTTTGAGCTACAAATACAGTTCAAATCTATCCTTCATAAAACTTCTCTGGGTATTGCAGAGAGATCTTTATATGCTGCAAATGAATTCATTCAACAACCCAATCTGTTAATCCAGAAACCGTGTTTCTCTTTTTATGTTTAAAGATTTCTAGCCCTAAGAATTTGAGGCATCAGCCATTTTTACATTCTGGGCAACACTATAGAATGCAATATCTTTCTTTAAAAAGTATAATCATTTTAACAATAAGGGTATCAACAATGGTAACAGAAGGAACTGTTCTAGTTAGGTTTGGGTGGCCTTGCGTCTCAAACATTATCAGTGATACAAGCTGAGGATGTAGGAGACTGTGCCGTTATGCAACAGAGAGTTGAAGAAGTTTCATTACCTCAGTTTCTTTCCTCCATCTGCAATTTTGGCTTTTTGAAGATACCCTTCTTTTTCAACCATCTGCAAGGAAAATACATATGTTAGCACTGTGACAAAGTCCTCTGCATTTCCGCATGAATGAACCCAAACTTTCTAAGCTAGAGTCATTGCAGTGATGGAAACTTCCCGCCCCAGAGCTTTATTAATAATACATACAAGACTTATGGGGAGTGCATACAAGATCAAAGTCTTTACTAACTCTGCGTGTCGAATGATAGATTGTGAGGATGTATGTGAATGGATTGTTTGATAGTGATAGAGCACCATGCACTTCCCCTTCTGTGTCAGGAAGTCACTTGCTTAAAACATTGACTTCAGTCTCTCCTTAATCTTACCAGAGAAGCTCTTCATTTATGCCCTCCCCACACACCTGCCAAGGCCAGGAGAAAGGAAAGCATTAAATGGAACAAGAGATTGAGCCTGATGAGTCATGGGAAAACACTACGATAGCACCATTTTGTTCATTTTTCCAATTAGCCAGCGACAACGTAGCAGAGCGCTCACTGCCATCTGAGCTGTGTAACTGCTTCCCTTCTCCCCACTGGTACTGTTGGCTTTCATCCTAACACAGTTGCAAACTCCCTAAAGGGCATGCAACAATTTCCTACAACACAACAGAGGTGTTTGGTAAGTTCCAGGCAAAATACATACAAATGCAGATTATAATATGTTGATTTGCAGCATAGTCAACAAGGTGCTTCAGTTTCTGGGTGGCACGTTTGTGCCCTTCTGACTGCCTCATACATCCTATTCCAGTTCTTTTCCTTGGCTCCCTTCAAAAGAGTAGTGTGTCACGCCTTCCTCATGCTCCATGTCTAACAACTAACGGTCATATTCCCTCAGAGCCACCAGTGGGATCCATATCGCTGAACACAATATTTTACCCAATGTAGCTCAAAAATTCTGATAATCCAAAACAAAATTTCAACCCATTTTAAATTTCTACCTGCACGGCTTTGGTCAGATGGTCTTTGCATCATGGGTAGAATTGCTTTTTAGGCTTCCCACTCCCAGTTTCCATTTTCACCGTTTTCTTATCACTCTGTTAACACCTATCAGATAATGCTGCAGTGGCTGGCTTATTTACTTACACCTGCTCCAATGCTATGAGTCCACTGAAGGCAAATGATTGTCTCTTTCATATTCTGTGGGAATCCAAAATTACCCCAATTGGATTGTGTGAACAAAAACATGAATGAGTGTATGCATGAATGATATTTACATTTATAGAGCAAATTGTAAAAGTCAAAACTGTTCATTGGTGAGTGGAAAAGACAGTTTGGAGTAGTGAGTTATCTCAAAGACTAACATGGTACCAAATAAAGTATTGCCCCTTGTAAGACTTGCTCTGCTACAGATAACGCATATGTGATCTTTCCCTGATTCCTACATTGTTATATTCCTAATAGAGTGGAAAGTACTGTGCTTTCAAGATACATTTGATAAGTATATTTTATAAACTATAAAAAGTTATTTCAGTAATGACAAATGTAAAATAATTTTCATATAGGTTGAGATTATGTCTCTTCTTTCAGTTTGCTTTCCACAAGTCTAAAGAACCCAATGATGCTTTCAGGGTTGAGTTTTCGAATCATAGTGCTCATGGCATTACCACTCTATGTGTAGATGTATCTCTTCATGTGCTTTGACCACCCTCTTATTCTAGGAATACTGTCCATCTCTTTGGTAACAGAGAATTTTGTTACTACTTAAATACCATTTAAGTGTAGCTCTAGGCATCACTGATGTCTATAAATTCTAGAAACAAAAACACTTCCAGTAGTCATTAGCATCACAAAAGAAGTCCCTTCTATTATCAATTACTTTGTTTAACTTCTTATGAAGATTAAGAGTTACCCAAACCCTGAAATATTTAGTATTAAAAGCTATAAAAACCTCTCAATCCATTCATATTCTCAACTAAGATGATTGCTTTTTCAGAAATATTTCATGCAAGACCCCCAGTTGGTCATTTAGAAAACTGTATTGATGGTAACTATGTAAAGGGAAATGTGCAAGGACAACATTGATATCCGCACAAGACGAGACCACTGGAGCATGTTTGAGGTGAGGTGTATAAAGGTCTCTCCCAGTTGGACCTTTCTCAAGCCACTTGAAGTAGGTAGCCAAAGGCTTTTTCATGTTAGGACTCAGTAAACATGTTATCTCTGTCATTAGTGGCAGAATAATTTTCCAAGGGCACTGGTCAATATTATGGAGTCTTCAGGAATGACCTTCTAGCAATCCTGGGAGAACAAGGGAGAAAAGCTGAATAGCAAGTTAGGTCTTTACTTTCAAATTCCAACATGCCTTTCAGGCCACAGGCAGACCTTAAAAATTGTAAATTCGCAGTATTTTCTGCTATTAATTCACTTAGTACCACCACGAACAGCTGTACATTTCTAAGTGTATGGTGCATACACACACATATAAATGTGTGATATGTACGTGCTTGAGCTTCACATCCATGTCTTACCATCTCTCTCAAACATATGTGCCCTCTTCAGGAATCAGATTTCTCTCTAGATATTGTTTCTCTTATATTCTTGATGCACATTCGCTGCCTTGACAGTGTTTCAATTAATGATCCTCCATGTCCTCAGATAGCCACTATGCACACACAAGAGTTGCTAGATTCATGAGACAAGCCTTGTCTTACTACAGCTTAGTCTCTATGGGCTCACATCAAGACATCCCTTCTTCTTGGAGGACTGATAACACTATTCCACTCCTCTGAGATTACCCTTTAAATGGGACCGATAAGTTCCAGTTGACTTATTGCACTGAACAGGCTGCCTTGTTCAGGTGACACACTGGTCTTCTATTGGATAAAAGAATAAAAGGCTTCTATTGGATAAACTTAATTATGTGACTATCTAAGGGATTGCCATCATATATTGAAATTTCCCTTGTTCTTCATACCAGGAAGCAGTCACGGTGAGCGGTTTAGGCTGAGTGGAAGGAGGTATTAGGGTAAACATAAGATTGCTAAGGATTGTACATCTGGATTTATACATAGTACCTTATTAATTGTTTTCATAGTCACATGGCCTGAAAGAAGAATGATTATGAATTTCAGTTTATAGTTCAGACATCTGGGGCTCAGATTGTCTTGTCTTCAATGATTTACAAAGTTATATATGGGCTTTAAATTTAAGCCTAGGATTCTTCCCATGCCAGATTCTAGGCCAAACTGAAATTCATTAAAGGAATCCTAGCACCCAAACCACGTATACTTAAGAAATATCAGCCAGTCTTTGGATGCTAAATGTGGCTTTTGGAGCTATTTTTTCAGTGCCGGCTAGAATCCCTATTTAACATTGCGTGGCAGGAAAGATCAGCAATTTGTCCAGGCTGGATGCCAGCCAGTCTGCCAGTACTGAGGAAGTGCTTCAGCAGCATCCTGTGTGCTGAGACACAGCTGACGAGAATGAATGGCAGTGGAATTCCATGATGGTACCTGTTTATAAACCTAGGCAGGTCATGACAGACAGGGAAACAGGGATGGAGAGGAGAGAAATTTGATCGATGGGTACAAATCTAACAAACATGAGCTTGCAATCTCTTAAACAGACAGTGCAGGGTTTTCGTTTGTTTGTTTCTTTCTTTGTTTACATGAATGTTTCATGTTACCATTTTCAAATGCAAACAATAGGTTCACCTATCTATACTGGTACTGGTATACTGTACAGTTTTGCTAAAATAAACTGAGCTAAATTGGAAACTTTCTGGCAATCTGGTTGAGAATTTGGCTTTCAACCACACAGTTTTTTTGCTTTATAATATCTGCTCTGATGATGGGTTTCATTTTTTAGTCTCCCTCTTTTGTTCTTAGTCTGTGTTTGTTGACAACCACTGACACCATATTCAGCTTCTTAGGTCACCTGATACAGAAATCCCGTGTCTCGAGTAGTGAGAGTCAGAATGCCCCCCTACTCCCCCAATAGATGCTATTGGCAAATAGGATTGCTTTTTCTGTGCTATAAGTTTGAGAGAGGCCTCAAATTGAAGCTGGGGTGGTCCCTTGAAAGGAGGTTTTACAATGTGAGTCGTGGCTGGCAGATTGTCTAAAGAACATTTGCATCATTACTCCACGACTGCAGCCCTGGACCACTGTAATTCTCAAACACATAGCATTCACTTACTTTCACATATAATACTAAGATGACTACTGAAGTTATAATAACACACAGTGTTTTGCTGATAATCATATTTGATGATTTCTGTTTAAAAATCAAATGAAGTAGGGAAGAAAGCAGAGAAAAATGTAGAGCTCAATAAAAATAACTAAAAATGCAGAAAAAGTCAAATGAAGATATTCTTTGTCACATCATTTTGTTCCCTCCAATGCTTCTCTTTCATTCTGTAAGCATCTTTTACTTTGCTTATATACTCAGAAAGAGACATTTTTCTTCTTTTATGAGTGTATGTGCTTTCTTTTCCTTGACATTTTTCTCAAGTTACACTACGAAACTAATCTTGATTGTTAATTTGAACTGGATGCAGGAAATACGATGAGATTACACAAGCACACCTATGGGCATGACTGTGAAGACATTTCTAATGGCATTGACACATTAAATCAGATTTTAATACATTATTAACAAGTAGTGGGACTGTGCGAGCTAGCTCTTGGTTAAAGGAAGTGGTTCAATGGGCAGGGAGCAAGAGAGAATAGAGGGGATGGAGAATGAGAGGGACAGTGGTGAGAAGAGTTGGAGAGGTTCTTGGAGACTTGGCTTGCTCCTTCATGTTGGCATTCTGGTCTTCTTCTTGTTTTCTATGAAGTGAAAAATTTCTTCTACCACATATTCCTGCTGCTGCTGCTAAAGCCCAGAAACCTAAGACTTAGCACTCTAAAAACGTGGCATAAGTGAAATGTGCCCTTGGGTATTTTCTTTATTGTATATATTTTTTTATCATAACTGCAAGAGAATTATCAGACACGTATACACACTTGCAAACACAGATATGCAAATATACATATTCTCTCACACACAAACCCCCACAATCTCATATACATATACATTCCTACTCCCCACCACACAAGCACATACATTCACATACACTCAAACACACATATTCTCTCTCTCTCTCTCTCTCTCTCTCTCTCTCTTTCCATGCCTCTCTCTCTCACCATTTCTTCATTGAGATGCATTGTTTTCTTTTTAGTATACCACAGTTTCTGTCATCCTGTATTTGATCTAATGGTAATGTGTGCAGGTTTGTAGTGCTCATAACCTATTAAGAGAAACTTTTTTTTTCTAGTTTTGTTCAGGGGAGTCCAAATGACTCCCAGAACAACATAGGTCATTTCTGTTGCCCTTGGTTATGTCCCTAAGGTTGAATGTAAGTCCCTATTGCTGAAGATATTATGTACTTCAGATCCAAGACTCAAACGATTTGAGCTGGCTCTAACCTGATAGCTTACACCCTGAGGACTATTTTCTTTTCTAATTTTTAATTTTAAATTTATCATATAAAATATTCTAATCATCTTTCTACTCTCCAAAGTACTCCATGATCACCCCACATTCCTACCCACCAAGCTTCATGTTCTTTCTCACTCTTAAAATAACAAATTTAAACAAACTAAAGTATGTATAAGTATAAAAGCATGCACGTGCACACACACACACACACACACACACACACAAATACTTGATGTGGGATTCCTCTCTATAGGCTATAAATATGTTTTATATTAACATTGGTTAATAATAATGTTACTTCAGCCTAGAGCAAGGCAGAAGATAGCCAGACTGAAAGAGATATATAGAGAGAGTGTGCAGAGTCAAAGAGATGCCATATAGCTGCTGAAAGATACAGACCCCGAACTTTACAGGTAGGCCATAGCTTCGTGGAGATACATAGGTGAATAGAAATGGGTTAATCTAAGATGTAAGAGCTAGCTAGAAATACACCTGAGACACTGGCCAAATAGTGTTGTAATTGATATAGTTTCTTTGTGATTATTTGGGTCTGGGTGGCCAAGAAACCAATGTGCAGTCTCTGTTTACACACACACACACACACACACACACACACACACACACACACACCAAAAGCCAGTAAAAAACATGGAGTTCATTTTGTTGTGGCAAGCAACTTCTGGGCATGAGGCTTTTTCCCCTTATCAACAGTTATCACTTGCAAATAGTTTCTTGGATAGTGGTGCAGCTTTGCTCCCATTTAGCCTTCTCCATGTTGAGATCTTGTCTGATTTGTACTTGTGAAAGTCTTGCATGTGATGTCACAGTCTCTGTGAGTTCATACACGTGTCTGCCTTGTTGGATATGGAAACACTGCTTCCATTGAGTCATCCATTACCTCTGGCTCTTATTATATTCCCACCTATTTTTTCTGCATAGATGCCTGATTAGATTTGGGCTCACTCTACAGGAGAGAGTTCATGCTTGTTGCTGTAAATATGGTCAAGAGCCTGTCACTGTGTTAGTTTTTTGTTGCTGTGATAAAATATCATGACCTAGGAAGCTTTTGGAAGCAAGAGTTTGGCTTATTGTTCCAGAACGTGAATCATTTATGGTGGGGAGGCATGGCAGCAGTTGTCCAGAGTGGAAATCAAGAGATCTTCAACCACAAACACAAAGCAGAGAAACATTAAACTCAAAGTGAGATGACACTGTGAGGTTTCAATGTCTACCTCTAATGTTGTCCCTAGTCCCCACTGAGCACCACAAAGATATTCCCAGGCTGCATAGTGTACTGCATGACAGATTTAGTATTTACTCAGATAAAAGTGTTTATATGCTGCATAGTGTTACCCAGCGTTGAGGTACTGAAGATAGCTCCCACCCAGCAGTCTCAGAGGTAGTGAACAGACCTTTGCCATGTTGGATTGGGCAGGGTCAAAAGGCAAAGCAGCCTTAGTCCTAACCATGATCCTTAGCATTTTAAGAAGAACTCTTGGAGAGAAAAGGATTAAAGACATGAAATAGGACAGATTCAAACATAAAAAAAAAAAACCACTAAATGAGACACAGTGTGTCTAAAATATGTACCTAGACTTGAGGGAGAAAGAAGAAAAGGAGTATAGAAAAATAAAAGTCTTTAAAGAGACAGAGTAAAAACAGTCATAGAATCAAGGAGTAAAGAAAAATAAGCCATGTAAAATGGAATACACACAGAGAGTCTAGATTATGTATAATGTTGTATTTTCTTTGAATTTTTGACTGTGAATGAGCTAAGTACAAGAAAAACTTCATTGTATTGGCTGCTAAGCTAAACCAACATATATATTTTAAAGGAACTTTGACTTCAAATTTGGGTCTAAGGCTATGCTGCTTTAGAAAAGGAGTTCTGCTTTTGTTTCCACAGACGATGAGAACCTGTGGATTCCTTGCAGACTAATGTGGTTTGAGAGACCAAGATCACCCAAAAGGTCTTTGTCAAAACCCCAAAAATACTTTGCCTGACAAAAAGCAGGAAGCAGTTTGGAGAGAACAATGCCCAAATTCCCAAATATTGTTTATAAACATTTGTTTATATTTAAAGGGGGATATGCTATATAGATGAATACTTTGTATTTGTATGGATCTTTGCTATGGGAGTTCTTTCAGCCAGTAGCCTTTAAGATACCTAACCACACTTTGGGTTACCAATTCCTGCTTGGTCTTCAGATGTTTCATCAGTGCTTGGTGACCTGCAGAGGGACAGCTAAGCAGACTGGTGGCACATCAGAGCCTAGTACGTTTCTAAAAACAGAGGCTCTTCTCTTAAGGACTGAGCTGAAAACTGGACTCCAGGAGCAGTTTTTGAAGACCAAGACCCTAGTGGCCTTGGTGGGGGTGGGGGAACAACTGAGAGCAGGTTGCTGTGTTGAAGATTGAAGATGTTTGTCAGCTGAGGAGGATTTCTCATCCCCTACTGCCATGTTTATTACTGTTCAAGCAGCTCAGTTAATGGGTGAACACACGCTCCTCTGCCTGTGTCTCAGCTTTCTTTGTTCATTACTATCCAACGTTTTTACCCTTCTTCTTCCTAACTAGGCATCCACTCCAAACACAATTCTCTGTCTTCTATGTTTATGACTTTGGATTGAGCTTCCAGTTGCCAATAAAGTCTGAAAGCCACTTTGTGTTTGAGGAGGGATAGTTCTTATAGCTCATTCCTGTTTCTTATGAAATAAAACACAACAAAATTTCTGTGTTAAAAAAGGATACCTATCCACTTGTGCATAGTCTCTTATACTATAATCACCAAGGTAAAGCACATTCTTTACTCTTGCTTCCAGCTGCTGGATTTGGTTCCTGTTCCCCATTCATGCACAGGATTGTGATCTAGGACTGTGATTTGTGAGTCTACCCCTAAATGAACAACCCTTATACTATAATTGCTGAAGTAAAGAGCACATTTACTCTCTCGCTTCTGGATGTTGGATTTTGTTCCTCTTCCCCATTCATGCAGAGGATGTGATCAAGGACTGTGATCTGTGAGTCTACTTATAAACAAATAATCATTTATTATACATAATTCTGAAGTAGTGTGGGATTATTTTGTAACTTCTGTCATCAGATCTTGGTTCATTGATACAAATTTAAGGACAATTTCGTTATATGTATATTTTTATTCTTGATTAAGGTATTGTGTCTGTGTAGCTTACATAAAAATGTAATGTATAATTAAGGAATATAGGTTAATAGATAATCATCTATAATAGTCAAGTTTGTAGTCATGTAAGTTAGATTTTCTAGATGTACAGAGATATATTTTAGGTGGATAGTTATCCTTTAAACCTTTCAAAGGCTAAATTGTTTAAAAACTTAGGACTATTCTTGACAATGAGTCACATCTGCTTCTGGCAGCACCAATCTATGTCAAGAGGATGATGGGCATCAAAGAGGCTCCTTATGGAGTTTGTTAGCCATTTATGCAAGAAACTACTCTGCCTGCTCTGCTTGATGGTATGTTATATAAAATGGACATCCAGGACTCTCAGAAAAATGACTGCTGAAGTTCCCTAAAAAGGTGAGATAGTCCTTCATGGTTTCTGCTTCATGAAAGTGTCTGACAGACATTATGTAGGACACATAAAAAAGTGACTGACAAACTGCTAATATAGGCAGAACTGTCTTGGAAATTTCTAACTTCATAGAAAAGTCTGGCAGATACTATGGTCCTGTATGTTGACGATGGATGTCCTAATGTTATAGAAGAACTTTGATTGACTATCCAAGCAGCAAGATATCTCTGACAATTCTAGAGTTTTGGAAGTTGCTTATAGTGCTTTTCCTGTTAACTTAGGCAATATTATATCTTTCTGAAGTCTTTGATGGAGTTGAAGAATTGATAGTTATAATGATAGTTTTCCTTAGTTATGATAAAATATAAATTATATATAAATATTATAATTATAATGTTTGATAACTGTTTTGCACATGTAATTTTACTGTGTTAAAGTTAAAACCTTTTATTTTATTTGGGCAGAAAAAGAGAAATGGCATGGAATGTCCTTCTGTATATGTGTTGCTTTTATTAAGGAATAAAGAAGCTGCTTGGGGCTATGACAAGGCAGAATATAACTAGGTGAGAAAACTGAACTGAATGCTGAGAGAAGGAAGGGGGAGTCAGAGAGATACCATGTAGCTGCTGAAGGAGAAAGATGCCTATGGAATTTTGCTGGAAATTTGGTGGTAGGCCACAACCTCATGGTGATGCACAGATTGATACAGATGGGTTAATTTAAGATATAAGAGCTAGCTAGCAATATACCTAAGTGATTTGCTAAGCAATGTTTTAATTAATACAGTTTCTGTGTGATTATTTCAGGTCTGCATGGCCAGGTACAAACAAGTGGCATCCATCAATGACTGACAGTTAATTGTTTTAAGTTAGGGAAAAACCATTTTCCTTGGGCATGTAGTCCACAGTAGGGTGACCATGCTCCACTGGCCCTACACCTGTGCATATGAGGGCAGCATAACTGGATCTTGCAAGTTATAAATAAAAAAGAGAGAACATGATATGGAAGGGACCCATGAAGGTTTCTCTGAAGGATGATGGTTAACTCATTCAGACTTATAATACATGTATGTTCATACATGTAAACTCTCAAATTGGATGCAATAATTATGTGGAGTCAAACAGAAACAATTCTGTGCATCACACAGTTGCAAAGCCCAGAGAACAGCTATGTACTCCTAAAGGAGTTCTTGAAATATGGCTTGGTGGCTAATTCCTAAAACCTCAGCACTTGGAGACACAGGCAGGAAGAATAACTTACAAGTTTCAAGGTTAGCTTATATAAATAGTGAGTTCCAGATGAGCCAAGGTTACATCATTGTGGGAGCTTTTCTCAAATAAATAAAAACAGAAAAACAAAAGACAAATGAAAAAATAACCAAAAATAAAATAATAGAAACCCAGAAACCCAGACTCATCAGAAGCTGATCTGGCTTTATGGTCTGGCATAGGGTGAATCTTACTGTCACAGCTTCCTTGCTCTCTTAAGTTCCGGTGTGAAATGTGCCTTCATGTAGTGCTGGGAGAGGCCACTTGTTCATTCCCAGCTCCCAGACTTGAAATAGCCACACAGAAACTCTACTAATTAAATCATTGCTTGATCTATTGTGTAAGTATCTTTCCATCTAGCTCTTATATCTTAAATTAAGCCATTTATAGTAATCTGTCCATTTCCATGTGGCTGTGGCTTATCAGCAAAGTTCTGGTGCATCTGTCTCCTCTGGCAACTAAATGGCATCTCCCAGCATTCAGTTTAGTCTTTCCACTTAACTCTACTCTGCCAAAGCAGCATCTTTATTAATTAATCAATAAAAGCAATAAATATACAAAAGGAGTTACCACATCAGTATAGTTACCTCTACTACTTATTTCATTTGAGGGTATGAGATCATGTCTAACTTTAGGGTTCCGCTCAGAGTTCTGAAATCTTTTCTAAACACTGTACTTGGTGAAGCACATGTTATGTTTTGCAAAGTTATTCCTCCCCCTTACGAAACCACTGTGCATTTCAAGGGGAATGCTGTCCTTGTGTTGCTGATGTATTTACCATTGACTCATCAAAGGATCATTTTGAAAATGACATTATAGCATTCCATGCTTCAGATAGCCCATGAACGTTTATGTTCTTGAGCCTTTCAACTTGAAGCCAGGCATGTCTTATTTATTCATCACCAAGAAAGTTTCTGTTTAGAGATGGGCTTAGGAGAGACCACATTGTATCTGAAGAACTTCAGATTTTGGAGGTTTTTTCTTGTGATTCAACTTTCAATAGATTCTCTTGGGAATTTCTGTTCTTATGTCTTTGTTTTCAATGTTTCTTGTTTTGTGACTGTCGGTGAAGTTCAAAGAGGATGATCTTCTTTCCTCCATTGCTGTCTGAGCCACTTATTATTGCAATTCATTTGTGTTATAACCTAATTTCACTCTGGGCAGCTGTGAAGAAAGAATTGCTCAATCCTAATAGACTTTATTAATGGGTGTGCCCTTTTCTCTACTCGAGAATTAAATGAATTACAAGTGGGAGACATGGCTGGGAGACATAATTCAACTAGTATCTGTTTTAATGACTTCTAGAATTCTTCCTATTATCCCAAGCTTCTTCTCCTGAGGATTGCTCCCTTTTGTCATGCCCCATGGCACTTTGGATCATCATAGTCTGTTCAGTATGGTATTTTTGTTGGTTGTTTTGAGACATAGCATATATAATTTTTGACTGCTGGTCTGGAACTCTCTATGTAGACCAGGATGGGTTTGAACTTGCAAACCTTCTGTTTCTGCCTCCTGAATGTTTGTATTACAGGCATGTACCACCATGCCAGCTTCCTCATAGCATTCTTTCAGTTTTACAAATAAAATGGAAATATATTTATCCTACCCTTTCCTATTGCATATACTGTTTTCTCTTAAAGTTTTTTCTTCCTCCCTTTCTTCCTTCTGCCTTTCTTTCTTTCCTTCCTTCCTTCCTTCCTTTCTTTTCCTTCCTGTTCCCCTTGTTTGTTTCTGTAGTTCTACTCATGGCAAAAATCTCATTTTAAGTGACAATTTCAAAGTGTGATTGATTGTATGTCTACTGAATCCAAGACAGGTCTTTCCTCTCCCACAGACATGAGTGCAGAGTGATGACTTTCTTTGATCATCAGTCCTTCTGCTTGTCCATAGGCTGAAAGTTTCTCCAGGAAAGGCCATAGCTTGCTAATCTTTCATCAGATTCTCAGAGCCTAACCTACTTCCTGAATGAACATGAACCTAGAAAAATACAGGAATCAATAAGCAGACTCCTGCTTTAGAAAATGAAAGAAATATTTAAATTGAAATGATTTCTAATAAAAGTATTCAATAGCCGGGCAGTGAGGGTACACGCCTTTAATCCTAGCACTCGGGACGCAGAGGTAGGTGGATCCCTGTGAGTTCGAGGCCAGCCTCATCTACAAGAGCTAGATCCAGGACAAGCTCCAAAACTACAGAGAAATCCTGTATTGAATCCCCCACACACAATGATTCAACTATATAATTTATTGCTATCATCTTGAATAGTGAGAGGATATTATTTTGCAAACCTAAATCTAATTTAGCAAAATACCATTCAGAAAGTTTGAGATTTTTTCGTTTTCAACTTAAAAAAAAAAAAACAAACAAACAAACAAAAAAAAACACCAGCCTGGTCAATAGAATTATTCCCAAAAAAGTGACTACGCTTTTTTTCTTTAAAATAAGAAAGTACAATAACTTTATAATGCCTCTCATCCTCAATTCCTCCACAAAAATTAATTAATTCACAAAATGATATCATGCTTGAAAAGGTAGAATCTGTGGCTTAGGTTTATCTGCCAAAGCCTGCTTTGCCCTGAGCCAGGACAACTTCTTTTGCTCTTCCTTCAAAATCCTCCTCCTTGTTCAGGAGGAAGTAGAGGATTCTCTAAAGCCTGCCACAGGCTTTTTGCTCCTGCAGGGTTATCCAGATATGCTTTACAATGTCTCAATAAAAAGAAAGAAGATAAAGATTTAAGATGCTATAATCAGGGTTACTTTTCTTGAATCTTTAAAGGAAAAGGAAAAATGCCTTGAAAGTAACCGAGTCTCATGAACAGCTGTAATGTGAAATATGTTAATAGAAGGTCAAGAAACTAATAAATGCATATGAGTGTATTAGAGTTTCGTGGCGTGATGTCTCATGTTTGAAGCTGCTGCTTTGTAGCTGTGTGAAGCAATCACACACTTCCCTGCTATTGTTCCAGCCTCCTCCACGGAAGCCCTGTGATATGCATCTGTGTGGCATTAATGATTTACTTCCTCCTGAACTGGGGCCACTGTGAGCATTTTTAGACTTCAATTAGCAATGTTTCGAAGGTAGCAGTCAAAACAAATGTGTTGTTCTTTTAATTATTCATGTTGATCACAATCAGCTTTATTAACAGGAACTGTAAAAAAAATAATTCATGGCTTCCAAAAAGAATACCCATTCATTGGAGCATCTGCAATGATAGTTTTCATGTTATAAAGTAAAATATTTTATTCCAACAAGGGGCAGACTTAACAGATAATTAGAAAAGTTGTAACCAAAACTGTGGTCTCATGAGTTTTAAAAATATTTAGGGAAATTTTTTGAATATGAGAAAAAAGAAGTGAGATTTACATTACAGCCAGGGTTTATAAAATGAATACACATGAGAATCCATATGATTGAAACAATAAATACCATAATAATATCAACTCTGGGGATTTAAATAAACTCTGCGGATTTAAATAATTACTCCACATTATTCTGGTACATTGTTTAATACATGCCAGTTTGTACTGATAGACGCTGGCAACAGATAGCTGTGGATGACTTGGCTGCCATACTGGGGCGCGGAGGCAATAGGGAAACAGGCAGAGATAGAAACATACACAAGTTGTGGGAGAAGAGTCTGCAGGTAGGTGAAGAGAATGTGAGTTCAGGTTAATCAGATCTAAAGCAAAAGGTGGGCTCTATAGAAGCATGTCTTCATGTTTGGCAAGGGAGAGTTTACAATCTACAATTCTGCCTTTTGAAAATCCAGTGGTTCTTCCATCATGCACTCTGGAACCATCAATTTACCAAATGAAGTTTGCAAAACGGATACATTTCTTCCTTTTAAATACAAGTAAGAAATGCAGTTCAATAGAGGCCATGGGGGAAAAGCTGAATGCTCCCTGTGCACAAAAGATCAAACAAGTGATGTGTCTGTTCAGAGAGAAGATTCAGGGAGCCCACATCAGTACCAGGAAGCAATTAAATTGATAATTTAAAAAGTTTATGGAAGTAATGACTATGTGAGGCTGTGTGTGTGTGGAGAATGTGGGTATGTGGGGAGTATAGATTTAGAGTGATTAGAAACTAAATTTTTACTTTAAAAATTATTGGTTTTGCTTAGATTTCGTATTTCTCTTCAATGTCACCTTCCAAGGTCACACAGTTTCTTTCATTTTAAATTGAAATCGCAGAATAACACAGCTCTCCACATGTTAGTTAAAAAACATAACTTTAATACAGGGAATGGAAACTACGAAAACTATTTCTGAATATTCTAATGGTTTGTCTACTTGGGTTATGCTTCATATGTAGTTATTGCTATGAAATTGAAAATTTGGTAATAGTTATTGATTAAATATTAAAATAATCATAATTTGAACTTTTCAACTTTATAATTAACAGATATATGTATGTAAAAATTTGGGACATTTCAATGGATGGATTAGGACATTCAAACATAATTTCATAGACATTTATACATTTATATGTGTACATATATGTGCATGAATATGATATACATGTTATATATGTATATATACATGCATATATGTATACATAAATAATTATTTGTTTACATTTATTTTCCTATTCATTGTGTGTGTTATGATGTGCCAAATTCTATACTAATTCCCATAGTTAAATAGCAAATCATGCATAACCTCTCCTCATGTAAGTTATAATTCAGTAAGGGAGATGGAAAAGAAAATAGGCAATTTTAGTGCTATACATTTGGGAAAGAGACAAGTCCAAGTTGTTCTTGGGAAGCATAATATACAAGAGCAAACTACTTCAAATTTGAGAAATCATGGAAATCGTTCCCATGGAAAATGTAAAGGTAAGGACTGAAAATTTTGCAAGCAAAATATAAATACAATCTAATCACAATATTGAAATGATTGAGCTTCATTTGAGTAATGACTATATAATTACTGATATTTTCAGCCATCAATTTCATAATCCCTTAATATCTTGTTATATCAGTTGGCAAACACGTCCTTCCAGGGCAAACAATAAAGCCAAAAGTAATATAACTAGAAGCCTAACATAGAAAAGAGAGCACAACTCATGGCCTCTCACTGCAAGGCATTTACAGGCCAGCCATGGCGCAAGTCTATTATCCATGAAATAAGAGCGGACAGCGTAACAGTATTTGAACATGTGCTAGGATGAAAGCACCATAATTACCTCAGAAAACTTATCTTCCTTCAGGCTAAAAGCCATGTCTCAATCATACTCCTATTGCTGGCTTGAGGGTGTATATTTGGGAGTAGGTAATATAAAGCATAAATCAGGGGTCATGAGAGAGCTCTATTAACTTGATACCATAGGTAAAAGGATACCAGTTTATTTGGGTAAAGAAAACCAAATATTAAAGGTACTGCCTTAAAGTAGATTTATCTGGAGTTACTGCCCATGATCTGTGTGGAAGAAAAATAAAAGAATAGTAGAGGTGGGATCCAAAGTATTTGGAAGTCAAGATGATGGTATGAGTGTTCCGAAAGAGGAGTGAGGAATCACGTGACAACCGAGGAGGAGCAGCTGCTTCATAAGATTACTGGCTAAGTTAGGGCTGAAGAGATGCCTCAACTGGTTATAATACACACCCATATATGTGCATAACACCCACAAATGTGTGCACGATAAGACACACACACACACACACACACACACACACACACACACACACACGATTGTATATCAGTGGTGGCAGGTAAAATAAACACCAAAAGAAAAGGTTGGGGGAAGCAGTTTGGCGAGATGCTTATGAAGGGTGAATTTGGCATATTTTACTTCTTGCTTTCAGTGAGAAAGAAGTCTCCGAACAAATGACTAGTTAGTGCTTGAAGATCTAAGAACATGGTGAAACATGGATCTGCTTATAACCAAAGTCTTTAGCTTTACAATATGCCATATACTTAGCTGATACTTCCTGAAACCTTCCATGCTCATGCGGTTATGAGAATGTTGGGAACAGAACAGTAAACACAGGAAGTAATTCCTCTACCAGAGCAGACTGACATTTCAATGAGTAACAAATAAATAAAATGCAGTGAGTTCTAAAGAAATATTGAACAAGAGTAAAAATAAAGGAGTTAAAGGAGATTGGACAAGATTTATTTTAAATTTTATAATTTTCTCTCTCTGTCTCTCGTATATGTGTATAGACATACGTATGCCATGGTGCATGGATATAGTCCAGAAGACAGATTGATGATGTCAGTTCTCATGAAATGGTCTCCACCACAGCAAGGGTCTCACAGGGTCCACCCAACAGGACACAGTCATTATTTTGACATACTGCCTAGGATATTTACCGTGTTTCCTCATTTACCTCATTCTGACCTCACCATTAGCTGTTCAATGTGGTAGATTAAACAAAGGAGACAACTTGAATTTTAAGTTCTTAATCATTTAGCTCTCCAGAGAGACTGTGACTTCAAGACAAAGAAATATTTATCACTAAAGATACTGGAAACAGAACCTGATGTAGTTGGGATGCTGTGAATATATGAATCCCAGATATTGAAGGTTGACTGTGTTGTCAGAAACTGCCTTTACCCAATGAGCAATCTTACCACCCCAAGACTTATTTTAAAGATATAATAATCATAATTATTAATAATAATAATAAGGGCAGGTTAATAAAGCAGTAACACTTAAATATACTGGTCACAATTGAATTACAGTTTACAAGAAAGACGAACAAACAAGTTGAAAAACACTTCTGAGAACAACAGAATAAGGCAGCAGAAGAAAGTGATTTAATGAGATAGCTGGATCTTTTTTTTTATTTAAATTTATTTATTTATTAAGGATTTCTGCCTCGTCCCCGCAACCGCTTCCCATTTCCCTCCCCCTCCCCCGATCAAGTCCCCCTCCCTCATCTGCTCGAAGAGCAATCAGTGTTCCCTGACCTGTGGGAAGCCCAAGGACTGCCCACCTCTATCCAGGTCTCATAAGGTGAGCATCCAAACTGCCTAGGCTCCCACAAAGCCAGTACGTGCAGATAGCTGGATCTTTAAGATTTGGAAACTTCTGGTTGCTTTTTAACTTCTACCCTTGGGATTACAGAGCCATTGCAAGTTTCGAGTCAAGGAGTGGTGCTGTAGGCTGATGGACACAATGTCGATATTTTACCCTCCATCGTGATTGCATGAGGAGATGGGATGTGATGAGCTCATGAGTGTCGATCATTTCTGAATGGGAGTTTATGAAAAGAAAGGCTCTACAATCTTATTCAATTGGCTATTCTGAAAAGAGGTGGCACACAGGAAATGAAGGAGGAAGGAGAAAAGGATCTTGTTCCAGGACATTAAATTCCTGGAATATACCATTTCTTGTTTGTGTGAATAAAGATTAACCAGATGGGAGAAGCATACATATGTTTGTATTTCTTGTACTAAACACAAGTTTTATAGTATTTGATAAAAAGACTCATATCTGATTTTTCTTATACCAGTGAGTACCACCAATAACCTTGTCTGTGAGCTTGATACTCACACATCAGTCAAACTTTCTGATATGATTCATCTCTCAGTGATAGGGTGATTTTACACTTTGACTGTCTTTGAGTTAGTTACTAATAAATAATCATATCAGAATTCTGGACTCACAGCGTGTATAATAATTGTGTGTGTAGTTTCAAGACACTGCGTTTAGGGCACCATTTTGCAGTAGTAGATAAAAGAGTACAATACTAGAGTAAAATTAGTCACTTACTTGATGTTCTAGTGGTGGAATGACATCTTTCAAGACATGCTGTGAATGATTCCTTCTGTGCCGGGAAATCTGCAAACACATTGACATTTGATGCCGTTACATTGTTTTTCTTTACAAAGTTGAAAATAATTTTAATGAGCACAATTTAGTAAATATGTAAATGCAAATGAACATATTAAAATTTAATTAAATAAGGATAATAACATAGATATAAAATGAACAATGCATTAGATGTTAAGTCATTTGAATAAAATTTGCATTTCAACATGGCTGGCTGGAAAAATAGTTTATGTGCTTTTCTAAGGGTTGAATTTCCTCTTATCAAGAATGAAATTAGTATTCCAATTTTGGACCTCACCAAACCTTTATACCCACTTTAACTAAATTATACAATGCAAGTGCCACTATATGGCATTAAAAGTTAGAACATGAACTTGATATGCATATCCCTCTTGGAACTCTTAACTTGGACAATAATCCTAATACAATAAGGAAGCTCAAATCATTCCATTCAGTATGTCCACAAGGAGAGGCTTTGCCATTTTATGGTTGGTAGAGTAATGAGGGTCTAGTAACAAACTTTAACCACCAATCTTATGACTATGAAATGTCTTAAGGACTGGCTCACCCCGACATGGAGTAGCCTCAACCTTCAAACCTTTAAGCTGTCCTGGAATACCATGAAAGGGAGACAAGCTGAGTTTAGGCTTTATTCAGAAAAAAAAATTGCTTTTGTTACCAGACTCTAAGGAGAATAAAATAAATAGTTTACATCTTTGTGTTTCAGCATCTTAAGTTGCAGGAACTGAGAAAAATATTTCATGCTGAAATGTGATGTGATGTTTATGATGCCAGCTCATGATTCTTAAAGTATGTGCTGTGTTATTTTCACCTCTTCCTTTATTGTTCAGATGCCAACAAATACACAAAAGTCACACGGCACATTTTCTCTGAGTGAAGAAGAATGAGAGTTATTGCTCTTTCTCCAGGAGAAGCATCATGGACAAATTTCATCATTAAAGAAGAAAGGGGGTGGGGGGGCTGGTGAGATGGTTCAGTGGTTAAGAGCATTGCCTGCTCTTCCAAAGGTCCTGAGTTCAATTCCCAGCAACCACATGGTGGCTCACAACCATCTGTAAAGAGGTCTGGTGCCCTCTTCTGGCCTGCAGGCATACACACAGAATATTGTATACATAATAAATAAATAAAATAAATATTTAAAAAAAGAAGCAAGGGGGAACTTATGATTTAATATGACCTATAGCTTTCATATTTTATATGAAAGAGAGAGTTAGAAAGAAGAAAGCAAAGAGAGTAAGAAAGTAGTGGACCCAAGCAATAAACCAGGTCTTAACACTATAAGTAGAGATGAAAACGGTCTCGTGTGTTGGGCTCCGGTTACTGGTATGTTTACCAGACTGAAGAAATTAGATCAATGTCTGTGAAGATTTTGAGGTAATTG
Source organism: Microtus oregoni (assembly GCF_018167655.1). Taxonomy (NCBI): domain Eukaryota; kingdom Metazoa; phylum Chordata; class Mammalia; order Rodentia; family Cricetidae; genus Microtus; species Microtus oregoni. The sequence continues at coordinate 3,055,395 of NW_024543084.1, forward strand.
TATTGCCAAAGAAACCAGAAGCTGGGCCTAAAATCCAGTACCTATCCAACCCTGAAGCCCATTATTTGTTCCACAAAAGCTGTTATGAAGAGAGCAAAAATTGAGATCATTCTCTCCACTGTCCAACTGGAGTCTGGATGGGCATAGTGCATAGGGAAGCACATTTACAAAACGGACACACACACTATAGGATAATGGACGTGAGGTGTTCTCCCAGGCAGAGGAACCAGAAATGGTCTTCACCACAGCAAGGGTCCCACGGGGTCTGCCCAACAGGACACAGTCATTTTAACATTCCATGTTTTCTCATTTACCTCACACTGTCTTCACCATTAGCTGTTAAATATGGTAGATAAAGCAAAGAAGACAACTTGAATTTTAAGTTCTTAATCGTTTAGCTCTCCAGAGAGACTGTGACTTCAAGACAAAGAAAAATTTATCACCAAAGATTCTGGAAACAGAACTTCATGTAGTTGGAGGCTGTGATAATTTATCTTCGTTTTCAATGTAATTGGATCTGAAATCAACTAAGAAACACATATCTGGCCTATTCATTAAAAGCATTTCAAGGAAGGATTAGCTGTGGATTAGGGGAGACCCTCTATAATTTGGGCAGCATCTTTGGCCAATAGCCTGGAAGACAACTGGTCCAGGAGAAAAGCGTTTTTGCAGCCTACAGGCTTTGACTCTTTGCAGTTTAGCATGCATTTCTTCTTGTGGTTGTCACTGTGGTTGCTGTAAGAATCCAGCTTCTTTGACTTTCCAGTGTGAACTTAAGACCAGCAGCTCTTCAGGAATGCTTTAGGTCATCAGCACTAGACCAAGATTGATGGGGAATCTGAGTTCTCAGATGTTGGGCTGTCTCAAGTCTATAGACAGCCACTGCTGGAGCACCTTCCCCCATCATTTATGCCAGCCTCCAGTGTATTGGTTAGAATTGTCTAGAGGAATGGGACAGACTGGGGAGAGGAAGATAGACACATTTCTAAGTGTTGGAAAATAGATACAAAGTAAAAGAGATAAAAGAAGAAGATGTACTCTTGTACCTGGACTTAGCCTACGTTACATCTAAGGCTTGCCATTTGACTAGTTTAGGCTAAGAGAATATGAACAGAAACAAAGCTATAGCTATATCAACAGCCAACACTGTTCCAAATTCTCTCTTTCTTTTGACAATTGGCTAAGAGTCAAACTAATCTATGTGAAAGGAGGCTCAGGACCCTAAGACACCATGGGGAGGAAACTAACCTAGCTCAGAAAGTTTACTTCTATGAATCATTTTACTTCAAACTTTTGGGGAGGAATAGTTTTCTATTCAGAAAAAATTTCAGAGCCTCCCTGTAGGAAACAGCCTTCTCTTGCATAAGTGAGGAATAAATTCCTATTTCTTGGAGCCATTATGTGGTTTAGAGAATTTGAAATAGCAAAAGTAGTCAATGAGAGGAACCCTAGAAACCCCAGCTTCACAGTGGCTGCCTCTGCTACTCAGCAGTAAGAAATGACCTCTCTCTCTCTCTGTCTCTGTCTCTCTCTCTCTCTTTCTCTCCCAGAGATCTGTCTGTCTCTGCCTCCAAAGTGCTGGGATTAAAGGCCTGTGCCACCAATGCCCGGCCTGCAACCACATCTCTTAAGTACTCACTATACTATAATTGTGTCCATGCAACATACATGTTTTACAAGTAAGGGTGGAAGATTCCTGAATGATAGAAACTTTCAGATTTTATTTCCCTAAAAACCAGCTATTGTTCTAGTTTGGGTGCAGAAGACAATAACCTGGAAACTAAAATATCTTAAGTATTAGAAACAGTAATGCCTACTAAATTCCAATGTTTCTACAGGGAACCTGGTCAGCCCTGTCACTCCATGTCCTTGTTTCTTCCAGCATTATTAGTAGATTTGAAAGGGGAGAGTGGACCACCAGCTCTAAGGGTAACTGTAACTCACCTTGTGAACATTTTCCTCTAAGGCAGGCTTTCAAATTTGGCTTTTTTCTTAATATTAGTTTTAGCTGTGATGGTTTAACTTTAATTATTAGTTTAAATATATATTATATATTTTACATAGTTAAATATATATATATATATATACATATATATATATATATATATATATATATATATATATATATTCGAGGCAGGGTTTTTCTGTAGTTTTGGATCCTGCCCTGGAACTAGCTCTTGTAGACCAGGCTGACCTCGAACTCACAGAGATCTGCCTGCCTCTGCCTCCTGAGTACTGGGATTAAAAGCGTGCACCACCACTCCCTGGCAGTTTAAAAATCTTAAGGTTTTGCAGAAAGATTATCATATCAAAGCCATTTACTAGTCTCACCACACATTTTACTTTAAAATGAAACTGTTAAAATTATATTAAATGAGTAAATAGGAAAGAAATATGGGGAAACTCATAGAGAAAGCCAATGATTAAAATCTGAAATAAATGTTAATGAGAAAAATTGAGAGAAATGTCTATTTTGAACACATACTTGGTTTTCTCTTGAAATGGACCATTGGATCCATGATCTAGTTGAACCAAATTTAAATTCAAAATGATGAAAAGATGCTGAAATTTATGGAATATTAAGTTGCCGGGTGCGATTGAAGGCTTTTTGCATATATTAGAATGTTAAATCTCAGAAACACTTTAAGAAGTCAATCATATTATCCTGTTTTATAAATACTGACACAGTTTGAGTTATTTTGTGAATCTATACCTAACAAAAGCACAGATAATATTTTAACTTGGATCAGTATTTACATACTTATCATGTTTTATACAGCTATCATCCTTTGCATAGATGGACCACATATATATTACACACACACACGTATATATAATATGTGTATCTCATCAATAAGTAAAGTTATGGGGAGCTGAAAATTTGAGTCCTTTCAGTGCGGAAGAGAATGTTTCTAAGGTAGATGTTTGAGAAAGACTCAAGCATTTAAATTTGCATGCATTAACAGCAAAGCTAGAAATCATTTTCAAACCATTTATAAACCATCTTAATCCTTCTTTGGGGGAGGTAATACTCCTGATCATTCCTAACTCAATAAGCTGCTGATCTGTCATATTCAACTGAGTTCTGAGGGTGTTGAAAACAGAGGCCTTTCCTCACCCATTCTTTACTAAAAACAGTCTTCCCTGGAAAGCAAAGAAACATGTTATTTCAACCAGATTAGACTGACTGAGAGTTATGGTTTTGAAAATTCTGTTTTCATAATGGCTTGGTTGCTACATATAGATATCAGGAAAAGTTAGGATATGTCAAACTGTCTTTCCATCATATATGTAATTCAAATGATAAATATGAAGAAAACTTGTGAACAGTCAAAATTCTCATGAAATAAGTTTAGAGGAAAAAAAGACTTAAACTGAATTATAAAAAAAAACGAAAATTTTATAGTACCTTTATAGACATTAGCTAGTTACTAACTATTGACTGATTTGGTAAGTTGTCTTAGGATACCCCTTCTACATGACAGTTTAAGACAGTAGATCCCTATGATCAATGAGTGTTGCCAGAAAAATCTTCATATTCGACACACACATTTCAGTAATTTCTGAGTAGATCATTGAAGTACATTTGTTTATGTTACCAAATATTTCTACTATGAGCATAGGAAAAGAGTGTTTCGTTTAGACAGCCCTAGTTAGTCCCAAGAATTCCAAAACTGAGACACACTCAGTTTCAGACACCTATGTTTTGTCTGAAGTTGTTTATGCCACGTTTCAGGATCTGGCAAAGTCTGTTAGTTCCTTTGAACTTCTTGTTATATGGTAAATAGTTGATGAATTCAAGCAGTTGAACAGCAATGAGAAACTATAGTAGTTTAGTATAACTTTATTTCAGCAAGTTATTTGCTCATGTAATTCTGGAGCTTTACCTTGCAGAAGGCAATTTTTTCATGTATGCTTCCGTATGGTTCTATGTGGTCTTAAGAATAAAGGGTTGGTGAAGATCTTCTCCCAGTCAGTAGGTTGCCTTTTTGTCTTAGTGACAGTGTCCTTTGCTTTACAGAAGCTTCTCAGTTTCAGGAGGTTCCATTTATTCAATGTTGCCCTTAATGTCTGTGCTGTTGGGGTTATACATAGGAAGTGATCTCCTGTGCTCATAAGTTGCAGAGTACTTCCCACTTTCTCTTCTATCTGGACCGCTCTTCAGAATTGAGAGGGAGTAGGAATGGAGTAGGAGGAGGGGGAGAGGATTGGGGGGAAGGGGGAGAGAAGTGGGGGGAGGGGGAGAAGAATGGGAAGAGGGGGAGAGGAGTGGGGGGAGGGGGAAAGAAATGGGAGGTGGGGAGGAGGCGGAAATTTTTTCAACAAAAAAATAAATAAATAAAAAGAATAAAGGGAACATGTATGGATGCTTACTGTACAGTTGAAGGCACACAGCTACCTTTATTTTGTTGGTATTTATATTTCTGAGTTGTGAATTGTTTTTAATATCATTTTACAATTCTACTTTAAAATAATCATGAATCTTGACATGAATTTATTTCCAAAAACCCTGACTAATTAAAAATATTGATAATTCAGTTTCTCTGGCCTATTTATTAAGAATGTCATTTAAATATTGTAGTTGAAGTGACATGATTATGTCTTATGCTGTTTTTTATCTCTATATCCTGACTCTTAAATAATGAAAGTGTGATAATAAATATTTGAATTGATGATAATATTTCATTTGGAGAAGAAAGAATATTATGTCACATTTCATCATTTTGCATGAGCAAACTATTTGCTCAATGATGGTACCTTCCTAATGAACTATCATGTGTTATAAATAGGAATGATTTGTAGTAGGTTCCGTTAGAATGCAGTTAAAACGTATGTGTCTTCTGACTTCGATTATCTTTAAATTGATATCAAATTAATCTATATATGACTAACAATGTTTGATGAAAGCTACACTCTGCCTTCACTATCACCACACAGCCCTCTCTCCTCTTCACAGTTTTGTAAATGTGGAAAGCTATGTGGAAAGGTGAAGCACCCAGAATGCATAAACATGCTTCCTTTAAATCCCTCTCTTTTCTTATTAGAAAATGCACCATAATTTTTCAGATCTCTAGCTTCAAAATGGAATTGAAGAGTCACTTTTTCAAATGTTCTTCATTTTTTCCTCCATTTCTTTTTCATTTTTTATCTATTTAAAGCACACGAAGCCAATGAGTGGGATTAGTCTGTGATATATTACATACTGTAAAAATAACAGAATTTGGGCACATTATTTCCCCTGTGTGGGAGGGTCTACCATAAAAGTTATACATAAACATGAAACATTCCACACAGCTCTGATTTTAAATAGATTACCATTTTTGATGAAAGTTTATATCTTGTGGCTTAGACTTGAAATAAAATCACTTGAAAAGCATTAGTACGTTCCAAGGTTTTCACAGACATGTGCGTTTTCTGAGGCATACCTCCCATTAACAACCTCCCTGCATACGTGGATGAAAAGCAGAAATAAATCTGTGGTTAAGTTTAGTCTTTATCTTCACAGTTTCTCAAAGTTTTTTTGGTGTATCCCAAGTCTTATATTCAAATTTCATTTTTTTTCCCAAATTCTATTTCTTAAAGTTATTGTAATCAGAAATTCAGGAAAGTTGAAGAATTCTTTTGGGAATGTGCAGACACAGCTAATATTTCTAGCACTCATTACAATGTAGTTATTTACAAATTGTAAATGTTGCCCGAATAATGGCTGCTCTCACAGCATGTGTGTGTAGTAGCTAGCTTTGCAGAAAGAAGGTTGAGATGGCGGCCTTGACTCTCCTGTTCTGACACAGAAAACTTACCCAGTTCTCATTTGTGGGTTGTGATGTGAATGAGTCTTTCAGCAGACTAATGGTAGGCAGTCACAAACAGCATTGAAAAATCAAATGATTTTACTTTGTACCTTATTAGTGTATCATAAGTATATAGCTTAGCATGTTTATCTTCCTTTTCCTTCTGATCATTGTTCTACTCAAATATCATAGTGGGTCTCCATAACCAAATCTATTCCCCACACACAATGTTTTGCTGCTCCTTAGTTCTCCTTTTATTCTATAATATGAGTCAGAAATGGGACAAGGCTTATTACGTCTTTTATGCCCTGAGAAAAATTAGAGGGAACAGTTTGAAAGGATTCATGAGACATGTTACAGCTAAACTTAGACATAATTTGTTGAACACCAGAGAGTCTCAGAGAGGCGCTTCTGGGATAGTTCCAAATGCTTTATACCTTCCCTTTCTTTAGTTAATCCAAAACACATGTTTCTCTTCAAGAAGAAAGCCAAACTACCTACTGACCTTATTTAAATACAAATTAATTGTGTACAGTGTGCCTGTTGGCTTGCTCCAGATTAATATTATTTCCTTTGGTCTTTCATGGTGGGTATTTTTAGTGAAATATTTCTTTGCTGTTGCTGTGAAGCTGGATATGGCACGGTTTTTGTCTTCATAGACTGAAATCCTCCGAACCAAGAAGTGCATGTGTCTGAGTGATACACTTCTCTATATTTCTTTAATCTGAAGTATACCAATGCCTTGTCTTCATTCTTAGTATTTTTATCTCTTTAGGAACATCTATGTTTTGCAAAGAATTTTATTTTATATATACTTTGTGTATCATTTTCCCTAAATATTTAAATGTGTCATTGATACACAATCATTGAATATGTGTATGGGGCAAAAGTGTAAAATGTCAGTTCAGATATGTAATGTATATTGATAAGATGAGGGTAACTGATGTATCCATTAGTTTGAATATTTCTCATGTCTTTGGGGAGCATTCAAATTTCTTCCACTTTCTGTTTTGAAATGTGCATCTAATTATTGTCAATCTGAAGAGGAGTAACACCCTACAGAATATTAGGAGTAACTGTTATCACCAAGCATTTTCTCCCTTTATTCCTGTTCATGCTAACTACTCTCTTCCATAAGGTTGACTTTTTAGATTCTGCATACGTAGCATTCAGCCTTCTGTCTCTACAGTAAAAGAATGTTTGTCATGGGTAATGGCTTTGGAAGTTTCAATCCATGATCAGTTGATGGCCATGCTCGAGGCCTGTGCTGAGACAGCACATCCTGTTGGAAGCACAAAACAAAGAAGAACTCCTCAGTTCATAGGGAGGGAGCAAGAGAGAGAAAGGGCCTGCAATCTTGTTTGCTTCCAATTTCCAGGAGGATCTATAAATATTTTTCTTTGGGTTCACCTTGTTATTTGGCTTCTCTGGGCTTGTGAACTATAGGCTTAATGACCTTGGTTTATGGCTAGAGTTGTAAGCATGGGGGTGGGGATAGGGGTGGGGGTGAGGTTGTGGGAAAGTGGAGAGGAGGAGAGGGAAGGGAGAAGCGAAGGACTGGCAACAGCTTGGGGGACTGGGAGGGTGGAGATGGAGGAAGGGAGGATATAGGAGCAGGGAAGAAGATACCTACATCAAGAGATCCATTTTAGGGTTGACAAGAGACTTGGCTCTAGAGGGGATCCAAGGTCTTTAGGAGGATGTCCCCTGCTAGGTCTCTGGACAGCAGAGGAGAGGGTACCTGAATGGTCCTTGCCCCACTATCGCGCTGATGTTTATCTCGAATATCACCACAGAATCTTCGTCCGGCGATGAATGGAGATAGAGACAGAGACCCTCATCAGAGGAACAGACTGAGCTCCCAAGGTCCAGATGAAAGGCAAAAGGAGGGAGAAGACGAGCAAAGAAGTCAGGACCGCAAGGGGTTGGTCCACCAAATGAGGCAGTGTGCCTGTTCTAATGGGAGCTCACCAAATCCAGCTGGGTCTGAATGAGCATGTGATCAAATCGGACTCTCTGATTGTGGCTGACAATGGGGGGCTGACTGAGAAGCCATTGATAAAGACACTGGGACTTGTTTTTACTGCATGTTCTGGCTTTTTGGGACTCTAGTCTATATGGATGCACAGCTCCCTAGGCCTGGATGTAGGGAGGAGGGCCTTGGACTTTCCACAGGACAGGGTTCCCTGCCCTCTCTCAAGCAGGGTAGGAGAGGAAGGAGGAGGTGTGGGGGAGCAGGAGGGGATTGGGAGGGGGGAAGGAAGTGTAAATAATTGAATGGAGAGAGAGAGAGAGAGAGAGAGAGAGAGAGAGAGAGAGAGAGAGAGACCAGGATGGCACAGTGGGGACAACCCCAAAGGCATAACGATGTCACATAATGTCCCCTTCCTAAGAGTCTACAACACCTCCCAATAGCATCATCCTGGGGCACAAGCTGATAGTGCATTTTATTCAGCTTATGACACTATTAAGAGCAGTACAGGGTTTATTGAAGTCACAATTTTGATTATTGCCAAGAGCAAATAAAATAATTCACTCATCCCCTTTACTCTTGATAAAAGAGATACTCAGTCTGATAGAGATAAAAGGAAATAGTTCAAAGAATAGATTATTAAACAATGGGTGCATATTCTGGAACACTTGAACAAAACTTACATTTTCGCCACAAGTGTAAGCTAGGAATCTTTTAAATGAAAAGACTGAGGCCAACAGAAAATAATACTAAGACAACTACTTCATAAACACCTCATAAAGTTTAAAATACAAAATAAATAAAAATTATTGCAGAGCAGGAACTTGACGGGAAGCTAGTCATGTTTACCCAGATGAAACACGCCATTGTTAGGTTCCTGTTTAGCTATTTTGTGCAGACAGGTTCTATCTCTGATCTCATGATATCTAAATGCCTGAAATCCTTAAGAAATTAAATCGGGCTCAGTTTCCAATTGTAAAGATTCTTTCACTTTCCAGAAGGGCCTAGGTTAAAAAACCAAGTTTTCTTTTTCACTTCTGCAAGTTTATTTTGATCACTAACAAAGAAACTCTTTTGGTTTTGGAAAACTGTGGTGTGGTGCATTATGTATGACATTTCATCTGCGGTGTGCAAAGCTGCGCAAAGATAACTACCTGCTCTCTGCTTCCTACTGTCTAGTGACATTTTTCATAAATCTTTATTTCTTAATTTAAGGGTGAAGAAGTCCTTAGAGAAAGTGGCCTGTCTGTTTTGAGAGTCATTTTTTACATATATGGTAGGAGACAGATTTGAATAGCTACGACCATCTTTCAAGAAGCAAAACTTTCTGCCAAGTGTGCAAAATTAGCACACTGAATGAATGCCTTCAGCATCTTTAGTTGCTACCTCATAATTACACCTTGCCAGGTTGCTTTCTTCACTGATTCTTTGAGGTTCCTAGAGACCCCCCCGCCCCAAACTCACCTTCTGCTGCTGAAAAAGAAGATTTAGTTTTGAAGGTTAATCCGACTCAGCAGGATTGAAGGATGGCGCTTTTCCTTGGTTGTAAGTATTTTGGCTCAGGCCAGACAGCTGTTAGGACATTCTCCTCTGGGAATCGTGCCCTCAACACCCTCCATTGATGCACATACATGGTCTACTGGCTGCCGACTTCCATGCCCATCTGCTCACATGGCCTGGTGCCCACTCACAAGTTGGCTGGATCCTTGCCCTTAGTGTGGAGGTGCCAGGCAATGATGGGTTTAGATGGGCAGCCTGCATAATACTCCAAGTGACAGGTTTTTTTTTTCTTTTTTCTCTCTGTGCGGTATCTGTCCTCTGTGCCTTCCATGAAAGAGAAACTTGTGTCTCTCCACCCCTGATCATACCCATGGACACATGCAGCCTTGTCCATGGAGAGGAACATGTTTATTCAACCTGCCACCCGCAGTGAGATGAAAGGAGAGAATTCTCCAAGATCCAAGTGACAAGTTCCAACAATGAAATGGGTTGGATGGTAACAATTCTGAGCACCTGGAGTCTGTCAGAGGACATTTAGCGTGGGTAGAAGTACAACAGGCTGGTACGTAGCAGGGCACCAGGACATGGCTGTTGCTGCAGCCGCGTTGTTGTCTTTTACAGTTCCAGTGCATGTCATTCAGCTTGCATTGAAAATAAAGCAGAAAGAGCGAGCTGAATAGGAACACAAATCTTATGTTCAATGGGTCGAAGGCAGATGCTGTGATATTTAGACCTCCAAAATGACCCTGACCAGAGGTCCTAAAGGAAAGGAAAGGAAACGAGAATAGCATCATTCCTTCCGAGCTACAGCAAACCCACAAAGAGGAATAGATTGGCACAGGAGGTTGTGACTTTAATGATCCAAAGCATATGAATGCTTGTTAGCAGACAGCAGACAGACCTAAGTAAGAACAACAGTAATGACAGCATCTGCAGCCTGGCCTATGGCACGAAAACCAATCAGGCAGCAGTGGAGAGAAGAGCCTGGAGGTATGTTAAAGCTGTGCTTTCCTTGTGTGTTTATTTAAGGGAGATTGAATTCAGGGTGTTGTCAGTCTGCCTTGGAGAGTGGTTATCCAATGTGGTGGCATGATCTTTCTCTCTGAATGTTGCTCGGTGGAGTCAGTTAGTTATGTGTGACTACTTGATCTGTCCTAGCCTTTATAGACTGCCAATATTGTCCAGTCCAAGTTCCAAAGGAACGAGGCCTAAAAACTTTTGGCTCCAAAATCAAATTAGGCTTCTCTACTTCTTTCGCCAGAAATGCATAAGTCCACGATGGCCAAAACCAAAGAATTTGACATTGTGGAATGGATAGAGCTGTCATATACCACTAAAGTGTGGAAATATCTACTGTTTGAAGTCAAGACTAGCTCAACATCTTCAGTAATCACAACAGACTTCCTGGGACACCTTTCTGGGGTAGTCTGGCATTGCACTAGGAATATTTTCTGGCAAGCTGCCAATTTCAGATATCAAAAAATGTAAGAACATATGGTTTTTAAAAGAAAATCTGACATTTTTTTCTGTCCAAAAAAAATCATAAAAGCAGCACATTTACATATTAAAAGTGAGTCCCTTAGTCCATGTTCAGGTTATTGTCAGTTGCTTAAATACATCCTTTAGGGTATGAGCAGAAGACAAAGCAAGTCAGTGTGATTCAGAAGAAACTATTATGTGACAAATCTTTTGATGACCTTGAATTTAGAATTATCTCAAGAATTTCTGGTAAAAAAAAAAAGTCAAAAAAATTGGGTAAAGACATCCAACACTCCTTCATCTGATTGCTGGGCTGTGAGTTACCCATCAGAGTTCTCTGCTTGTCCATCAAGAGAGTCCTGAGCAGAGAGGCCAGTTTTACACATCTTAGAGTCACAGGACTCAACACACAAGTCCCCCATGCTTTAAGACTGATCTTTCCAAACTTTGTTTGTATCCTTTTATTTATTTGTACTGTTGTGTTATGGAATTCTCTGTTAGCTTTGTCCAAAGATACCTTACTTTTCCTGATTCCTTTCGAAATATGAACCAACGGAATTTTTTGATCTGTTCTAGATGAATGTCCATAATTCCCTCTGGGGTATTTGACATCCAGGTTGATTGAAAAAAAAAGTTCAAATTTGCAAAAGTAATCATTCACTGATCATACTGAAATTCAGCTCCTGGGTTTGCATGGTTGGCAGGTGCCTGAAACCTAGGTTCTTCTGTGGAAAGGAAAACTGGGTAGATACACAGCATTGCTGCAGAGAGAGATACAGGTGTAGAACCGCATGCAAGGTAGAATACATGTGCTCTAAAATGCATTAAACGCATCTACGGTCACACAGATGATCATTTGGAGCATTGCATGTTTGCCTACCACAAGCTCTGTGCAGATTACCTAACTTTTAGCAACTTTTTCTCTTCAGTTATAAAATTTGTTGATATGTGGTATTGGTTTGCTCCACGGAATGGCATTCAAAATAAAGAAATAAACCTCCTAAAAATCAGAGCGCATGGCCAGCCCTATTATAACATTTTATCATGGTTTAACATGGTGATTGACAGTAACCAGATGCACTTGCTGAAATTCAAGTCCCTGAAAACATATTCTAAAATGAATTATTTCTTCCTTAAAGAAATTCCACCCATTTTTTGAAGGTACTATGAAATATTTTATTAGAAAGAAAACATTTGAACATAAACACTGAAATAATATTATACCAGGCATGTATACTGACAGCAAGAAATGTTGGCGTCATCTCAGGATTCTACCTACGGCCTTGTTTTTCTTCCTTCCTTCCTTCCTTCCTTCCTTCCTTTTTTTGAGACAGGACCTTACTAAATAGCCCCTATTGGCCAAGAATTCACTTTGTAGAACATAATGGCCTCAGACTCACAGAGGTCCAAAAGTTTCTTCCTCCTGAGTGCAGAACTTAAAAGGAGAGTCACCATATCCTGCCTGATCTTGGTTTTAATGAATCACCTCCCTTTCACATGCAAAATACATAATCCACTCTCATGATTCCCGAGTCTTATCCTACATTGTATAGTACTGGCTCAAAATCTATAGTCTTATAATCTAAATCTTGCCAGATCTAAGATAAAAATTTTGGCCAGGCTGTGGTGGCGCATGCCTTTATTCCCAGCACTCGGGAGGCAGAGGAAGGAGGATCTCTGTTAGTTCAAGGGCAGCCCAATCTACAAGAGCTAGTTCCAGGACAGATAGGGCTGTTACACAGAGAAACTTTGTCTCGAAAAACCAGTAAAAAGATAAAAATTGTATCAGCTAGCTCATCTGTGATGGTTTGAATGAGGATGGCATGCATAGGCTCATGCTACCCACTGTGACAGTCATGGATTCATGCGGTAAAATTGTAAGCAAGCTTTGAATTCAATTCTTTCTTTTTTATAAGTTGCTTCAGTCATGGTATCTCTTCACAGAAACAGAAAAGCAACCAAGACATCATCTAATTGTATTTTTTTTTAAAAGGAAGTTGAACTTAAGTGAAATCACTCAAGAGGAAGAAGCCAAATAAGTAATTTCTTGTAGAGCCAGTATCGTTTAACAAGTAAATGCTGAGTACGTATATTATTATTATTGTTAAGTGTGTTGTAACCATATGTGTGAAAGTGTGTTGTAGAATATGATTTTGAGATGTGTTACATTTGTTTGTGCGTGGAACATTTGTTTAATGATGCAAAGATGTGATGCATTCTTTTACGTTGCATTTGTTTAACTCTGTGAAGCTGTGATCTTTGCCTGTCTAAAACACATAATGGACTAATAAAGAGCTGAATGGCCAATAGTGAGGCAGGAAAAAGGATAGGTGAGGCTGGCAGGCAGACAGAATAAATAGGAGAAATCTGGAAGAAGGAGGCAAATCAAGAGAACAGGAAAAGGAAGATACTAGGGGTCAGCCACCTAGCCATTAAGCCATCTGAGTAAGAGTGAAAGTAAGATTTACAGAAGTAAGAAAAAATGAAAAGGTCCAGAGGCAATGGTTAGATGGAATATGCTAAGAAAAGCTGGCTAACAACAAGCCAAGCAAAGTACGGATATTCATAAGTAAGAGTAAGCCCCCGTGTCATGACTTGGGAGCTGGGCAGTGGGCCCACCAAAGAGTAAAGAACAAAATAACCACCAGCAACACATGTGCTCACTCAGGAGGATGGCAGTGAAGACCAGAGGTAAATATTGGTATGTATTCTTCAATATCTCTCTGCTGTATTTTCTTGAAACGATGTCACTTACCACACCTGGAACTAGCTGTCTTGGCTAGACCAGTTTGCAGGCAAAGGCCTGGGATCGGCTTTTCAGTAGCATTAGCACTGGGGTTACAGGCATATGCTACCGAGTCTAACTTTTTATGTGGGTTCTGGGGATCTGAACTCATGTCTATTTGCTTGTGCAGCAAGCATTTTTACACACTGGGCCAAATTTCCTGGCAATAAATCTAAAGTGTGTATTAAATAATGCATAATAAAAAAATGCATTATTCCACAATGCTTTTTAGGGCTGAATTTATTTTGCATTTCAGAGTAGTTATTGAGCAGATGTTTGCTGACATATATACAAGATGACTTTCTGTAACTAGTTATGTTGTAACTAATCAAACACCTCTTGTCTATGGTCATTATATTTCACATATAATATCTTAGAATATTATGGAAAATGCACCAGCAATAGTAACACTTTGGGAACCTGGAAGATATGTAGACTAAGTGGATGTAAACTCTCATCAAATCTACTCCACAAAGCAGAGTGAGATCTGCTGGGTGAATCCTTGCACCAGGATATGATTGTCAGTTTTCTGTCTCATCTAGATCTTATATCAGAAAACACTAACAGTGCCAAAATTAGGCTGACAACATATCTTAATCTCTCCTACTCATTAAAATCCTATTGAAGCCACAGTAAAAAGGGGGAAAAATCTTTATTAATAGAAAATCCTATAAAATGAAAATGTGGGCAAAAGTGAACATGAACCAAAAATTTAGAAGATAAAGATGTATTATCTTTCACATCTTGGTATGTGGAGGCAAGAGGATCTTGATTTTGAGGAGTACCTTGAGTATACGGTAAGACTATGTCCTAAAAGCAAAGCTGCTATGAAGGGTTCATTAGAGAGGTTATGTAACGAGGATTCAAGGAGGAAGGACACAGCAGAATGTGCGCAATTTAAAAATAAAGTTGAAGAATACTAGGGGTGTAAAGGTTTAGACAGGTATAAAGACGGGAGGACAGAGAGAAGAGATGATGGGGAAAAGAGTGACCAAGACCTTATAAAAACACCCTGGGGAAAACTTGCTGTTTTATTTTATTTTATGTCCCTGTGATAAAGTAAAATACCCAACAAAAGCAATTTAAAGGATAAGTGGTTTATTTCAGTGTAGACACTGTCGAGTATTTAAAGGGTAAGTGGTTTATTTCAGTGTAGACACTGTAGAGTAAGTATCATTTTGGGGGAGGATCATAGCAGCAGAGTCTGAATCAGCTAGTCAGATCCCCCTCGGGAGGATGGGAGGGTTCGATGCTCTATATCTTCTCCATTTATGCCATTTAGGATCCCAGCCTGAGAATGGTGTTACCCACAGTGATTCTGTATCCCACCAAAATGTTATACACATAATTCCCCACAGGCACGCCCACACGCCTATCTTCCACGTGGTTGTACATGTTGTTCAATTGACAAAAAACACTAATCTTCACAACTACTATTTTCTGTATCTGTTAAAATGCAAATAAAAGTATTTATCCACTGGCATTGGTGGATAATGATCCTCCCAGAGGTTAAAGGTTATTAAGTAAAAATCCAACTGCCAGATGTAAGATAGCTCCTCGCAAGAGGTTGTCGATAGGAGAAACAGACTCCCCCATCTTACAGATAATACATTTTTATTGATCGCCTACCAGGATTAGACAATAAGACAACTGATGGAGATATCACAAGTTGGGTTGCAGGACATGGAGAACATCCCCCTTTGCTGGATAATGCCAGAAATTACTATATAGGCTTCTGGAGGAATAAATTCATCATCAGCTCTCCCCAACTGTGGATATTATAAACTATAATAACAATCTGCAAGAAAAGAAGAGGTTGACATTGGTGCAATAGTGCCATAACTATCATAGGGTAAATGGAGCTCTCAGGCTGGATTTTCAGCCCACTCAAGAGGAGTTAGCTCAGGCTTGCTAATGTAAACTTGGCCAAGAGCCTATAGTTAAAGATTTCATGGAACTTAGAAGAGAAACTGATAATTTTTTTTGCATCAAATAAATAGACATCCTGTCAAACTCCTTTCTACATACATATGGTTTTAGCCGTAGGTTAATGTTGTTCTCAGCCTCATTAGAGAAGCTTCTTTTGTGGCGATGAGAAACAGTTATTACAGAAATTCATAACTAGTCAGAGTTCTGGAAAATAAGGACTACGGAGCATTTAGCCCTAAATGGGTCATCTGTATCAATCTTTGCAAGACTCTTGAGATAGAAAGACTGTAACAGCCATAGGAAAGGGAGGCATCCTATAAACTGTCTTCTGGACAACGGTTGCACTTATAAATTTATTGCATCTGTGGTTATGCATAAGGCCTGCATAAGGGCCATTATCAGTGCAAGATGTGTGGGGAGTTTTTGGTGAATCTTCAGCCTTCCCTGAATGACTGTAGGAAATGAATGGTTGCTGAAGGAGTGTCATACCAATTGATTAGTTGCCCATGTTTCCTACTCGCTCTCATGGAAACAACCACGACATTTAGTGGGTCTCACACACACATAAGCACACACACACATAGATACATAAACACAACATAGGAAGGAGGTTTGTTTGGAATAATAAAAGTTTCAGTTGGAGAGGAAGGGTAACAAAAGAGGTAGTGGATGACTATTATCATAAATTCATATACTAAGTTACTAAAGAATAACAATAACTGGCTCTAAATAAATAAATAAACACAAAAAGTTAGTATCTTTTAAAACAACAAGAGATGAAAGTATTTGCAGAGGTAAATATGACTGAGATTTTTTTCAGAAAAAAAAATCGTGTGAAAGCATTGTAATGACTAAAGAAGATAAAGCCTGTATTTAAAATTGTAGAGAAAGGAATATTAATAACATAAAAAAATTCAGAAAACAAAACAGAAAAATACTAACAAATCCACCTGCTCATTTTAATGACAGAACCTCCAAAACGATCATTACTTTGTAGTACCTAGTACCCTGATGATGAGGTCATGATTGGCAATAACAGCCATCATTCAGAAATAATAGACTTCCAGACACATTAACCCACTACACATAGTCATGTGACCACAATATTAAATAAGAAGCGGCTAGAATCTAGTCTAGACTCAACATCATCACTACTACAGAGGAAAGAGGTGAGCATATGGCTGTAAACTAAGGGACTAACATCTAATAAACAAGACTTCCAGCATCTCTTATCAATCCCACTCCAGAAAGATCAAAACAAAAGTGTACTTTATCATCTAGAAGACCAGAGGGGTCTTCCTTAGGACTGTGAATAGCTTCAAGTTCTTGTAGATCCTGAGTTTAGATAACCTCAAGTGAACAGAAGACTTCATCATGTAGCTACTCTACAGAAAAGCCTACTAAGCAAACGGAAAAGGTCCCTGCTGTAAATACAAGAAGAATTCCAATAATTTTTCAATGGTTCTTTAAAAAATGTCAATTAGTAGTCATTGATTATTAGAAACTAGTTAGTTATTAAGCAAAAATTAGTCATTGGACATTATATATGGGTAATACATTGTTCTCAGTGATAAACAAAATAACCCCTGCTTTTCATAAAAAGTTGTGGAATTCAGTAGAGATTCCCAAATAAGCAGACATACGAAGGTGTGTGTGGGGTGACTTGTAAGCAGAAATAGTATCAGGAAAAGAAAAAACAAACTTACAAACCAAACTCTTCAGAATATTTTCAAGAGGCAAGAAAAAGTAGAATTCATAAGAACACAAAACAATAATAAACAATAGTGGTTTAAATAATAAAAGCAGAACCTAAAATACAAATATTTCAAATCCATAGAATTCCTAAAGGAAGGCCGGGCCATGAAACCCAGAACTATTAAGAAAACCCATGCCATTGTTTTAGTAAATATTCATCATTCATCATTCTGGACAGTCAGTGGAAGACTGGGAAGTATGCTCCTGGTTGCTATGACTGTGTAGGATGCTGTCATTTTTCTTACTATAGAGTCCCCAGGAAGACGTTCATGTTTCTGCTTCTCACAGACATCTAGGAAGGAAAAAGAGGAATCCCGTTCACCCACCATTTAATAAAACTTCCTTATTTTCAGAGCAAGGGAAGCTGCCAGAATAATATTAATTAAAAAAAGAAAGAAGAAAACCAGCCCCCACTGGTGCTCCCCTTGGATGAATAAAGATGAGTAGATTCTGAGGCATTTTATCCTCTATTGTATCTTCACTGCAGTGCCGGAGTTAGTCATTAGTGCTCCCTGCGCGGGCTATCATTAAACGATCAAAGTGTTTGTTTGGGGAGAAATCTGTCACATAGCACAATGACTCCCAAATTGTGATGCTGGGTGTTTAAAGGAGACTCCTCTGTGTTCATTTAGTGGGCATTTTAGTCAAATTTGGATGATAAGACACAGGACCAAGTGGGAATATTTTGAAAATCAAATAACCAATATTGGTTTGTGGACTCATATTCAAAGGCAGTAGTAGCAAAACATTTCCAACATTTGCAGGGGAGGGGCTCATGAGGTTCCTCCTGTAGCCTTCAGCCATTGGCAACTGATATCTGCTGGGGGAGGGAGACTCAGTTTCCTTCAAGGATGCATCTGTAGTGCTTTAGTAGATATGCTACACCCCTGCACATACAGGCGTCTCTCAGTGGCCTCAGTGAGTTTTTCATGAAGTACAAAGATGCACATGAAGTTGGGAGTGAGAAGTCCATAGGGAAGACATTGGAAGAGAAGAAATGGGGAGGGGGAGTAGATTGGATCAAGACATTATATGCATGTACAAAATTCTCAAACAACCCAAACACATGCCATACTGAAAAACCAACCAACCAAACAAACAAATAAACTAATAAAATCAGAGCCAAATCAAAAGTAAGGCATGAGAAACTTTCAGGTATGGAACAAGTCTAGGTCCCAATGATACAGTCATATCTTACAAAGGAATTCTTATTTTATGAAAAATTTCGTAATTTACTCTTAAAATGAAAACTTCATATCTAAGTCTTAAAAAAACAATAAAAGCACAATAATATTTTAAAATAAAAAGCTTTCACATCACAAATGTCATAGGTTTTGGTTCTTGTAAGAAGAAATTTCAGTATTTTAACCATAAAGAAAGGAAATATTATTTTGTATCTATTTTATTTATCTATTTCATGTTTCTCTGGTGCTTTATGATAGACATGGTTTTCCTCATTTGATTACTGTGAAAGACTCGGCTATCTCATCTGCAATACAAAAGAAAAAGCTGAGAATAATTTTGAACTGTCAGTCAGAAGTTTTCAGGAAACTTTAGAGTGATGTTCTTGTGGCATTTGAAGAGCCCTTAGGAAATATTCTTTATGAGAGCTTGGTATATTTTTTTGCCTTGGAAAACAAGGTGCTTTGGAGGCAGCTATGGATAAAGTCTCAGGCAAAAAGAGAAGGGAAGAAAATAGGGCTGACAGGACCTACTGTAGCTAAGGAATCAGAGTTATGGAAAATTTAAAAGGAAACTGACTTTGTAATGTCCATGTAAAATTAGTAGACAACAACTTTCCTTTTAACTCTGAAACATCAGTTTATGGGAAATGGATTTCACGCAATTTTGAGGTCCCTCAAATGGAGTTGACACAGAGTAAGTAGATTTCCTACAATAATTAACAATTAATAATGAAGGTAGGATGTAGGGCAAAGGAGGTAAAAATTATTCTGACCAATAAGACATGAGTACGCCTAGGGGGATGATCTCTACTTTTCTTGGACCCTCAAATGAATATAAAGAGAAGTGTTCCTAAAAGTGATAGCTACTCACTGTGACTAAAAGATTTTAGTGGAACCCACTTGGTCCTTGGAGACCTACAAAAGTGGCTGATTTTGTTGCAGTAAAACTGCTGAGTGATTATGACATCTTTTATCCCCTATCTTAGACTTAACAGTTAGAAGAGAATCAAGCATTTGAAGCAACAAAATTCAGGGGATATATTCAAACTATGTGAATGTCAATTTACATGGTAGTGATTAAAAATGACAAAGCAATGAAAATAATATAAATTAAAGGAGAAGAAATACCTATTTATTCAAGTTATATATTCACCTCATCCTAGCAAACAAAAAGGCTGGCAGAGTATTTGGTGTATAACAGAAGTGGGATAATTTAATGCAAAATTTAATAAGAAAGTTGATGTAAAGTATTAATATAAACATTTCATTTTAAAAATAGTTTCATAGATAGTATTTATTTCATAAAAGCAACAGCAATGCACATATCAAGGACATCACT
This sequence comes from Microtus oregoni, assembly GCF_018167655.1. Classification (NCBI taxonomy): domain Eukaryota; kingdom Metazoa; phylum Chordata; class Mammalia; order Rodentia; family Cricetidae; genus Microtus; species Microtus oregoni. The sequence goes on from NW_024543084.1 coordinate 3,075,130, forward strand.
GGGTCTTTTTGGAACACAGAGACCTGAGTTACAGTTTAAAAATAATGTTGTTGAATAGTTTTTTGGTAAAAACTATTCACTAAGCATCAAATACACCAGGCAAGACTTCAATTATGGAAGGTTACGTTTCCTTTGTAGCTATACCTAATATGTCATTCGGTCAACAAATATCAACATTTTACATAGATGTCATCAATTTCCAAACAGAGGCACAAGTATATGGAGTAAGTCTACATTAGCTAACTCATTTTCCAATCTCATGGTGCTTAGTTCCCAGGGAAAGTCAAAGGAGAAACACTGCTCTTTTCCTGAACACTGAGCTACAGAAGGGAATAGACTTCAAGAAAATAGTCCAGTCTCCTTCCAATAAATGCCATTAGGGATAATTCCTATGCGATCTGACTCAGTAGTAGCACACTAAGTCATTGGTTATCCTTCTACTGGCTCTGCAGAGCTGTCTAATTTTTTTTTTTTTGAGGTCATTTTATAAAGTAAGACTTTTGGTTGATGCTAAAGGCACTTGTCCTTCAGACTTTTGCCTTGCCAGGAACCCTGCCTTCTCTTTGGAGAAGCAACCCTTCACCCTGTCGAATGCTATTCTCTGTAATTCAGCTCGCATGATATATTTCAAAATGTAAGCAAGCAGTGCAACAAGCTGTATCAGCGAGCATGTCATTTCAGGTTACACGTTGCCGTTCCGGCTTCCTGAGACTTGGGTTGCTGGAATGCTGACCTCCCCAGTTGAGTCAACTGCCATGGGCTATGAGCTGTGAAGAGCAAGGGCAATCACAGCAGAGGAACCTTTGGCTTGCCTAATTTTGCATCCCTGCCTTACTCTGCCCTGCCAACTTGATTTATAAAGATTGTTTCTTATGTGGTTTCAACTTCAAGCTTCAATTTAAGGACAGTGTTGTTTGTTTCTTTCCACTTTTGGTTGGTTGTATCTCCAGTAAATAAATGTATAAGATGACAGCTTTTCACCTTTAGCTTTAAACAAGAAGAACATAGGAAAATCTAAAACAAAAAACCCTGGAGAGTTAGCTATTTTTAAACAGTCTTTACTTGACTGTCCCATTTTAACATTAGGACTGGAGCTATGTGACCATTCCAGAGTTAGTCACTTTTATTTTCTTGTGTGTGTTCTTTTTGCCAGTTTTATCCATTTAGACACATTATTATTTTGATTTTTCTTTTTCCCTCAAAGGCATTTAGAGGAGTTCAAAGAAAGATAGTGCTGAGGATACTACAGTTTCCTTCCATCTTCCTGGTTGAACATTGCTCACTTTGCACAGAAGAACCAAGGCTTAAACCAGAAAAACAGCTTAGATCCTAATTCCAGAAATACCATCCTAGTGACAGGTAATCAATGATTGTCACAAGCAGCTTACAGTATTGGTAGGGGTCACACTTGGCAATGCCCAGCAGTGCAACTGCCTTCTTTTGCCTTTGCTTAGCTTGGTCTCTGATGATCAACTCTTCAATAGTATTTAGTTCAACTCCAGAGACTGCCAGAAGTAGTAAGCATTTGACCAGATTTTCCAGTGTCTTAGGAAAATAAAGCTCCAAGAAGCCTTAGCTGCTGTGGAATGAGAGGCCATTTGACTTATGGGTCAAAATTGGAAACATTTTATGATCCTCCTCTGTTTTCTTTATCTACCTCTAATGTTAAAATTGACCTTCCATTCTTGACAGGTAGCATCCCTTGAGGTAGAAAGAAGTTGTCAGAAGGTACACTTGGTTGACTAATGATCTCTCCTGATGTACTATTCTCTGTCCAAGGAGTAGACTATGTTGTCAAGACCCATGAACCCAGTGGGAGACCCACTACATAGACACAGATTTCTTTCTATTACATGGTACCATACATCTTAAATTCTGGTCATTTTGCCTTTTCAGATGATTAGTTCAGGGGGCAGGAAAGACTATTTCACCATTTCTGAATGTTTTCCACCCTTTAACATTGGATTGTCCAGAGACAGTGTCCATAATTAAATTAATTCCCATTCTATGGAGAGTAGAGTCTCATAGAATCCGCTGATAATCTCATGACAGTATTTTGAAGAGATCAAGCTAATTCTATAATAGCTTAATCTCTGCTCATCCTTTCATTCTTCCCCTATCCTTTTCTTTCCCTTTTCACTTCTCCCCTTCCTGTCTCACCCCCATTTCACCTATACTTCTTTCCCTTCATCTCCACACTCTCTCCAGGCCCCCATTCTCCCTTCATTTCCTCTCTTTCTCCCTCTCTATTTTCTTCATTTCCACTATCTTTAACACACACACACACAGACACAAAGGATTACTATTAATACTTAAGACTGTCTCATTGTTACCATTTTTGAAAGGACTTGTAAACTTGGTTTTTTTTACCTAGATTTTTTTTAAAGCATACAGGGAACTAGAGATATGTACACAGATTGTCAGGCAGGTGCTTACAGGCAAGATGGTTTGGTGTGTATGGTAATATTGGTTTTATAGGTTAAGTATTAAAGTAAAAGCTGGTCAATGTAGGGAATTTTTCTTTGATTGCTGGTTTCATTCTGTTTGCTTCTCTCCTTTAACTTTGAGCCCTGATACATCAGGCACAAAGAGAAGAACAGGTCAATCTGAGTTTTCAGATCTAGAATGAGTACAGAGGTCTGTTTCTCTAAATTAGGCTAAATGATTCTTATCACCAGCCAAATTGATAATCTCTGCAGCAGAGAGTGGTGGGAATTTCCCAGTGGCAGCCTATGAAAGTGCATGTGTCCTAGCATGGAGGCAAAGACCTTGTTCATTCCAAGAGAACATGAGTTCAGTTATTAGCTCAGATTTTGGTGCTGCATTCTGGAGACCCCATAATTATTGCCTAAATAAATAAATCAGTAAACTCAGAGGACAGAAAGCACTGCTCAGATCTAGGTTGCAATTTATGCATATTTTTCATATAACCATTGGAAATAAAATATATAGTTACTCTTGAATAGCAAAATTCAGCCAGTGCTGGAAAATGATCAGCCCAAGTATTGTTTGCATGTTTGAAGCCACTATGAAATTCTACTTATAAACTACAGCTGCAATTACTAAAATACACATGACATAGTATTAGTTTTCTGACTATAGTGAATTCTATAATATTGGAGTATTTATTTTAGTAATTATTAAACATTTATTTAGAAAGGATGTTTGAGATATACCTAAGATTTAAATGAATACTTTTAAACTAATCAATGATTAATCAATTTAATATTTTAATACCTTAGAAATAAATTAATGACTGATCTCATGTCTCAATGGCTCATGAATGTATAAAATTAAACACCTTGTGAGATCTGTTTATAAAATAAATAGAAATTATTTTAATATTATTTGTGAGAATAATATATAGCTGCCATCTCCAGGAATGGAGTCTTTATGAGCATTAGATAAACATACACAGCACAGAATGATGTATTTTATCATTTTCCTATAACATCTTTTCCTGCGTCCTCTGTAGAAGTTTGCATTTTTAAAATAGATGAAGGTTCTCAAATATTTATAATAGAACATTACTCTCTTTAAAAGTTTAAGTTCCTTAAAGACATTGTTAATGTAAGCTACAGTTATTATTACTTATCACAAGGATCTAAAATTGAGTTATTTTAATAATATGTAAGTACCAATTCATTTAAAGGCAACAATAATAAACACATTGGCTATTAAACATGTTTTTTTTTCCAACAAAAACAACTAGTTTTCAAAACAATTCTTTGATGAAGAATTGGCTGGCAGTTTTGCCAATGAATTCTGTGTCTGTCTTAAAAGAAAAGGAAACAGCTCTTCAGAGCTGAAATCTACGGCTAGCCTACTGTGACAGTACATCGTAGAGTCTCTTCTGGATCTCACCGTTCAACCAGATGCCACGTGCATAAAAACGACAAGGCACAGCTTACAAACACTATGAAAACTGTGGATCTGAGAAGCCCAGGAGCCTCCACCCCTCCTTAGATTGCCCTTGAGAGTCATCGGTGTGCCTGTCAGGCACAGTGAGAATTGCAAATTGTTGAATGAACACAGTGGTAAGTTGGTACTCTTGAAAAGTACACAACGGAAAATGAGAGGTAGGTAGAAAATATAAAAGTCTTCTCTCTGTTGTTATAACTTTCTCTGATGTTTTTCTGTTGTCTATTCTGAAGGCAGCTTCAGATGATGACAACTGTTCTCTACTCTCATGAGCAAGCCATCCAGAAAAACAATCTCCAGTCCTAAACTGACTGGTGCCACGTTAGAATACAGACATTTCCTTTTGTCCCTTGCCCAAACTACAGCTGCACAAGTTAGAAACATGTAGTAACACATCTGCAATAACTAAGTAGCTAAGTACAAAAGTCGCTAACTGTTCTTTATTGTTTAAACAGTTCAAAATGGAAGTCAACATGTGTAAAAAGAAGGCTGTTAAAGTCATGAATTTTCTAAGGAGACTTTTTTTTTTACTTGATAGTTTTTTTCTATTTGATAAATGACAAAGAAGTCAAGAGAAAGGAAATTTCTTCTGCTTTCATGGAAGGATTTTCACTAGCCGCCAAAAGCTTGGATATGAACATATAATGATTAATTTACTGTTAGTTTGTCTTCTGCATATGGATACCAATGTGAGGCGTATAACCTAAATTAATAAATTCGTTTTATATTGGAGTTGAATAATTTCCTTAATTGTTTTTGAAAATTACAACTGAGATTGTGTGGGAGATATATTATACATAGAAACAGTAGAAAATTTTCACATAATTGCCTATTTAACATTTTTATCCATATAAAATAATCTTTGTTAATAATTTTATAATGAGATCATCCCTTTCATCTCATCAGTTGTCGGTGAGGAACTTTTCAAAATAAAAGAACTTGCTCAAGCCTAACAGGGAAATGATTTCCCTCAAATCTGTTGGTATTTAAAATTTTCTCAAGCAAAATATATATTTTATCTAATTCATTATTAAATCTTGATTTCTTTCAGCTACTGCATATCCCTTACTGATTACTTAGTTACATTATTTCTACATTATTTTATGCAGGTTGACAACTCTGCTTCATGACCTATGACTTGGATTTGGTACTTTCTTTCCCTGGAAAACACATCTGGCAACAAAGCTGAGTTGTGAAGGTCATCATCATAATGTGGCCTGGAGGAAATCTTCAGTGTATAGTCATTAGGAAGCCCTCCCTGGAAACACTTCACTAAGAGTAAGAAGATAGAGGCTTCTGGGGATTAGAGGGCATTATTTATCCCAAATGTGGTTGGGAATGAAAGCGTTCAGTACCCAGTCCTTCCCTCCAGTCTAGCATGCAGACGCCTGCTCCATTTTCAGGAGGCACCAGGGCTACCATTTCTTCATGTGTTTACCTCCTAAGGGAAGACACACCAATGGACACAGATCGTTATCAGAAGAACGTCAGCCAACCACAGGTCTTAAAAGGCTATCAGGGCATTTTCCTTCCCAGCCTTCTCTCTTCCAGTTTCCTCCCTGAATATTGGCCAATTAACTTCAGCCAATTGCTTCCTGTCCCCAAACTTAGCATTTGATCTGTGGTGGGCCTTAACTTAGTATGTGGTTAATACATTTTCAAATGAGTCTTCTGTGAATATTTTAATAGGACTGAGCACTGTAATCTGTGTGCTCTCCCTCACTTCTTCCACTCAAGGCAGACAAGAGGCTTCCCAAGACTCTCAGCTCATTGGTTCAGGGGCCCTTGAGATTCATTAAAGAGCTAATGACACATAAAAGCTCAGGTTTCATAGTTTCTTAGCCCTCTGTGGCCTTCTATGTGTGGATGCAGCGTCCACCACTACAGCATCCACTTTCAAATTTTTTTAGCTTCATTACTTAAAATAGACAATGGATTTAAAATCTGAGGATGAAAAGTCTAGAATGCTATTGATATTACTAGTTAGCAGGGGGAATGGATAATATTAATACGTCTAATTGATACCTAAAGAGATCTTTTCCCACTTGATCAATTACAAAATACTGTTAATATTGTTTCAGGAGACACTGTGGTTGTATAAGGACTTCATTATAAAGTCATTATTCTATTTTTTCTTCCCAGGAGGAGATGGGAAAATGAAAGAACCATCAAGTACCTCCATTGTCTCTGTGGGTGTAGGGGCAGGCTACAACGATTCATCTATGTTATAGCTCTTTTTACAAGTAAGTCAGATAGGAACGTCAAAGCTCTTACCAAATTTCTACCATTCAACTAGATTTATAACTAACTTGAGTTCTGTGGAAAAACAACACAACTGCTAAAAAATAGCTTAAAAATAACCTATGGACAAGTAGGGACTTTGTTAGATCTGGAAAACAAATGCAGTAGGTTTGGACGTTCTTTATAAAGACAACAATGTGAGAACATGTCATGCTAAAAAAGAAGGCTTCTTCAGGTATTTTGTATAAGTCTTTTATTTTTAATTAAAGGTCATTGCTTGTTAATGATGCGGGGGAGAGGTGTTAGAATACAGAGCTCTCAAAGGTAGCCATCAAAGTCTTTTCCCTCAGCTTTGTTTTAATATTATTATTAAGCTGCTAATTTGGTGGAGGTGATCATTAGCGTTTTAACGCGAAGCAAAAGCTTCGGGACAAGAACTTCTGGTTGAAGATCAAGATGAGAGAAACTGGTTCAGTTATGGCCTTAATAATTGTAACCGTGGGGAGTCTGGCAGAGCCAGTTTTATGAATTAATATAATATACAATCCACCAGGTACAAATGGAGAGGACAAACAAAGGAGAATTGCAAGCAGCAGCTACACTGGGACTGTGTGGATGAGAGGGAGTTGTTTGACAAATGCAGGTTGATTCAAAGTGGGCACCAGTACAGTACCGCAGATTCCTCTTCCAACAGGAGACTGCGGAGCTGAGGGCCAAATGGGTAGGGAATTCAACCCAGAAGAATAAAACTGGGAAAGACCTTTTGGAAAGCAACTAATTGTACATATCCCATTATCCTATAATGTTCCTTGTGGGGTTTTCTTTTCTTTAAGTGGATTAAATCAAACACAGAGTTGATGTTTTTGTGTGTTCTGCTCCTGAGATATAACAACTCTTAGACAGAAGTTATAAACAATTTGGTCTAGGGTCTGCTATCCATCTACCGAGGAAAAAATATGCCACTAACCTTTTCTGATTAACAACACGTATCATTTTATCCTGGAGCAAACCGTAAGCAGGAAAAGTAAGGTTTGAAAATGTCCATTCAATTCACTGCGGACAAAACAGGAGGGCGTGTGTGTGTGTGTGTGTGTGTGTGTGTGTGTGTGCGCGCTCGTGGGCGGCTTGTTTTTACCTCTGCCCTGATGTTTGCACTTTGATTCTATCTTTGAACATTTATTTTACATGTTGCCGCCAAGTGTCATTTTCTGGTCAGTTTTGACATTTTCCCTTCCTCTCATATTGCAAAGACTAAGTGAGTCTCTTAAACAAGAATTGATACTTCCTATGGAAAAGTTAAAAGTTTCGAGATTTCCTGGAACAAGAGAGGAAAAAAAAATAACATTTAAAACATTAGCTATTTCTAATATTATTATAACATACACACATGTATATCAAAGCACACAGATTCATATAGATAAATACTATTACATATCCATGAATAGTCACTTTTCTGTAACTGTATGTCTTAATGAGATTTTGGCAGTTTCTGCAGCACCAATCACTAAACGTTTGTGACTGGCATCAAAATGCATCTCCAATGCATATGGACAGAAGCACAGGAAGCTCCTATATCACATTCTTGATTGTCAATATTTAACTTTCACTGTGATGCATCCCAGAAACTTGTAAGTACTTGACATCTTAACTGAGGATTCCCTGGGATGCTCTATTCTTTCCAGCTCAGGGACAGGCACAACCAACCATCCATTGTCTCCCCTATCACAACATTTAAAAGCCCCCCCCCCCTTTCTACTGATAGCCAATCCTTTTCTGTTTTCTTTGTCATTGAACATTGACATGAATATATTCTTTATTTTGACTCCATCTGTCTTTACTCCACCAACCTAGGACAAGCTACCTTGATTTACTATGCAGAGACTATGATAGAGTGCCACATAGTCCCCTGTGTTTTTACCTTTTTTTTCTAACTCTTCTCTCCCTCAGCAGAGGGACTTAATCAGCTTAGAATCCTTCAGTGACCTCTAATTGTGCATGAAATGATAAATCCGAAACTCACAGTAGACTCCAAAGGTCTTGAAGATCTAAGGAATGCCACCTCTTCAATATTTGCTCATGGTTGTTCATCTTTTATTAGTACTTACATCTACCCAAAATTATTTAGTTTACATTAGGTAAGTATCCTGAATAAGTTCCCCAATTCTTACAGAAACTAAATGTGAACATGTGATACATTTCTGAACCATAAGTCTGGTAGAGATCACTAAACAGGTTTTGTTTTTATTTCTTTTTCCTTTCTTCTCTTCTTCCTTGTTTATTTAAGTAAGTTCAACTTGCACATGGATCTTTTCCCTTTTCATGTCTTCCCTGGAATTTGTCTGAAAAACTAAAGCCTGAAAGTAAAACAGCCACCTGCTGGCCACAAAAACAGAAGCAATAGGAAATGAGCTACATTGGAAAGATAGTGAGCAGAAAGAGGACAAAGACTCATGTCTATGACAATTTTTATCCTGACACTAAAATTGATTAGGAAAGTTCTGTCTCTGTGTTACTAGCACAGATAGACACACACACACACACACACACACACACACACAGACACACACACACACACACAGAGAGAGAGAGAGAGAGACAGAGACAGAGAGAGAGAGAGACAGAGAGAGAGAGACAGAGAGAGAGAGAACAATTCATCACATAAAATGTTACTTTTTAATCCTCTATGTTTACTTTTCCAGTACATAGAACTAAATACAAACTTCATTGCTTATAAAAGGGCATATGACTATTTCTAGGTAGAATTTATTATCCAGATAGGTGGATGATTTTCCTTCCTGGAGCCAGGTATACCTTGAAGCAGTCTGACAGCAACCACAAGTATACCTTCTATAGTTTTGGAAGACAGAAACAGGAGCATCCTACAGGAGCATCCTTTGTCCTCCCTGCAAGCTCTCTCTTAGATCAGACTGATTAGAAATGGCTAGAAAACTGCAACATTGTCTTCCTTTCTGGTGCTTCTGCTAACTCTAGGTCAGTTCCTAACAGGGCAGTCACAGTCACTGCTGGTCCCTGTCTGCTTAACTCTACTGCTAGTTCCCTATGATTCCCATTGTGTCGCTTCTTGAGTGTTCCAGTCTCTTAATGAAAAAATGTGAAAGGCTGAAGAGCAACAGGATTCTGGGTATTTCACAAAGTAATCCCCATGGAGCAGAATTACTTGGCCAGTTTGGGCTATTTTACTCTCTGAATGCTGTGGAAGAGGTGAGCTTCCCATTTTGAGCTCAGTTTCTTCTGAAAAACTGACACAGCAGTGTCTTCTCTATTGGTGGGGAAAAGCACAATTTTTTTTGGCCTTTGTTCTTCCTGTGTATCAATCCAACAGATGCAAGAAGAAAGACCACTGACCTAAATCATGGCCAAAGCTTTATTAATGTACAAGGTTTGAACCCATAGAGCAAGGTTCAAGAGATCAACATTTGACAAGGGAAAGATAATGGTTTTTATAGCTCAGAAGTAGGTTTTTCCAAATAGGCAATTTGGCAAACAAATAGGTGGTGTAACAGAAGCAGGACATAAGCATAAGAAGTTGGTCATAACAGCCTTGTGAAACAAAGGTATGGCTGCAAAGTGGTCATAACAAGGTGGTCATAACAACAGGTGGTCATAACAACCTTTAGGGACAAAGGCATGTTTGCTGTATCCTGGAATAGGCAGTACAGAACTATATGGAGTTAAGGTTACAGGTAGGGCATAGCCCAATTCCTGAGAAACAGATTTAAGCATAAACAGGAATGAGTATAGTTTGTCTTTACTGTAAGGTGACTTTCTTTTTTAAAAAAATTGAGAATAGATTCTTCTCTCATACACTGTATCCTGACCACACTTTCCTCTCTCTCCACTCCTCCCAGCTTCTGCCAACTTCTTCTCTGCCCCAGATTTACTCCCACTTAGTTTCTCTTCAGAAAAGAGCAGGCCTCCAAAAGGCAACAAGCAAACATGGAAAAACTGGGTACAATAAGACAAGGGAAAGCCCTTATATCAAGGCTGAACAAGGTAACACAATAGGAGGACAAGAGTCCCAAGAGCTGGCAAAAGAGTCAGAGACATACTTACTCCCACCATTAGCAGTCCCACAAGAAGATCAAGCTAACAACCATAACACAGATGCAGAGGACAGGGTACAGACCCTTCCAGGCTCTATGCTCGCCTCTTCAAACCCAAGATGGAAGCAGGTTGGTTTATCATGGGTTTTCATAAATGTTTTCTTTGAAAATTCAGAAAGATAGGATTAGTTGGGTATCATTGGAGTAATAATACTTTGAGCCTTATAAAGTAATATTCAATGTAATTTTGGCAATATTTGGCATGAGGTCTGAATTTGAGACATTTTCAATCAAGTAGGTGCTTTACATTATAAAACTATAGTTTCTTACTGAATAGCAGGAAGAAAGATAGAAAGTTTATAAAGACAGGAAGAACACCACGGCTATAAATAATAAATAACTATATAATTTAAAAGGTGAATAATTGCAGTAGAGTTCAGACAAAAGTAAACCTTACATAAAACTGAGCATAGGAGGTTAAGTTTTAATTGGGTCTTAGTAAATTTAGTAGGTATAAACTCAGATACTTCTGATTCTCACTCATTCCCTCCTGGGTAAGAAACACCCTGCAGGAAGCCCAGCTTTGGTATTAGACTTTCTTAGAGTTACATTTTACCACCATCGTCAGTTTGCTGTGGTTAAGGGTTAAGAAAATTTTCTGTTATACAGCACTGGTCCAAGCACAAAGTGGATGCTTCCAATTGTTAAACATTTATATTAGTGTAATGCAACAGCTAACCATGAGTCAGACCAAAAGAGAGAATCCAACAAGCATCAATAAAATAACAGCATATTTCAGAGAGCTGAGTAAGAAGCCAAGCTGAAATCAAGGAGAACCTGAATAAGCACTCAAGTTGGTTTTAATCAGAATAGGTGAGAACATGGACAGACATTCACAACCTCTTTACTGAAAGGATGTGAAAGAATGGCAGGATGGCTAGTTTAATCAACATGGTGACTTAAGAAAAAGCTAACTTACTATACAAACACCCACAGGCTCTTTGTACATATCATATTCTTTCATCTTTTATTTCTCTGAAGATGATAGGTATCTTTACTTTTCTGTTTTGTTTTGGTTTTGAGATAGGGGTTCTTTGTCTATCTCTGGCTGTACTAGAACTCATCTGTAGACCTCTGCCTCCCGAGTGCTGGGATTAAAGGCGGGTACCACTACCTTCTGACTTACTTTTACAGTTGTCTTACTAAGAGCACTGAAAGACCCTGTCATGAGTCCACACTAATGTGATCAATAGCGGGCAGAGCCAGGATTTGTCCCCAAGTCTGGCCAACACTACCCCAGATTCATAATCAAGGGACTCATAGTTACTGCATGGAGTGGAAAAACACATTGCAAGGACTATCATGGAGATCTGCGAGGGTAGGAAACACATCTGACTTTATAATCCCGAAAGTATCTTAGTCCTCACTGACCGAAATGTGACTGGTTCAGTCTTTGAACTTGGACCTTGTACTATACTGAAAGGGACAATGACCGCTGAAAACTCTGACAGAACCAAGAAGGGCCACTTCTTATCCAACTAAATCTTTAATTCTTTTTTATTAGAGATTTATGGCCATGGGCACAATCATTTCTGTCACCAGAAATCAGCAAAGGATAAAGATTCATGAAGTTTTATTTATGTAAATGACCTCTCCAATGTATGAAACACTTTGCCTTCCTCTTTCAAAGGCTTATTCCTACATAGAACCAGGAATTTAGATAGGTTATACCCAAGAGATCTGTGTGTGTTGATTTCACTTAATGATGGAGTTTCACATGGCCTCACTGGGCAAGTCAAAGTTCGACTGGAGACATTAACATTAGAATTGGTGGCTCAAACACCACTAGGAAGCTTCATCATTGGGGGTCCTCTTGTAAGCTTGAGGAGCACTGAGTCATTTAGATGGGACAGCAGCGGCTTAGTTTCTATGGATTCTTGACGGTTTTTTGGGGAACCAGCTTATCACAGAAGCATTCTAAATACAAATACAAATTTTCATAGGGCAGTGGCAATGTTAAAATGTCAGTGCAATTAAAAAGACAGAAGGAAGAAGAGTAAAACGGAGCTGCCGCAAGCAGGATCCCAACTGTAAACCCAGATGCCCTGCGAGGCCTCCGATCTGTGCTCCTGAGGAGTGCTTTCTCCTCGTGTGACACTACTGTTCTGTTTCTATAAAGGCTTCTATTGGATAAAACACCGGCTGCTGGAGAAGTTTTAGGTCTGAGGAGCTAAGTTGAGACTGTATCTGTAGAGTTCGTGTTCCTGTGTTTCCACTTCTTAGGGGCTTTCGCATGCTCCAGAAAAGGAGATAAAAATTCACACAAAGTTTCAAAAACTTCAAGTTGAGATTAATTAGTCAAAAATGCATGATAAAGGGTAAGGGATTAGATTATTACTCAAGACTAAGCTGGCTTAATTTGGGATAAGATCTGCTGCATCTCGTCTCGTGCCTCGTTGCTTCTGAGGGCCTGTTGCGTGCCTTCTGATGAGTGTTCTGAGTCGCCACATGTTGTTCTGACTTCCAAAGCAGCCTCCCATCATTTCAGAATGATTTTTTTTACAAAACATGTGACAGTTAAGCCACAGATAACCCAGAGTAAACAGAGTATTTATAACTCGCTGACAAGAGAACACCATTCCCTTACACAACACAGTTACGCTTTTAGTGTTGTCTAAGAGGCAGCAAGATGTTTGTTAATTTACAGCGTAAGAGTCTAAAATTGAAATTAAACCCAAAGGAGAAAAATCTGAGTAAGAAAATTCATCTTTAGCTATAAAGAAAGATTGTTTTTATACTGTCACTGAAATGTGGTAGAGACTACATTTCCAAATTTATGAGGAGCAACTGTCAGCTTCTGAATTCCCATGTGTAAAGACAATTGGCACACTCCGACTTTCTGCACGGTGTCCTCACATGGGAAAAGGCTGCCAGTCCGTGACTGTAAGGTACTCAATGTGGCATTCAGGACGAAGCAGGCCATATGACTTTCAAGAAAGCATCACACCTCCAGCTAAGCATGTACATTCAAAAATGCTAATAAAAATAAATAAAGAAATAAAAACCCATTTCACCTGAATACAAATACCTGGGGACTCAATTGTGTCAGCAGATAGGGCGCCTGTTTGTAATCTATCAACCTCAGAGAAAGCACTTGATTGGCAGGAAGTCGGGGTAGACTGTGGTGAGAACAGTCTCTAGAAAGTCTATACATTGTAGGTGAAAAACAGTTTTCAGACTTCTAGGTACAGGATGGTGATCTTTGGGAAGCATAGGTCATCCAAGACCGGCCCCAATGAAAGAGGTGGAAGACTTGGCATGGAAAAGAGCAGCGTGGGTGAAGCACAGCAGAAGGTGAGGAGTAACACCACTTAGTACGTCCGGAATCTAATACACATTTCTTTATCCATTCTCGTAGATAGACAGCTATTTACTTATACCATATGGGAGAAACAAAAACTTATAAGGATTCAATAGTGCCGTCTGGTGCATGATCAGGTGATTAAGATCAGAAAAGCACTTCTCCTTGGGCAGAGCTGTTAACAGAGTAGTTCATCGTAATATCCTACGGACACTAACACTGTGTCTTGGCTCTAGCATGTCTAAGCAATTCAATAAATTTCTCATATAAGTGTTCCTTTTCCTTCCTTCCTTCTGGGTGGAATACGCCTCAAGATAGTTCTTCAGTGACTCACCCTGTGGTCCAGGCTTTCCTTCATGGATAATGTCGCTTTTGATCTAGTGTAAGCACAAGATTGGTGGCACATTATAAGGGCGATAGTGGTTTGTTCATCTTCCCTAGACAGGAAAACACTAATGGTAGGGGCTGCTCTGATAGGCTTATACGTTAAATCGAGTACAAGCTGCAATCAATCCCACATGACTTCGTAAATGATGAGGACCCGAAGGATAAAGTTCCACCAAACCTCGAAGCAAAAAACCAAGTGAAAATTTTAGAAGGCCAGAACATGACAGTTTTGATTCCTCTGTAAATGTCTAAATTAGGTCTGTGTTCAGTTTGTACTGAAATCAAGAACAAAGATGAGACAAACAAATATATTAATATTTTATTTTTAGCCATAAAGTATTATTTTAACACCAATTCAATTTATCATTAATTTTATTAGTACAAAGGAAGAGTCAAACTCAACAGTGAGTAGAAGAGGACCGACATACTTTAACCAGATAAGAATAACAGCAGCTTCTTCAGCTGTCAACATCATCCTCCACGAACCTGTGTGTATCCAGCAAACAGGGCACAGAAGAGGTGTCCAACTATACACACGGGAGTTTAAAATCATGTGGAAACCCACAATTCTAAGCATGTTTGAAAAAGAAAAATAATTTTATTTGTGATCTACCACCACAGAGAGACATCCTACAGGAAGTGAAAATAAAGAATATTGCTTGGTTCCCTGGCCATTTTCAAGCATCGTGCATGTGGGTCAAAATGAAAGCCGGCGATCCTAGCAACAGCACCAAGAGTTAAGGCAGCGCTGCTGCCATGAAACGGGCAGGCTGAGCCCTGGACCGCAAGGATTAGGAGTTAACCTCACTCAAAGGTAGGTAACCTGCCAGGAGACAGAAGCACTCTCTGCTCTGTAGCCCTGCTTCCAAAGCAATTCTGACATTTGTAGAAAGTGCCAAGACATGTTTGTTGAAGAAGCCCATGAACAAATGAATGTGTGAATGGGAGCAGCTGGCCTGTTCTGCTTTCTAGGTGGGGACACTCGAAGGATACACGGGTGGAGCTGACCTAGTGATCACTTAAAAAAAGAAAAATATGCATTTGGAGAGGATAGGCTTCAGCTGTAGACAAGAACTTCAAGAATGTCACATTGTCCCTGTGTGTAAGTGTTTCTCTCTCTGTCTCCCTCCCGCTTTTAATAGCATAGAAGTTAAGGCTACTACATCAGGAGTTTAAATGTCTTTCTTGTCTATTTGGTCGTGGGCTATTGGCATTAACACTGTCAATAATTCATAGTGAAAGAGGAAGCCGCTGGGAAGGGTTGCCCATTGTCGGGCAGTGATCAATAGGTGAGACCCCAGAGTGTGATGTATTGTCAAGTAGCAGCTAGATTCGCTTTCCTGTGGATTCTCAAAATTGCAGAACTTACACCCAGTTTGCCTGACCCGTGCTGGGCTTATATCTTCATTAACCTTGTACCTCTGATTAAAGACTGTGCCTTAAACAAATTTACGAAGAAAACACCAACTCTCAGTCTCTGTGATCTGGCAGTGGGCCTGGAGGTTTGGGTTTCTTGATGTTAGTTTCTATTAAACCAAACTGTCACTTTGTTTTCCTGTCTTTCTATATTGGGTCACTTGGTGCTACGTGATATGATCCAGGACAATTCAATTCAAGGAGACACATGTCCCTTCTCATTGCGTACATGAAACTGTAGCTCCCTTTCGCCCTGTGGGAAAGAGAGCAGGTCAGGTGCCCAAAGGTAACAGAGGAAAGTTTAGAGCAACCATTACTGCTCCATGCCAGAGATCCTGTATAAACATAAGGCTAGACACAGTGTGACGACTCACACTGCATAAAGGAGCAGCATTCTGATCACCTTTGTTTCTGATGCCTTGGGAAGGCAGTGCATAAAAACAAGGCTGCCATTTCTGAATACCATCAAACATAATATAAGAGCATCTTGGAATCTCAGGAAAAATAAGGTCACTTATTGAAATTCCTTCTAATTTTCAGTTATTTGGCTTCTTTATTCCGGGGTGTAAGCAGGCTGGATTTATTCCTCGTTGGAATTTCTGGGTGACCTCTGGATATTGACACACCGATTTGCTTCCGTGTGGGCTATTTTACCCAAATGTCAGAATACAAATCAATGTTGATATGACCTGATAACTAGTCTATGTCAGCGACTACATTGTTTCTCAAAGAATTATGCGTAGGGAAAATGCATCCGATAGAATGTGAGAATAGTGTCCACCGGAGAAAAATCATGATGCTGACTTTCAGGGTGGAAAAAAAAAAAACAGAAAAAGATTCAATGCTGTAATATAGCAGTTGTAATGAGAAAAATGGAGGACTAAGGGAAGTTGGGGAACAGGGAAAGATAAAGAAATTCTGAGTCCCCTTTCATTTTTTCCTCTTTCTTGTTTTCACACACTTGCTTCTTTTTGGCATTAGCGCACCCTTTAACCTGCTTGACATATGACAAACACTTGTGCTGTTACAGCTCAAATCCCCCACCTCCTGCCCCCGTAAACTTATTGTCAAGGCACTGAAAGTAAATAGGAATCACAAAATCTTTCACCTGAGAGAAGCTCCATAGGAGGCTGCGTGGAGCTGAGACGGCATCACGTCTGCCAGAGCCACAAGGCTGCCCATTTGCTAATGAGTTGCAACAAGCATTAACGGACAAAATAATGCCTCAGCCTTCCACGCCGGTGTTTGGAGATGGTTCTGCTTATCAGGTTTTAATATGCTCTTTGAAAACTGACATGTGCTTTCCCCACAGCTCTTTAGGAACACAGGGACTCAAAGGCTGGAGAGAAGACTTCCAATGTTTCCGACACAAACCTGGGAGGATAACTAAACAGATGGCAACAATAAACCGAATCGGAACACATCAGGGAGTGAAGTCCCTTATTAAAAGCCCTGCAAGTTGAAGAGAGGGACGAGAGGAAAGTAAAATCCAAACCCAGACTCCGGGGAATTGTTTTAGCCGTCAACGGCTTTATGTCATTGGTGACCTCAGAAGCCGAGGCTAATCAACCATTTAGGGATGGATTTACTAGCGTCTAGGAGAGGGCACCTGGAGGTCTGTGCGCTCACTCCACTACTCAGAACAGGAGTGGGAAGACAAAGTCTGTGAGACTATCAGACAGCTACTCAGGACTTCCCTCAAAAGGCCTCAGCATCACGCAAAGGCAGAAAGACAGACAGACACACACACCGGCACACTTCAGACCTTTGAGCATCCAAATGCCCCCTGACACATTCCCTTCTCCAAATCAGAAGTCAGAGGTCTGATACATTCCTTGCACCAGTGGACAAAAATCTAGGTATTAAAAAATTCTGTGATGATCTATGTACTGAAAATATATTTGGACTCATTTTTGGTGCTAGAACAACCCCCAATTTATTG
This sequence comes from Microtus oregoni, assembly GCF_018167655.1. Classification (NCBI taxonomy): domain Eukaryota; kingdom Metazoa; phylum Chordata; class Mammalia; order Rodentia; family Cricetidae; genus Microtus; species Microtus oregoni. The sequence goes on from NW_024543084.1 coordinate 3,092,462, forward strand.
TGCCCTAAAAATAAATTAAGATTCCACTTATTTTTTAAAAACTTAAAATTGCCACTACATAGTGAGCTGAACCTATGGCAGATTAATAAGCTTATATTGATATGTCTGTCTGCAATATATATATATATATACACTTCTATATATATATACATACATATATATATATATATAATTTTCCAGAAATACAGATGATTACAAAATCATGTAATACAAATATGTATGTGCTTACTTGTGTGGTGTTTCTTTATAGATATGTATACATACTATATATGCAGATACAGAACTCAGTATGCATTCACATATGCTCTAAGCCTGTATATGCAGAATCTACTTTATGTAAGAAAATATCTAGGCATTACAAAAATTTTTAAAGATATTAATGAACCATCACACGTGCAAAGGTGGCATGGTATTACATCAAGTGTCTATAACCTGGGGTTTATTTGAGCTGCTGTTTGCCGTTTTCTCTCTCCTCTGCCTAACTCGGAGAACTGTGTGAACCCTACTTATGAATCAATGATTGTTCATCTTCAGGAAGTAAAGAACTATTCACTATGCCTTGTTTTAAGTTAACCTTGCCTGTAATCACGGTCTAATAAAAGGTGATTTTTGAAAATTAATGCAAATGTTAAATCTGGAAAAGATACAACATGCAGGAAAACTTGAATTCATTGGCAAAACCCATTCTTTATCTTGGCTTTTACCTTCCTAAAAATGGCAGGTCACCTTTGGAGCGTGTCCTCAGACTCTCTTCCTAATGCTGATTAGAGTTCGGAGTTGTTTGGTGGGTAGGGTAAAATATGAATAAAGGAAGATGCACTGCAGATAACCGGTTGGAAAAGCACTCGGAATATTAGGTAGCCTCTTTCAATTAGAATGTATAATTTCAGATTACTGACTGAACATCATGGGACTCGAGATTTTGATTCATCAGTGATTCTCCTTTATGTCTCACGAAGATGTAAAAACCAGATCCCTGCTCTCCCAGATTCCGGCTTCTCCACACGGTGCTGAAGTTCTTACCTGTGATCTCCAGTGCTGCTCTGCCCCCTTGTGCTGCTGTGATGAACTCAGCAGAGAACAGTGTGCCTTCCTCTTTGTACATGAACTACAGAAAACCCCACTGTCACGTCTCACTTTTCTGGCAAGTTCAAGGTCGGTGTCTAGCTATTTTCAGCTCATCTCTTCTTGAGCCATGCAGAGAAATGACAAGGTAACGTGATTCGGGGTCAGCTGTATTACAGGAACCGTTACATAAAATGGAGAAAGTGAAAATCAATCCTAGCTGACAGTGACTTCGGGATAATCAGCGCTCCCTGGATGCCTCTGTCATCTCGCCTGCATCAAACACCGTGTGACTTCTGTCAGATCTTTTTAATAAAACTATATTCTCACTTTCAGCAACCTAAATAAATGCCATACTGGGGCTGAGTCTTTCTAGGCTAGTTTAGCCCTCTAGATTTGTTTAGCCCTCTCTAATACTTCCTCGGGAAGCCACATAAGTGACACCTGTTATCCCAGGTTTGTTATTGACCTGCTATGAAAGCATTGCGGCAAAAACTGCCACATTGAGTGATGTGTCTGAGCTTCCCTGTGCACTTCTGTATCCCATGAATTAACCCAACTCCTGTCTCCACACACTCCTCAAGCCCCCCACAGCGCTACCTCCTCTATTTTCTTCTGGGTACCTATATCCTCATCCATCATTTCTTGTTGGGGACAGGTCTCTTTCAGCATTTTTAGGTGTTTGTTGAAATTTCCCTTTTTATCACTGTGTTTTTACTGAGCCGCGGCCCCTAACCCAGAGTCGGGAAGGAACGGAGTGTTTAACAAGATGCTTCACGACAGTGACATTCCTTCTGCTGACAGCACCTTGCATGTCAGTTTCAGGAGGGAGCATCTCTGTCCCACCCACCTTGTGCTCCCAGGAAACTGAAGCAGGCAGTCCTCCATTGAGGCACAATGTACCATAATATTAGTTGTCAGTAAATTCAAAGCCCGAACTACTAAAGCTATAAAATGGATTAGAAGCAATTTAAAAAAGAATTAACAAACTAGAGTAAGAGTATACTGTCAACAAACAAATGCTCCATCATAGGACTGTAATTTGGAATTTTAATTACCCCTCTGCTCTGTAACAAAACAATGTCTGAACTGGCAGCGATTTGAATCTCTCACAGGTCATTGAGCATTCTAGTTAATTACTCTATGAATAGCCTGTTTTTCTCCCCTCTGGAAACACGTTTCTAATGGCAGTCAAGGTCTGACAAATGTGTCATCTACATAATTAGCTAGGAAGCAACACAAAACATTAAACATGCTTTGTGCCGACAACTATCAAAACATTTCATTTGTTGTCAATTATTCATTACTTTGTAGGTTCTGAAGGGGTTGTTATTATGGAAATAAGTCCAGATGCTAACAAGGTTAGAGTTTTGGATTCAAATTAGTAATCAGAGGACTAACTTTTAAAAAAATGTATCTCGTGTACATTCTGCACCACGTTCAGTCAGTAGGAGATTCTAAACAAATTTAGCTCCGTGCTGAAGTTGAAAGGAAAACGATGCTTGCCACATGTGTGAACTCTGGAGCCCTGGCTCATTCTTTGAAGTATGGACTCTTTAATTTGACCATAAATTTCCCCCACCTTTTGGGAACCCCAATTTGTACTTGGTAAATAGAGTTAAAAGATTTCCCAGCATGAAATGGCACGGGGTGGCACAGACAGGGATGGAAATCTCTGGCTGGGGTTTAATCTTCTCTGGGGCATGTTATAGAAAAGTGGGAATTCGGACTAACAAACTTTTTCATCTGCCTCCACAGCCTGGCTGCTAACAGCTGGAGACCGGTTACCTTAGGCAACCTGGGAGTTTCTGTTTATTGTTCTTGTCTCCTTCTTTTTTAACTTGGTACGTCTGATGTCTTGCTTGCTTCTTGTAGCATTTTAATATCGTGTACAAAGCTGAATACCATCTTGAAAGCAACCCTGCTAACGTTTACAGAGGGTACAAAAAAGATTCTTCAACAGAATTGACCTCTCAGTGGCAAAGAAAATTGCACTGGAAGACACATGATTGCATCGTCGTATCAGAGCTTTGGATCTGCAGAGAGTCTCGCTCCACTGTCCTCCAGCCTTTCCTTATAAACCAAAATGGCTCACAAATGTCATCTACAATAGTCCAATAAAGATTAGGAACAAAACACTGTCCTTACGCTGATGAGATAAGGAAGATTCAGCTGCAGAATGCAGTATAGAAGAACAGTTCACGAGGCTTGTTCTCAAATCAGAAAGATAGAATTCAAATTGCATTGGCGTGTGTGTTTAAAATTTAATTGAAATGATCAGTTTGTTTTCTGTGTAATGTTCGATCAGATGCCTGTGTCACGGAGCTAGATAAAAAAGAAAAGAAGGAAAACAAATTCTATCAGGGAAATCAAGAAGACCTGTTATCTTCAGGGTGTGCAGAATATGTCAGGAAATAATTCTACCCTGTGCACCGAGAATGCCCAATTAATAAAAAACAGATCAGTCACTCACTACGAGAAAATAACGGCCTGTATCTATGTTTTCCAAAGCAAAGTGGAAGGCACATCTTACATTAAATAGGACACATTAAAATAAGCTTTAATAATCTTTATGCAAAAGGAAACTAATCCATTTTCAGTTCATACGATCCATGGCAATAAAAGGAAATCATCAAACTAAAAACAATTTTAGAAATGGCTACAGTCTCTCATTTAATTAACATGCAACAGATCATATATTTATGAGGAAGTCAAAATATTTAGGAAGTCTATAATCCTGTAAGCCTTAATGTGGTATAAAAACAACAAATAAATGCAAAGTGTTACTGTTACACATGCCTGCCTGATCAATGGTTTTCACATATTGATCTATAAATGGAGTTGACAGTCTGTGTTGCCTGCACATTTTCCAAGCAGCGCTATTTTTGCACAAAACCAATACGGGCAATTACCTTTGTTTGAGATGCCAAGTCTTATCAATTCAATGTGATTTAGTGTCATTTTAATTAAATATCGGGATCCACTTCAGGACAATTTATCCAAACAAAGCCTCAAACTTAACTATAAGCTTGATTTGAAGTAAATATGGACATGCCCTACAATCTCATAATATTTCTCAAAAAGTCTGCTAAACAGAAGGCTTATATTTTTAGTAGTGATTTTTATGTCTGCCTTTTTGGCTAGCCACAACTTTGGCAAGTGTCCTATAACGACAGAAGTAAGAAACAAAAGAAATTTGTTTCTTCTTTCTCCTGATAATACATTGAAATGAGAGACAGAGAAGAGAGAGAGACCAGGAGCAGTGTGTTAATGGGGGTGAGAGGGAACTCGTATGTTAACACTCAGGGATGGCTCGACCTAAGTCCTCATCGAAACATCAGTGAAAACATATTTCCCTCTTCATGATGGCCATGAATGTAGTAATGCCCTTCTGTGGGTTTGCGGGATGGGAATGGTGAATATTCATGCTTGTCACTGCTGAAGACACCAGCATTAAATGCTGAAATGGCTCCAGCCTGCAGATCCTGTGTTTGCAGCTTCCTGGTTTGGACTGCTTACACTGTTCATTAATATCTATTTTAAACTGTCTGGTAGACTGGAGCATCCCCACGATAAATAGGCTTCGAAGTGCACTGAACCTTTGGCACTAGCTCTTTGCTGGATTGGACATTGGCCTTTCTGCCCTTAGACAGGCAACTTCCCTTGCTCCGTTTTTTTTCCCCTTGCCGACTGCTTTTTCAACTAGTGTGTTCTGGAAAACAAGCCACCCTCCTTTCAGGGGTCTCACTGTGCACCTCTGCATGGAACAATTGATCACTGTGGAAACCAGGGAGTTCCTTTCCACTCAACTGGAATGTTCTGTCTTTCTTTTATGGAGAGGCAATTTTCTTGCAACCTGCATCCTTCCACATCCAGTAGTCCTAGCTCCTTAACGTTCCCTGAGTATCAAATTAACCTCTTGAAATTTTGATATTGATTATTTGATGATTAAAGAGAACAACACATTCAAAATCCCCATATTCCCAACCAAATTCACCTCTGCTTGTAATTTTGGGGGGTTGAAAAACTACATTAACATTTCAAAATACCTTCAATTTTCAGAATCTTAAAAGACTTACAAGTGACATATTATATATTATAAGTACACAGTCATATAAAAATGCTGCAACTCAATAAATGAAATTATGAATTAATGAAAAAGTCTATTGATTTTATCCTAAAACATTAAAAATAATAATGAAATCACTGGGATTATCTGACGATTTATGCAATTTGTTAGTCCAGTAGTTTAAAATGAGACTTTCCAATGAACAGTTATTATAAACAAGACATTTTTATTGAACAAGACACACAGCATATGCATGACCTCCAAGTACGTAGTGTTTCTTTTGTAGAGACACCATGTGTGTGTGTGTGTGTCTCCTAACAAACTGCTTTGTGTAAACACGCGTACACATTTTTAGGGTATCTCGCCCCCACTTCCAAATGCGAACTCTCCCCCTTGACCTCACACCATCACCCAACTTCTGAAGAACCAAGCAGATAACTTTAACAGGCTTGTTTGAATAAATATGCCAAAATACTTTACATTCTGTCAGTATCTAGTCAGAGAATTGTGCATGGGAAAAAAAAAAGATGAGAAGAACTGAGACAGAAAGAAAATTACTGCCATGGCAGGCTTTCAATACAGACTCTCTGAGCCAAGTTTCCTCCGTGAAATGACATATCCTCACTAACATACCCCCTTTTATATAATTATGCACCGAGTACCCATAACCAGAAGTAACTTTTATTTTTGTTCCTTATCGAGGAATCCATATTGCTCAGACTAAGAATGCGGAAACAAAAACTGGGATAATTACAGCTAATTTAACTTTGGAAAACTCTTTTTTTTCTCCAGCCGTCCAGCCTACAACCCCCCAAACTAAAGTTATGTAACAAGGTAATACCAACAATGAGAAACTGCATGATAAAATCCTGCCCAAAAGTAAAAAATGCTAATTTTGTCTCATTTAGCAGCTGGATACAGAAATGCTCATTAGTTTTAAGAGGGTTAATCCTTTTAACTTTTGCATATTGATATGCCAATTATGCCTAATTGTACAAGAGGCATCAGTCAAGGTAATAGTGCATAAACACATGAAAGTTATTAAGTACATCCCAACATGTAATAAAGTAGGTGTTAATTGGTAGCTGAGTTCTGCGGGCTATTGAGGTGGATAATTCATTGAGAGATGGATCACTTGTAATTTCTCTCCATAATTCCTTTTGCGGTCTCATGCTGTGATGTTTTCATGCTTGTCAAAAACAACTGCGGCATAGTGCCTTTTGTTAAACACAGCCAATAAAATATGCTAGGCATCATTAAATATACTTAACTTCTAAACTTTTCTCAAGGTACAGTTCTTCTGGAGGGAACATATAGAGAGTCCGATAATTGACTCCAACCACTGTCTCAAGCTCATAGTTGAGAAACAGTTGAGCTGGCTTGAAAGCGGAGGCAGCTGACGGTGCTGTGCCTCCCAGCAGACAATCGTTGTAAATGAGAAAGTCAATAAAGGCAAAGGCTTTGCTCACAAGTTACCTCGTCTAAGGATGGGTTTGTCACTACCCCTGTACCAACATGGGCTCTCTCACGTTACGTCTGCCTACAACACCTGAGGAAGAAATGATTGAATTTATGTATTTCTCAGCCCCCTGAGATTGCTGTGGGTTAATTTTGCCCTTGAAATGCAAGTGAAAAGTGGAAAATGAATATGATTGGTAACAGTCTACTCAGTCAGTTTACCTCATTGAATCACTCAGGGAGCTGAATATTTCATACGCCCCGATGATAACATCAGAATACTCAATTAATAGCTCACATGCTCCTGCACGGTGACTGGGACTCACAGTCTGTCCCCAGCTAACTTATCTCTCACTCCTCCTCTCTCTGTGACAAACAAAATAGATCTGGGGTCCAAAAGAGTGGCTAACACTGCATAAATAATTTTGTAACATTCTATGGCCTCAGCTGCAAGTTACCACCATTATGCTGGAAAATTAACCAGAGGAGACTCATCGTAATCAGTGGGTTTAGTGGCTCAGGATGCGTGCAGGGCCAGGGACACAATTGGCAGTAGAGTTCATCTCTAACTATTTTATTTCAAATCCTTCTAATGACACATTATCAGAACAAAATGGCTTCCTCCCCAAACCTTAAATAGCCGCACCATTGCAGCCGCTGGAGCCCACCGCAAATCAAACCACACTTTCCACTCTTCTCTATTATGGGGAGATTTGAAGAAAGAGATTTTCACATTTTTTAAGTTGTTGATATTTTTTTTTCTCCCTCAGTTCACTCTTAGCTAATTTTAGCCTCTGGCTTTTCAAAGTGATGTACTGTATTTGGAAGTACAAACGCCGCATGCTCGCATAACCTCATTATTTTTATGACACTGAAGCATGATAGCAGAGGCCCTTAAAATGAGTCAAAGGTGCTCTTCAGCCTGGCTCCCCATCCCCTTTATCACTCTGGATTCGGCCCAGCTCTGCTCTTGTAACTGGGGATGTTATTATGACTATAACTAGGCAAGATAAAATCCATTACAAAACAGTTTTCTGGTGTACATTAGGTAAACAAACAAAACAAAGCTAATTAGCATTTTTTTTCTCTCTCTGTCTTTTTATCTGTCTGCTCAGAGAAAGTGGCATGTTTGGAGTATTTGACTTACAGGTTCAGTGACCTTCCCAGCATCGGTGAGGATCATGGATTTAGTTTGGCTTAGCCTGTCGTGGTGGCTGTTGGCATTTTTGATTCTCATTTGAACTGCTCCTGGAGCTTGGTGGACAGGATTCAGTGCTTCCAAAGGGTTATCACAATTTGTAGATGTCCGCGCACCACAGCTTATCCTGGTGAAGTATAAAACATTATATTACTATAAATAGAAACACTTCCTATGAAAACCTGTTAGTGAGTGGACATGCCTCTTCATCATTACGTCACTAAAATTCAGTGGTCTGAAGCGTTCTCAGTAGGATGAGCCAGTTGCCACTTGGTGCTCATTTTTAACAGCGCTGCCCTCCATCCCCACAGACATCAGCCATTTTTAAGAAGCACAGCTCCTAGCTCTGTAACCTCTAATTCTATTAGAAACTTCTGTGTCGGGACGGAAAGATGACTAAGACAGCTAAGACCACCTACTGCTCCTGCAGAGCTATCTCAGTTTCCAGCTTCCACCTTGGGCAGCTCACAGCTTTTGCAGTTAATCCTGCTCCAGAGGATTCAATACTCTCCTGTGGCTTCCATGGGCACTGTGCTCATGTGCCCAAAACCCACACTCGCATATATATGTCCTTTAAAAATAAAATCTTTTAAAAATATTTGTTTACCATTTTGGTTTTTATGTGTGGGTGCTTTGCCTGCAGTATGCCTGTGCAACATGTTCACGCAGTGCCCATGGAAACCAGAAGAGGGTATCAAATCACCTGGAACTGGATGTAAAGATAGATCCAAGCTTGCTGCATAAGGCCTGGGAATCAAATCCCTATCATCTGAAAGAATAATCAGTGTTCTTTATGGCTGAGCTAGTTAAAAAACTAAATAAATAAAAAACTAAATAAATAAAGCTAAATAAAATCTTAAAAAAGGAGAACATATACAACAGGTTTTCATATAGGGTGATGTGCCAACTCTTCACTATTAAGGATACAGGCTTTTCATCCTTGTCAGTTTTGTATGCACACTGTGTGTGCCACTAGCACTCTCTGTGTGTGTGTGTGTGTGTGTGTGTGTGTGTGTGTGTGTGTATGTGTGTGTGTGAGAGAGAGAGAGATAGAGAGAGAGAGATACTTGAATCAAAAATAGAATTAGTGTCAGAGCAAAACAAACAGACCTAAAGGACCCCTCTCGCAATATCCCCAAGAAGAAATTAAAATTCTTGTGTCCATTGGCATCTGCACACTGAACTCTGCTACATCCATTGGACATAATATTTAAGTAGAATATATTGAAAAAGAAAAGCACCGTTTACTTATTTTTCTATACATTTTATTTATTTGTGGTATATATGCCATAGAAGGAGTCTAACTTTGGCAACCCCTGTGCAGGCACACTTTACGGAAGCAGCTGTGAGGGGAATAAAGCAGACGCATAGCATTACCTGAGGAAGAATACCCTTCACCTCCCCCACCTCCCTTCGAAGTCCTTCATGTGAGTGCACCTTCTAATTCTAAGAGAACATTCATGATGCAAATCAAGCATCCCAACTGCTTCTTTCAGACCTTTTCCTGCCTGGTACTGTCAATACTGGGCACGTGGGTACAACATTAGACAAAGAAACACCTCATCAATTCAAGAAGAAAAAATAACTCAAAGAAAATATAAATCAAAAGTCTTCTTACATTAGACAATCAAGAGTATTGTTATCCATGGGTTTGAAATGGGATTAGAATCATAATAGAGATCGAGAAAAATCGGTACTAAAATATGCAGCAAAGATGGGGGTTTTTGTTTGTTTGTGTTTTAGTTTTGAGACAGGGTCTTGTATATTTTCCTTGGACTTTAGAGTCCCTAACCCTTCTATCCCTACCTTCAGTGCTTGGGTTAGAGATTTGTACCACTGTGCTAGGGAAAACAATGTGTTTTAGTATGAAAACAATAAACAGCAATTAGAAAATTATGACAACTAGTTGGGCAGCGGTGGAGCATGCCTTTATTCCCAGAACTCAGGAAGCAGAGACAGGCGGGTCTCTGTGAATTTGAAGTCATTCTCACTACAAAGTGAGTCCCGGGACAACCATGGCTACACATAGAAACCCTGTTTTGAAACACTACCATAAAAAAGAAAATTACAAAAACTAAGAAATGTATCCAGAATTTTTTTAATGCATGGTAGTCAATCGTCACATTAGTTCATTTCTTGATTCTCTAAAACTCCTGTGAAATAGGCATTCAATTCAAGTTTTACAGAGGAGATAAATGCAAAGGGACTAAGGACTTTCCCAATAACACTGGCAAAGAAGGCGAAATGTATACCTGAGTCCACCAAAAGCAATACAGAGGAGCAAATTCTAGTGTATCTATACAATGCAAATGAAGACCGAGGGGACTCAGCAGTTAGAGCTCTGCTGTTTCAGAGGCCCCAAGTCCTGATCACACTGCTCATATTTGGCTGCTCACAACAGCCTTTACCTGTAGCTCTGGGCGTTCAAAGCCTTTGTTCTCCAAGGGCAACTATACTTGTGTGCACCCATCTACAGATACATATGCACATACATAGCAAACGTCTTACAAACGGAATAATCTATCCACGGACACTAAGATGAAGAATCAATAACTCATTCTGTCAACTGAATGAAGCCAGTCCCAAGGAAAAGTGGAACAACTAGAAACATTGTAGATAGCTGTGGTCTCACACATTTCTAATTACAGCACTTGGGAACCTGAAGCAGAAGGGTGGTAAACTCTGGGCCAGCCTGGTCTATATAAGAAGAACCTGTCTCGAAATGAAAAGAAAAGCATTTGTTCTGCTATCATATTAATACAGTGTTCTAAAAACGTGCAGGCCAACGTGGGACAGAAACCCAAAGAGCAAATGCTTAAGGAGAAAGAAGAGAGTTGGGGCAATAATAGCTTAGCTGTTATTGAATAGGAGGCGGTGTGGGAGTGATAGAGATATTTGTCTTATTGATTAAATGCTGAGATGGTTTCATGTTCATGTAACAAAATGAATACATTGTGCACACTAAATAGTTACACTCTATCACATTTTGGATATAATAAGCAAAGTTGTTTAGAGGAAAGCTGTTCTAAGGATTCCTTAGTTATGTTTTTAAGTATGCCAATCTGAATGTGCTGTAAAACTCATCTATTTGAATATCAGACAAGAAAGAGCTCTTTCAATGGGTATGAAGGAAAAAATTGAGGTAATGTATTACCCTTCAATTCACATTAAATAATTGCATTTTACCTTCCTTTAGACAGGCCTTTTATTTTTAAGTGAAGTTCTCTGAATGCATTCAAGGCTTGCTATTCCACATTACTCAGTGGGTTCAAAGTCTATGTGTCGGAAGTTTATCATATTAGTAAAGTATGCATCCTTGCTGAAGTCTCTGTCTTCTTACTGAGACTATCTATATACTGTATTTGCAGAGTCCCACCATGCATCATTTATAGGACTTGCTGCTTTTCCACATTTGTGCAACTTTTGGTATCCTCCCCCAAATTGCATTCTTATACTTATTTTAAAGCCAAATTGCCTGGTGATGTACTACTGTCAAAAGGCAGGGTTACATGCAAAACTTCTGGCTTTCCTGATGATTTGCTTAGGAACAATCTCCCTATTTCAGCGATTTCCCTTAGCTGAATGACTCTTCCTGCCCATGGCTCTTGGTTTTTGCTCTTTCCTCCCCCCCCCCAACTACTGCTTCCTCTTCCATCTGGCCTCACGTTGTTAATATCTCGCTACACCACGCTTCTTGTCTTTCTTCAGCAATCCTTGTGTTGTCGTCGTCCCTGTCTATAGGGACTATATGCCATTTCTCCTGGTACCCACCTGAAATTGGACAATGATGAACATCATTGCTTGCTATACTTTCCTCTATGCGGATATGTTAGAGATATAGGTTATTTTATAAATCACACACATTAAGAGATTGTAATTATAACATTGCCTTGTGTAGGACTGTGATGGACCACTAGGCACCACATAATCAACTAGAAGATGTGGAACACTGGATCTAATTGCTGACAGAGTTGCCAAGCCATAAGTAAGTGGGTATCATTACAACTAAGACACTACTCACAGAGATGGCTCATGTTCTTGAGAGTGTCCAAGCAGACAGCACTCCCTTTCACCATGATCTCAGAGCAGCACCTGGCTTCAAACTTAAGATTGGCTTTTATTTAAGGAAATTTTCATTTAATACTTTCAGAATATGATTGGCGGTAGGTAATTGAAGCCACAGAAAGCTCGGGGGCTGAAACTAGATTTTATTTGGCTGTGTTACCCACTTTGTACCATTGCGCAGGTTAGTTTCATCAACTTGACCCAAACTCTAGTCACCTGAGAAGAGCAAACCTCAACTGAGGAGGTGCTCCTTCAAATCTGCCTATGAGGAAAGGCTGCGGAGAATTTCTTCATTAATTATTGATGAGGGAGGAGGACTCAGTTCCCTGTGCGTGGTACCACATCTGCACATGTGGTCCTGATGACTTAGTATCTGGAAGTGGCTGGGCTGACCCTAACACTGTGTGTATTGCAGGGCATCTTCAAAAGAACATGAAGAGCTCTGTGTCTTTCTACACTATTCCAAAATTGTTCACAGATATTTTCAATGGTATTTTACTTTTCTACCCTTGACTCAATTCCATAAGCCCTCACTTGTCTAGATTTTGTAATGTTAGTGATGCTTGTTTCTTCTTTGGGTGGCTTAGTACCTCCAGCATATTGCTAAGACCAGTTGGAGGAATTCTGTTCATATTGCATCCTCATTCTTGCTCAGATTCCCCTCCATTTATCTTCGACTATGTCATTCACTTAAGTCACATGATAAAACACTGATGCTTTCTACGGGTGGTACTCAATAATGATGAATGACTAACAAAGATACGGAAAAATCAAGACAATTCTGCATGTGCCTGCGAGACCCACTGATTTTTATACCTCTCCCCCAAATCCCAGATTCCCAATTTAGAAATTTAAATATAAATCGTTCCATCCTGGCTTTACTATTCCTCTAAACTTCTGATTTTTGTACGCACTCAGAAGTCAAGAATATCTTGCGGTATCGCTGAAGTTCCACTTTGAATCCTGTTTTAAAAACAGGAAGTGTGGCAAGAACACACTTCATAAGGGCCACACAGATGTTGGCTCTGCTCATGAGACTCGACTCTTTGGTGTTCTGGGCTCTGTTTCCCCTCTCACCCTGCAAAGCCCCAAAGAGGAGCGAGCATGATATGTAATCACAAATTTCATAGCTCTTCTGCCAATTATTTTTTGCACTGTTAATTATGTGGAAGCTCAGCAGCATGCCCTTTTGAGTTTGAAAGTAGAGTTTTGACATCTCTTTCCCAACAGCAGCAATAAAAATAAGAATGTATTAAGATATCTTTGAGCCATGGAAAAGAGAAGGGGCCCTAGGATGCAGTTTCCATACAGGCTTGAATACATTGCCTTTCTTCTCCCATTTGGCACAGGCAGTTTAAAGCCATCCCAGGACCCTGTATCCCTAAACATGCCCAGTGCCTTTGCAGACTCCAATGTAAGGGGAGACTAAGAGAACAAAGATTCCAACGTAAATCCATCAGAGATGGGGGAAGTAAAATGACCACAATGCAACCACATTAGATACGTAACATATCAGCTCTCCTAATTAATTGATATGTGTCCCCATGGGGTTTTGGAAAAACAAGAGAGAGAGAATAAATGCATGTTGAGGAAAGCAGTTAATGCTAGTGTGTGCAACTTACCAACCTACCATCAGGAAAACATCTGGCTAAGCTCCGTTTTTTGTTTGTTTTTTTTTTAATACGTATAATTTGTCTTTAGCTATGTTTGTGAGGGCCAGTGAGTGCACTGTGAGTATTTCACAGCAAGTCAGAGACACAAAAGAGTGGGGCTTTTTTATACTTCATGTGTCCAGAATTAAAGTATTCCTAGAGATTCATATAGATTTCCAAAAATGTACGAAACACCATATTTTCATTCCATTTCTGAATAACCCTTATGTTTCCTTCTGATTGCAAAAAGTGAACATCACCCCTGAGAACAAGATTACTTCGGGCAGTTTATATATGTGCACACTCACATACACAAATATGAACTTTTTCATATGACATTGGCTACCCCTGGGAGCTTTTTGAGGACAACTATTTTGGAGGCGGATATCACATGTACCCTCCGAGAATTCCTATTTTATGAGAGTCAGCCTGATTTTTTTTTTCCCTGTGCAGCAGATGAGCTGCGTGGTCACCCCCACCCACGAAAGCCAGGTCTCTTCTGCCCCCACATGCAAGAAGTCTCTACATAGTCAGATCCTATTGCTATCTCTGCATGCGTGAGGCAGATTGACTCTCCAGGACTGCTAAGAGCTCATAGCTACTCCACAGACAAGCATTATTTCTCAGAGAAATCCATTTCAATCCCCTGGAAAGATCTTATGTTGATCTGTGGTAGAACAATGTCTGCTGGGCCCCTGTGGAAATGGCTTGTGGCTGTGGTAGCCCAGTAATATGTGGCACAACCTTCGTGTCATGCTTTGCTGACAGGTCAGTAATTAACTCGCATTGAAATTGTTTGCTGTTTCTACCACAGCAGCCATTTACCGAAATAACATTTTAATTTCAGCTTCCTTCTAGTACACTTTCCTTTTCTTTTGCTCCCAGTGGCTTCTACATCTCTATTAAGTCTCATTTCCCCAGACCACTTCCATAAGCTGAGAGAATGCAATAAAACCCAGTTTCAGAAATGTCAAATATAATGAGAAAGGAAGACACAGTAAAGGAATTTGATCACAGCCAGCCCATTGGGTAACATTTCCTTTCACGGGGCAGGTGTTACATATGGCAGATGTGATAATAAGACTTTACATTTATTTAACCCGTATCAGGGAATCTGGGAGTGGGCTGTGCTTACTTAAAATGGCTCACAGGTCAGCTGCTTAGGCAAATTCTAATATTAGTATTATTATCCTTGCATGTGGCCATCCTAAATGGAGAGAATCCATTAAATAAAAATCAGGATAGATCCAAAATCTGTTTGGTAGGCATTTCTGACATTCATTAATGGTAGGTTATTGGCACCCCCATCTCGTTGGAACTCTAGCAACATTCTCATGGAAACAAAGCAGCCAGTTTTTAGTCCAATGTGTAGTGAGTTTTCACCCAGAGAAACGGACTTGTTGTGTACCACTGATTCTATAGAAAGTATGAAGAATTTTTTCAGTAGAGTTAGTATAGCATGCTTGACTGTCACGAAGTTTGATAAGGGTACCAAGAAGAATGGAACTGGGGACATTTTCAAGGTAAAAGTGTCATTAGGACTGGTGTTGATGGTATGTGGAACTTTGCTGGAGAAGGGATAATCAGAGCCCCATGGGCTGAGGTACCACATTCAAAGAAGAAAGCCATGTACTTTCTTCCATCAACTGGTCGAGTGTGGTTGGCTAGGTGGAGAAGCTAAGTAGAGAAAGCTGGCAGAGCTGAATAGAGGAACTGTGCAACTGCTTTTAGGGAACTTGAGTGTTTCTTCTAGGTCTTGGAGACATTTGGTTATCTGTTTAAGGGGATTTTGTTTTTCAAACAATACGCTACGTGTCAGTGAGACAGTTCAATTGGTCAGACTCTTTGCTGCACTAACTTGTGACCTAATCTTGATTCCCCAGAACCATGGTAGACTGCCAACAGAGTCCTGAAGGTTATCTTCTGACCACATGTGTGTCTCAGTGTATGCCACACCACACACACGCCGAGAAACATCAATCTGAATACATATTTTTTCATGATATTAGAAATCTTACTATCCTGATAAAAAAAGCCACGTGACATGACAGAAGAGAACCCAAGGTTTTAGAAAGTACAGTTTGAACATCCAAATACTTGTTTAATGTTTCTAGGTGTGAAACATGCGCAGGAAAGGGTAAGACGTGACAAGAAAGCCTACGTTCTTAGTGACAGAGGTCACAGGTGCAATTTCATTGAACTAAGAAGACAAAAAATGAGATTAGTAGAACTCCCTCTCGTTTCAGATGCTCAGTCAGGTTGGAAAGTGTTGGGAACACACAGGGCCAGAATGTAAGTGTGCTGCCTTCAGAGCGTTCAGAACTGGACGAAGTTATCTGGAACGCCAGTCCCTCGGATACAGAGGAAAGCTACACAGGGTTTAACTAAGTCAGTCTTTGGTTTGTTTCTTTGTTAGCTTCGACCTAACTCAGAAATGTGGAGGACTGTCAATCTCTTGCAGATTTGTCATAGGAATTCATAATAAAGCATCTCTTAGTCAAAGCATTAGGAAACACTGGCAAAACAAGCAGAATCCAGATAGTGCCAGGGCCAGGCGTGTGCTCTGATCTTTCATGGAAGAGTATCAAGCGCAGACACTGTATTTAATGCTGTATTTGTGTTTATTTCCTGGGATTTCTTGTTCTAAGGTGATTTTTCCCACCTACAGGAGTTTGATTCCATGGCAAAGTTCTCTGTCGAATTGGTTAAATCTAGCTATTGGTAACAGTTATACCAGACTTTATCTCAGTCTTTTCCTGGGCAGGGTTCATATATGGGGAAGTTGCATATTGCACAATTAGTGTTCATCAGTAATTAACGGTGATCAGTAATGTCGATATGGCTGACATTTGTTGCATCCAGGAAATTTGTTATTGTGTCCATTATTCTTTCCATAATGCTGATGTCTCCAAAGTCTGGATTGATTGGATTGAATTTCAGTGCCAACAGGGCGGCCTGATCTGGGGGTGGAGAAGCATTGTGAAATTCCACTGTTGTGAGGGACAATGGTTGCATCATTAAAAGTTTTCCAGAGGTGTTCCTTTGCTGTATTTTAAAAGTAGTTATCTTCTTTTCAAGAGCATTGAGCATGTTAAATAGCTGTAAAGGCATTTTGCAAGTGTGATCCTTCCTGTGTTTGTGTCCATAGCTAAGTGAGTTGTTAGAAGCTGAAGCTCTAAATACTTAGCGCAATCAGAGCTACACACCACACTAGGGCACCGAACATTTACCCACAGCTCTGCTAGTGAAAGCTTCCCCTCACCAAAGGCAACTATGATTCTGCCTTTCTCACTTCCTGATTATTTTACCACTGTGTTGTTTGTCTTTCATGTATTGCTTGGTAGTAATTCTTTAATGACCTTGGTACAAAAGGTTTTCTATTCTATACATTTTTCTCTTGTGGGTAGTCCTTTTGTTCTTTTAATGTTATAATCTTATTAGTAGGATCCTTTAATTTTAATATTTTCTAATATATTCATTCTTCCCTCTTTCAACGTTTTATTTTTGTGGATGAATGAATACTTGTGCACATTCATGTGTGCCATGCATGTACCTGGTGCCCACAGCCGGGCAGTGGTGGTACACGCCTTTAATCCCAACACTCAGGTGGCAGAGGCAGGTGGATCTCTGTG
The DNA here is from genome assembly GCF_018167655.1 of Microtus oregoni. NCBI lineage: Eukaryota > Metazoa > Chordata > Mammalia > Rodentia > Cricetidae > Microtus > Microtus oregoni. The sequence continues at coordinate 3,109,601 of NW_024543084.1, forward strand.
AGTTCAAGGCCAGCCTGGGGCTACAGAGTGAGTTCTAGGGTACACATGAAAGCATCAGAGAAACCCTGTCTAACCAAAACAAGATGTCAAATCCCCTGGAACTGGAGTTACAGATATCAGCTGTCATATGAGTGTTGGCACCAAAAATTGTCCTCTGTAAGAGCAGGGAGAATGCAGAGTTGCTAAGACATTTCTCCAGGCCCTCTTTCCTCTTTTAATTATCACTGTTTTCTAACTACACCCCGAGTAATACTAGGTCACACGCATATTTATTTGGATGAAATACCTTACTTTAAAATATTGATTGCTTAAGTTCTTATTTTTTAAAAACTGGGATTTACCTTGGAATAATTTGGTGTGTGGGGTGAGATGAGGTATCATTCTTGCCCTGTGGATAACTCACACATGTGCATATTTGTAATTTTGAATTGAGTATCAACTCTAATGTTACAAGGTAAAAAGGGATCACGAAACAGCAAACCATCTAAACTGAGTTTCTGAAGAGCTCTGTTAAGCACAGGTGGTGACAGAGCTATAAAACTTGTCATGAGTGAGTTCCAGGAAGGCCAGAGCTACACGGAGAAACCCTGTCTCAACCCCCCCCCCCCCGAGAAAGAAAAGAAAGAATCCATGGTAGTCCATCCCCACTCAGGAACTCAGATTTTTCCTAACCTTAAGCTATTTTATAAGGGGGTTGACATATTTTATTTTATTTTTGATCATCTATATGTGTGAATCATTTACATGTGTCTGGTACAGGAATAGTACAGAAGAAAGGGTGGGATCTCCTGAAGGTGGAGTTATGGGTAGGTGAAAGCTACCCTATGTCCATGTGTTCTTGACTGACAAGCCATCTCCAAGCTCCTTGATAAAGGCTGAAAGAGATATTTTCATTTTAAAGATATTCTAAAATTATTGCTATATATTATTGCTAGGCTCCCCTTGTTTTAGTTGTAGCTGTAGTTGTTTTCTGGGAATTAAAGTTCACTTTAGCGCATGCAGGTCATGGAGCACTGTATTGGGAGGAGGGAGAGCTGTGTGAGTAGTCAGTAGGTAGGTACCTGGGCACAGATGGATGAAAACAGTGTGTCAACATGAGTTAGATCCTAACAAGTATCCAGTACAGCACTGATGAATATCAGTCCTTTCTTATAAGAACTAACCACAGACTCAGCACACCCAAGAATTCAAGTCTACCATGCCATCCATATTCAGTAGAGCACACTTTGTTACCTTCGGTTTGTTTGCTATATCATGAACGTGGGAAGTGTGAAGCAACTAGCAAGCAAAGTTAGACACTTGCAAAAGAACTCTCTTTGTTAAAGAGTAGACTGATGTTGGAAGTGTTCAGCATGCAAAAGTTCTTTGTAGAAGCCAAGGACAGTAAAATGAGGAAAAGCTACTGGCTCGTCTTCAGCACTTAAATTGAAATTTTTAAATTGAGTTTCTCGTCCTCCATCTTTGAAAATTCTCCACTATCACATGTTCGTTGCATATCTTAGGTTGTTGCCAGCTCTTTCTGGGCTGAGTAACTGAAGAATCTTCATGCTTTTAGTATCTTTGTTTTTTCTACTGCTTTGCTGGTTACCTTAATTCACGAACCTTTGGGCTAGCTGGATCCTCCCTCTAAACCAATCTGGTTTTGCTTTTGTTTCCCCAAACCAGAGTTACCCTGCCTCCCCTCAGTGAGGAAATAAGAGTAACCTACCTAACAGCAATCCAGTTCATTCAATAATGTTATAATTTTTAATAGGTTAGTCAAATTTCCATCCTAATTTAGCGAATGCATAACTCTTAAAGTTTTAAAATGTACTAACAAGTAACACTATATGGACCGAAAGCCTATATTTAGGAATATATGCATATAATTATATGCATGCAATAACAGATTTAAAAAAGGAATCTATTAATTCTAAGGAGAATCAAGAGGAAATTTTGGAGGAAGGTAGCGGAAGGGAAATATGTTATAATTATAACCTCAAAAATAAAATAATGAAATACATTGGAATGAATGTTATTTTATTGAAAATGTTTAGATTGATTTTCTTTATTTTCTGTTTGGCTTTACTTGCTCATCTACTCTGCCATGATCCTCTGAGACACAGAGAGTCTCATGTGTTAATAGACAACCTACATGATGATGAAAAGGTTGTACATCCACACCCTGACTATGTTGCTTACCTTGTGCACTGGGAACTTTGTGTGTGTGTGTGTGTGTGTGTGTGCATAGTTTGTGTACATGTGCACGCGCACATACATGCATGCAGTAGTTTGGGCACAGACATGTATATATGTGTTTAGATGATGCCACTATAACTACCTTCATGCGAGGTATAAAAGTCTTTGATATGCTGTAGAACTTATGCATCTACACACATGTAGATATCAGGTGATACTCTATAATTCAATCTATAACATATGATTAAAATATCAGTTGACAAACTTAATATATTCTTTATTACTCGGTTAAGTTAAACTTTTGGAGACATATTTTAATGATTTTAAAATGTTTTGAAGAGAGTTGGCAGCAGAAGAAAATTTATTCTTTCTAGTTAAGAAAATGAACCCAGTCATGAAATCTAGACAGACAAAACAAACTTAAATGAAAAGCTATATATAAATAGATGGCTTCTTATAAGATAATTCAGTGCTTTAACCAATCCATAAGGACTTTTAAGATGTCTTAAATGTACAAAAGTTAGCTGGTGTCTCTTGTTCGCTCCACGACACCTGCTCCTGTTTTCTTGGGAGCAGCTATAAATTCAACAAGAGGTGGAAAAGGCAGCCAGACAGCCAACCCGATTCAGCCCACAGACATATGGTGTTGGGCCTGAACAATGTTTCAAAATGTTTTGCATCAATTTCCAATTGAAAATGAGAGCTGATGTTTATTTTTAAAAAAAATATATAGAAATAAAAAAATTACATATAGTCACTGGAAAAATCATTAGCTTTGACACAGGGATCCAGACTGGCTGATAGCAATCAGTTGTTTGAGGACCCTTTTTCCATCCCGTAGCGAAGACACATGTCCCCATGGTCCTCAGTTTCTCTCTGGATGTCTCTTCTAGTTTGTATGTTCTGACTGTCTGGTGATGTGATTTTTTATAAGCTGGCTATTTTTTTTATTGATTTTTACTGAGCTCTACATTTTTCTCTGCTCCCCTCCCTGCCTCTCCCCTTCCCCCTTCAATCCTCCTCTAAGGTCTCTATGCTCCAAATTTACTAAGGAGATCTTGTCTTTTTCTACTTCCCATGTAGATTAGATCTATGTAAGTCTCTCTTGGTGTCCTCATTGTTGTCTAAGTTCTCTGGGATTGTGATTTGTAGGCTGGTTTTCTTTGCTTTATGTTTAAAAACTACCTATGAGTGAGTACATGTGACAATTCTGTGTTTGGGTTACTTCACTCAAAATAATGTTTTCTGGCTCCATCCATTTTCCTGCAAAATTCAAGATGCCGTTATTTTTTTCTGCTGTGTAGTACTCCATTGTATAAAATAAATGTATCACATTTTCCTTATTCATTCTTCAGTTGAGGGCATTTAGGTTGTTTCCAGGTTCTGGCAATGATGAACAAAGTTCCTATGAACATAGTTGAACACATGTCCTTGTGACACGATCGAGCATCCTTTGGATATATATATATATATCCAAAAGCGGTATTACTGGGTCTTGAAGAAGGTTGTTTCCTAATTTTCTGAGAAATAGTCACACTGACATTTAAAGGGGCTGTGAATCTGGACCCTTCAAGGGAGTAGACCTAAGCCAGGACCCCCGTGGGTCTGGGTGTGAGTCTAGAACCTCTCAGGAACTAGGCCTGAGGCAGGACCTCTGCAGGTCTGGGTGTGAATCTGGGACCTCCAAGGGAGTAGGCAGGAACTAGAGATCTCTGTGGGTCCAGGCATGAGACTGGGACATCAGAGGGAGTAGGCCTGAACCAAGACCTCTGTGGGTCCAGGAATTGGTCTGGGACATCAAAGGGAATAGGCAGGAACCTGGAACCTCTGCGGGTCCTTGTGTGAGTCTGGGACCTCTGAGCCAGGTCCTCTGCAGTTCTGGGCCCACCTGAGCCTGGTGATGTTTTTGACAGTGACCCCTGGCGTCAGTATGCACAGAAACATCCCTCCTCTACTGTGTGGATTGAGCAGAGTTTCTGCTGCATATTAAGCTTACATACGTTTCTATATTTTACTCTTCATGAATCCAGGCAAGTAAGTTAGAAATGGCGAGTGGAACCAGGAGATGGTGTTTGTACCACAGTTTCAGAGTTTCTGCGGACATTACGTCATGTGATCTACCATCCTCTCAATATCAATGTGATTCCTGTCATACGTTAAGCTAGTGTGCTGTGATTCCCCTTTCTCTCTACTCTTGAACTGTCCTCTTTTGCTGTTCCTATTCTATTTTGACAGATAGTTATTTCCTGACCTGCTGCCGATTCTTTATGTCAGGTATGTCTGATCTGCCTGATTAGCTGCAGGCACCTCAAAGGCTGACAGTGTGGGCAATGTTGCTGTCCCTTCACCTTAACAAATCCTTGTTGCCTGTTTGCAATTCTATGCCACAAGTTCTACCAGGACCAAGGGCATGTCCCAGTCCAGATTCGCTGTATGCCTGAGATGGCTGTGATTCCCAATCGGTGTGGAGTACCATTGAATTCAGTGTTCCAACTCTGCCTCCCTCTTAAAAGAACCAAATGGACCCAGGATTGTATAACACGGAGAGGGAAAACCGGAATAATTACTTCATCTTACTGTCTCGGCATCTATGCCATCATTTGTACTCTGCACCTCTGCTGTTCAGACCCGTCTCCAGTTTTCTTATTAGGATGGCCCCACCAGTCTCTACCCACCCCGTTGCTAATTCCCTTTCCTAAAGCCAGATGGCTAATCTAGAACCTACTGCCAAACAGCCACAGGACCTTCTAGCTCTTCAAGGACAGAAGCCCAGCTGCTGTCTGTGTTATCTCAGCACGTGGGTTCCCTAGTTACAGGAATTGCTCACATCGATGCCCTGCACAGTGGTACTGGTATAAGCCTTGTCACAATAGGACTGGGATATCCCCCTAAACTTGATAATGGAATACTGAGGTGGTTTTCCGGAGGAAGAACGGAAACAAAACAAAAGCAAGTTTTCTTATCTTGTCAATGATTTAGATATCGTACCTCACAATTTCCTTTCCCATTATTTTTTCACGAATACATTGCCATGGCCTCGGCATATATGCCTTGGGTCGTTCATTTTAACACCTGTACAGACACTAGATTTAAAGTAAAAGTGGAGAACTCCACACTTTTCTCTCTCCTGTCTTAGTTCTCCTTTCTTCTTTCTAATTTCCGTTGCAAGAGTCGGTGACAGGCTACCACTTTTGACACAAATAGGAGTCCTTGGAGATAGAGTCATATTTCTAGAGAAAGCCTGTTTTGAGCTTTCTGTAGTAAAAGTTCTCTGTCAAGCAGAACAAACAGAAGAGGAATCAGCCCATCTTCCGTCTTTCCTGTACAGCCAGAGTCTTCTCCCACACATGGCTATATGGTGGAAATGAAACTAATTGCAAGAAATTGCTCATGGTGAGTTTTATGAATTTATACTAATACTTAGAATTCAAGTAGAACAAAGATCATGCTACATTTGTCTTTAGATAAGAGTAAAGAGAAGACAAAGAGAGTCACAAATTCAAGTGACAATTCAATTACTACTGCTGCTGTCTCAGACACATCCCACTGTTAGGTTTTTATTACATGTCAAACACTAGGCACATTTTAAACATACATTGTTTTCTTTACAGTGTGTTCTTTTGAAGAAGTTTCTTGTTTTACAGAGGAGGAAAAACAGGCTCAGAATGATGATGTAATTAACTCAGAATTATAACTTTGGAGTTCAGGTTTAAACTGTGTATGTTTATTGGTACATGTACAGGTGCTTGTGTGTACACATGAATATGTGTACATATGTATGTATATGAATGTACGCATTTGTGCATACATGTGTATGCGTGTATATAGCTGTATATTTATATGTACATGTGTGTATGTGCATTGTGTGAATGTATGTGCATGTGTGTATTGTGTGTATAAGTGTATGTAAAAATATGTGTCGCTCCCTGTCTTGCCAAATTGTTTCTTAAAACATTGTCATTTGTCTTTAGAAGTAAAATATCCTATAGTAAAAGTTGAGGGGGGAAAGTGTCCGAAAGCTAACACAACGGATCTGATCTAATCCTCATGGAAGCAAGGAATTGAAAAGACACATATAATATGGGTCTGAGTGAGGATCAAATGACACTTTTGAAGGCATGTCTACAATGTCACACTTCCTTCAAGCAGACCAGACCTTTCTAAGTTTCTGCATTAGCTGAGGACAAAGTTGTAACACATGGCTTTAGAAGAAAATATAAGATCTAAACTGTAACAGTGAATCACACAAGTTTTTAAATTTCTTGTAGTTCATTTGAATAAATGACAACATGTTCTCATGGATAACACATATTATTTCATGTATAAAAAACCTGGACAATAACGTGACTTGAAAAACCACAGTTGTGATAACGATTATTAACAATCACAATCAAATAATTTATCTTGGGGAATATTTGGTGCCTCTTTAAGTTTATTGGTAATCAAGGACTACTATGTAATTCTGGGACACCATAATACTCTCCTCTGTGACAGGCAAGACACTGTTTCCTCACATCTCCTTATCTTAGAGAGACAATCTAGGTGGTTGTCCTTGGAGGCAAATGCCTCGGTCCTTCAATGTACCCAGTGGAAAGATGCATGTGGACTGTAGTGCTCCTTTTCCGGGGCTCTAAATGTGAACATGACATTAAAGTAGAAAGAGAAGAGAGCAGAGACCGAAGTCTCCCTGAACTGAACGTGCATTCCCTGACCGTTCTACTCACAGGGCTTCAGCGAATATGCCTTGTTTTGTTGACTCAAAGCCAGAAATTAACTAGCAAAGTTGTGTAAGGTTTTAGAAGATTAATCTACACTAAATGTAAAATACCCCAATTTAAAAGTCCCTTTCATAAAGTAGTTTAAAATTTATATGATAACACTTTACACGTGTTTGAGTTTTATGTTCTGATCCTCAAAAGCACAGTCAAATGCAGGCCATCTTAAGCCACAGCTGGATGCAGCTGCTGAGGCATCCATAATCCTCACAGAGTAGGTGCAGTGATATTCATCTAGAATATAGTTGTAAGTTTACTTCTACATTTTTCTAATTTTTGGTTTCAGAGAAAGTCTTAAGTCTTCAGAAATTTTTCCCTCCTTTTAGAACCATGGCCAATATCTGTAACATTCGCTCTTTTGCTGAGAAAACAGTTACTCATTGCGAATTATATACTCTTATAGGTTCTAAGCAGTTGTCAGTAAAATGGCATGCGAGATGTATGGGAAACAGACACTGGAGAGCTGAAAAGTAAGCAACTTTAGCCTGTAAAGGGGAACAAAAGCAGAGAAATGAGCTGCAGGGTGGGGGGCGTTGCAAACTAGGGGTCGGGACTGAATTTATTTTGAAGTATAGTAAGAACGCTGAGGAGAGAACTAAAATGTCTATGTCTTCAGAAGATCACTTTAGCTACTTCTTGGAAATAGCAGGGAGGGAAATTTAAGAATTCTGTGGTAATGGAAACAGTAAAAGTGCTGAGTTCAAAAAAAAATACCCTTGACTGTGCTCTGATTTGTTCTAATTGACTCCTAGACAGTATAAATCTGTCAGCCAAAATCCGAGAAGCAAAATATGTTTTATGTATATAAATATATGGATACAATTAGAGTAGCTTCATTTAAGCAGTAAACAATTTGTAAGACAATACCTTTTAAAAGTAATAGAAGAGTTTTTGTTTATTATATATCCTTCCTTCTATATGTTTGTTCTTCACCAGTATCTTCAATATTTGTACGGTATGGTTTTCTCAAAGTGTAGCTAATAATTCACTTTTAGACCAAAAATCCAGTCATAAAAGCTGTAGAATTTCCTAAACTCTTCAACATGGAGACACTGTGACTTAAAATAAATACACACAAATGAACACCTCTCCATTGTACTTTTGATTAGAGAATGTGGTGGTGCCCCCCATAGGCTCGTGTATTTGAATACATGGCGCCTGCCACCCCAACTTCTGCCTTTGCAGTGGATAGAATTGATTGGGGAGGGTTAGGAGGTGTGGTCCTGTCAGAGGAGTTGTATCTCTGAGAGCGTGGGCTTACTTCCCATTCCCAGTTAGTTCTCTCTCTCTCTCTCTCTCTCTCTCTCTCTCTCTCTCTCTCTCTGCCTCATGGTTGTTCTCTAAACATATAAGCTCTCAGCTACTTTCCAACACCATGCCTGCTGTCCTGTACTCTGCCATGATTGGCATGAATTCATTGTCTGAAACTGCAAGCTCCTTCTTTTATAAGTTCCTTCTGCTGTACCGTCTCTTCATCAATAGAATCGCAACTTAGAGTAAACTGGTCACTGTGGTTGTATTTATTTTGTTTTCACATTTTGTTTTCACATAACTGTGGTTGTATTTAAAACTCCATGACATCAAGTATCTTATTGCATTCATTTCTCAATGCTTTGGAGAGAAAAGCCATCATATCCACAAACACGCTAATAAAAAAAAATGTCTGAGAAAGAAGAGACATTTTATGAGAACCATCACTGAAACATAGGTAATATGGGGAAGCTGTGTCTGTAGTTCTGAGGATCTACTACTGTTCAGGGATGGAGGGTGTTTAGAGGAAAGGGAAGGAAGCAGAAGGGGAACAGAGCATGACTCTAGGTTGCTCCAGAAAGATGGAAAAGGTGCAATAATGAAAGAAGTTGGAAAGAAACAAGCAGCCTGGGTCGAGTCGTGGTAGAAGTGGTTTGGTCACTACTTTGGCTTTGTTTTTTAAAGTTTTTTATCTCTCTGGCCCTCTGCTGTGTGTGTGTGTGTGTGTGTGTGTGTGTGTGTGTGTGTGTGTGAGAGAGAGAGAGAGAGAGAGAGAGAGAGAGAGAGAGAGAGAGAGATTGGGTGGGAGGCACACGTTCTCCAGCAGGAGTGTAGGATTCAGAGGACAACTTTCAGAAGTTGGTTCTCACCTTATACCTTGTTTTCTTTCAAGGTAGAGTCTCTGTTTCTGCCTCACTCTATACTTCAGACTACCTGATGTATGGGCTTCTTGGTGATTCTCCTATTTCCATCTCACTGGGATTACAGACCCAGATGTATTACTGTACAGACCCAGATGTATAGATGTGCTACTGTATCCTGTCCTTTATGTGGGTTCTGGGAATTTTAACTCAAATCATCAGATTTGATTAGCATGCGTTTTACCCATTGAGTTCTAGTGCTAGCCAAAAAGACTGTTTTTGATATAGCTATATCAACTTGTCAGGGGTGTTCAAGGAGAGATGATGGGTAGTCAGTTACATATACAGTTTTAATGTTTTGAATGAAGGTTTGGTCTTGAGATCTAATTAGAATATAGGTAGGATTTAAAGTCACAGGGCTAAAGATTACCTAGGAATAAACATCCCGGACGAAACTAAGATTGCATCCCAAGATTGATCTCAGATCATTTCAATTTTTAGAGATTCAAATAGTGGGGTAAAGTACACAGAAAACACCAAGAACAATCATTCACCCAATTAGTCAGAATGAAAGCAGATCAGGATACACTGGGAAGTCAAATGAGAGGACCAGATCAGGAAAGAGCTGTGGACAACAACAGCACTGTGTGAAGCTCAGAGACAGGATAAAGTGGAAGTGCAATGGCTAATATGTGGCAGGTGAAGAGCTTTGAGCTCTATCTAAGTATGCGTTTTAGCATTCATGAGAAATTAGGTTTGTACACACATATTTCTATTTGAATTCTTGTGTTATTTATTTCTGCTATTTAATGTTTTCATTGACGGGAACACACCTAAGGTTTTTTTGTTTGTTTGCTTTTTGTTTTGGTTCTGTTTTTTGTTTTGTTTCACCAGTAACTCTCAACGCTTTACAGGATATGATTTTGGAGCTCAAATTAGTTATAGACTTTAATTCTACTGGGCTACTCTCTATTAAAATAGAAAAAAAATCTATTTAAAAATATACAATTGTATCTGGATGTGATAAGTAGCCTCGACAAAAATCTAGAATCTCCTTGGGGTTGGACTTCTAGGCATTCTATGCTTTGTTGAATATTATTTCAACTAGGCAAAGATGTGTTACATTTGTGTATGCTGTGGAATATTACTTTAACTATGTAAGCTGTATTATATTTGTTTATGCTTCATTTGTTTAATTATGTAAAGATGGTTGTTTTGTTTTACCTTGCCTACCTGAGGCATCTGATTGTTCTAATAAAGAGTTCAATGACCAATAGCTAAGCAGCAGAGGAATAGGCAGAGCTGCTTGGGAGGGAGAAAAGGTAGAAGAAGAAATCTTGATAAGAGGGAGAAGAGAACAAGCGGGGAAGAGAGGGAGACCCCTGGGGCCAGTCACTCAAGCAACCAACAGTCAGACAGACATGGAGTACATACAGAAAGATACAGAAAGAAAGGTAAAAAGCCTCCAGGCAAAATATAGATGAAGAAAAACAGGTTAAGTTATCACAGCTCGTGGCACTAGCATAAGATGAGGCCAAGCATTCGTAACTAATAAGCCTCTGTGTCATGATTTAGGAGCTGATTGGGGGCCCCCCCAAAGGAAGCCTGCTACTTTTACATGGGATTATCTTGAGTATATTCAAACTGATGTGGGAAAACCCATCTTAAATGTGGAGTTATATTCTTTGGGCAGAGGATATGGGTTTAGACAAAATGGGGAATGTGCCCAGTACTAGAAAGCATACATTCACTCATTGCCTCTGCTTCTGTGCTGTGGACACAGTGTTACTCGCTATCTCAAGCTCCTGATGCTGACTTCCCCTACAGTGCTGGACTGTAACCTTGAGCCCTGAGCTGAAATAAATCCCTTTCCTCTAAGTTACTTTTATCAAAGTATTTCCTCACAGCAACAGACAGGGGAATGGCCGGACTTGCGTGGATTCCTCACCCATACGAGGCTGAGATAGGAGGAGTAGCTCAAGTTCAAGCCCAATCTGGCCTATATAACATATTAGACTCTGGTGTGGGCTACACAAAGACTTTGGGCCCTCCCTTTACTAAGAGGAAAAAAAAATTAAAAACTAAAAATAAAAATCGACAATTGTACTGTGTTATTGACAAGGGCTGTTTGTAAGTAAAATGTCCCAGCTGTTTTCTGGCACCTGGAAGCACTCAGTGCCATCAGCTGAGCTTCCAACTGTTTCAGGGAAGACAGAGCCTAGGAAGCATGAATTCCCTCAACTTCCTCTTCTCGTTCCATCGTATCTATATCCAATTCATCTACATTCAGACTCATTAAAGCCTGCTTCCTTCTGTTTCAGGTTATTTATCTACTTGAGCTAGTGATTCCATCTGTCTCCGGCTCCTCTGAGACCTGTTGGCTTTCTGGATGTATTGTTTTATTTGCATTCTTTCTCCCCTCGCTTTGAGCATGCACGGAGCACTCTCCCCCTCCCCAGTTAGCTAGAGGCCCCTCGATCTTCAGAAAGGTTAATGCTATGGATGCTCCATTATTCCGAGTGTCTTACTTCCTTCGAGATCTCATGCCAAGGCTTGAGCAGCAGTGATATTATTTTAATTACGCAGCTAAGAATGAGGCCCCTCCTGTGCAGTGGCAACAGATAGAACTTTTTAAAAGCGAACTCAACCTCATTCACAAGAACAGAATGAGCACACAAAGCTGGACTGCAACTTTTGTAAATTCATGAAGCCTGCAAAGGTGGAGCACACAGTGGCTGTGGTCCTTCTGTCTCTGCAGAAGCTGAGGCAGCCAGAAACTTTCTCTGTTCTTCCATGACTGTCATCTCACTCATTGTAGACAGGAGCTCAAAGAGTCATAAGAATGCAAAAATTATTTTTCTCCCAGATGTATTTCTAAGAATTCATTCTATACATATATTTTCAAAAAATTACACAGAAATGCATTACCCCACAGAAAAGTTAAAATGATGAAAACTATGCCTCTTACAGTAAAATCCTGATTCAATATAATAAAATCGTACAGAATATTAAACAGTTGTAACAAACAGTATTAAACAATTTATTATCATGAGAATGTTCCCAATATTCACTGCTAAAATAAAAAATCGGAGTTGGGGAAAGTATGTAAAGTTATGCCTCAGAGAAACAAACATATATAAATATATACTTTTTACAGAAAGAATCAGAAGAGTATGAATCGGTATGGAAGTGGTTGGTTGAGGTCAGAATGAAGAGAGCAGACAGAAGGAAGATGAGTGTGAGAAGAATTTTCTCTAAATATCTCCTGTGATGTGCAATCATCACACCAAGTCACCTAAATGTTTCCATGTAAAGGAAAATATCTGTTCAAGTACAGCCTGGGCAAGAATGTTGGGTGCTTGGGCAAGAAAGCAAGTGCCTTGTCACCGAGTTCGTCTGTCTGTAAAATTCCAAGGAGTACAGCACTCAACAGTGAGGAAAACTGAAGAAGTCGTCTAACACTCACGCAGCAAAACCCATATGCCTCTGTGGAGTCTCAGGAATGGACAACGCCACTCACAGCTGCTGCCTTCAGCCTCTGGGTCTCTGAGGTGCTTTCTGCTCAGCAGGTGTGTGCCCTGATGACCCCACCATCCTTCTGGCCTCACCTCACATTCTATAACTTTTCTTCAGACAGGGATGCTTCATTTCTGCGTTGAGATTCTCTGCCCTGGCCCACGTTTTCCTACTTTATTACATCCATGTCCTGCTCTTTGGAATAAATTTGTTTCTGAAACCCATCATAAGCTCTCCTCCCAATTTTCCTGGATTATCTGACAGGACAGATCAGATGTTGTACTATTGACAAAGTTCCTATAGTCTGTGGCCTGGCAAACAGAAACAGCAAGATTTTGAATGGGTTTCTGAATTTACAGAGAGCATTCTTTGCAAGTTTTGTGGTAATTAATAAACTTTTTTTTTAAAGCACCAGCTGCTCTTTCAAAGGAGCTGGGTTCTATTCCCAGGATCTACACAGAAGACACAACTGTCTGTAACTCCAATTCCTGGGGATCTGGCTGACACCCTCTTTTGGCTTCTGTGACACTGCCCTTGCTTGATGTGAGACAGGTCCACAGGCTGCACAATGTATACACATAAAATAGAGGTACACAAATCTTTCAAAATAAGGTAACTACGGTCCTAGATTGAACACTTAAAATGTTCAAAGGACATTTGCATAAATAGCAGTTGAAATATTTTCACCTCAGTTTCGTGGAAACTCTGACTCTACTTAGCTCTTCCTTGAACATGTGTCTGTGTAAATTACACGTTTGGAGAAGGTGGGAGCAACATTTTCAAACGCAACAACCATCTGTGGCTCTGGAGAGGAATCTTGTGGTTTTGACTGCAGAAGCCCAATGACCCTTCTGAGATAGTGCCTGCCTTCCTTACTCAGCAGACTCCCACGGTCAGAGAAAGCCCGTGAGTGACAGTTGTGGAGTCATTGGATGAGCCTGGACCTGGGTCTACATTCCAGGCCTCTTGTGCCTGACCCTAGTGAATGCAGTTAGACAAAGACCTTAGGTCTTCCTGTGGTGTTGGGAAAAGCATCCTTTGCCACTGGGTTTGCAGAAAGGATGAGATAAAGCCTGAAGCTCTGCTGTTAACTCAGTGAGAACTTCTGCATAGCATTTCCAGAAGGCACCTAATCCTGATAGTCTCAAAGGAGATCCTGGATCCAGCTCTTCCTGACCTTGTTGTGTTCTGTGGAGTTGTCACAAATCAAGCCCTATCATGGCTCCAGTGCTAGGTTTTTTTTTTATCATTACCAGCAAAAAGATTTTGTTTGCTATAAATTAAGGTTCATAGAAATTATAAATTCATTTCTAACTTTTGCTGCCATGTAAATCATGTTTCACATTATAAAAATATCATAACAAGTTTAATATGGAACATTAAAAACTTAAAAACTGTGTCTCTGGTGAGGGGGGAGAGTTAAGAGGGTAAAGTGTCTACTGCTCAAGGATCAAGGCCGGAGTTCAAATCCGCAGCTCCCACAAAGAGAGAGAGAGAGAGAGAGAGAGAGAGAGAGAGAGAGAGAGAGAGAGAAAATATGGTCTGGGCTTGTAATCCAGCAGAAACAGGAAGAAGCCTCGAGTTCTCTGGGCATTCAGTCTTTCAGTCTAGCTTACTAGGTGAGCTACATGGCTTCCAAGATGCTGTCTCAAAAAGTGTTGTTGAGAACAATTAAGAGTTCTTAACATTGCCTCCTGCCTACACATGAACACGAACATGAGTGAGCATGCACACATACACCACACACATTCCCTCACAAAAATCTACACCTATAAAGTAATTTATCATGCTAAGTATTTGCATGTGGAAACAACAAAATAGTCTGAAGATACATTGCAGAGGTTTTTCACTTGCTGTGAAAAAGAAGTACACTTTTTGTAGTAATAGTTCATAGAAATGGGTCCAGAGGAGTCTTTTTAGACACTCTCAGAACTTTTGTCTTTAAACACCACAGGTTGGACTGGGGATGGTAAGGCCCTCTGTGCTGGACTATTTGAAGCCATTTATCATACACCATTTCTTCAAGCAAGACCAGAATCGTCAACGTGTAAATGGTCATTTGGATCCTGTTATCTGAGAGACTGTATAACAGAAACTGTTAACAGAGCAGAGAAGCCCTGACAGGGACATCAAGACCATGTAGCCTTTCTTTTAAAGCACAAGGTGATTTGCCTTAAAGTCCCTATGCTCTGTATCATGGGATAAAGAAATTGCATGATTTTTAAAACAGAGGTATTTGTTACCATGAAGAGAGACAAAAGATTAGCAAAGGGAGGATGTGCAGGGAGGATTTTTCTCCTTTCTGAATTTGGCTGAATGCTGGCCCCAAGTGAACATCATAGTCTGGAGTGACTTTGAAAATGAAATTCTGCCTTGTTTTCTTTCACTACAACTTGCTTAACTATTCAAAATGCATGAAGACAGAGTGATCAGGAATAACTCAATTGCAAACATGTCCTTTAAATATTGGTCTGAGGAGTTCAGAGTCTGTGCACAGTGTTTTGCAGGACAGGATTGAAATCATCAGTATACCTATCTTTACTCACAACCTTGCCTTAATCCATCCCAAACTGCCTTAGCCTTTTATACACACTCTGTAAAATAACTGAATCTAACAGTAGCTGCAAAAAATATCTTTTTTACAAAGAATTTGGCTTTCAATCATATTAAATACTTTAAACCTTTACGATCTTCTCCTTACTTCAGATGTTGCTCTGACATTCATTCTTACTAATGTGTGGATTCTACCCCTCCTATTCATGGGATGTTCTTTTATAATATAATGGAATCAGCAATAGCATATCTACCAAAATTATCTGAAGGATGCCGCTTCTCAGGATGCAGGGTCTCTGCAGCATAATATTAAAGACAGATTGAAATACTGCTTCCCATGGTAAGGAAACACAACAAATTGAAATTCTAATCAGAATATCAAAGCAAGTATATGTTACCAAGATCTTCTGACATGCTAACAATAAAAAGTATTGGATACCACATTCTCATCTCCATTTTTACATAATCATTTGAATAGTCAACAAGTAGCTGGCTTCAATGTGGACAATTGAAGAGAGCTTAAAATATAGCGTGCCGGGAGTGTGTCAGCAAGCTGAATAATTTCCTACAAAATTGACCATGTCAAAGAAAAAAAAAATGTGCCTTTCAATAGACCACAATAAAAGAAAAGAAAACTATTGCCACTTACCAACCCTGCAACCATCTTTAATAACCCAAATATCTACATTCTAGGGTATCACTTCCTTATCCAACAGCACAATAGAATAATATTAGGTGGCAAGGGGATCATATTTTGCATTTTTATTAAATTTCCTCAAAACTCTCCAGTTAGATTTATTTAGGCATTTGTCTCTAAGATTGGCAACATTTTCATGATTTCTGCATAAAAGTTAGAAAGCACAGAGCATCCGCACAACAACAGAGGCTAAGAAAAGTTCTTGCTGGTTTGCAAAGGAACAAATCCTTTTCATCTCTCAGGTTTATTGCTTCAGAATATTTCCAAATGCAGTACCCTTAAACAATGAAAGACGTTTTCAAGTGAGCCCTCCTCCCAGAAATAACCGTCAGTGAAATCAGAAGAAACTTTTGCTTCGAACGTAAATGTTTGTTCATGAATTAGAAAATTGACCTGATTTTATCCAATCTGATACATGAAAGTTAGGGGAAACACTCCATTCCTGTGACAGACATTATGTTTTATATGCTCAAACTTTCCCGCGTCTTGGTGGCTATTTTGTCAGGTCATGTTTGAGAACCTTCTTATGGCTCTTTACACAATGCTTTAGTGTATTTTTCACACGGAAATTAAAAGGCTATTTCCTATTGCTATTGTTATAGAGGCCTTTTTCACTTATTAACTCAGTTCTGAATAGCGCATATTGGCAAGTAGCTCTCAGCTAGTGGTCTCATGCGGGTTACCTTCGTCACTTTTAGAAGCACTTTCAAGCTACAACTTTCCATGCTCCGTCTTTAACCATTTAGTCTAAAATCAGAACCGAAGATACTAGCATAATACTTCCGTAACAGAACTTTGAATCTGTCAGTCACAAATATGAAAAAAAAAAAGAACACCAAAACAACACTTTTTTACCCTCAAAGGAAACAAGCTGATGTTTGAGTTACAGGTGAGAGCTGTACATTTTGTAGACATATTTACACATTCCTACCAGCAATGCTTTCAAGTTGTTAATCTGCAGAAGGAAGTTAAAATTACATACCTTTTCTCCATGATGTCTTGCTATTAAAGCTGGTATCAACTCCTGTTAATGACTCTTTCCACAAAACGGAAAAGAGCAAAGTCACGTGTCCTATGAGGAGGCCTGTGCTGGTTGCTGCTTAATCTCAGTACTGAAGGGGAAAAAAAAAAAGGCGGGGGCAAAGGGTGAGCATAGACCTTAAAAAACAACCCACTTCCTGGGTACATGCCGCTAACCACACATTATTTGATTTAGGGCTTGACTTGCTCAGCCAGCCAACAATATTATTATTTATCAATGATACAATATCAAGTATTGTATATTTATATGGGCTACATCAGGTTTAATGTGCAGGGGAAAATGTTATTAAAATTTTACCCACCAGTTTGGGTGGGGTGAGGGGAGGAACTGGCTGTCAAGAACAGTAGAAACTTCCTCTTTCTGTCTTCTAGTAAGGCCCTAAAAACAGTCTCTCCGGGGTTAACTTACGCCTGTTCAGGCTAACAGAAGGCACTACGTACCCACCGGAAAGCCAAGAGGTCACCCCTGACATAGTACGGGTGCTTTTCTCACTCGTTGCTAGACATACAAAAACCGATTGGGGGTCACAAGGGCACAGGGCTTTGGGCAGATGGCACCAGAACCTCAGAGCACACAGTCCAGAGCCTGCAGGTACTCCAGGAGAATAAGTAGCTGAGGGTACTTGCTGCAGCCCTGCACATGGATGAGGTTTCACCCTTACACGTTCTCTGTTTCCCAAGCTGTTTTGACATGTGGTGAAGAGCATTTGCTCAAGCTGCGCAATCCTTTGGTCTAACGTAACGGAAAAGACAAAATAAGTGGTCCAAGAGCTGTCCTTTGGGCGAGGTGGTGTCCCTCAGCCTTCCAGAGCATACAGTACCGGGTCTCAATAACAGTCATAATAGGTGCATATGTATTGGGTTCCAGAGATCAGAAAATCTGACCCTGAGTTACCAGGCTTGGTTAGCTCTTTGAGAATAGTCACAAAAGGGAACCCGTGCCTTCCAAATATGTGAGAAAATCAATTAGCGTCTACTATGGTGGCATGAATTGAATAAGACCTCCGTGAAGTACAGTGGTATGGACTACTTTACGATGCTCTTCAATTTATGGTCAGACCTCCTTCCTGGATGGACCCTGCTTAGGCATAGGGGTCCTAAGGGATAGATGGGTGTTTGCTTTTGGCGTCAAAGAGAAAGTAGGAAGAATGACGATAGAAGTGAGGAAAGCCGAATACAGCGACCAGTTCTGATACTGCTGCTGAGCCTTGGCCACGCCATTTACAGTCCCTAAAATTCAGTTAGCTATCCATAAAGAGGAACACACGGCTATGAAAATTCTACTTTTGAGAGCATAACAAGTAGAATTAACTAAATTTTATATCTTGAAAAATTGTAGGTATTGTTTGATTGCTGTGAAAGAAATCATAGGCAAGGCAGCTCCTATAAAAGAAAGAATTTAAATGGGGGCTTGCTTACAGTTTCAGAGGGTTGTTGGTCCATTATCATCATGGCAGGAAGCAGACGGGCATGGCAAAGAGGCAGTGGCTGAGAGCTACATCCTGATCCATAACCACCAACAGCAACAGCAAAGACAGAGAGAGAAAAATAGAGACAGAGACAGAAAGAGAGAGACACAGAGAAACAAACAGAGAGGCAGAGACAGAGAGACAGTGAGAGACAGAAAAACAGAGAGACAGAGACAGACAGAGATAGAGAGACAGATACAGATACAGAGAGAGACTGGGCCTAGTGTGGGCTTTGAAACCTCGAATCCCACTCCCAGTGGCACACTTCATTCAACAAGGCTATGCCTCCCAATCCTTCCCAACAGTTCTACCAACTGAGGACCTAATATTCAAATATATGAACATATGGGGTTCCCAGAAATTCAATACAATTTATCTGAAGCCTTGGTAAAATCTGGATGGACTTGAAAATTAAGGGTGAGCTGTGTTAATTAGGTGTCTCCTTAAAAACAAGTATTAATAAAATGGGGTCAAACGTACATTTTCTTTTCACAAGGCCTTGTCCTGCAGTGATGGCTACTCATCCCGATTACGGCTCTCGGGCTTGTGCTGTCGCCCACTGGTGGACAGGTTCATCCACTCACAGAGGGGATACTTGGTGAAGGCTTGCGGTAAGCTGAACATTGGGGTAAGCAGTTCACTTTCTTTCTACCCTTGGTTTGAATCCTCCCAACTGCTTCTCGAGCCAGACAAAATTAATTTACAATTTTTACCCCTAAGGAAAATGGGATTTCTTTGTGGGCCACATCAGTAGAGAGGAAGCAGGGGTCAAACTCCAAGACTCTGACCGTGAGCCCCTGTTATAACTGGGCAGGCTGTCTTAGAAACACTCACTCCACAGCAAAGCCCTGGGTGAGAGATACTGAATACTGAAGTCCCCCTTTCAGAACTTCCTTTAGTCTCTCTACTGCTGAGGATGACGGACTTGGAAGTTAGGAGTCATTTCCGGGAGGAGTATTGAAGCCAATTTCCCAGAATGTTCTCTAAAAGTTAAATGCATATCAAGTAGATGAAATGAAGTTCACTATAAGCTCTGTGTTCATAGATGCAAAGCAGTGGCTTGGCATCAACCGGCCCTGGTCAGTCTACAAATAGACTCAACACAGTGCTAATTATAATTGTAGTGCTAACTTTTGAAGAAAGTCACTAGCAACTTCTAGAATTTCTGTGGAAGTATGAGTATCTAAAGTATTTGAGTTTATTTTGGAATAAGAACAAAAAGTCAGATGACTTGATCTGCTAGATACTAACATTAATAATATATTGCTATGTTTTTGTAGCATGTTAATATATACAATTATATATACATGCAAAATAAAATTGGACACAGTAGTGTACAATCTCAGCACTTAGGAGCTAGAGGTAAGAAAAACTGGCAGCTAAAGTCTGGCCTGAGCTAAATATTGAGTTTGAGGTCAGGCTGAGTTACACAAGACCCTCTTTTAAAGAACAAACAATATTTTAATACCTAAATCAATGTTATTAGTTTTTATAGCATTGTATACAATAATTATTATAAAAACTACTCTTTGAGAGTAAATCCTAATGCTGATACAGTGAAGTAATAAACCTGCTTTACTTTTTTAAAGGCTATCTTTCCATTGCCATGCAAAAGAGCAAATGTATATAGATTGGGCGAAATAATTAATCATTTCTATTACAGATATAACATAGAGATACATGACTGGAAAAGAAAAGCCTGGTAGAAATGGATATATTTCCAGAAGATTTATATAAACCAATAGAAAAACCTCTAGGCAGTCTAATTTGGATGAAAGAACAATGGAATCACATGAGGTACTTGTGAAAGTAAATGCTCGAAAATGGCCTACACTGGTGAGACTATGATCAGGCCATTCTAATAATAAATCTAAAAAAACAAAAGCAAAATAAAGTGCACTCAAGCAGTTGACTCCAATACCCTGATTCTGATGTCCACAATGGTCTAGAAAATTGTTCCTATAGAGTGGCGGCATCCATGATGGTGGGATAGAGATGTTGCAGACTGGGAGGAATTTTCTGTTCAGCATACTTGAGAAACTGTATGGAGTTCTGTGAGACTCTGGTGAGCGCTGAAGGATGAACCAAGCAGTTACAATCACCCGCAGCAGAGATGATTGGGTCATGGACCAAGCTGGAGCATCAACAGAGGTCAATGGTTAAATTCTGGAAGGTGTTTGAAAATCGACTTGCCTGTGTTTTGTTATGAGCAGCAAAATATCCATCAAATGTGGATAAGACAGAGATGGCTTCAAAGGAACCTAACGGGTGCACCATAACAGTGAGGCTACACAGAGTGCTATTGACCTCTGAGAATCTGTCTGTGCTCACAGTGCACTTAACCAATGTGCAGCTGGATATGAAAATAAAAGACGAGGGGAAAAGTGAGCTAGCAATATCTAATTGGAAGTCAGAAATATTTAGCATTTACTTGTGTAAGACTGTATGTGCAAGCATAGAGTGATCACAGAGAAGAGAAAGGTCATGGGAGGACTCTCAGTATGCAATCAAAAGATTATGAAAGATTGTGAAAGAAGAAAAATCAAGAAATTCTAAAACAGAATAAGGAAGAGGAGGAGACTTGGTATCTTGAAAAATCAAATCAAGCGCCAGGCAGTGGTGGCACATGACTTTAATTCCTGAACTCAAGAGGCAGAGACAGGGGCGTCTCTGTGAGTTTGAGGGCAAGTTGGTGTACGAAGCAAGTTCCAAGACAGGATCCAAAGCTACACAGAGAAACGCTTTCTTAAAAAAGAAGGAGGAGGAGAAGGAGGAAGAGGAGTAGGAGGAGGAAGAGGAGGAGGAGGAGAAGGAAGGAGAAGAGGAAGAAGAAGAAGGAAAGAAAGAAAAGAAAAATCAAATCAAAATGTTTCTTTGAGAGATTTTTAAGCTAACGGTTCAAGAACTAAATGGAAGTGGTCAAATTTCCTATAGATAGGCAATGGTGGAGGTCATTGTGACCTTGATAAAAGTAGCTCTTCTTGGATATATGGGGAAGAAATCTTATTATACAGGACTGGTATGCTGACACAGGAGGTAGAGGAACTTACTGCCAATTCTGATGACCTGTGCCTGACCCCTGGTATGTACACAGTGAAAAGAGAGAATCAAGTCTTAACAGATATCCTCTGACCAAGACACATGCATCTTAGTGCAAACACACACACACACACACACACACACACACACACGGAATTTGGAAAAGACCTTAGTACATTAAAAACAGGAGGTGTAGCTATGGTTAAGTTCTTATGTGACGGGAAAAGTTAGAAGTGGAGGGCAGTAGTGTGGTACCCAAGAGAGAAATGCAGCCAGGGGACTTCTTTTATATGTTTTCGTTTTTTCAGAATGGGAAAAGAACACATGGATTTGGAGGATGAGTCTTTAGAGGGAAAAAGCGATGATACGGGAGGAAAAAGCAACGAGGATTGTGGGAAATATCGTGAGAGGGGAGAGATGCACTGGAGGCAGGGATGAGTGTGAGCCATGGCCTTGGCGAAGAGTCTAAAGAGCAGTCTGGGAAGCAGAGATCCCTGCCTGAACTCCCAGGCAAGGTGCAAAAATACAGAGATCCCCGTGTTTGGAGTCATTAGAAGTTCTCTTCTGGTTGTCAGTAACAGAAAAACAGTAAGGAAGGAGAATTGGGATTCAAGAAAACAGACAAAAATATAGAGGTTTAGGAAATAGGAGTCAGTCAAACAGTAGAACAAGGTGAGATTCTGGGCTTCTTAGAGCACTGAATCTAAGTTACGTCTGTAAGCTTGGACAAAGAACCTCGAAAAGTGTTGATAACGGCCTGAGGAACTCCTCCGAGGACCACGGCAGAGCTCGGGAAATTCTGTGTGGTTTTAAGGACTGATGGTTGGGAAACGCTGGTACAAAATATGACCAAACTTAATTTCTCGTGCAGAAATGGATAGTACACATCAGAACCAGGTATTTATGGGGGGAGGGCGAATGTGACAATTCTCACAAACAACTGTCACACTGTTCTGGGGGAGGAAATTGGATGTGCTCAGTCTCTCATTCACTCGACAAACAGAAAGCATTGTTTTCTTTCAGATGTGTCCCCAAGATGAGAGGTGGAATTTCTCAGATGTCATTAATGCTGTTGATGAGGTACGGCAGGGAGGAAGCTGTTGGAGAGGCTGCCTGTTTGTGCCCGACCTCCCAGACCCGAAGTCATCATAGAAACTGTACTGATTGCAACACTGCTTGAACAATGACTCTAGCATATTCCTAGCTACCTCTTACATCTTAAATGTCTATTATTTTATATTTTACTATGAGGCTTGTGATTTACTGGCAAGGTTCCTGGAGGGCTCCCATGGGCATCTTTCTCCTTTGAGGGCTACATGGCCTCTCTCTGACTCCACCTACTCTCTCCTTCTCTATCTGCTGGGAATTCCCACCTGACCCTATTTACGCTGCAATAGGCCCAAAGCAGTTTCTTTCTTAACCAATAGTACTCACAGCATACAGAGGGGAATCCCACAACAGTAAACACATAAGTAGTCAACGTAGCCAAAGTGGAGCAATCACAAAGAATGTAAAGCAAAGTCAGCAGACAGCAACTATATGCCGCTCTCTGAAGAGAGATAAGAATTGTATATGGACTGTGTACGGTGGAAGAGAAGATAAAAGGTTTTGTCCTTTTCCAGTCTCTCGTGAAACCGATGCTAGTTTGAATGAAGCAGTTAAGGAGAGGAATTCTGTTGACATAAACACAGCACAGACAGCTCGCTGAAGCCATGACTCCAAGGAGGTAAAGCAGGGTCATTAGCTCCAGTATAGACATTGACAGCTCACAGTGAGGCGAGAAAAGGGGAACAGATGACTGGTGGGGAAGTGTGACATTTCTGGTAAAATAGCAACACTTGGTGCAAGACCTAGAATGGCTCAGGTATATAGCCAGAGAAGGAAGACCCAAGAAGAGGAAAAGTGGAGACAAAATTGAGTTTGCATAGCAATTTAAATTACAACTGAAATGTTTATTTGTCTAGAAGAAAAAAACAAGTAGTAATTGCCCCGAGTTTGGGATGTCAAGGTGAGAATAGTGTTTGGTGGATATGGTCCATGTTACTAAGTGGGTCGTGGCCATTTAAAGATAAGGGCATGCAACTTCTTCAGCCCCCCCACCTCCATCAAAACACACACTTTCTCCTTGATGTATTTATTCATTTTGCATGTTTGCGTTTTATATCAAGAAGGGCTGCACTCCTATAATTTCGTTAAATGCCTACAAAGTAAAGTCTCCAGAAGCTGCACTGGGCTTTTGGGCCATAGGTAAAACACATATGCCAGGTCTCAGAAACGTGGGCCTGACGTCTAAGCCTCAGGTGCCATTTTGAGACACCTAAATATTTCAGTCTCTGATAAGAGAAGCAGAAGCAGCAAGAGGTGCATTTACGGGATGCCTTTGTTTCTGTCAGAGGCAAGGCAAGTTGTGGTGGAACTTCCTGTTGCAGCAACAGTGCCTGCTCAGAGGATGGGCTCTGCCTGCCCAGGCAACACTGTAAATGTACAAATCAACGCTAAGCACACAGCCAAGCCACCTTCTCTGAAAGAAAGGGGCCATTCAAAGGGAGGGCAGGCATGGAAATCTCCAACTCACTGAGCAAAGTTGAATGCAATCCCCTGGCCAGGAAGCCTCTAATACCGAGAAAAGAAGGAGATAGCACCAAGGCTGTCAGAGTTAGAAGCAACTGCTGCTTGGAATCCAGAGTGGCTACAATTGCTACGCAAGAGGAACTAAAAAAAAAATAAAACAGAAACAGGAAAGCGTATGAACGCAAGGCAGAGCAAAACTTGAAGAGAAACTGAAAATGAGTTCATGCTGAGGCGCTAAAATTATAGTCACAACTCCCATATTTGAAATCCAAAGGTAGAATTCCATGTTAAACTGCTGTTTGGGCAGTGAAACCTCTCTGCCCTTTTCACGAAGCAAATTGGAAATTTCCATGCAGCAAGTGCTCTCTTCAACCTAAAGTGTTCAGCAGCCCACCCAGCCCCAGCATTAGCAGGAGGTGTTTGCCTGGTTAAAAAAAAAAAAAAATGTACCCTTATCAAGAAGCTGTCAACCTTTGCCAAGGTCAGTAGTACAAATAAAGAACCCGACGAATAGGTTCCTTGGAGACAGACATCATACAAAACCTGGGGTTTGGTCTGCATCTATCTAAAAGGACTGACAAAAGCCTGTGTTGCTTAGAGGGCCTCTGGGGGCTCCCTGACCAACAATTTCTGAGAAGCAATCTCCCTCCCTGGGACTTTTATTCTCACTTCTTCAGGAAGCAGCCGTATTTAGTCATGCAGAGGGTGTCTTGGGCTTACAAAACAGTAAGTTTCCATGTTTTTTCTTCGTAGAGCTTTGCTTTGGTTAGCCCTCCTCCTTAGCCCTTCCCCATTCCCTCCCCCCCCCCACCCTGTCATTATCTTTGTGCTTACTCCTTCCTGCCCCCAGTCCTGCCCCGAGTCTCCTTTCACCTATGTTTTTCTACTCTAACTCTCCTATAAGGGAGCCCTTCCCCCCAAGATCACCTCCCTAGATTCCACAGGAAATCCAGGCTAAATAGCCAACACTGAAGTCCCTCGCCAGGTTGCAGATCTGTGAGAAAATGTGCAGTATTTAATCTGTCTGGCCTGGGTGACCTCACTCAGCACAAGTTTCCCAGTCTGTTCCATTGGTCTGAAAGTTTCGTGACGTTAGTTTTCTTCAAAGTTAAAAAAAAAATAGCAAACCTTCTTTTGTGTGTTTGTAAAACATTTTCGATATATATCTGTCTGTCAGTAGGCATCTAGTCTTTTTCATTTCCTAATGAACATGAATGTGCAGATAGCACAATAGTATGATGCAATGTCCTTTATGTGTGTGTCCAAAAGTGCTATGCTGGGTCAGATGGTAGCTAGACTTCTAGCTCCTTGAGAAACCTACAGGCAGGTTTCCAAGGGAACTACACTAATTTACGCTCTCATCAAATCTAAAGGTCTTTTTCCCATGCTCACCAGCATTTATAGTCATTTGTGTTCCTGGTGCTGACCATTGGGATGGGAGTTGGATAGACTCTTCAAGTACCTTCCTGCCACATTTCTCTGATGTTTAAGAATGTTGAACTTCTTTTTAAATGTTAATTAGCCATTTGTATTTTTGATACTTCTATTTAGTTCCATAGCCCGTTTTTCCTATTTATTTATTTTTGTTTTTACATCTAGATTAAAGTTTTCCCTCCCTCCTCTCTTCCCAGTCTCCTCCACCCCATCCACTCCTCCCCACGCGCCACGCCCGATGCCCGATTTAACCATATGCATTCACCAGAGGCAAACCCGCCCCCTAAAGGGGCTGGCTTAACCCTACAATCCCCTGTATCTCTTCAGAAAAGGGCAGACTTTCCATGGATATCAGCCAGCCATGGTATATCAAGTTGCAGTGAGACTAGGCATCTCCTCTTCTATTAAGGCTGGATGAGGCAATCTGGTAGAAGGAATGGGTCCCTAGATCAGGCAATAGAGTCAGAGACAGACCCTGCTCCCACTCTTAGGAGCCCCACACGAAGACCAAGCTACACAGCTGTAATATACATGCAGAGGACCTAGGTCAGTCCCATGCATGCTCCCTGGTTGTTGATGTAGTGAGTCTCTGTAAGCTCTGTGAGCCCAAGTAAGTTAGTCCTGTGATGTGTCTTGTGGTGCCCTTGACCCTTCTGGCCCCTACAATCCTTTCTTCCTGTCTTCAGCAGAATTCCATGAGGTCTGCCTAATGTTGGAATCTGGGTCTCTGCATGTGTTTTGATCGGTTGCTAGGTGAACCTCTTTGATGGCAGTTGGACTAGGCACCAATCTGTTCTGCTGACTGGTTTGGCCTGTCCTACAGCCCTTTTTTAACATTCTATCTTTATTAATTCTCTGAGAACTTTGATCTATATTTGATCATTCGTCCTGACTCCTCCCAGATCCACACCTACCTTTCTACAGACCCTTTTCTTTATATCAATGAAATCTAAGTTTTACTGTCTATAGCTTGGTGGGTCTGGACCCATCGCCAGTGTATAATCAACCTAACAGCAGCCACACCTTTGAAGGGATTAATTTTGAGTCTCTCAACATAATTTTCAGCTTACCTCAGGCAGAATATTGATGGACTCTGTGGAGTTTTTCTTCACCAGATTATATAATCTGAAGAAACCATTTAAATAATTTATTTGAGTGCCCTTCCCTTGCTCCCCCTCCCTTTCTCATTTTATTTCATTTTCTTTCTTCCTTTTTACAACTGCTGTACCTAGGATTTCCAATAAAACATAGAACAGAAGTGGCATAGTGGACATCTTTCCTTAAAGAAACATCTCTAAAGTCTTCTTGGTTGAAGCCAGCAATGAGCTTATCACACATAGCCTTTCCTGTGTTTAGATACATTTCTTCTATATGTAACTTGTGAGAACTTTTTTTCTTCATCAAAATACCTATCATTTACTACATGTATTTAAGAGCCAATATAAATTAATTCCAGGCACTTTTTGAGCTTATACTGAGACCATCCTGCCAGAGAACAGCATGTGGAGTGGTCAATATTATGATATTCTACACACTGATTTTGAAAACGGTACATGAGGAAAGCCTTTTAGCACTATATTTTAGACTCTAAGCTGAAACCCTTTCAGACACAGTGGCTGTTAAACTTTTCTAAGCAAAGTTTACATTGCTATTTCAATACTTGAAGTTATCATTTCTACATAAGCATATCAGATATGTCAGGTTCAAATGCAATGCCAACATCCCTGCGAGAGAACAAAATGAGACTGAAAAAACTTGATGCTCACATCTAGGCATACCTGCAGGCACCCACAGGCACCCACTCTCCACCAGGATGCAGCTCTCCCCTCTACCCAGCCATATTTTGTGCAGCCCTCATTACAGTGGGGCTGGGCCCTTCCACATTAATTAAGAAAATTCCATATAGGCTTGCCTGCCTTTAGCATAATTTATAGAGGCAGTTTTTTCGACTGGAGTTCCATTCTCTCAAATGACTCCAACTTTCATCAAGTTGACATTTAGCTAGCTATCAGAAATGTGAACTTTTTTTAAAGGTAGGAAAGGAACATGCAGGAAATTTAAAACACCATGCGAAACCAAACCTTTGAATTATAGACATAGATGAGGGAGAAGAATCCTAAGTCAATGACACAGACCCGATCTTCAACAAGATCACGGAAGAAAACTTCCTCAGAGCAAGGAAAGACACCAACACAGATGAAGCATAGAGAACACCAACTAAGCAAGACCAGAGTGAAAATTCCCATGGCATATCATATTACTATTCTAAATAGTAATATGATCTAAATAGATCATATTACTATTCTAAATAGATATGCACAAAATTCTGATGTATATTTAAAACATTAAATATACAGAAAAAAGAATATGCACTGAATGTTGCAAGAAAAAAAGTACAGTCAAATATAAAGGAAAACCCATCATAATAACAGCTGATTTCTCAATATAAGGGCTTGGAGTAATGCATTCCAAGTCATAAAAGACCATAAGGGCCAGCATAGACTAATAACACAGAGTAAAGTTATCTACCACAAGTGAAGGAGAAAGAAAAACCTTTAACCAGTATGACCAGCCCAAAACATTTGTAATCAACCAAACAAACTCAAAGAAAATACAGGAATCAATATCTCAGGCTGAAGAGAGGAATAAGCATGGTAGACAGATTGTGGAAAGAAATACAAAGACATAATTATTAAAATATATAGTACCACTTAGATCACAAGACCAAAAATAAAAAAGCATGATAACTAAACTTAACAGACATTTTAATAAAAAAATTTAAATACAAATAGTCTCAATTATCTATTTAAAAGACACAGACTAAACCAAATCCATCTTTCTGTTGTCTACAAGACACATATCATAAAATGAAAAAAAGAAATAAACACACTTGCTTATCTTTAAAGATAGGTACTGCTGTAGGGTGGAAGAACAGGAAAAAGTACACCAAATATAATATCAGAAAGCAAACAGGCCTTGCTATCTTAATATCACACAAAATAGTCTTCAAACAAAAACTAATCAGAAGAGATAAAGAGGGATTCTTCATTCTAATCAAGGGAAGAGTGAACCAAGATCATATTACTATTCTAAATAGATATGCACAAAATTCTGATGTTCTCAATTTCATAAAGAAATATACTACTCGATTTAAAGGCTTAATTTAACTTCAACTCATTAACAATAGTTTATTATAATATCCCAATCCTCCAACACAGGCTGTGGTAGTTTGAATGAAAATGGTCCCACAGGCTCATAGAGACTGGCACCTCATTGGGAGGTGTTACCTTTCAGGAGAAGTGTGGCATTGTTGGAGGAAGTGCATCACTGGAGGCAGGCTTTGCTGCCTGGTGATCCAGATGTAGAACCCCAAGCTCCTTCTGCAGCACCATGTCTGCCTGAAAGTTGCCCTGCTTCCCACTGTGGTGACAATGGGCGAAAACTCTGAAACTGTAAGCCCCAGTTAAACGTTTTCCTTTGTAAGAGTCGCTATGGTCATGGTGTCTCTTCGTGGCAACAGAAACCCTAGCTAAGACGGAAGTTTGTTCCAGGGACTGAGATAGAGTTGTGGGAGGCCTGAACATGCTTTTGTTTGGAGGAACGTAGACTTAAGGACTTTGAATTAGAAAAGCTGTTGAATGCTTACTGAGTCAACAGAAACCCTAGCTAAGACGGAAGTTGGTTCCAGGGACTGAGATACAGTTGTGGGAGGCCTGAACATGCTTTTGTTTGGAGGAACGTAGACTTAAGGACTTTGAATTAGAAAAGCTGTTGAATGCTTACTGAGTCATCCTTGTAGGAACATGGAAGTCAGTAGTGCTGAGAGTGGTTTGAACTGTGGGGGCCTGGCTGAAGGAGTTTCAGAGGAGAATGTTAGTGTGTGGTCTAGACGCTGCCCTTTTGATATTTTGGTGAGGAATGTGACTGCTTTTTGCTCATGTCCTAAAAGTCTGTCAGAGGTTGAGTTAAAGAGTTTCGTAATAGTTTCATTGGCAGAGGAGTTTTCAAAACAGTCTAGTATTGACTGTCATGTGGTTATTAGTGTTCACTCTTATGAAGCTCTGTGAGGAAAAAGAGCAAGCTGAGCAACGAAAATAAAAAATAAACAACCAAAAAGTACAGTTCAAGGAGAAAGGGGGCAGCAGGAAGTTGAATGGTCAAGGAGATAAACAGATAAATATAAAGGAAAGGAAACCAGCCCACAAATCATAATCCACAGCAATGAGGACCCTACGAGAGACATACATGGATCTAATCTACATGGGAAGTAGCAAAAAGACAAGATCTCCTGAGTAAATTGAGAGCATGGGGACCTTGGGAGAGGGTTGAAGAGGAGGGGAGCAGAAAAAAATATAGAGCTCAATTTTAAAAAAAGAAAAAGAAAAGCCTGCTATTAGATGGAAGAAAAGGAGTAGTGACCTGGGGCAAGATCCCACCCAACTAAGCTTCCAATTTGTAAAAAGAAATTAAAGAGAAAAATGTAGAGCTCAATAAAGATCAATTTACAAACAGAAATGATAATAAAAATGAAAAAAAAAAGAAATTAAAGAAAAGTTCAGGACCAAATGTGGTGGTGCAGACCTTTAATCTCATCACTCCAGGGGCAGAAGTAGGCAGGTTTATGAGTTTGAGGCCAGCCTGGTCTACAGATCAAGTTTCCAGATACATAACCTTATGCGTATTGAAGGAAATCACTGAGAACAGACCGTTGGTAAAGATATAATTGAATGTTCTATCCCCAGCAAGCAGTTGAACCTGGCAGCTGCGGTCACTTTGTTAAGATTCAGATATTACACTGGCCTCTGTCACCGGACAGGATGAACCCAGACAGTACTCTAGCCAACCCAGAGTCCTATGGCTGCTAGGTCACTACACAGGTACAAAGGTCCCTTTAAGAGACAAACTCTGCCCATTCCCAATCTCTTTTTGGCTGCTCTTCTGAAGACACAGGTAGGACATTTCCTTTCTCTTTTTCTCTTTTTTTTCTCTCTCCCTGTCTCTCTTTCTCTTCTCCTCCCTTTCTCCACTCCCTTCCTTTGCCCCAGTGAAACTTTCCACTTAAATTCTATCTGACTGGCCATGTTTGTTCCCATCCTGGACTCACCCACCCAGGTCCCACTGACATATCATAACACACTTGGTTCTGGCTTTATAGTTACGAATAGAAGAAAGGAATTATCAAACTTCCTGTGACTAGGGAAAGCCTCTGACGCCAAGTATGTGTTAGGGGTGTCCCTGCATGGAGGTCATTGTGTGAAGCTATCAAGGTGACACATGGATTTTTTTTAGAGACCCAATATGTTGGAGATGCTGGAGCTGTGGGATACCTGTGGAGGACAGCTGCTAACACAGAATGGAACCAGCCTAAGACAAAGAAGTATCTTTCAGTCAACAAAGCTGAAAAGAGTTGGAGATCTGAAGAGAACTTTGACATCAGACATGAAGATGCCTTTCGTGGTTTTCTCAACAAGTTTTCAGTCTTGCTTTGGTCCAGTATGTCCTGACTATGCCCCCTTTTTGAAATGGTGATTGTATTCTGTGCTATTGTATGTTGGAAGTATGTGATCTGCTTTTTCACTTTGATTTTTACAGGGGATTACAGTTAAGAGATTGCATGAGTCTCAGAAGAGACTTTGGACTTCAGTCTTTTAAACAGTATTGAGACTGTGATAGACTCTGAGGACTTTTGAAGTTGGACTGAATGCATTTTGCATTATGATATGGCTGTAAGTCTACGGGAATCAGTGAGTGGAACATGATTATTTGAATGACAAT
Organism: Microtus oregoni; assembly: GCF_018167655.1. Lineage (NCBI taxonomy): Eukaryota > Metazoa > Chordata > Mammalia > Rodentia > Cricetidae > Microtus > Microtus oregoni. Next base: position 3,140,760 of record NW_024543084.1, read on the forward strand.
GACCTGGCAAGCTCTGAGGACAAACACAGCTCTGCCCAAGGTCTCTGGACCTGGGGCGGAAAGGATTCACCTAAGAGCCTGCCTGGTGCCTCTGGAGACTCTGCAGTCAGGAACCATTGTGATGAGTGAGTACAGGAAGGTGAAATGGAAGAGAGAAAGAGGCAGAATGATTCCTGTTCTGGGGGGAGAGGAAGATCAGAAGAGGTGAGGGCAGTGTGGAACAGGTTGAGGTAGATGCCCTGCTAACCACCCAGAATCATGGCGATGTTTGGGCTTGGGCTGCCACCAGAGGCTATGGTTTGGTCCCTGGCCCTGATGCAACTGTGGAGGTTTATATGATTCTTGTTATCAATGAGGTCTCTGTGAGTACTTGGAGTCTGGGCCATTAATTGTGACCAATTGATGTCTAAGGGATGTGCCCCGACAGTGGCCATGCCAATTCAGAATTTCTGCATTGCCACCCAGGACCATGGTGACATCCAGCCCAGACTGCTGCTAGGAGCCACGTTTAGGTCCATGGCCCTGGGGCAGCTGGACTCTGAGTTGATAACCTTCTGTTGCTATCAAGGGCTATGCAGAGTCCCGTAGTCTGGGCCAATACCTTAAGTCATGCTGGTTTTAGAGGGTTATGCCATACATACCTGGTGGCCTGTGCTACTATACAGTGCCATAATGTTGTCTAGACCCAAAATGTGGCCCTGGGACATGTCTGTGTCCATGGTCCTTCCACAGTGAGGGTCTGGGTTGATCTCTATGGCCATAAAAGGCTGAGCAGATACCTGGGGACGTGTTGGCATTTTGGGTTCATGCTGCCACTGGAGCCATGCTACTGGGCAATTGGCAATGTCAACTAGGGCTACAATGACATTCAGGTCCGGGTTGTTGCCAAGTACCATTTCTGAGTCCATGGTTCTACTGTAGCCTGATGTCCATTCCCTGTGTTGCCACCAAAGGACACACTGATACCCACGATCTAGGCCTCCACCTGTGACTTTCCTGGTACCTGAGGGCTGTGCTGCTGCTGGGCCCAAACAGACATGAGCTATGTGTGCTGCCACCGGGCAGCATATGGACCTGAGTTGTGGCCAGAGCCATGTCTGGGTCTGTGGCCCTGTTTCAGGCAGGACCTGTGCTGATATCCAAGGCTCCTGTTGCCATTGAAGGTTGTGTGGATGCTGGGATCTGGATCCACACCTAGAGCCATGTGGGGGTTTGAGGTTTGCACTGCCATTGGGTCCATGTTGATCTAAGTGACCTGTACTGCCAACCAGAGCCACGGTAACATCTGAGCCCTGGTTACTGCCAAGAATCATCATGTCTGGGTTTGTGGTTCAACCACAGCTGGGGGCTGTATTGATGTCCATGGCATGTCACACTACTAAGGGCTACACAGACATGAGGTGCCTGGGCTGCCACCTAGGACCCCATACTTATGGGACAGGCATGCTGACTTAGGTATCTCCCTTTCATTTTATTCCCATTTAAAACATGCATGACAAAGATATCATGATATTTCCCCCTCCCAACCCTGTCATTTTACTTCATTGTGAATTTTCTAGACAAGACATAGCTGTTTGCTCTACTCAGGAATGACTCAGCTAAGCAGATTTTTATGGGATTATGCAGAAGAATGATGCGGGTCATCTCTTGGACTTGAGGAAAGGACTATGGAGATATGAGATGGCAGAACATCACATGAATCCCAAGAGAAATAGTTTTAATGTCTACATCCTACTGCAAACAATCCTGTCTGCCTGACTGTAAGACAGAAGCCCCAGTAGCTTTGTTCTGGGACAGCTTCCAAGAACTTTCTATGGACAGTAGCCTCGGAGGACACAGCGTCTTACTCTGCAGCAAACACAAGGTTTCTTCATCTCTGGGGGGGGGGGGGGGGTGACGATTATGCCTCCCGCTGCATCAGAGCTTTCCTGGGCAGGTTTACCTTCATACACTATTGAAGCTTTGCCATTCCAAGTCATCTCAACTGCTCACAGAACTCCCCTGCGAAAACAGTGTGCTTGCGGCTCCATCCCTGGTATCTTGCGGGGATGGGGAACAAGGGAAGCAGCAGTGAACAGAAGACACTTGCTCTGTGGGTTGTGACCAGGAGAGCCCTGTCTTCTGCTGCCATCTTCGAAGCTTGGAGAGACTTGTCAGCTTGTAAGCGCAGCGAGAGCAGAAGCCCTGATCCTTTTTGTTTCCAGTCCTTCCAGTCTCAGCTTTTCACCTTCCCTCATTTCTTTAAGTCAGTCACAGGACAGTGGTCCTTTATCCTTCTTTTCTCCTTGGTGTCACTTTTTTCCGTGACATTTTTGTTTCTGAAGAAGCTTGGGTATACCATGAATCGCAGAGGCTTATTAGCAAACATTGTATATTCGGAGGAATGACCAAAGGTTCAAAAAAGTTTCTGCCATCTGTAGTGGGTGAGCTGAGAAAAGTGTGAGCGTTAGCTAGGTGCTGGGTTGGAGCATTCTCTTTCCTTAGCACTGGTCAGGTAGAAAACTGGTCATAGGAGTCTGGACTAGTGTCTTTCAGGGTTTGTTGTAGCCTTCCTATCTTTCTAGGGATTTTATTTTCCTCTCTCTCTTTTTCTTCTTTTTGATGTGCTAGGCCAGCTAAGTCCTCGATGCATTTCCAGAAAACTAAAACTCCATATCTAAGCCTGTTGAACCTCTTGTCACACACGCATTTGAAAGAATGATACTTAAGGGAAATAGAAAATGACACTTTCCCCCTCATCTTTTGAAGACGGAATGATCCACCCCCCCTCCAATTCTACCAAGAGATTCCCAGCTCATTTTCCCTAGCAAGAGCTTTAAAGTGTAAAAAAAAAAAAAAAAAAAAAAAAAACCTCATCAAACATCTTTCCCTCTGAGACAATGTCATTGGAGTTCAAAGGATGCAACAGCCCTGCAAACTGCTATCTTGTTCCAGCGATAAGGGCTCGGCTTTCATTGTACGTTTGATTCGAAGAAAATCAAATCTGTTTTTATGTACACTATGACTATAACTAAATCAGGAAATTAGGAGAAATAATCTATTTTTGCAGACAGCTGTGGGGGGACGGCTCCTTTTTTTTTTTCATCTTACATTGGACTCTCCAGTTCACTTGTATCTCCCTCTCTGGCAGGCTTGAATATTCAAAATGAAAGCATCCTTTGGCTTCGATGTAATGAGGAAAACCACCGCAGCTCTGGGAAATAATGCCGTCTCTTTTCTGCATTGAGCCCTTTTCAAACCCTCCCTGGCTGAAAAACAGAGAGCAACTCTCACTTGTCTGTACATTGCCCCTCAAATCTAGTCCTAACTCCTGCGCCAGAACGAACAGAGTATGAAAACACGCACTAAGATTCCAGGGTGGCCGACCTACTGAATGAGGATTCCCGCAGACTCATCCCTTCAAAAAGAGCTCTTAGCATCAGCAGTTTTCATCTAGACTATGCTAATATATTAGGTAGATTGTAGCCCATGCACAGGTAATCTTCGGGTTTTTGACAATGAATCGCATACATGGAAGCTCGCAACCCTTGCAGTCAAGTTCACATGGCTACTAGGTCATTAAAACTGGACGAATTCTTTTACTTCTTCCAGAGTAAAGTAGGAAGTTACTGTCAATAGTTTTTCATGATTTTGTGTATATGTTTGTGTGTGTTCTTGCTTGTATTTGCAACAGGACAAGATACCTGAAAATGATGGAGGAAAGACAAATGAGAGATTCAGGTTTCTGAGGTTTTGGTCTGTGGTCCTTTGGCTCTATTGCAGAATTTTGGTCCAATGATAAGGCCAAGAACCATGATAGGAGCATGAGGAGGACATACACACTTACCCTGTAGAGCATTAAGTGAGGAATGAGGGACTAAGCAAAAGCTTTGGCTTTGCAATTACCAAGTTCAAGGCCATCACAGTAGCTACAAGGAACACACAGTGCACTGGCACTCCTCCAAGTCCGCGAGATCCCCAAGGTTCCAGCATTTCCCCGAAACTTGAGTCTGAACTCTTGAAATAAAAGGCAAACATATATTTTGAAGTAAACTGAAACAAAAGGGCTAATTTAAAACCTACAAGTAAAAACATTTACTAAGTCGATGTGTTAACAATCGTTTGGTATTGGTTCAAATATTTTCTACATGTTCAACTTCGAATATATTATTTTCGTATTTCAAAACATTTGCTCTCTAAATATCTTAATCAAACATTAGTGGGTAGAGCCAGAAGGGAGAAACTTGACTCTTCCTCTCTCTAGCATTCCTGCTCTCCTGGGAATGATATTAAACCTCTTAGTGACAAGCAGGACCACACAAGGAGGACAATTTAGACAACCGGGTGTGTTTTCCACTGTGACTTCTGTTGCCCTTCAGTCTCCTATACAGAATCAGGTGTCTGTAACATTGTAACAAACGAGCTAAAAATATAAAAGGGGAAGTTAACTCTAAAAAACACTACAAGTTTCAGAATCTATGGGAATCCTCACCTCGATCCTCCAGCTTCTTGCTGTCATTGCACTTTATCTTACAACAAGAACACCATCAGTGAACAGTTACAGATGAAGTTAGAAAGCCAAGCTGCTCTATCACGTGGTATGTTAAGGTCGTGTGTCCCCCCACCCCCACCATCCTAGTGCTCCTGGGTTAGTGATACTGACATAATTGTTTCACGTGGTGTGTTAAGGGGGTGTGTCCTCTCCCACCATCCCAGTGCTCCTGGGTTAGTGATACTGACATGATTGTTTCACGTGTTCCAATTGTTTGCTTTTAGCAAATATCTCTTCAGTATTTAGGGCATCTCCATCGCTACTCTTTCTGAGGCTCTCTCTTTGCAGCCACTTCGATGCATGTGGCTTTTGCCCTCTGGAGGCCGACATGCCTTCGGAGGTCCCCCTCTGTTTTCCCATCCCTGTCTCTTCTCTAGGGTTCTTCTTCCAGAGTCCAGAGCCTCCACTGACAATGAGGCTCTCCGACTTGGGCCTTGTGTGAAGCCCAAGTTGTCCCATCTTAGACATTGTCAACCTTTTGTTTCCTAAGCTCTATGTCATTTCACCATTTTTTTCTGTTTCTTTATTTCGTCCTTCATCCTGCTTGTATAGTATGTCTGCGGTCTTTTTCAGCCTGTGTGTAGTAAATCAGCCGTGAATAGGTCTGTCCTGGTTTTGAGTTGTTCAAATAGAATAATGATTTAGAGTTCGAGTTAAAAAAAAAAGAGAATATTGAAAAATAAAGGCTCAGTTTGCTTTAATGGGTATCAAGTGTGGATAGAATTAAATACCAGTTCAAGAGAAGTATATAAGGATGGTCCACAGTTATCCCCAGTACTTCTTGTACAAAAAATAAATAAATAAATAAATAAATAAATAAATAAAAATAAAATAAAATACCAGTGGCTTTGACATGTACATGTGTTTTTTTTTCATATGTAAAAAAAGTCATAAAACTGGGCAACTTTGCTGTGGCTAACATTGATCATGAACTCAGTGTCTCTGAATAGCAAAGATCTAGTTAGTTTAGGGTCCTTTAGTCTTGGCTCACATGGTCTCAAAATGGCCGCTATACCTCCTGCCTTCATGTATGAGTTCCTCACAGAATACCAAGTATTCCTCACAGAATACCAAGCACATGAGCAAAAAGCACTCTTTCAAATTGACCTATCACATTGACCAGTCCGCGTTCTATCTTCGTGGCCCCAAAATGTGTCACTTCAGGATGGGCGCATTGATAGCCCAAATGAAAACATACATCTTATTACCTAAGAAAGGGGGAATAATGATGGTATCCCCAATTGGGAGTCTCCAGAATAAAAAATGAGGTAAAGATTGACCTTTCTAATACATTAATTAACTTACATTACTTTTAAATAATGTGTTTTACTTTACAGATCCCCAAATCCGGGAAGATTACATAAAATCTCTTTTCAGCGACAGACAAGTAAAACCGAAGCAGTTAGTGAGAACCTAACTCTACATGTCTAGTGTGTACAAATTTATGCATAAAGACGTGCAGATATATGTTGATACACACACACACACACACACACACACACACACGTCGTGAAAGTAAACTCAAGTGCTTCAGCAAAAGCTTGAATAAGCTCTGGCCTCTCAGACACCAGACCCTCATGGCTGACAGGGGTGTGCGACAGTCTATGGTGACAAGCTTTTCTAGCATATACGTTGCGGGTGCCTTCACAGTGCCAACTGGGAAATATACCCCAAGTTATGTTTCAGACAACATAACATGATACTACACGCTGAGAAAGACTACATGTGAAGTCATACTAGGGTCCTTCAGAACAGGGAGCTGCAGGCAGGTGTCGCCACGGTATGGGCTTCTTGTTGCTCAAACTCCAGCAGGCTCCTTCTATCTACACTTACCTCTTAAATTTAACTGTGAGGCTTTATGGATTTATCTGGAGCCTTCCTCGATTTCACTGATTTCTTGGCTCCTAGAGTAAAATCCTTCAAAGAGAAGAAAGATCGAATGCGAACATGAATGCGTCAGGGAAATCGAGGAACGATGCCGATCGGGAGGCTAAAGAAACGATGAGGCCATGGTTGGTTGCTGCCCAGCGGCCAGGTCTGCAAATCAGGCCAGCCAAGCTCCTGTCAGTTTTCTTTGTGATTTGGCGCCACCTTGTGGCATCTAGGGAAGTCAACGTCAATACTAATGGGGACCTTTTCTGCATTTTCCTAACTGGAACTTCTTATCCAGAGCCAGCACTCTGAGAAATGGCAGTTACATGGCTTTGTAGCAGGTTGATACCTAGATCAGCTAAAGATGGTGATGTTTGAGGGGCAAGAGTACAGGAATTGAAAGAAGTAGACACTGCCCTCAAGAAGCCCTGAAACCCTCGCAACGGTTTAGGCATGGGGACAGTCCCCGCAGTCGACAATGCTCCAGATTCACTGACAGGACACAGACAAGACCTTGATCTTTTAAAGTCACTCCTCTTGTATCTTCCGGTCACCAAGTTAAGGGATTCTAAGTAGCACAGTCACAGGCTGAACAAATGTCACTAGGACGAAAAAAAATAGCTTTCAAGTTTTCTGAGGAATTAGAGAACACGAACAGTCATCTGGGTTGTCTGTCCTTTAATGTTTCCATGTGAAATCTAATTTACTCGTGTGTAAAATCGGTGTCATCTCTCAATGGATTTTAAATTGTTCTCAATTGTACTTAGTGCTTGGTCCCCAGGGATGTGCTATTCAGAGGTGTAATTTTGGGGAAGGTTTGGGAACATGAGGGTTTAGTCACCCACCTTATGGGCTATTGAAAGGGGGTGGAAACTTTCTATATGGCACCTGACTTTAAACAGTGGGCTGTTGGGAACATTGCCTTTTATGGTTTGGGGCTCTGCAGGCATTTTCAGGGACTGGGCATTTGACTATCTACTCCTGCAGGATCTCTGTGCCTACTTGCAATCTTATTTAAACCTCACTCTCCATCCATCTTGCCATACTTCCAGCCGCTGTGTGCTTTTCCAAGCCTCAAGGCTGCCTGTTCAGGGGGGGTTCAGGAAAGCACTGGGTCATAGAGCAGTGACATAGGAAACAGTGTGGAAACCAAGGCTTCACCGACAGAGCCAGGGTGTCCTGCACTCCAAGCTGCACAAGAAACCGAAGTTTGAGAATAGTGATCCAGGTCACACTGAGGAAATTTGTGATGTGGAGAGACAGGAAGAATTGGGTTGGATTTCGTAGTTTAACCACACTGAACTTCACAGAAGAGAAAGTGGGAAGTATGTTTGAATGCATTGACACAGGAGACCACCTCCTAAATATAACCCCAGTAACAGAGACACTGAGAGAAACTATTAGTACATGGGACCGCCTGAAACTGAGAAGCTTCTGTAAGGCAAGGGACACAGGCAACAAGACAAAATGCCAGTCTTTTAGACATAAAGCAAAGAAAAACCAGCCTACAGTACACAATCACAGAGAACCTAGACAACAAAGAGGACCCTAAGAGAGACATACATGAATCTAATCCACATGGGAAGTAGAAAAAGACAAGACCTCCTGAGAAAATTGGGAGAATGGGAAAGAGTAGAAGTGGAGGAAAGACGAAGGGAGTGGAACAGAGAAAAAAATATATATATATATAGCTCAATAAAACAATAAAAAGGAAAAAAGTAACACAACGGCAGGAAATCGTTTAATATTCAAGAAATGAAAATGTTTTGTGCACAGATCAGTCAGCACCAGAAACACTAGTTCTATTTATGAAATTTTAAATGTCAGATCTGTTTTTACTTTTAGCATTTGCTTATAGTTTGAGTCATTAGTTGAAACTGAATTCAAAGACAAAGATAACTTGACGTATACACCTTGGAGTATGGGAACAAGGGCTCAGCTCTTGATAATATATATGTCAGAGAAAAAAGAAAACCAATGAATTCTCTATTGATGAAATAATGAATTGTTATTACACAATACTGTTTTATTGTAATTGTTTTACACGATGATGTTTTACTTTTTTTCTTAGCGAGGCTGGGGAGTGAACCCGTAGTCTTGGGCCTGCTAGCAAGCACTGTACTGCTGAGCTAGCTCCTAGCCCAAATATTTCCCATTAAAACAAAATAATTATGATGTCATTTGTTTGTTGTGTGGCTTTTGGTTCAAGAGTTATAGTGTTGTCAAAGTCGTTGGGAAAAGTGGGACCCCACGTATCTCTCTAGTTCACCCTTAGGCCACAGTGTCATAGGCTAGAAACTGTCCTGGAGATAATATGTTTTTGCCATTGGAGTTTCTTTTCTCCCCTCCAGCAAATGATCACACCATAAGTTTCCATTTTCCCCAGTGTCGTTTCTGCTGTAATAATGGCTTGAGGATTTAAATCCTGTGATGTTATTGTGACTTCAAAGCCTTAAAACCGCAATTGAATGAGGCAGTTCATCTGTCATTATTCAAATATGAAGCAATTATGATGAAATAAAGATAAAATTCCATTGAGAACTACTCCAATCAATTTTCACTTATATTTACTCAGAAACATAAAACAATGCTTAGCAGAGTGAGTTTGGGTAATAAAATGGAGGGCTAAAAGACACAAACTGCAGACCTATATCTGAGACTTTGTGATGGCTTCAGGGCGTGGAAATAAAATGTGCCATCAATATTGAGTGCAAGTTTGTTTGCTTGATAAATAAAAGGAAAAAGTAACACCCTCAACACAGAACACAATCTGCTTGTACCTGGTCCAAATAGCGCTCAAACATGTTATCCAATTGAAGAATTATGTAGGAAACTGTGCTCTAGCGTGTACACCACCCAAGGGAAGCTGCAAGGACCTTGCTTGGATTTTCTTCTACTCAGTGAGGATATTAAATGTCACAAAAGACACATGCTACATCAAAAGTTGAACTTTTTATTCTGCCTGAGAGTTTTACATTTTTTCATTGATGCCAACTAACTTTTTATAACTTTTCGTCTGTTATCCTCCACTTCAGTACTTCCCCCTTAATCTCCACTTCAATACTCACTTGCTGGAATTAGTTCAGTTGACCCAAAATGCCAGGCAATCGATCATCAAAGCTCAGAAAGGAGCTAGAGAAAGGAGGGTCATATATGACATGATGTCATAGAAGAATTTCATAGATATGATTTTTATGCCCTATTGCTCCATTTCGCATGACTTTGTCACAGAAATTTCCCATTAACCATGTTGAGTTCTCCTGGTGTCCAAACTCATATAAGTATAATGTCACGCTTTTAGTTGTGATGATTTATTATTTGTTTATATTTTCTTTGCATTCACAATTTTGAAAATAGAAAGAGCTGGTTTGAATTTGTGATTCGGTTCTCTGAGGTTTGCTACTTTAGAGGAGTGATATAGGTAATGAGTGAGCTCGCTATTGCAGGTGCACACATGTTCTAGAAATGCCACGTGCATTCCAGATCTTTGTCTAACAACTAGATGGGGACTCCTTACATGAATAAAGATGAAAGCAGAGGACAAAATTACAGTGTAAACCAAAATGAGGGGTCCTCAAGTTTGCTTGAGTGTATTTAGATACCTTACATAAGCCTGCTAGAGGAGGTGAACTCTACACTCAACAGAAAGGGTCTTTTCAGTAAGTGAAGAGGAAGCAGACTTGGAAAATGAATGGAAAATAAGCAGGGGACAATATATGAGAGACACCATGTAAGCAGAGCATCGCTAGTGCTGCAAAGCTAGAGAAAGTCGTTCTAAGTCTTGCTGAAGGACAATGGGAGGAAGATGCTGGTGGTAGCTTCGGAGGGTGTCAGAGCAGATAGGCACTCTGTCCCCACATTCCTGGAAATGAGGACAGTTACCAAAAGGAACCAGCTGAACATAGCTGTCTTTTAAAGATGCCACCACATAGTGTACTGTGAGGAACTCAGGATAAAAGACCACCATGAAAGAATTACGAAGATGCACTTTTAGCCATCCAAACAACTCTAAGAGTACCATGCTCTACTAGGTGAGCCAGCTGATCTATTCTTCTTTCTGTATTGGACTATAATTTGAGCAATAGGGTGGAGAAAAATAAATCAAATTTTAAGTCAATGTGAGGTAAGAAGCAGTGGAAGGCAACGGCTGGCCGTATATAGGTCCTTTAAAGGGAGGGTTCAGTTAATGAGTGGTTATATGGATTAGACCATGGATTCACGGGGAGGTAAGCTGAGAGAACGGAGGAGGATGGTGGAGGTCAAAGTTAGTTGAGGGTGGTGGGGAAGGTAGGGATTTCATTTTTAAACACGTGGAATGTGGAATGGGAGCAAAATTTCTCTATAGATCTGTTCAGGAAGAAAAGTCATCCCGTGTCAGTTTTGAAGACTTCTTGGCTAACAGGTATTTGGAGGGTGAGGCAAACACACCTAAAGTGGGATGCAGTAGACTGAACTCAATGTATATTTTAATTTTTTGAAATCTTTGGTGTGATATGAAGCCACTGCACTTAAATCAACCTGGAGTTGGGCTACAGACACTCTGTTAAAGGGACCTATTAAAAATATGCAGTGTGGGTGCACCCCTCGTGGTCCTAAGTTCCTTGCTCGTCCTCTCTCTCCTTCTGCTTTTGATTTGGACCTTGAGATTTCTGTCTGTTGCTCCAATGTGGGTCTCTGTCTCTGTCTCCTTTCATCGCCTGATGAAGGTTAATATTCAGGAGGATGCCTATATGTTTTTCTTTGGGTTCTCCTTCTTATTTAGCTTCTCTAGGATCACTAATTATAGGCTCAATGTCCTTTATTTATGGCTAGAAACCAAATATGAGTGAGTACATCCCATGTTTCTCTTTTTGGGTCTGGCTTACATCACTCAGGATAGTTTTTTCTATTTCCATCCATTTGCATGCAAAATTCAAGAAGTCCTTGTTTTTTACTGCTGAGTAGTACTCTAATATGTATATATTCCACACTTTCTTCATCCATTCTTCCATTGGGAACTCACCAAGGCCAGCTGGCCTGGGTCTGAAAAGGCCTGGGAAAAAACCGGACTCGCTGAACATAGCGGACCATGAGGACTTGAGAATTCAAGAACAATGGCAATGGGTTTTTGATCCTACTGCACGTACTGGCTTTGGGGGAGCCTAGGCAGTTTGGATGCTCACCTTACGAGACCTGGAAGGAGGTGGATGGTCCTTGGACTTCCCACAGGGCAGGGAACCCTGATTGCTCTTTGGGCTGATGAGGGAGGGGGACTTGATTGGGGGAGGGGAAGGGAAATGGGAGGCGGTGGTGGGGAAGAGACAGAAATCTTTAATAAATAAATAAATAAAATTTAAAAAAAAGAATATGCAGTGGAATATAGGGAATAATTTCAATAATGACGAACTTTCAGTTCTCCTTCATGATCGAGGGTAAGAGTCATTATCAGCACAATCAGAGACACTAGGCTCCAAAGTCAGTCCCTGTACTTATTGGATCTTTCCCCCTTGATAGGTACTTTAACTTCTTTAGTGTTGAAACAGCAGTACTGATGGTGGCAATATGGCTCGTCTTGGTGGGTTATTGAAAGCTTGAATAAGCAAAGTGGACTGTTGCTGTCTGGTGGGAGATGGAACTAAAACAACACCCATTATGTAGCAGAGCTCAGATCAATCAACACAAAACTGTTAAACGTTTTCTTTTTCTCGTTTTATAGAATACCACCGTGTGTAAGTACTAAATAGCACAAACCTGTTTTAAACATTACCTTAAGAGTAATCTTCTTGCTGGCAATCTCATGTATGGAGTGACATTGGATGTCACCCAAAAGCCACAAATTGTGCAAACACAAGTCCTACTTTCAAAATGTCTAGTAATATACATCCTACAAGAGCAAAACAGCAAATAAAAATAAAAGGCAATTTGTGGGTATGAAAAATGTTTTTAAAGGGATGGAGAGGCAAATAGTGGACCACCTCTACAGGAAGAGGTGGATGTGGCAGTTTGACTGATCGCTGCTCTCATGTTTGCCTGGAGCGCTTAGGGTATAAGGTTCCTTCTTTATTAAGCCATTGCTCATACAGAAGAGGTTAAAAGCCAGCCATGTAGTGCTGAGTCTGCCTTCAAATTCCAGCTCCATCAGTAGCTGCAGCACAACCCTGGACATATTACTTACGCTTTGAAACTCTGGCTCTGAAGTGGAAAGTTCTATGGCCTGTCACACGGCATTGGCTCATGGTGTAAAAGATGATGTGACACCCCTAATACGGTTTCTGACCTACAACAAAATTTAGCAGAGTGTGGTTGGAGTGCTAGATAAAAATAATCCCTTTACCGTGCACGAATTCTATAAACATGGAGGTAAGTGTTCACAACATAGCCAACCATGAGTTAAATAATATTGCAAGATTTAAAAAAAATATTTGATAGTATTATTTCCAGACAATTTTGGGGAAAATATGATTAATCCTAACAAAACAATCCCAACGACAACACTTTTAAGTGATGGAGTTCTGTTGGATCCTGGGAACAGATGTGGATTCCCATCAGTTCTTCAAGAGCCAAAAGGTTGAAAAGCAATTTCCAAAGCTTCATAAGAAAAAAACTCACGAACTGCATTTGAAGTCACAATTACTTTCTTTTATAGGTGACTTTCCTTCTTAACTGTTTGAAAGGTTTAGAATTATATGTCCAAATGCCAAGAGACTCCTAATGTAGCAGCAGATCTGTGCCATCTCAGTGTTTTGGAGGCTGATGCAGGGGATATCCAAGTTCATGTTCAGTCTGGGCTACGTAACCAGACCGTGTTTCAAAATGTTTAGGAGAATTTAAGCAATATTAGTATGTTAGCATTGTTGTTTAGTAAGCTGTGCATGCTTATTGTTTTAAATACCTTACATGTCTTGCAAGGTTTGCTGCATTAGAATATTAGATCAGGCCTGTAATCATACCTTAGAATGTACGATTACATTCTTGACTGAACCTGAAATCAGTACTAAAATATTAGTTTACTTAAGTATGATAGCATTTGTTGATGTTGTTATATTTCAGATTTTAATTTAGTAAATTTTATAATAATTATGTGAGCACCCAGAAAATTTTTGTGATAATATATTTAATGAGCTCGATGAATTTTTAAAATTTGTACCTGCCTTTTAAAGTATTTAGAGGAGATTTCTAAATATCTCCAAATATTTCCTACTTCAAAATGTTCTTGTTTTGAGAAAACAAAATTAGGCATAGCGGTTGAGTTTTATTTTTCACCTTTTACAAAAGAAAACTTCATAAACTGGACAATTTGAGTCTCTTCCATAATATGCATGTAAATAGGTCTATATATATTTACACACATATATGAATATTTGTATATATCCATCCCTTTAAAATTATAAACGGAAAAGAAATCTTCTGGCTAAAGTTCACTGAGTGTCTGACTGTCACCAAATTGAGTGGAATGACAACTGGTTTCCCAGAAGAGGTCTCAACACCATTAGGAGTTCATTTGCAAACTGCTGTGACAGTTTATCAGGAATGCTAATTTCTTCCCAGAAGGAGGGGGTGATTTAACAGCTCGGTCTCAGGCCAGGTTAAGGGCAATTTCCCTCTTTTCACATCTTTAACTATTAACATTTCCAGACTTACACATGGAAGTGTATGCATTATTTCTCATTTTAATGGTTACTAAAGAATCAGTTCTGTTTCTTTAAAAAGAAAAATAGTCACATCATATTATACTCTCAGGTACCTGCAATCTTCTACACGTACTCACAAAGATCTGAAAGTATTTCCTATCTGAATGAGTGTGCTTTTCCAAGGTTGGTATGGATGTGTTTATATACTGAATGTCTATGTTTTCATGTATCTGTGTATATGATAACTTGACTAGAATATTTCTTTATGCAGTGTGAACTTGTGATGACATAGCATAAAGGACGTGCTCATGGGTACCAGGCTCATTAGACCAAAGTCAGGGCATCAGAAACCCCTAGGAGGAGGAGCAAGTAGCAAGACAAGGCCATCAGGAAGGAGCAGATGGAAGTTCTTGGAAAACTTCTGTCCCAGAGAGTGAGGAATACAGTGATTGCTACCTTTTTATTTTTCTACCTTTGCTATTTCTTATGCTTTAAGATTCTACCCCATCTCTGATTCGGGCATGATATTCAAATATGATCCAAATATCTCTTGTTGTCATTGGTAGAGAGACCTATATATGGACTTGATGGGCAAAAGTGTCAACCAAAGATCTTAAATAATAAACATACAGAAAACATGGCTTCAGAACCACAAAAACAAATGATCCTAGGCCATTAAACATGGGACATGTATGTGTTTATGTGTATGAGCAAGTGCACACAGGTGTACTTATGGAGGTCAGAGGTCAATATTGAGTGTCTTTTTCATTTTTATTCACCCGATGCTTTGAAACAGTTTATTTCACTGTACTTGAAGCTTTTTTGTTGACCAAAATGTCCAGGAATCTAACCGTCTATTACTTTCCAAGACCTGGGATTATAGGCACATGTTACCACCCTTAGCTTTTTAAATGGTTCTGGTGAAACCAGACCAAAATCAGCTTTTCATTCTTCTGCGGCAAGCGTCTTACTGACTGAGTACTTCCACAGTCCGAGGTGACTGTTTAAAAGCAGTTGTTCTCAATTGGTACAGGAAATGCCGTGCGATTCATTACTTGATTATTTCATTATTAGCTATGTGATGTTTAAATTATATCAGTTTTGGTTTTTTTTTTTTTTTTTTTGGTTTTTCGAGACAGGGTTTCTATGTGGTTTTGGAGCCTGTCCTGGAACTAGCTCTTGTAGACCAGGCTGGTCTTGAACTCACAAAGATCCACCTGCCTCTGCATCCCAAGTGCTGGGATTAAAGGCGTGCGCCACCACCGCCCGGCTTAAATTATATCAGTTTTGAGGATAAAGCAATAGTCCAGTGATTGTTGTTTAGTGGCTCCTGTGGGACTCTTGGTTATGGGAGGAGGATTTTCTGTTTTATATTGGTTAATTGTATTAATTCCATGTTGTGGTCTGGACTAGACATATGTAGAAAAAAATTACCATCACCTCCAGCTTCTCATGCCATTTTCAAAAGCTACTAATCTAGTAGGAAAAAAGAAACCTTAATTAAAAGGGTTAAAAACACCCCAACATTCTTTATTTCCCCTGAGATGAAGGACTGTTGTCTTGGCTGAGATAGCGCATCAACGCTGTGTCTCCTTCTCTGAGGCTTGGGGAGATGAGCTCTGACTAGTGCTACAAATCTCATGCCTGTGCCCTCACTTGTTCTCTTCAAGTTGGAATGCTTACATGGTTTGGGGGGCGGGGATCACCTTTCATGCTGCGAAGGGGGCTCGCAAGTAACAGGATTCTTATGGTTCATTCCTACCCTGGGAGCTAAACCTCTAGCATCTCAAGTGAGTGTGTAGTGCTCTCCAGGGAACTTCCCTGTTTTCCTTCAGGGGAAGAAGTAGGTTTTATGAAGACACTCAAGCAGCTAAATAAGATAATGACTAAAAGAATTGCTTGCACTTTTGTTATTTTTGCTGAGTGATGGCAGAGCACCTGAGAACTGTGGATCCTCACAGAGGCATAATGCAGCGAGGGATGGGAAATTGTCTGAGTAAGAACATGAAGAGACCTGCATTAGACTGTGTATCTTTGAATCTTAGCAGAGAAAAGGGACAGGGGCAGAGTTATCCTGGTCTCAGTGAGCCCAAGCACACTGGCCATCTTCAGGGGTGGATCTCTTTGAAGGTCAACATTGCCCATTTTATTTATAGAGTTCAGTGTGGCCAGTTCTCATATATTGTTCGAAAACAGTGTATTTTGGTTGGTTCCAGGAATAGCAACTACCTGGGAGGCTGGAAAATCTGGAAATGTGATCCCATTTAGTGTGGCAAGGCTTGCTCTTGAGAGGCATTGGGACAATGGAGGGGATTTGTGTCCACCTTGTTATGTTCAGTCTATGCCCTTAGCTCCCCAAGAAGGGAGCCTACCTAGGTTATGTACAATTTACAATCTTGTTTAATTTGCCTGTGTTGGTCTGGGCACACTAGTAGGAATGCTCAATGGTGAAACCTGCCGTATGGGATGACTCCAGTGTATTTGGGTGGCACTGTTTCCTCACTGACTCATTCATTCCTTTCTTGAAACACTTCCTGTGAAGCTGAGCCATCTGAAGATTTCCAGAAGAGAGGGGGAGTGGCCTCCTTCATTATGCCCTCAGCTGGCATCAAAATTCCCCATTTCCTTGAATAAAACTTGGTATTGTCCTTTTGTTCAGTTCATTCTGATTTAGATCTAAAAATGTTGGTGTATATTTCTTCTCTTTACAAAGGAATCATTTTTCATTGTCTTTATGCTATGCTTAAGTTTTATGTTTATGTCCTGTAGGGTGTAGAGAATCAAAAAAAAATGTTCAAAAATTGTAAACATGGTATTTTTAAGATGGTGATGGACTAATTAAATTAGTATTTTCTGGTTACAGCTTACATTGATTTCCACTTTCTGTCCATATAAGAATTATTCAGGGAAGCTTGCCTGAACTTGGCTTCCTGCGGGTATAGTTATATTCAACTCTTTTTTAGAGAGACTGCCTCAACTATGCATCGGACCCCACACTTGCTTCAGCGCCGTGGCTCCTCAGCTTCACCAAAAAATGGAGTCCACTTTCACACTGCTGACTCTGGACCACATCTGAGGCCAAGCACAGATACATGTGTGAAGCCATTTGGATAGTTAGCACCTACCTGCCATCTGAGTGACATGGAACCTTAGAAGGCATCCAAAAGGATGTTGTAAACACAGGACTAAGTAACTGAGAGTGATCAAATTTTTAGACCTGCAGAACTATGGGCAAATAAAATCAAAGTTTTTATCTGTCCACTGAAGATTTGAGTTGTCCTTTATTCGGGAATAAAGGAAATATCTACTTAAGAGAAATGTCTACGGATGCATTTTGTATATCCTGGTTAACCTGACAGTCACGTATCTGGAAAACTCTGCTCAGTTGTGTCTGGTGTTCTTAAATCAGTATCCCTGTGTGTCCTCACAGTGGGTGCTGGGAGGCTAAAAAAAGGAAGACACCATCTCTTGAGCTTTCAGTGATGCCATGGTCTTGAAAATTGGGACTTTTAAAAAAAATATTCATTTATTCCTTTTACATCCTGACTACAGTTTTCCCTCCCTCCTCTCCCCTGCTTCCCCCGCCCATCTGCTCTTCCACCGTTTCTATTTAGAAAACAGCAGGTCTGCCACGGATATCAGCGAAGCATGGCTTCTTAAGTGGCAGCGAGACTAAGTGCCTCCCCGTGTATTAATGCTGGACACGGTGACCCAGTATGAGGAGTAGGGTCCCAAAAGCCAGTAAAAGAGTCAGAGACAACCCCTGTTCCCACTGTTAGGAGTCCCAGAAGAAAACCAAGCTACACAACTGTCACATATATGCTGTGGGCCTAGATGAGTTTCATGCAGGCTCCCTGGCTGTTGGTTCAGTTTCTGAGAGCTCCTATGAGCCCAGGTTAGCTGATTCTGTGGGTTTTCTTATGGTGTCCTTCACTCCCCTGGCTCCTATAATCCTTCCTTCTCTTCAGTAGGATTTCCCAAGCTTGGCCTAATGTTTGGTTGTGGGTTTCTGCATCTGTTTCTACCTGTTGCTGGATGAAGCTTCTCTGATGGCAACCGAACTAGTCACCAGTTATGAGTATAGAAGAATATCATTAGGTACTATTACATTGCCAATTTTGGAAAATCAGTGACTTTTAAAAATTATTATTTTTTATTTGCATTGACATTTTTGCTTGCATGTATGTGTGGTGTTATAGACAGTCAGGAACTGCCATGTGTGTGCTGGGAAATGAATTCGGGTGCTATAGATAAGAAGCTAGTGCTCTTAACTACAGAGCCAAGTCACCATCCCTATGAAAATCAAGGACTTTTTAAATAAGATTTTTTTTTCTTTTTCCCTTTCTTTCACATCTTCTTAACCCCATTTCACAAGTAGTGTAAGAAAGAGTTTTGGTTGCCCATACAATTATTCTTGACACTAGCAGATTATAAATTTCATCACACATGAGGATAACTGAGAGCTGTTTAAACCTGGGCCCCATGCTCATCATACCTGAAAAAGCATGTCTGAGACAGTGCCAAAGAATTTGTCTTTCAGCAATTACTAAGTTTCTGCTACTGCGGTTGGCCTGGAGCCAGCATTCGGGGAACCATTGCTCCAAGTCCTCAAAGGGAGGCAATGAATATTCTGAGTAGAGACTGGAAGCAAAGTGTCCACCTCAAGGGCACCTACATGATATTTTAAAAATAAAATAAGTTGTGGAAGAGGAAATAAAGTTCTGAGGAAAGTGAGTGCAGTTTGCTAGTTTGGTTTTCATGTCACAAAAGGGAAGACATTTGCTTGTGCTTAGAAACAAGCCTAGGTGAAGAAAGCATCCCAAACTAGATTTAGTAATCACGGACAGGAACAGTGGTGTGAAGTGTCCCAGGGAGATGGAGAGGCTCAGCCTCATCCGTCCTGGTTTCTCTTTTGAGTAATTGCTGGTAAAAAAGATTTGCATTGCAGAAATCCAGGTTGGTTGCATAATTTACCATATGTAAACAGTCTTACAATAAACATTGATATGAAGTGCATTTCTGATATATTTACTAGATAGAGGTCTTTTGATTAAATACTCAGATGTAGTTTTCCTCTTCTTCATGATTTCTTGATTTATATAGCTACATGTAGTCATGTATGCATATACAGTTTGAAAGTCGACCAACAGTGCTCAGGGAATGAGGGGGAATAACAAGAAGGGTAGGATGGGTACAGAGATGTATGGAGTAAGAATTTTCACAACACATCGTTTACTTTTATGAAGATGGCCTTATGTAGCCTAGTAGCATGCATGATAAATGTATATCAGTGCAGGGGAGATATTTGAATATTCACATGTCTCCCTGGCAGAAATCAGAAGGCAGGTGAAGGCTGATGTGAGCGAAGAGTGCTACATGGCTCTCCAAAAGCATACCTCAGGTGTATCTAGCAAGAAAGATATCTTGATAAGGAAAGGGGCAACTTCACAAAGTCGCTCACAGACGAATGCAGAGTTGAGAAATATTTCTCTCTAGATATCATTATTCCATTTAAGTTCCCACTCCACTTAGTCCTTAAGTATAGATATTCTGGGGGGAAAATAACAAATAGTGATACTAGTTCTTAATCATTTACTATGATCTAAATTTCTAAATTGGTCTAGATGTAGCTACTTACTCAGTCTTCATCACAGTCCTGTATGATAGATACCATTGCTATCTTATGAAGATAGATGCAGTGGACAAGATCAAATCATAAATTAAAATATATTTTTTGTTATACATTGAAAAGTGACAATTAAATTAAACCTAACAGCCTGGCTCTTGAGATGAAGCAATTCATGTACAATCTAGATGTTGGGCCCTCTATTTGAAGATTCTGAATCTATTTGTGCTTAAAAATCAGATTTTTTTCTGAGTATACAAAGAAGTACATTAATATATAACACTCTCAATGAAATCAGTGCAGCACCACTTAGAGGCATTAATAGACACACAGTAATTATATGAATATAAAACCCATAGTAAGGAAAATAAATAAAAACAGAAAACAGCCTCATATGAGTCCATAACATGCCCATTTGAGCCAGGATGTGCTTTTTTTAAATGTAGTATATTTATTACTAGAATCTTATAGACGCAAACAATGCATTTTAAACAAATATACCTTCTGACTCCATCCAGATCCATGCTCCTCAACTTTGTATCTTCTTTTAAATTTTTGGATATACCGAGTGCAAGTTGTGTAGCCCAGAAGCCCAGGAGTTTGGAGTTATCCATTGGCACATAATTAACCTGTTAGGAATCACGCCCCTAAGGAAGCCTGAGTCTCCCTTCCTCAGAAGCTATCAGCTAGCAATAGCTCCTCTGCTAGGAGCTCATGCCTGTTCTACCTTAGTTTCATTGTTCCTTTGCTGTGAAGAGACACCATGGCCAAAAGAAGTTAAAAAAGAAAGAACCTGGAAACAACCTAACTTCCCCCTCAACCGAAGAATGGTTAAGAAAAATGTGGTACATTTACACAATGGAGTACTATACAGCAGAAAAAATAATGACATTTTGGATTTTGCAGGCAAATGGATGGAGCTAGAAAACATCATTTTGAGTGAGGTAACACAGACTCAGAAAGACAATTATCACACATACTCACTCATAAGTGGTTTTTAAACATAAAGCAAAGAAAACCAGTCCACAAATCACAATCCCAAGAAACCTAGACAACAATGAGGACTCTAAGAGAGACATGCATGGATCTAATCTACTTGGAAAGTAGAAAAATATAAGAACTCTTGAGTAAATTGGGTGCATGGGGACCTTGGGGAAGGGCTGAAGGGGAGAGGAAAGGAAGAGAGGGGAGCAGAGAAAAATGTAGAGCTCAGTAAAAAAATCAATAAAAAAGGAAAGTAATTTGTGCAGGCTTACTTACAGCTTCAGGGGGTGGCTCAATGATCATCAAGGTGGGACGCATGGTCACAGACAAGCAAGCTTGTGACTGGAACAGTAGGTGAAACCTCATACTTGATCCATAACCACACAGACGTGTGCGTGTGTGTGTGTGTGTGTGTGTGTGAGAGAGAGAGAGAGAGAGAGAGAGGGGGGGGGCAGAGGACTGACAGACAGACAGACAATGATCGACACAGCTCTGCTAACAAGGCGAGATTTCCTAATCCTCCCTAAAAATCCATCCAACTTGGGAAAAAAAAAAACCAATCAAACATATGAACCTATGGGGACCCTTCTCATTCAAACTACCATCCCCGTGCCATGTTAGAATATTGACTAATTTGATCTTGTGTAGGCCTTAGGAAGATGCTGACTTCATGAGTATAGGGGTCCTGTCATGTCCAGAAGACACTGTTTCTGTAGGCTTTCATGGTCTGTTTAGCTTGTACAATCTCTTTACCCCTTTATCCTCGACAAATGCCGAGCCCTGGGAAGGGGGTTGGGTAATAGAAATAACCCTCTAGTGACTAGACACTAGACACTCCACCGACAACTACCCTCTAGACTTTGGTCAGTTGCCAATTTCTGTACTAACCACTGCCACTGCAAAAAGAAACTTCTGAAGTGGTGTGACAGCGGCACCAAGGTATGGGTATACTGACACACAGATAGAGATGAGTTTGATACTACATCAGTTTAGCAAAATAATCTTTGTAGTTTCGTTTCTGGAGCCTTTGACCTCTCTAACCCAAGTTCTTGGCCAGATCTATGGTACCAGGCAAGCATTTTCTCCTGTGGAGCAAGCCATAAATTCAAGAAGATTCCCCCAAATTTAAGGGCTTGACTTTGTCACAGGTTTCTCAATTGGTCATGGGGATAACACAGCTTCTATGAAACGAAGTGGGGAGGGGTAGACCTTCCAGGATTCACAAGGTCCAGTCCTAATCTTGTCAAAGCCTATATTCCTTCAAGGTCAAATACTGAGTGCTTCTCATATGAAGTTTATTCACAACAATTTCAAGAGAAAAGAAAACTGGGGTGTAGTAGGACAGAGATGCTAACATCTGTGCAGTGTACAATGAGCCAGCCAATTGGCCAAGTGGCTTATAAAAACTAAGTTTTCTAATATTCACAAAAACCAAGAGGAGTATGAACTAGATGGTTCTGCCTCCTACCCATGGCATAAATTAGAAAATTAGAGCAGAGACAGTGTGAAGGAAGTGGCCCTGAATCAGACAACTATTGCTTCCTGGAAATGAAGTTCTAATCCAGAGTCTTCTCCACTTCCCTATAACATGTTGCTGCAGTTTTCAGCTCAGGATCACCTCCTAAATCTACAATCCACTTAATGGACTGGAAATAAGGCTCAGTCATCAAATCTTATTTGTTCTGAAGTTTCATTCATATTAAATTGGAGACCACTCAAAGGTTCTTATTAGTAATAAAACTCTCTTAAGTTCTATTCTTGCTTATATATGTGACAAAACTTATCCCAACAGACAATGTGAAACAATGAAGTCTCATTCTGTAGGAAATATAAATACCATTTTCATGGTACTGGTACACAAAATATGGTAGGACAGCAGTGTGATGAGTTGTATTTTTCCCGTGAAACTGTTGTCTTCAATAATGATAAAGTATGTTGTCATTGATTTACATATGACCTAATATAAAATACTGACATCTAATGCTAACATTTTATAAGGTAATTTTAGAGGGCTTTCCACCATCCAAAAACAAAATTAAAGAAGCATTAAAATATATTGTGAAAATATTCACATACTCTTATTAAAATTAAATTGTCTTATATATCAATGGAAATTATAATCTTAAATATTAAACATGGAAGTAGATCACACATATGGAAAACTTAAAATGAATTGGGTACACAATAGAATTGAATATTACTATATGGCTATATTACTGAGAGTTTCTTAATGAATTAAGTTTTCAATTTAGAGGCTAGTATCTCTTTTTAATAAAAGAGAAGGGAGTGTATTATTTAGGCATTATGTGTAATACTGCAGAACTCTAATGCATGGAAGGTACCATAGGCAGTACATGGGTGAATGAGCATAGGTGAATTCCAATGAACAATAAATAACTGAATTATAAAATGTTCTTTTAGCTTTATGAGTAATCATTTGAACATGTGAAAAAACATATTGGGCTGGGAGTATGGCTCAATCGTCATCTTAGCACATGAGAGGCCCTGAGTTCAATCCCTGGCCTAAGAGAAATACTATTAGCTTGAAGCTAAACCAGAGCAGACAGTATATCTCAGGGTCCACAGTTTGCTGACCACATTGTAATGAATTTTAGTTAAACAGTCAGTATAAGACTGTGTAGAGGAGAATTTCTCTCCTCTCTGGGTAAGAACATACTAAATTAAACTAATATTCAAAGATCAAACAAATATTATGGTTGATGAGTTCTTCTAACCTTTCTGGTGTTACTCTCTAGACTTTTGTTAGCTGAATCAGCTATAAAAATCAATTTGATGTCTTTTAAAACCATACTTATTAACTGATGTCTTTGTATTTGGCAGAGCTTGGTAGCTGACTAAGGAAGATCATTTAAAGGTTAACAATAAAAGCTAAACATTTCTTTAACATAAAGTATTAGGGCTATAGAATGCCATATCTGTTATGTCCCATTGATCAAAGTAGGCTAAGGGTTCAGGAAGCTGTCTTCATAGGAAGGAACTATGCAGAAAGACCTAATCACCTGCACGTATGCTTCTTTAGGGATATAGCTGGAGTCCATTTCTCAAAAAAAAAAAAATGATTATCTGTGCTCTAAAATTGTGGATCAGAAAGAGGTGCTAGTGAAGGCAGAGAGAATGGGAATTCATCTTTATTGACCAAATGAAAGCATGCCCAAGTGGTTGGAACAAACACAGATGAAGAATTCTTTGTGAAGGCCATCCATAGACTTAGGGTTTGAAGGAAGTGAAAAAACTTTGGGACAAAATGTTGGTAGGGAATATTTTTAAACACAGCGCCTCATTTAACAAGAAGGATATGCAAACATTTATTGGGAGGCTTACGTCAACCTTGCCTTCTCTCTTGAAACTCTGAATGATAGAACTTTAGTCTATTGATGAGACTCAGACAAATACATACACAGACCTAAAATGCGGAGGTTGCCAAAGTCAAAGGAGCTACCTACAATTCTTTTCCCAAATCATTCTGCTCTTGGATTGCTAGCTGTTGAACTTGCTTCACAATCTAAACAGTGAGATCAGGGTACTCTTGTTGCTCACATCTGTCTAGCTGAGAGCTCCTTTTGGATCAAAATCATCACAGTAAATGGAGGAGAGTTGGCAAATGTTTGGGAATCAGTAATCTGAATATACTTTTTAAGTGATTAGTGGTTAATTCTTTCTGTACAATAATGTAATGTGCCAGACGACACTGAAATATAATAAATGAAATGACATTTTATAAAACAGATAGTAATGTTTAATACCAGAAGAACATGTCCTCAATTTGATTTGTTTTTCAAAGCATCATCTATAGATAAGGCATTTATATGATTTATCTAAATTTTTAATAGTTCTCTTTCATTTAGAGATCCATCAGAAAAACAAATCAATTCTAGATCTGTAGTGTAGTGTTTTTTTTTTCAATTTCCATGTGTACATACTTCTACTTTGCCCGATTTCAAGCTACAGAAGTAACATTAATGAATGTAGAATTTGGAGGAAATATTAATACGTTCTACTCAGATAAAGCTGATGTAAACCACTCAAATGTATCCATAAGAGCGTAATGAGAAATTCAGGAGAAACAGATATTCTTTTTGATCCTTTAAGGAAACTTCCAAGGGGCTGGTAATAGTGTTCAGTGGTAGAGTACTTACCTAGCTCACGCAAGACTTGGGGTTTAGCTTGGCACTGAAGGCAAAACATTTAACTAGACATAATTATACATTCAGAAATCACCAGGAAACACAGAGAGAGATTAGGTGGTGTCCCCTTAACATTATAGTACAGTAACAAAATTATAATTGACTCTGGTATGCTATAGATAGCTCTTCCATGCAGTTTATAATATTCTTCTTTATGCCTATATATAATTTTATGCAAGTTGCATGTGTAATATCATAAAAATGATCAAAAAGGGTACAGAAAACTTAGTACAGTTACTTCATGTTATCCCCTTCTAGGTAGTTCTCCAAGAATCCCTAATTTTTAGTCGCTGGCAATCACATAACTGCTATACATCCTTAAAAGACAACTTTTAAAATGTTGTAAAGTTGACTCATATGACACAACACCTTTTCATCTAACATCTTCTTCTCTGAAATTTCTCTTAGCTCTGTCCAAGTGGCTGAAAGTATTAAAAGTCTGTTTCATTATATTTAGAAGTAAGATTTTATGATATAAATGTAGCAGATTCTAAGTATCCATCTCTTGAAATACATGCTGTTACTCTTAATTTTTGTCTTTTATAAACAGGGCTGCTATGCATACTTGTAGATATTTTTGCATTAACAAGGGCTTTTATTTCTCTGACATAAATCCCCAAGAGGACAGTTAGCAACTGCAAATACAAACATGTTTTGATTACACAAGAAATTCCCAAAGTATTTTGCAGATTTTTCTGGTCATTTTTCATCGTAGCCATCAGTGTGTGAGTGACACGCTTTTCAGCATCACAAGTTAATGATGCAATTATTATTTTTAATCATAGGCCTACCCTCTCCCAGCACCTCCTAGACCAACTCTACTTCCTTACAAACTCAACTTTGTTACCTTTTGTTTGTTTATTCATCCACCAAGTGCAATTTGTGCTTTTCAAATATTCTTGGACATGTGGCCTTTCAGTGAACTTACCTGGACCACACTCTTAAAGAAAACTGACACTCCCTTCCCCAACAGCTATCAGTTACATATAGCTCATTAGCCAGGAGTAAGACTGCATGTTTTCTTCTCTTCTCCATGCTGGGGTCTGGTCTGGCTTGACTTCCATGGGGCTGTGCGTATTTTCATAACTGCTATGAGTTTATAGGAGCCGTTGCCAAACTGTGTCCAGAGCCATAACCAGATGTTGAAAAACCCACTGCAGGTGTGAGAACATGGCTGCAGTGGCTATATCATAGCCACAAGATAGTATTTCTCATCCTTCTTCTTGCCTTCAATCTCCTACAGTCTTTGCTTTCCCACTTGCCGTGATAAGCACTGATAGACTTTCTTGGTAGAAGAGCTTAATTAGGTCACACGCTAAGCTTTCTTCTTATATTAATTTGAACAAATCAGAACACCAGCACACATTGTAAGTTGAAAATATCAGAAGTAAAAGATAAATGTACTAAAGTACACCCACAGGGTAAAAATGTCTCCCTGTAATTTAGCTATATCAGTTGTTTATCCTGGTCACATGATCACCTTTGAGCTATAGTTCATGGCCACTGAGTTGTATTGTAAGAATATACCAAACCATACATATTTAGTCCTGAAAAAAGAAAGATATAAATTCAATGCTTCTGGAGGTATTTAGTAGAAAGTACACATCAGAAGTATTGTAAAGTATAAGTTTAGTCAATACAGTTAAATTAGGGATCATTTGAAATGTTCTTTATGCATAATTCCACTTCCCATGCTTCAATTATTGAGATCAAACATAATTTGAAAGTAGTAGATAGATAATGCCAGAAACAAAACACTCAAAATGTTTAAGTAATGTAAATATAATTATTATATAGTTTAATAATTAGTAAATGTATTTTCTAATAACTAAATAATTATGTGATAATAATATATAATACAAGTAATAAATAATGATTAAAAATACATTTGTGAATATTGAACATTTAATTGTATCAAATTATAAATTAAAATTGATCGTAAGTATGTATTATGGTGGTTTGAATAAGAATGGACTTCATAGGAACATATTTTTTAATTTTAGTTATCATGAAGTGTCACTATTTGAGAAAGATTAGGAGATATGGCATTCATGGAGGAAGTGTGTCACTATTGGTGACTAGTGGCAGGCCTAGAATCTATTTCTCTCCTGCTGCCTGCAGATCAGGATGTAGTTCTCAGCTATTTCTCCAGCACCTGCCTGCATACAGCCATGCTCCCAGCCAAGATGATAATGGACTCTCTGAAACTGTAGATACACCTCGATTAAAGTATTTTCTTTGTTAGATAACCTCGGTCATAGTGTCTCTTTACAATTATGGACTAAGATATAAATCGATACAAGGGACTGAGGTACTGCTATGATATGTTTGATCATGCTGTTGTTTGGAGGAACATAAAAGGTTTTGGAACTTTGGACTAGAAAGGTGGTTGAATGCATCAAGAGGGTCTTAATGGGTTTTGCTAGTAGGATCTTAGAGACAGAAGTCCTGAAAGAAAGGGGGCCCAGCTCAAGAGCTTTCAGAACTGAAGAATATTAGTAAATGGCCTAGAGACCATTCTTATTACATCTTGACAAAGAAGGTGACTGCTTTCTGAACATGTTCTGAAATTCTGCCCAAGGCTAAATTAAAGTTTGAGATTAATGGTGTTGTTGGAGGAGATTTCAAGACAGCCAATATTGGAAGTGTCCTGTGGTTATTAGTTATCATTTTTATTCAGATCAATAATGAAAAGATGCAAAGTGGACAATGAGGAAAAGAAAATGTACAGTGTGAGGAGGAAATGAGCATCGGGAAGTATAATGGAGCTAAATGCAATTCTCAAGAAGATAAAAATGGTTAAAGAAAAGCCTGGTGCTAAACGGAATAAAGGGAGTACTGACCTGTGGGGGGAAGACTCATCCAGCTAAGCTTTCAGCTTGTGAAAAGGAATTAGAGAAAGGCTTAGGCAGGTAAGGAAAACATCAACAATAGAAGGCTTATGTAAATGTAATTGAAAGTGGGGGTCAGATTTCCAGCCCTATCAAGCATCAGAACCTGAAAACCTCTCCACATGGTTCTGGCTTTAGAGTCAAAGAATAAAGAAAGGAGCTGTGGCATCTACCTCTGTGGTTAAGGACAGTTACTGAGGCCCAGGCATGTGTCAGGGATATCCCAGCATGAGGGCCCAGAGAGGTCACTGTATAAAGCTGTAAAGTAGAAGATTGGAAGCCCCAAAGTGTTGGGGATGCCAGAGTCATGGCATCCATAGCAAGGAAAGCTACAGACCAGGTGTGGAACCAGCCAAGAGAAAGAAGTGTGTGGTTGCCAACAAAACTCAAAGGAATTAAAGATCGGGAGAGCATTTCAGCCTATGAAATGGAAATGAAGAATTTGAAGTTTGCCTAGCTAGTTCTTAGTATTTTTTTTGGTCCTATATTTCCTCACTGTGTTCCATTTCATATTTTTTGGGGATGGTAATGTGTATTCAGTGTCATTGAATGTTGAAAGTATGTGATCTTCTTTTAGATTTTGATTTTATGTGAGTTACAGCAAAGAGATTTTCTTGAATTTCCAAGAAGACTTTGAACTTTGGACTTTTAAACTGTGCTAAACTGTGATAGACTGTTGTGATTTTTGAAGTTGAACTAAATGAATTTGACATTATGATGTAGTTGTAAGTCTGTGGGGGCCACGGTATGTAATGCGGTGATTTGAATAAGCATGGCCCCCATAGACACATATATTTGAATGCTTAGTTACCAGGGAGTGGCATCATTTCAAAAGGATTATAA
The DNA here is from genome assembly GCF_018167655.1 of Microtus oregoni. Lineage (NCBI taxonomy): Eukaryota > Metazoa > Chordata > Mammalia > Rodentia > Cricetidae > Microtus > Microtus oregoni. Next base: position 3,169,322 of record NW_024543084.1, read on the forward strand.
GGCATTGCTTGAGGAAGTGTGTCACTAGGGGTGGACTTTGAGGTTTCAAAATCCCATGCCAGGTCCAGTCTTGATATCTTTTATCCTGCTGCCTGCAGATCAAGACATAGATCTCAGCTACTGCCTGCACACCACCATGGTCCCTACCATGATGATAATGGACTAAACATCTGAAACTATAAGTAAGCCCCTAAGTAAATGTTTTACTTTGTAAGAGTTGTGGTCATGGAGTTTCTTCGCAGCAATAGAACAGTGACTAAGACAATATACATTAGGAAAATACATATGGCTTTGGTGCTACCCATATTTTCAGACATCTTTTGGGGGTTTTGAATAAGACAAGATGGACTACCTGGCTCTAGTTGTCATGGCAATGGAACTTCAATAAATTTTATATTTTTAATCTTGAAGCTCATTTGTGAAGTTCTCTAATTAACTGGGAATTAAAAGATAACTTGCCATGATAGATAAAATTTTCAAAGTAATGTAAAATAATGTATTGATTTCATTCTTAGGTATCAACAATAGATAGTTTTGACTTTAGATAAATTATGTAAATTATTTATTAGATGACTTAAGGCTTCTGATATGGTATTCTGATTGGTGATTAAATTGTGGACATATTTGTGAGTCAGCGAGGGCAGGTGCATGTTCCCCCACGACATTTTTTGTGCACTGTGGTTTTTTTTTTTTTTCAGTTACCTTGTCCCTCAGTGTTGCATGCAGTTAGCAGGAGGTCTTGAAGCATAGAATTGGCCCACGTGTGGAGGAGCAGGTGTCTATTTATACGGCAGCATTCTTCTCAGCTCACCCAGCCTGGGCTGCAGTATGTTGTCTAGCTTCTCCACAAATCTTCCTTGTGCGTTTACAATAATAAAAATTCAATTTTTTTGCCCACATGTTTAAAATGTTTTGAAGCTGCCATTCACTAACAGCCTTAGTTTAGTTACACACAAACTGTTTGAATGCCATCAGAACTTCTGAAGTTACAGCTTTTTCCCTAATTATGAGCCATACATTATTGTCTATATCATCTGTTGAATAAACAGCTTTTGTGCCTGCCAAAAGAATATCTGGAGGTGTTCTTATTTACATTGTATTTTGAAAATACAAACAAAAACACAAACATGGCTTACTGTATGTTATAATTAATAAAACTACCATGGTCAAAACATTACCTGGTTTCCCCCTTACTTAGCAGCATTTCTTTAAATAGAGTTGATATTTGAAAACAATACTGTATTCAACTTCTATCGATGAGAAACAAAAATATTCAATATCAGTTTTGTCTTAATAAATGAATAGAGATGCCTTAAAATGTATTGAAATTTTAGGCTTTTGTTGATATTAAACTGGAACGAGAGTCCACCTGCTGTTAACTCTCATCAGAAGAAACGCTAGCACGGGTGTAAAAGAGCCTCTGACAATTCTTTATTGGTTTGACACCTGCTGTCCTGGCTTCATTTCTTTCACAAATAAGATTTCTATTTTCAAAAAGAAAAGCATTTAAAATTCACACCCTAGGTCCCCTGTACATTTTAGTAATGTGTACACATTAACTTTTCCATAATTAAGCATAATTATCAAATTACTTAAATATTAGATAGCAAAGTTCTGTTTAAGTTAAAGAAGTTGTATTCCATTATAGGTTACTTATAAACTTTCAGCTTTTAAATATAAGAGCCTCCCTCTGTCTTGACTACTCCGTGTCATACTGTATGCTGTTTCCCTTTCTCTTTTATATCAAAGCAGTCTATATAGATGGTTAGCAGCTGCATGTAACTGTTAACGTTAATAAACTGCCAGGTGTTAGTTAAGTAATTACTTGTATTAACTCAAACTTTAGACTAATCCCTTGAAGCGGTACTATAATTGCTCAATTTTCCAAGCAGGGAAATAAAGACAGTAAGTATTAGAAACATGAATTATAACTAGGAAGGCATGGATATAGCATTTGAGCTTTGCTTTGGTTTCAGGCTCCAAACACCTAATCTTTCTGAAGTATTTCTGTGTATCATTCAACTCTCTATATAAAATTTATATATATATATAAATCTATGGTTTGCTCCACACACATATACCATTATACTCCTGCCAGTAGCGAGATAACTACTTTTGACTGTTTCTTTTTGTTTCTGTTTTTATTCAGATGTACATTGCTTCTTTGTTTTGAATTTTGAAGCAAGGTAAATCTCACTGGATAGCTGTACTGGTTTTATAGAAGATAAGTGTCATCAGAGAGGATGGAGCCTCAGTTGAGAAAATATCTCCGTCAGATCATTTTCATAATTAGTGATTTTTGAGGGAGGGCCAGTCCATTGTGGGTGGCACCAGCCTCGGGCTGGTGATCCAGAGTTCTATAAAAAAGCAGGCTGAGCAAGCTGTGACAAACAAGCCAGTAGGCAGCACCCCTCCATAGCTTCTGCATCAGCTCCTACCTTCAGCTTCCTGCCCTGCTTGAGTTCTTTCCCTGACTTCCTTTGATAATGAACAATGATATGGAAGTGTAAACTCAATAAGCCCTTTCCTTACCAATGGTTTGCTCATGGTGTTTCCTTGCAACAGTGCTAACCCTGATTAAGACTGTAGCCCAGACAAGCAAGAACTTGCAATTCTCCTGGCTTTGTTTCTAGAGTGCTGGTGTTACAGGTATATATCACCACACCCAGCTTTCATATTTTAAAAATATTTTATTAATATTAGTAGATGCATGTAATTCAGCCATCCTCATCAGCTTAGACCATGATGCACGATATGGACATGTTCAACAGAATCACCATATACAGGCTGCCCATGCATTCTTCAGCATTGCCAGGGCATAAATTTCAGATTCATGTAATGTGTGTGGATCAAACCTACCATCATTTCCTCCCTCTAATTATTCTCCTATCTCACCCAATTTTTTCCTCACAACTTCACTAGCAGTCTCTCTTGTTTTTCTTGATATCTGTTGAGTTTACTTAGTGCTACCTGTATGTACATTGTGAAAAACCATCAATCAGAGGAATGGTAGTCTCTCAGGCCCATGAAGAAAACTTTCTCCTCTATTTCTCTCTCTCCTAGTAGCCCCCAATTACCAGTAGCTCCTTAGCAACAAGTGGGACTTTATGTTGGCATTTTGGCTGCAAGTCTTGTGTGTGAAATCCTCATTATCGTTTTGCTGTAGACACCTACTCCCTCAAGCTCCTCCACCATTTCTGCTCTTTCTTCCATAAACTGAATAATAATGATCCCACTCCAAATGTTTATTCATTTATTTTAGATTTATTTTATTATTTTATGTGTTTGAGTCTTCTGCCTGCATATTTGTGTGTGTATCACAAGTATGCCAGGTACTTGTACAGGTCAGAAGAAGTCATCCTATTCTTGGTACTGGAGTTAGACCTAATTGTGAGCCACTGTCTAGGTGTCAAGAATTTGATCCAGGGGGCTGGAGAGATGGCTCAGCGGTTAAGAGCACTGTCTGCTCTTCCAAAGGTCCTGAGTTCAATTCCCGGCAACCACATGGTGGCTCACAACCATCTGTAATGAGGTCTGGTGTCCTCTTCTGGCCTGCAGGCAGACATACAGACAGAATATTATAATAATATATAAATAATAAATAAATAAATATTAAAAAAAAGAATTTGATCCAGGTCCAAAGGAAAAGCAGCAAGTGCTGCTAAACACTGATTTAACTCGCCGCTTCCACTCCACATTTCAAAATAATATAATTTATTTCTAATTTAACAAAAATGACTTTTGCAGTATTATTGTGTTTCTGGTCATGGAAACAGTTTCTTCATATTGTGGGTTCCCCTCCTCGTGCACCACATATGCGCAAGCAGGTAAATACAAGTGTTCTCCCTCTTTATGTATCCCGAATGCAACACAATTGTGATTTGATTACTTCAGTGTTCATTCTTTTTATGTTTGTGGCAAAACTGACACATAGAAATAAAAGAACAGAGATGTACCCTAAAATTTATTGAGAACTTAGCATTCTCAAACAGTAACCGGGCATATTTCACATTGTACAGCTTACGCTTGATGGTTTCTTACCCCATCCCCTGCATTTCCAAGTTGTGCTGATAATTGTCATCTCTTATATTTTCTCAATATTATTATTTGCATTTATTTTTATGTTCAAATTATTTTTGACGGAAGTTAAAATTATTCTCAGAGTAGCCAAATATTGCAGGCATTGAGTACCTCGTGGTTTTGTGTTCAGTGGATGGAAGGTTGGGGAAGGGAACTGGGAAGCAACAGACACAGAAAACGCCTTGGGGATTCTCTAGTCACCTGCTCCCAGCTGGCCTGATGCCTCTTTGGGGCTGATGAGCCACTGTTAGCCCTGGGTTTGTCTACTTGCTGTTTGGAAACTGCATGCCCTTCCACCCAGGTTTAGCTTTGAAGTTGCTCTCTTTGTACTTTGAGAAGTGCAAGGCAGAACTGGCACATTTCAAGATCTCTTCCGTGAGGATCTTAGGCACCTTCTCAGGAAGTGATAGCTATGCTGATAATAGGAATGTTTTCACAATTACTTGTGTGTGTGTGTGTGTGTGTATGTGTGTGTGTGTATGTGTGTGTGTGTGTGTGTGCGCGCGCGTGTGCGTATGCATGCATTCATACTTACATGTCCCATGGCAAGCTTGTGGAGGTCAGCAGGTAACTTGGAGGAGTCTGTTCTTTCTTTCCTCTCTGTGGGTTCTGGGATTTGAACTCTGGTCATTAGGCTGGGCAGCAAGGGCCTTTTCCCATTGGATATCTTTGGCTCTCACTATAGAATTAGAAACTGTAAATAATTTCCTATTATTGACCTCTTATATTGATCCTATAATCAAAATGTGTTTTCTTTTTTTTTTTGAGACTTTTTCTCAGTTGTGTATTCAAAAATGTCTTAATTATTTTTAACTTTTCATATTACATTTTTAATTTTCTTATGTTCTTCTTTTCCATGTTTTCTCTGTGTACATATTAATTTTAGTTCCTCTATTTTTTCTGTGCTTTCTCTTTATGTGTTTTCATTGAATTATTTCTTTTCAGTTTGGTCCTTGGACTTGGTCCTGCATCTTAAACATTATAACTGATGATCTGTTGATACTTTAATTCCATGCATTTTTAAAAGGAGAGTTCAGAGAAAACAGACACAAGTTTTTGTATAGGGATAGATTTCAAATAAACTGGGTAGTTTCTCCAGAGCAAAGTGTATTCTCACCTTCTGGGTGGAGAAGGGTGGGTGTAAACCTGAACATATGTCAATCCTCAGGATCAAAGTGGGAAACTGGGAGGAAACTTTCAACATTTAGAACACAAAGCTTTCCTTGAATCCCCATTTATCAGCCCAAACCCCCATCTCTTAGGTGATGCTCTTATCCCTGGGCCCAGAACTACCCATGTTCCTTTTCTCTGGACAACATATTCCTGTCACTTCGAATGTTTTGGCTGCACCAACTGGAGAAAGGGATCTGGGCCTGTCTGCTAATTCCAGCTTTTCAACCATCTGTCTCTCGTGGTGCCTGCAGTCTGGCCTTCAGAAATGACAGGCTACATTCAGAATAACTCAGACCTAAACTTTTCAATGGTTCTTTGACTTGAATCAGGTTTTTACAACTCGATTTCCACCCTAGGTAATTACATTGTTTGAATCTTATTCAATGTTGAGGTCACCTTTTCCAGCTTTGAATATGTTGATCTCCACCCTCCCCCTTGCTGCTCACTATTCTAAGAGAAGGCCTTGATGCTTTTGTTTCTTGTCTTTATTCATTCACTATTATTTTCCTATGAATTAGATGACTAATATGTCTTATGTTTATGATATAGATTATTTTTATCCAGAAATCTTCTCTCCTTAAGTGATTATAAATTACCAATTTCACCAAAGAAATTATTTTAGAATATTATTTTTTTCTCTTGCCTTATTTCATTTTTACTTCGAGAGAGGTGACTTTATATGTTTAATATGTAGTGACACAGATTCCACCTACTAAATTACACAGACATGCCTACATAAATAACACGGAACATGCCAGATTGGATGGACAGAAAGCCAGTCAAAAGTCACAGTCCTTAACCTTTAAGTTGTTCTGCTCTGATCATACTGAATATCGAAATACTGAGACAAAGACATAAAAGAAAGATAACAAATACAGTTTACAAAAATATATACAAGACATTTATATGAAAGAAGCTAATGTGGTTTTCAATATAACCAACTCATGGTTATAAAATTGCAATATTATTTAGCATTCAGTGAAAAACGAGACATTTGGAGTGATTTACCAGTTTCAAGCAGTCTGGATCTGTTGTTGTCACCTAAAAAAAGACTGTCTGTGATTCTCTCTCCCTGTGTGTTCTTTTTATTCCCTCTTAATTGCCATTTTTCCCCAGACCAGCTGTAGCATCTATGTCCTGACTTTGATCCAACTACTTACTTTAACCCACGGAAAATGTGTCCCGTAGTCACATGCCTCACTACAATGCCTCAATTCTTGACAAGTTGGTTGTTTAAGATGATGACACTGCGGGGAGATGGGCAAAGAGTGATGCTCTTATGCATGGGGGGAGGAAACGTTAAGACCTCATCTTCCATAAATATTGGCACACAAATACATTTCTCTTCACCTAAAATTATCTGTAAATCTGATACTGAAATTTTATTTGAGGCCAAGGAAGGAGTGAAGTGTCAGGTCATTTGCCTTTTCTCGGAGTCTCTCATTAATACCATCCCATTTTAAAAACTATTTTCTGTTAACATTTTTATTGTAATTATAATTATATGTGCTTTGGTTGGAATGGGTAAAAGGCTATAAGTACAGGTACCCATTGAGTCCAGAATCACTAGGTTCCAGGGAGCTGGATATTCAGGCAGTGACGAGCCCTCTAACTTGGGTGCTGGAAACTGAATTCAGTTCCCCTGCAAAAATAATATACTCTCTTAACTGCTGAGTCATCTCTTTAAGCTACCAAATATCCTCATTTTTCACAATGTAATTAAATCATCTAAACTTTCACTGCAGTTGAGTCTCTAAAGGGGCAGTTGTTAAAGGGCAGAGAATTTCAATAAACGGTACACCAGATGTCCATGACTGCAGAAACTTTGCCTTCCAACAAGACAACAATAATACTGAATTTGAACATTTGGAATACTGGAAGTTATCTCAGATAGGTCTTCTAAATGTTAATTACTTCGGAAATGTTCTGGTAGACTCAGGTCTGAACCAATTCAACACAAAGCTGTTATTAACAGCTATGCTTTTGATAAGATGCCTTCACCCATTGAGACAGGGTTATGTGTGATGCAGATAGACACATCTGTACTGTGCACTTCAGAGTCGAAGAGCATTGGATCTCCTCTTTATGAGTCAAGGATGTTTCTTGTTGCTTTTATGCTATTCAGTCAGGATAATTAGAGAAATATTAGCCATGGTCATTGTCAAGAATCACATAACTGGTACTGATTCTATCCCCCCTGGTTAACTAGTCTACTTACAGCCATGTCTGAGTCATTAATCCTTTTGCTCCTTGCCCTTACTATGGGATCTTGTTTGCCCAACTGCCTACTTATTTATGTAAAACAGAGAAGATATTATGTTAAACTACCAGTGCTAATGAGATAATATAGCCTCAATACCCCTGCCTTAGATGAGTCCACAACTTGACTCATGCCCATAGACTCATAAGAAATTTAACAGAACTTTAGACCTTAGTAGGCCCTAGATCTTAGCATAGCTTGTGTCTTGATAAAAGCAGGAAGACATGACTTGAATCCCAGCATGTAGACAGGATCACCCACCTAAAGGAGAACAAAAACCTAGTCCATCAAAGCCCAAAGTTTTGGGGAAATCCCTAAATGTACTAACCTTGCTTTTTGGCTTCCATAGTAGCTGTAGTCCCTGACTCTTTGGCACTTTTTTCTTCAGTACTTCTAAAGGATCCCCACACCACCCTTCAGTTGCTACAAAAGTGTCCCTGCTCAGGTTCCTATTGACCCATCCATCTTGTGACTCAAAAAATTTTGGTTCTGGCTATTTTGACTGTTCAGCAACAGTGAATACCAGGCTTGGTATTCACCTTTCTTTAGATTTTCCCGTTCTGAATTCCACAAAGTCCCTCCTCCATACTCTTGTGACCTTACAGCCATGACATGAAGCCTTGGGATCTCTATCACTATTTACCTCTTGGCCCTATTTCCCAATCTATCAGGACCCTTCAGTTACTGCCCTAGGCCAGTAGGATTGCATGTAACCTATATATAAGGTCTATTCTAGTTGCTGAAACAAAATCTATAAAAGACATATATAACCTAAGTGTAGACATCCAGGTACAATTGAAAAACCACAAGCATTACAAAATCAAGACAGTTACTTTTGCATCAGGAATCACACATTCCATTGGCAATGGTCCCCAAAGAGACCAACTTAGATAAAATATAAGGCATGATATCAGAAGCACATGATAAACACATTCAAAGAGTTCCAAGAATTCATATATGGTATGAAGTGAATAAATGTCTCAATTAAATTATGCAGGGGCAGAAGAAAAAACTGATGAAACCCAAGAAAACCCAAATATTGAGGGAAATAATATTGAGGCCAATCCAGGATATGGAAATAGAATTCAATAAATAACATTGTATAATATCCAAGATGAAACAGGGATCTGCAAATGAAAAATTATAAAAGTCCATATGAAATTAGAAATCAACAGAATGGATTACACAATACAATATATACAATAGATTACTAGGGCTTGAAGACAAAACAGAGGAATTGGAACATTCAATTAAAAAGCAATAAACAAACAACAACAACAGAACCATAATGTTATAGGATCTTTGTAACACCATGAAAATAGTAAATCGATTGATTATCAGAGAATAAAGAAAATCTCAGATGAAAGACTTAGAAAATATTTTCAATACATATCATAAAAGAAAAATTTCCAGGTCTAGGGAAAGAGATGGCCACCCAGTTAAAAGTGACACAGAGAACACCAAAGTGACAGAAACAGGGGGAAAAAATCTCCATATACCACATTATAGTTAAAATACAAATTATGCAGAACAAAAAAAGGTATTGAAAGCTACAAAAAAAGATGCAAGTCACATCTAAGGGTGTACCCCTCAGAACAACAGACAGTTTCTCAGTGGGAATAGTAAGTAAGAGTCAAGAGAGTTTGGAGCAATATGATTCAAGTCTGGGACTAACACAGATGTCAGCTCAAACTGCTCTATCCAGCAAAACTATTCATTTTGATTGAAGGATTATGAGAGAAATACTATTCATGATGAAAGCAGCCTAAAAAATTATGATCACAAAACCAGCCAATCAAGGCAATACAGGGAGAAATCATGATGCAAGGAGAACAGCTATTCAAAATAGAACTGAGGAAACAAATGCCAGGAAATCAACAAAATGACAGAAAGTAATACATAGCTTTCAAAAATTACTTTGAGTATTAATTACGTGACTTGCCAATCTAAGGACACAGACTAACCAATTGGATTAGAAAAAAATGTATTATTGTTGTTGTAGTCTATAAGAAACTCATCTAGCTTCCAAAGATAGACACAGCTTAGAGTGAAAGGATAGAAAAGGATAGCCCAAGAAAATGGAAACAGAAAGCAAGGGACCATAACTATTCTAATATCAGAGAAAATAAACTTTGTGCCAAAATAATTTGAAGAGATACGACAATCACTTCATTCTGACCAAGAAAACAACACAGTAAGAAGACATTATAGTTTTAAACACTCACACATCAAACTCAGATACCTCCAATTTCATAAATTAAATTTGACTAGGCATTCAAGCACATATTAACCCAATACAGTAATAGTCAATGATTTCAGCATCCCACTTACACTAAGGGACTTTAATTGTGATATGGGAAAATTGGACTTAGCAGAGAGCTACAGAATATTTTATCCAAACATTTCAGGGAATACATTCTCAGAAAGCTGTGAAATCATTCTAAAGTAGATCACACAAGAAATCAGAAGGTAAACCTCACTAAGTACAGAAAAATTGAAACACTCCAACCTATCAAACTGCAGTTGACTAAAACAAGAACTCAGCAGAAAGAAAAACTACAGAAAATACACACATTCAAGGATATCAAACAATATATTATTGAATGCTGAATGGATTGTTGGGGAGATCAAGAAGGGAGTAAAAACATTCCTAGAATTTAAGGATAATAAAAAACACAATGCACTAAAACTTATGGAAAACAAGGAATGTTGTTGAAAGAGGCCAGTCTACAGGTCTAAGCACCGACCTCACAAAACAAGAGAGCTTTCAATAGAGAGGTTGAAACAAGGATCTTGAAATCTGTCAAGGAGTGGAGAGAGAGTAGTAGACATTAGGGGAAGCAAAGAATGACCAGACTTAACTGTTCCTGGCTTCCCTGACAGCTCAGGATTAGTTTCTGCATTAGCAAAATATGGTTTCTTTTATGTTTTATATACTTTCCTATCATGGTGAATATCATGATTTGGTGATTTGAATGACAATGCGCCTCATAGGCATATTGCATTTTTAGTCCCCAATTGAACTGTTTGGGAAGATTAGGGAGTGTGGACTTCTTGGAGTAATTGTGTGCTTGGAGGAGTATACTGATGGGAATGGACTTTGAGATTTCAAAAGTTCACACCAGGCCCAGTTGTCTTTCTCTCTTTGCCTGCAGTTGGGATACAAAGCTCTCAGCTATTGTTCTAGCACCAAGCCTTCTTGTCTGCCACCATGGTCCCCATCATCATAATGTCGGACGAGACTTCAAGACAGACTAGTATTGACTGTGTTATGCGATTATTAGTGATCACACTTATGCAAATGTACAATGAAAAGGAGCAAGCGGAGCAAGGAACACATAAAATGTATAGTTTGAGAAGAACAGGAACACCAGAAAATAAAATGTTGAAGACAGAAGCTCCTATTCTCAAGGAGATAAAACGTTTAAAGGAAAGCAAACCATATGCTTAATGGAATAATGGGAGAGGTACCTGAAGGACAAGTCTCCATCCAGCTAAGTACATTGTATATATGTATTCTGCTTTTTGATTTTGATTTTACAGGGAGATACTGTTGTGAAAGTAGCCATCAGAGAAGACTGCTCGGATATGGATTTAAGCCAATAAAATGCCTTAATTAGCTGGCTGGCTACACTATGTGTTCAGGATAACAATATAGCAATGCAGCTTCCTCAGAGTAAGCTTTTAAGCTCATAAAACATATTTTGGGTTGGCATACTCTAGGAAACAATAACAGTTCAGCAAAAATGGAACTATAGAAGCTAAAAAGCAAGGTTAGAGACATTCCAAAAAATACAAATTTGATGGATTAGGCCTTTGTTTTAGATTCGGTTCGTGATGCTGCCTACATGCTGATTTAATAGACTGAAGGGTAATTCCATTATGGAGTTAGTTGTACTAAGATTTGGGGCCTTGTTGTATTATAGTTAAGAGATTGCCTTGAGTCTCAGAAGAGACTTTAAACTTTTTAAACAGCATTGAGACTGTATATGACCATAGGAACTTTTGAAGTTAGACTAAATAAATTATACATTATGATATAGTTACAAGCCTATGTGGGTCAGGGGGTGGAATGCAGGGGTTTGAATGAGAATCCTCTCCTCTCATAGTCTATGTCTTAATTGAGGTTTCTATTGCTTTGAAGAGACACTATGACCGTGGCAACTCTTATAAGAAAAAGATTTAATTGAGGAGGCCCACTTACAGTTTCAGAGGTTCAGTCTATTATTGTCATGGTGGGGAGCATAGCCAAGTGCAGGCAGACAAGACAGTGCAACAGGCAACAGTAGCTGAGAGTCCTACATATTACAGACAACAGGAAAGATCTGTGAAAATAAGCAAAGCTTAAGCAAAAGAAACCTCAAAGCCTGCACCCACAATGGCACACCTCCTTTAGCAAGGCCACATGGCCCAATAGTGCCACTACCTATGAGCTTATCAGGGTCAATTATATTCAAATGACCACAGGTTCTTATATTTAAATGCCTAGTCACTGTTTGATGAACTGTTTGGAAGGATAATGAGGTATATCCTTGTTGGAGAAGGTGTGCCGCTGTGAGTAGGCTTTAAGGTTTCAAAACCCACTCTGGGCACACACTCTTTTTTTCACCCATTCCTATTTATGGATCAGGATGTAAAGCCCTTAGCTACTGCTCCAGCACCATGCGTTCCTGCCTGCCATCATGTTCCCAGTCATTATCATAGTGGACTGACCTTCTGAAACTGTAGGCAAGGCTCTAATTAAATATCTTCCTTTATAAGAGTTGTCTTGGTCATGATGGCTCTTCCCAACAATAGAATAGTGACTGTATTATTACATAGTTTCATGTCAACTTGACACACAAGTTAGAGTCATTAGAATGGAGTGTCCTCAATTAAGAAATTATTTTCATAAGATTGGGCGTTAGGCAAGATACTAGAGCATTTACTTAATTAGTGAAAGATGGGAGCAGACCCATCATTTTGGTGGGGACTAACCTGGCCTGATAGTCCAAGGTTTTATAAGAAAGCAGGTTGAGCAAACCATGAAGAGCAAGTCAATAAGCAAGAATCCTCCAAGGCCTCTATATCAGGTCCTTCCTCCAGATATTGCCTTGACATATCGAAGTAAAACTGCAGATTGTTTGAGTAAAAAACTGTCAGCAGTGAAAGGATGCTTAGACAGTGAGTTAAAAGTGTCTATTTCTTAGGAAAAAAATAAGTCTCAGTGTAGGACAGTATAGCAAGGAAAATCATTTCTGCTGTGGACCGCAGAATTATGCAGTGAGAACTCTGTGAGTACATCAGGTCTCAACCCTTCAGATATGCGTATCTCAGGGAAATAGAACTTATTTAGCAAGGCGATAAGGGATACCATCACTAGAGATGCACATCTGATTGGCGATGCCATATTTAATAGGGCAATAAGGAATATTGCCATCTGAATATGCTAGCTGCCCTCAGTACAGACTTTTTGGATGAGGCGCTCTTTCCTTCACATTACAGCTGCGGGATTTTTTCCCACAACACTATAGTGTGTTAATTGTTTACTGGGCACAATTTCTCCATGTATTGGTATATTGGATGGCTTTCACCAGCACTGTGTGATTCTGACAAGAAAGCAATCACAGCCAATATCCTTACTCTCTCAGCCGGTCTTTGTATAAACTTAGAAGTCTGTTTTTCTGTAATTATCTTCCTTGGCAGACAGTTGGCCAGGGTTAATATCCAGACAAAAAGGCCTCTATTGAGACATTCACAGATGCCCATGGACAAGAATTATCATGTGTTTGACGTTCTTGAGCCATCACTCTCAGAGAGATAGAGAACAAGAGAATACTGGATTTACTCCGCCATCACACAGGAAAATACTGTCCCGAGCTAACCTCACATTAACCTTCAAGCATGCCTATTCTTTGCTGGACAGTCTGTTAGCTAAAGATCTGTCTCAAAGTTTATCTCACTGTACCCCATCCTTTGATAACAGTCTCTCTTCTGTACCTTTGGACCCTTATGCTGCCATGGCAATGGTTCTGCCCTCATGGCTTAGCCTAGGAATGTCAGAGGCTCAGGGCTCAGGAGGAGAGTGAAAGGACAAGGGCTGATTCTCAACTTTGTCAAGCACATACATTAACATCAGCAAGGAAAGACAGGAATGGCTGTGCATCCAGCTGAGGCAATAAGTGTGCAAGGCCAGGAGGCCAGGATGAACTGCACAGTGAGACCCTCTGACAAATATCTAAGTGCTTGGGTGTTGCTCAGTGGTGAAGGACTTGCCTACTAGGTCCCGGGTTTAAACTCTGCCAACAGAGTGGGGAAAGCTAGAGCATATTAACTGCTTCCGTACGAGTGGAACATACTGAACATGCATATGTCCACATGCTGTATTAGTCCCTTGTCTACCTGTTCTGACTAAATTCCTGACAAGAAGTAACTGAAGGCAGGAAGGGTTTAGGGAGTAGCTATCACCTGCAAGTTCCAACCCATGGTCTACCATCTGTCAGATAGACCCCACGTCCAATAAGTTTATAGCCTTCCAAAATAACATTTCCACCTGGAAACCATGTGTTAAAACCCTTCAGCCTTTGGGTGATTAAAGGATTTAAAAGAAAGAGAAGAAACAAGAAAAAAAAATCAATCTCCCAAATTAAAAAGGACGTAGGAGCTTCCTTGCCGATAATAACTCCCTGCATGGAAGACTCCATGGCTAAGTGAACATCAGGGAGTTAGATTTTAAATAAACATTCAAAACATACCTATCAATTGAGCATCCATACAGCAGCTGCTACCAGTGATCCAGTTCCAACAGGTATCACGTGAGGGGTTCAGAAGTGTTCTGAACTCTAACTGTGCAGTGTCTTAGCAGAGAAAATCAAACTTTTCAAAAACCATTAAAGAAGACATAAATAAATGAAAATAAATGTTATGGTCTTGAGTAAGCAGGCTCAACACTGAAATGAGTTAATTCTTCCAAAACTGAACTAAAATTTAATTGCCATTCAATTGAAATCCCAGCAGGAGATTTTATAGAGCACAATTTACTTATTCTAAATTTATTTAGATATATTCTAAATTTATAAGTAAAAATAAAGAGGCCCAGGATACCCAAGGCAATCTTTTAAAAATAAAGGATGAGATACTTCATTTAGCAGATGCCAGGTCCTACTATGTTGTAGTAATTAAGGCAGTTTGTAATTGCAGAAAGAATATAGAGATTGGAGAGCTGGAAATACAGAAGTTAACCTTGACCTCCTTTTTTTTTCTTTTTTTTCATATAACATACACACACACCTATACAAAAAAATGGAATTATAAAAGAGAAAGTAATTATTGATTACATAATGATCTCCACAGGAAAAATACTTGAAAATGCTCAGAAAATCTTCTCAGATGTATTAAAACTTACAGGTGACTTACAAGTTGTCTCTAAATGTTTGTAAACTATTACCAGAATAGAATATTACATTGTAATGATAAAACAAATAGGTGAATTTCAAAAATAAAAGCAAAATGATAAAATGATGTTGAGCAAAAGCAGACAGTTGAGTAGATCCAGTGTGTTCTACAGCTACTACACAGTAAAATTAATTCATTTCCATGGGTATACATGAACGTAAAACTCTTGCAAACATGGAAGTTATTTATAAAAGTGACAACAGGAAAGAAGGAAAGGAACTCCATTGTAATACGCTGTGTCATTGTGGGTTCTGTACATGAGGTACTTAAATTCCTCCCTTGGTTTCTCTTTACAATTTGATAAAATGTTAGTATGATTAGCATGTAATAGTTTTAATATAATCGTATGAACATCTTCAAACACTTCCCGTTGCTCAACCACTAGGTTAAGTCTTCCTGTTCATATTGTCACCTATTCTACTTAGGTCAGCTGTCACTGTGACAAGCCCAGACTTGTCTGAGAGAGTTTCATGGAGGGTATTACCTCTATCAGATTGGCCTCTGGGCATGTCTGTGGGCATTCTCTTGATTGCTAAGTAACAGGGGAGGGCTGGGGTGCCTCATCCCTGGTAGATGGGCCTTGGCTGTATGAGAGAGAGAAACCTGTGAGCAAGCCAATAGGGAGAGTGTATCTGTGGTTTCTGCTTCCAAATCCTGTTTTGCTGGAGTTCCTGGCCTGACTTCCTTCAACAATGGACAGTATGATCTGAAGGATGACATAAACCACTTCCTCCCTAAGTCGCTTTTGGTGATAGTGTTTGTCTTAGTTAACAGTTCACTGCTGTGCTTTAACACCATTACCAAAAGCAACTCGCAAAGCCAATGGTTTACTTCACATTACAGTCTGTGGCCCATCATGCACGGAAGTCAAGACAGAAATTCAAGGCAGAAGCCTGGAGGCAAAGGCTGAAAAAGAAGTCACAGAGGACTGATGTTTACAGACTTTTTGCCCACAACTTTCTCAGAATGCCTTGTAGCACCCAGGGTTGCCTGTCAAGGAGTGGCATCATCCCCAGTGAGATGGGCCCTCCCACATCAGTCATCAACTAAAACCATTCCACAAGCTTGTGTAGTAATAAGGGCGGCGGGGCTGCGTCCCCAGCACCCCAGCCGCCCGCACGGCTAGCTTATGCCCGAAATAACAACACACAAACTGTATTCATTTAAACACTGCTTGGCCCATTCTCTTCTAGGCTAATTCTCACATATTAATTTAGCCCATTTCTAATCATCTGTGTATGGCACCCCAAGGTGCGCTTACCAGGAAGATTCTAGCCTATGTCCATCCTGGGTCAGAGCTTCATCCCGGGAGCGGGGGCATGACGTCTCTCTCAGGCATCTGCTCCCGAGAGGAGAGCTGTCGAGACTCTGAGCTCACTTCCTCTTCCTCCCAGCGTTCTGTTCTGTTTACTCCTCCCACCTATCCTCTAACCAATAAAATGGGCCAAGGCAGTTCCTTTATTAGCCAATGACCTTCGTCCATCAAGCTTGCTCACAGGCTAGACTGGTGAGTCTGGTGGAGGCATTTGCTCATCTGAGGTTCTCTCTTCCCAAATGACTCTATCCAGTGTCCATTTGACAAAGCCAGCACAATGTTTATCCTAGCAACAGTGGGTCAGCTAGGAGGACATTATCAATGGATGCTACTGGTTGTAATTAAGAATTTATTTTATTTTTAAACACCATTAATTGACTGAACTGCATGGATCTATGCTCCTTGGAAATGGAGATTGTATCAGTTTGAATACATGTATTCAAACCATGTATGAATGAGGTTCAAGGTCCTGAGAGCCATTTCATCAATGAAGGTAAGAGAGTGCAGTAGAGAACTTTGTTACATTAGCCAAGGTATGTGCGGAATATATGGAATTGAATTGCTTAGTAAACAAGAGAGTCATGTGTGTCGGTACCGTTGCCACGGTCTGACATTGTATTACTTACTGCATCAAAAGTAGTTGTCTGACCTAGTTTATTTCATTCAAGTTCATACAATTAGTACCCCTGGTCATGTAGTAAGCATTATATCTTGCTGTTTATACATGCGACTTTAGAATACTTTGCCAATAGATACATGTTTGTAGTAGCTTCAAAAGCAATGGCTGAGCCCTGAGGATGTGAGAGGGGAATGGTTGGTACTGCCTCCCTTATCTGTGGTGTAGTGGTAGGGGTGAGGGAAAGATGCCCCCCACCTTGTCCCTACCCTCTCCAGTTGGCTAAAGAGCTGACCCATTTACCACAGCTGCAACACTCAGGGAAGCAGGCCCTCCATCTCACCTGGGTGGCATAAGAGAACCAACCCTGCTGGTGGAGGCGGAGGTGAATCAGCCCTGAGGTTGTAAGAGTGCGAGAGCTGTCCTCACAACTCATCTCTCATGTGGTGGTATGGGCAGGGGAGACATGTCCCGTCCCCCTTACCCCTCACACCTCACCACCTGTTACAGATGAAGGAGCTGACCCTCCCTCTTGCCTCCTGCAGTGCTCAGGAAAGTGGGCCCTGTTCCTTGCCTGGGAAGCACAGTCGAGCTGATCCTGATGGCAGAGGAGGAACTGAAATAGACCTGAGGGTGTAGCTGACCACAAACCACTTCTCTGCCAAGCTGCGGTGAGGGTAAGAGAAAGATGCCCTTTCCCCCTTTCCCCAGCCACCTGTGGTGGGTGAGGGAGCCGACCCTCCCCTTAACCAACCTCACCTTACCTGGGCAGCACAATAGAGTCAACGGCATTGGAGGAGGCGTGAGTGAGCCAGTCCTGAAGCTGGGAGCATGAGAGAGCTGTCCCCATCACTCACCTGCCGTCAGTCATCTGGTGGCATGAGCAGGGAGAGATGCACCCTCATGAAGCTTGAGGCAGTGGGAGAGCTGGCCCTGAGGTCATGAGAGTGAGAGCTGACTCTGGCCCCACCAGCTGCAACACTCAGGCGAGCAGGCCCTGTACCTCACCTGGGCAACACAATAGAACCAACCCCAATGGCAGGTGTGCGTGAGCCAGACACGAATTTGTGAGCATGGGAAAGCAGTCCCCATTAATCGTCTGTTATGTGGCAACATAGGCGGGGGGAGTGATGCTCCCCCCCCCCCACATCCCACACCCATCAACAATTGAGGCAGGTGCGAGAGCTAGCCCTGAGATCATAAGAGTAAGAGAGTTGTTCCTGCCCCTTAACAGCAGCGGCACTCAGGAGAGTGGTGCCTAGTAGAACTGGCCCCGAAGGTGTAGGTGTGGGAAAATAGGGTCACCTGAGGACGTGAAAATAGGAGAAGTGGTGAGGACGTGAAAACAGGAGAAGTGGCCCCACTTCTTGTTCCTCACTCCAAGGGGGCAATGCAGAAGAGCCCACCTTGGTAGTGAGGATAAGAAAGAGCTGGTGGGCTGACCAACCCTGCAATTACCCATGTCCAGAACCAGGTTTATGAGCTGGCTCACCCCAACATCTAACTCATCTGTGATGTGCTGGAGCACGTGAAGGGGGTGATCTTACAGACCCCAAGCTGCGGGATCTCCACAACACAACAGCAGGGTAACCAAGAGGAGTTCCGGTGAGAACCCAGCATCAAAGTGTAGCAGAAATCAAAGACCCAGAACCAGACCAATCACTCATTGCATTGAACACTTGCAATTAAGATATATGGATAAAAGAGTTTGCTGCATGACTCACCGTGTCAAACTACAGCTTCTATGATGAAATTGGTTTTCTTCTTCTTCTTTTTCTCTTAAATGTTATTTTATTTTGGTGGGAAGGTTTCAAGGGCAGAGGGTAGATACAAAGGGACTGAGAAATGAATGGGATGGAGATGCATGATGTGAAAGACACAAACTATAAATAAAAAAACAAAGTTAAAATAGCAAAACGATGACTGGGGAATGGTTTGGTGGTTGAAGTGCTGGCTGCCCAAACATTAGAACCTATGTTCAGACACCGGAATCCATGTAAAATCTATGTGAGACAGTGTGCACCTGTAATCCAGCACTAATGGGAGGGGACAGAGACAGAGACAGAGAAACCCTGAACACTCACTCACTGGTCAGCCACACGAGCTGAAGAAGTGAGTTCCAGATTTGATGAGAAAGCTTGTATCAAAATATGCGGTGGAAGGGTTGGGGAGATACTTAAGAGGACTAGAGCCCTGGTTGCTCTTCCAGAGGACCTGGGTTGGATTCCCAGCACCCACAAAGCAGCTCATGAATGGCTGTAACTCTTGTTCCAGGTGATCTGATACCCTATTCTAGCTGCTGTGGACAGAGCATGTGCATGCATGATGAACAGACAAACATGCAAGCAAAACACACACACACACACACACACACACATATATATATATATTTATATATGAATAACATTTTTATAAATAGCCAGTGTTTCTCTCTGTCTTCACATGAGCATGTAGGCCTAAGCATCTTCACCCTCATCTGTCATGTATGTGCATCACACACACACACACACACACACACATGCACACACACACATGCACACACACATTGTAATGGCATAGAAAGTGGGTTTTCTTTTCCTGGAATTGGAGGGAACATCACAAGATCATACATATTTCAGATGACTCAGTTGCATGTTTTAAAAGAAAAACTTGTTTTTACATCAGAATTGAAGAGACATTTCCTATGCTGATACAAGACGTCCACATAGATTATAAAGTTGTCAGTTTAATCACAGATTAAACAGAAAACCTTTCAGTGACCAGGGAATACACAGCTGATCAAGACAGTGGCCTACAGGTTGGAGCCATGGAATGACTGATTCCCGAGCCTTAGAGACTCTACATTCCCCAGCAACACAGTCATTAATGCATTTGTCAAGTTTTTTTTAAGTTTATATAATTATTACCAGTTCTATACAACCAATTTCCTGATAATTATTAATGACTACAATTCAAGAGTAGTGAAGTGAGATTTGCTTGAGTTATTCTAGATAACATGGATAGTTTTTGCAGAGTTAAGTATGGCAGCGAGCAGTCTGACAAACTTATAAACATCGTGGAAAGAATTGTAGAGAGGAACAGGGGCCACACGGATGCCATCTGGTTCTCGTTTGTCACACTGGAAAGAAAAAGAAAATCGTCATCTTAGCAGTATCCACACACAGAAACTCTACTTACAATATAAAATTCCGTAGATCATGTCTTCCCTAAAACTCAATACACGAGCATTTTTTAAAAACTGTCTCTGTAAGTTTAAACTTTCTTCTTAATTTTGACACAGCAGTGGATTCAATGTGACTGTCTAAATTATATTTCTGAAGTCACTGAGAGTTATCTTTGAAAATGGATTCTCTACCCAGCTTTCCAGAGGGTAAGCCTCAGGGTTGATGAAACCCTGGGACCAGTTTAAATGTCCAATCCCTCAGTGAGATGCTAGGAGCTTTAGAAACCACCCTTTATTAATTCTCTAACCCTTAATCATAGAGAGAGAAATTGTTTCTCTGTCCCCAGAACTGCTGATGGGTTTGAAAGTAGGACCACATAATTACATGTCGCGTTGTCATCACCATGACCAAGTTTAAGAATATGCATATGTATATCTATCATCTATCTATCTGTCTATCTATCTATCTATCTATCTATCTATCTATCTATCTATCTCCAAGTCAAAACTGGTAAAAACCTTTTCTTCACTTCAATGAAATATATTCCCTCTTAACTATTAAAAACTGAGTAAATAACAAGAGTATTTCTCAAAAGCAGGATTTGTTGTCTAATCTGATCAGAAACAGCAGAGGGCACTTGTGACTATCAATCTGCAGAGTGATGAGTGCCAAGTTGGTGTTCAACTTATCCTGACTGGCTGACAGGAATGATATGTAAACTGAGGAACCTAAGACCCATCCTAAACTGAAACCCAAAGAGAACCTGTGGTTCAATGCAAGCCATGAACTGATCATATACATACAACGACTCCTCTTTTTTCCAGTTCCTTAAAAACGCCTTTCTTGGAAATGGAAAAGGTCAGTGTTAACTGGCAGCCACGTTCCTCTGCTCTGGGTGGGGTGATGATGTTCACAAGTGGCCCCTTGTTTCCTGTGTTCCCTTTGCTGCGGTACTGTTTGAGCATGTATTCCAGATAGCCTGTCAGCAGAATGGATTTTCTCCTCAGGGCTGTCATAGTTGCCTGCTGGAAGAGCTGAGGATGACAATCAGATTAGTAGTGCCTACTGACTTAAAGATACACAACACTTAAATGTAAATCACACATAAAAAAAAATTCCCATTGTCGACCTATTAAAAGCTCATCACCTTTCAGGAAATCTTTTCTCTATTAAAACATGCCATGTTTTTTAAATGCTTTGTCATTAATAGTGAAGAAAATATATGTAAATGCCATTTTAAACAATATTTGCAAGAGAAGGAAAGTTTTGCTTAAGACCATTCAACTGTTGTCTGTATATAGTTTGGTCCACAGAACATCCTACATAAGACAAATACATGCGTATATGTGGATTTTGGTATTGTCCACAACATTTTGGTGATCACTATATTTTACCAAGTCAGTATTTTGTTGTCGTTGTTTGTTTTCTGAGACATGGTTTCTCTGTGTAGCCCTGACTGCCCTGGAACTTGCTGTGTAGACCAGGCTGTCCTTGAACTCAGAGATCCCCCTGAGTGGATGGGATTACAGGTGTGAATCGCTGTCACCCAGTTTATATTTGCAAAGCTAAATTATGAAGCTGATTTTCTCAGAGATGCTAACAATGCTGCATCAGTATTTATTATTGCTGAGGAATTTAGCTGCCAGTACCTTCCTCCTCTCAGTTCCTTGCAAACTCTAGCACTTGTGCAAACATTACCACTTGCTGTCTGATGGGCCTGTCAGAATTGGAGACAAGGGTCTACAATAATTGTTGTGCTAATATTATGAGCCAGAACAGACATGCCTTTTCTGTCTTGTTTAAAAAATGTATCCTCCACATAAGGACCGGAGGAAATGTTAACAGCGTGATGCATATGGCACTCCATTAATGTCCTTTGCTGTAACATGAGCGAAAAGATCAGGAATAAATGTGAGTGATGTCATTCAGTGATAGTGGGATTCATCAAGACATGAAACAGCATGTGGGAGAAGGAATTCTAATAAGACTTGACCCAGTAAGCCAAGATTTCTCTGGATATACTGTGTATAAGGTATGGACTTGCTAAAAGTTAGGACCGTGATTTAGTGAAATTAGTGACGGTCCAGCTGCAGGCTCGAGGTCCGGGCCTAAAGCTGTAAAGTTGCTGAAGAGAGAAGCACTGTTTGAGATGAGTGACTGCACCTGTTACTGCAGGCAGATGGAGCTGCAGGAAGATGCAACTGCAGGCAGAGGCTGGTGTAGGACGGTGCAGGTGTCTTTGTAGAGACAGCACCACCAGCTTCAGGACATTAGGGCCAAGCTGCCGGGAGCTTTATTACCTTTTACAAAACAAGACTGGCCAGCTGGAGCTTCTGCGAAGCCAGTCAGGGTTTAGGACAGCACACTCTTTGCAGAGTAGAAGCAGACTGGCCAGGCATGTCTCATAAGACTTTGAAACGGACGATGAGATGCATTAGCTCAAGTTTCTCTCTGGATATCATAAGATTCTAGAATTATCTTGTTTAATAAACTATTCTATAAAATTTTCAGGTTCAGCTACTGGCCCCCAAATATGCACGTAGTGTAATGTGTAAAATACAACTTGCCCCCTTCCACCTGCTTCCAGGACCCTGCAAGTACCCAAACCCTTGACAGCCATGGCCCATAACTATAATAGCATTGAACTTTCACGTGACGTTGACACATCCTCTCACACACTATAGTTAAGGATCCTACTGAACAGTATCTAATATGTCGACTGTTATATAGCTACTTGCAAACACCACATTCCCTGGGTATAATAACAAGGAAAAATAGGACTGCACAAAGAGAGTGTTTTCCGTTGGGTATGGGCTCCGTGAACGAAGACCCTATGTATATGGAGGAAAAGGTATCACTTTTAACAATTCATTTGTATATGCAGGGAATGAAGCTCTTGGAGACCATTAACTATCACCTTTTTCTTTTTTCTTTCATTTTATTTCTGTTTTTCTCTATATACTTTTCCTTTACTTTTGCTTCTTTTCTTTTCTCCTTCCTTCAGGTTTTCTCCCTTTCTTTCCTTCTTTCCTTTCTTCCTTTCCTCTCCTTTGAGATAGTATCTTACTATGGATCCCTGGCAGGCCTAGAACTCACAGATATCCACCTGCCTCTGCCTCTGCCTCTGCCTCCTGAGTGCTGGGATGGACAGCTGCCATGCCTGTCTGGTGTCTTATGTTTTCAAACTTGTGTACCTATGCCTTGTGAAGAAACACCTTCCTTTTGTCCTGCTGCTCTCTTGGGCTTCATCGCCATGCACTCAGCTTGAATATTCAATTTGTGTTTTTGAACAGTTTTTATAGTTTATACCATTATAAATGTATATATTGAGCAGAAATTGTGTCCTTATTGCTATATAAAATACAAACATTAAATATAAAATTCAAAAAAATTGTGACTTAGCAGCCAGAAAACTGTGGAAATTTCTGAAATTTCTCTGTTCCACACGTCTTCATTACAAAACTAGAGTAAACAAATGGCTGCATAAATGACCACCACCTAGCAGTGGACAGGAAGTAACAGTTTCAAACAGATGATAGAAAATACTTTTAATAATATCAATTGAACAAATGGAGTTGTAAACAAAGCCATTTTTATTCTATATACTTGAAAAACAACTGGAGGATTCTACATTAAGAATCAACGGGACAGGGCCAGAGAGATATCTCAGCGTGCAAACTACTTGCTGCGCAAGCCAGAGAGCCCACGTACACAAAGGTGGAGGGAGAGTACAGAATCTGAAATGTCCTCTGACATCCATGTGTGCACCATGGCCTGCTTATCTCCACCCACTGCATAAATACAATTTTTTAAAGTTCTTTTCAATGAATATATATGTGTTTTGAAAGGATGAGCCGGTGTTGGTGGTGCAGACCTTTAATCCCAGTACTCAGGAGGCAGAGGCAGAGGCAGGTGGATCCTTGTGAGTTCGAGGCTACCCAGGTCTACAAGAGCTAGTTCCAGGACAGGCTACAAAGCTACAAAGAAACCCTGTCTCGAAAAATAAAAATCAAACGAACAAACAAAAACAGAATGTTTTGAAAGGGAAGTGGACAAGACAAAATGGTTATATCATTTGTTTCTTTCATTTAAGTCCTGGTCATGTTTCAGTAAGGGGTGTCCTCTGCCTACTCTCTCATCCTTTCTCCTTTGTCCTTTTTCTCCTCCAGCTGGCCTTCCCCCAAGTCCTCACTTCCCCCATTGCACAGATTTTCTCACTTCAAACCCTCTTTCTTACATTCCCCCCAACATTTCTCCTTTCTCATCTCCACAGCATGGTCTGCTCTCTCCCAGAAAGAAACAAACCAAACATATAAGATAAAGCCAAGGAGCTTAACTTGCCAATGCTTACTGACCTGGCTCAGAAATAGATGGGGATTACAATATCAGAGAATGGAAATGGGGATTGGGTGTTATTTTGTAATTTTTAACCTTTGCAGTTTAAAATTTTGAGGAAAAAACTTTGAAACCACTTCAGTTGCTACAAAGATTGAGGGTGTATTTAAAAAAAAATGATCAAAGAAGAGGCTCAGTTGGAGAGGGGCAGAGAATGAGTTAGAAGAAGAGGCTAGAGGCAGAAAAGGGAAGGAGGAAAGTGACATAATTATATTTCAATTAAAATGTCTAAAAATTAAAAACTAAAAATGGGGAAAAGACCATTTGGCTAGAACATAGCCTTGGTAGTGAATAGGTACAATAATCCCAAATCCCAAACCCAAAGCCAATGTGACCTGTGTGCCCAGCCACAGGTGGCTGTTAAGGTTTGTTGGGTAGGTTTAAGTTTAGGTATTAAAGAGAAAGATCAGTCGATCCCCAGAGTCTGGAAATAGAAAGTTGATATACATGGCTCTCATTCAGCATGAGACCAGCGGTAGAATAAAGGAGAGTCTGCCTCTCTTCTGTGCAGATGGTTTGCTAAATGAGAGGGACTGGGTGTGGCCCCCCAGGCTGGAATCACTCCACCTCAAAGGTGGAGGCAACTGATTGGAGGCCATCCTGTCTTGAGTAAAAAATAATAATAAAATGGACAATTTCAGAATATATGGATAAGGGAAATCAGAAGCAATGAGGTAAATGCTAGCCCTGCCTAGCTCACTAGGGTGTGTCTTGGTGGCTTCCATTCTTAGCCCTTCTGTTACAACCTTGCAAAGTGGGATAACACCTCCTGTCTCCAAACCACTAAACACACTGTTTCTCTTCATGGTTACTTGTTATTAAATAGTACTAGACAACTACTAAATATACTTAGACAAAGTACTGCACAGACTTTTCCTCCAAAAGACTTTGAAAGGTGTTTAGCAGATTGAAAACTAATCTTGTCACTTGGTGTATTTTCTATCAAAACAATACAGTTCAAAAAGGTGAAAACAGCACATGCTCCATCTAGTGGTTAAACTGAGAAGGTGCTTCCTAAACTAGGATGAAAAGAGAAAGCAAGCGATAAAGGTGCACAATAACAGGAATTTGATACTGCCACCCAGTGGCCATGATAAAAAACTACTATATTTTCGGTTTAGAAGAGAGACCTTTTCTTTTTAATCAACACTTTCAAGGTCAAATCCTGCACAACAGGATTTCCTAAAATATCACGAATTAGGTGATTTAGAAGGTATTAAAAACATCCCAAATCTTCAATTGACTAACGGAGGCATAAAACATCTGTTTAAAGAGGTATAATTTGAAATACATTTTAGTTGAATTTATTCAATAATATAATAATATCAATATAAAATATATAACTTTAGAAATGTATTATTATTTTATATGTATGGGTGTTTTCTCTTTATGCATGTGTATATGTGCACCAAATGTCTGCATGGTGCCCACAGAGACCAGAAAAAGGCACTGTATTCCTTGGGACTGGAGTTATAGACAGTTGTAAGCTGCCATGTGGGTGCCCGCAATCAAACCCAAGTCCTGTGGTTGGGCAGCCAGTATTCTTAACCCCTGAGCCACTTCTCTAGCCCAAGGTTATATAATTTTAATTACCTGATAAGTAATAATTATATGTATTATATTTACTGGAATAAATTTAGAATATCACTAAGTGATATCAAACACATAACAGTTTAATTTCTAGATTATGTTCATTTATCTATATCTTTTTTTGTATACATACATATCTACAAACCTGATTTTACAAATATTAATACTGTGTAAAATCAATTTAGACAAATATATAAATTAATTTAAAAGAAAATACTGAGTGATTATGCCAAAATTATACATAGATATAATGCCATAGACACCTCAGTATAAAATACCTACCCTGTTTAGTGAAGCCACTTTATTCTATATATGGTTTCTCCATTCATTTAGCTTACAAAAGTTAGGTAACTTTTACAGGGCATGTTGGTTGTTCCTTTGCTTGCACAGCTGGAGGTAACAGGATGCCTAGAAATCACAACAATGCCTGGCAATTCTTTCTCAGTACGTATCAGCCTCTTGAATGAATTAACTTAGAATTAAATATTGCATGCTCATTTGATTTATGGAAAGTTGAACATTGATTCAGTCAAGTCCATATACATCTCAGTAGAACAGCCATGGATGCCTCTTCCCACATCAGGTCCAATTAACAAATTCAAGGTCACAGTCATAGTCACTGTCCCAGTGGGAAATGCTGCCTGTTGTCCATTGCTAGTGCTTATTCAGGATCTTTCTGAGTAGTAGAAACCCTTTAGGACCTGTGACAACCAGGTGAGGCAAGCAGAACAGGATGTAGGAAGGCAGAAGCCCAGGTTTCTTACCTCTAAACTAGCATGCAAGGGACAGACCAACAAAATGGGAGGGTTCGAAATTCGGAATCCACTGGCCCCAGGGATTAACTGCAGCTCTGAAAAATTAGTATAATTTATAGTAGTATCATTATTTACAACATCCTTTAAAGAGGGACTTACAACTATGAAGAAGTCAATATTTTAAAAGTAAGATTTAAAACTATCCCCCTCCCCCAGAGACATTCCTGAATAAAAGAAACTCAGAGGAGGGACAATTTTGGCACGTTTTCATCCCATGGAAATGCCTATGACTTGGTCTCAGCCCTGTCAGCTGACTTGACATTAGAACCCCACAAGGAAGAAACCAATGGTCTAAACCCTACCCTCTGTCTTCCTGGCTCCAAGATAGTATTTCCTTCTTACACTATACTCTAAAAGCTATTTTGAATGTCATATCATGAGCGAGCACATCAAGATTACAAGGCATGTGAACCTGAGTCACCTGAATGCAGAGAGAGGAATAAGATGACCTAGGGAAGTGATTTTAGCTCTAGGAGTTTTAGTAGGTCACATGGTTTTCTTAGGAAAGGGAGAGGAGATAGAAGATATGCCTATATAAGATGAGCTAGAAAAGAAAGGGGTTGGTAAATCTAATAACACTGGGGTGATCAGAAATTCACTTAAAACTAAAAGAAAAGTATTAAATGTCTTTGGAAAGTCATCAGTCCTTGGGCTAGCTGAAATAAGACCAGCAAGCAAAGTTCAATCCACTACATGGTTTCAAATCATTTTTTAAAAGCAAAGGCTCTTTGAACAATGGCCTAGGTGATATGTATGTGCCTTTATGGCTACTTTAGAACTCAATAGAGAGCTGAGCAGAGCACTTAAAATAGTTCCTATCTCCTATGTCATAGCAGTAGAGCCAGCTCAGTTCGTGACCAAATTCCCTCATGACTGATAAGAAATCTTACTTCAGTTAATTGAGGTGACAGGCATGAAGCTAACAGGTTAGCAGTCTGGCTTTTAATTTTACTGGTGTTGTCAACCAAAACTCTGTGACTTGGCTATTGCCAATTTAAAGACATATAAACAGCTCCTAAGATCTGGACACTGAAATTTATGCCTAACTGACAAATGCTCATGATACCTCTGATGTTCTAGAAGGCTGGGGTACAGCCATGGGAAAAAGGAAGAGGGCAGTTTTGACCCTAGTGCATGGCAGCTTACTACCCATTGATGCATCTTCTTATAGTGATTCTTATACTTTGGTGCATGGCAAATGCCATAGCAGGGGGATAACCGGAAAGAATGAATGTCAAAATTTGTTTATAGCAATCCAGTACACCATTGGGTTTGTAATTTTGAATTTAATTTACTCTTAAACTGAACACTGAAGTCAACATTATTCACGTTGAATGTGTGGAACAGAACAATGACTGGCATTATCACAAAACAATTAAGCAGCAGCTTGGGATTGACAGTCATGTTTCTCTGGTGCTGGCCTCGATCACCAAATTGCCCCGTCTTCCCTGCATGTGTTTTGGCCATTCCTACTCGGGAATCTGACCAAGCCACATGAGCCGCAGGCTAGATTTCACTTCCTTTAATCTCTCTTCAAAGGGATAAAATACAAAATCACGCTAAATCTATAAACACTTAGCCCTACATACTGAAATGTCATTTCTTATTTTGGAAACCACAATGACATTTTCAAAGTGCATTCCCCATGGGACATGTCTATTACATGGAATCCAAAGTCAGCTGAAAATCAGAATGAAGGCAAAACAAAATTGCATATAAAATATAAAATCGAATATACTTACTGTTATCCATCTTAAATCTTGTACTGCGTTCATGGCCAAACCATCCCACTAACCTAAAATATAAGATAACAATAGGCATTTGGTCTACAATGTTGATTTAGGAATTTGTGGCCAGCATATTAAAATAAATTGTGGTTAAAGTTAACTAATACTTAAGTATATAAATGTTACACAAGAGGATAAGACACTATCAAAAGTAAGGGAAAATAAATTTTCTCACATTATTTATTTTAGAACAATAATATATAGTTACAATTAATATTTCTAATACAATGATTTAAATTTTTTTTCAAATGCTTTCAGAAGAACATTAGTGGGGGTTTATTTTTAAATGATACACTAAAGCTTAAACATTAAAGTCAACGATTATATCATAATATTTTACAGTAAAGTCCTAGAGAGTTGGCCTAGCAAAACTTGATAGAGTGCTGAGAACATATAAATAATTTTCTAAAGAAATGTATTCTTTCAGTTTGAACTTAGTTTACATTGAGTATATCAGAAGTACCCAGACAGAATATACAAATTATAAAGGAAAAAATCATGCATATCGCTGTTAGTTGGAAAATAGAACAAAATAATTTAGAGTTAAAAAACAAAACAAAACAAACAAAAAAACCCACACAATCAAACTGTGAGAAAAGCACAGTGCTCCCAATCGTGAGTTTTCTTTGAAGAATGTTTGTTTGACATCCTATCAACTTGATTAGATACAGTGATTAGAATGAAATGAGCAAGCATACCCTTTGGTGAACCATGGAGGTTCATCAGACATAGAAATTGATCATGGAAGCTCTGCCCTAATCAGGGGTCTACTCCATTGGTGCCCTCAAATTTTGACTAGTCGATAGAAGTGCAGAAGGTGGCGCCTCGATGGAGGAGAGGGGCACTGTGGGCACTGTGTATAGCTTTGACCTTTTCCTGTGACTCTTCTGCTTGTCTAGTGGGTGCCAGGAGGTGAGGCACCCTTCTCTATGACCTTCCTCTACGGTGTGGAAGGTCCTTCTGTCTCTATGTGTTGCTTTTACTGGTAAATGAACAAAGAACTACTTTGAGCTTATGGTAGGGAAGAACAGAACTAGGCAGAGCTAGGCAGTATGCTGGGAAAAAGAAGGGCAGAGTCAGGGAGATGCCATAGAGCTCCCACTGGAGATAGATTTGCTGAAACTTTGCTGGTAAGCCACGACCTCGTGGTGATACATAGATTAATGGAGATGGGTTAAATTCACATGTAAGAGTTAGCCAATAAGAAGCTAGAGTTAATCGGTCAAGCAGTGTTTTAAAATAATACAGTTTCTGTGTGATTATTTCAGGTTGAAGCTAGCCAGGCGGCTGGGAACCAACAAATGACCCTTCTTACTACACCTCTTTGAGGCTCTGCCTCATCACTGGCCCAAGGACAATGGAGACCCTAACTGTGAACTAAAACCTGCCACTGAGATGCAGATTAACTGTTTCTCAGTTGAATTCTTCCTCCCAGATATTTGTTATGCAGGCTGACTAGCACTGTGTTGTCATTGCAATGCCTTTGGAATAAAGACTATGGCACTGCCTTTTGGAACTTGAAGAAATGTATATCAATTTCTACATAATAAGTGCATGAAAGTAAAATAAACTCTGAAATGTATGCATACCAAAAGAAGTTTACTCTTTTATTTTGTAAATAATATCCAACAAGCTTTTAAAAATGTAGAATGCTATAAAATGCATTACATGAATAAGCACACTACTGGCAAAAGAAACATCTTCAAGACAAAAAGAACTGGGTAGAATATATAAAATCCATCCTTCTGTCACATGCTACATGCTCACCGTGAGATAAAACACCCCAAAGTAAAGAAAATGTTTGTATATTTTCATTATTTTTAATTTTTTTATGTTTTATTTTTGTCTATGCATGTGTACCTACTTGTCTATATGTACACTATGCATGTGGGTATCCATGGAGGTCAGAAGAGGAACTGGAGCTGGAATTATATGCAGTTGTGAGCTGCTCCATGTAGTTGCTGGGAACTGAACCCAGGCCTTCTGGAAGAACAGCAGCAAGTGTTCTTAATCCCTGAGCTACCTCTAACCTTATTTTCAGTATTTTAAAAAGAGTTTCTTCTTAAGCATAAACAAAAGAAAAAAAATAAAGTAATATACATTAGATTCGTAAACACTTAAAATCCTGTATTAAAAAGGTAGAACAATTCCAGAGAAAAATCAGATAGGGAGAGAAATGATCTTACTTCTTTTGAGTGATTTCATAACGAGTATTTTTATTTTTTGTTTTTCAGAGAGGAGGAATAGCAAAATATTTCAAGAGCTATGTTTTCCTGAGTAAGGCACAAATCTGATCAAAGAGGAAATGTAATGTGCCCCTATTCAGCAAAACAAATAATGCATCTGAATCTCACAAATAAAGAAAAAGTTCAAATAATAGGGAATTAAACCCCACATTTAAGGTACCGATTTGACAGCATGATGTAAGCTTCGGGATGCCTATTTCTGCTAAGCATTCAGAGAAAAGCAAACTTTTCCATGTGTTTACTGATGTGGATTTCAAGCATTCAAGCCTTCCTAAAGGAGGACTTGACAAAATGCAAGGAAGATATCAGTAACAACAACATGAAGAATCTACATGAAACTCTCCATTAAAGTAGCAACCCCTCTCCTCAGATGGAAATTGTAAGCCACAGGAGCTGCCAAAAAGGTAATGGAAAATATACAGGAATTGAATCAATAATTGCCAACGGCTTAGCGAATACTCGGTGTACTGGGAAACACCAAGGGAAAGTGTAAGCATAGGACAGACCCAGTGCGGTAGGTAGACCAGTTATGAGAAGCAGCAAATCACTGCCCTCCAGGAAAGAGACCAGCCTCACTGCCCAGAAGAGATTTTGGAATTTCTGCAGGTATTTGTGAGCTGTGCAGAGATCTCCTGGACTGTAGCTTTCAACAGTCACATAGTTACTGGGGTGGCCATTTTGGTGACAGTCCTGTGTGGAGTCACTTATACTTCTGTAAGAAATGCTTTGCCCTTACTCTCGTTAGTCACCCAAATGAAAACTCAATGTTTTGCAAAGTAGACTTTGATTTAAATCTTACCTATTCGGTGTTCCCTACCTGGGATGAATAGATGTGAATGCATGTGCAAGTGTGTGTCTGTGTGTATGTTTGTGTGTGGTATTTTCTTAGAAAAAGTGTCATACACATATACCTCCATATCAGAGCTTTAGTTTATAGGAGTTCAGAAAGAAAAGGAAGTCAGAGCAAAGAGCAATGGCGATGGTGGCTGGGCAGAAGGAAGAAGACACATGTCAAAAACACCATTATTCAATGAAAGAAAATAACAGAATTTTTTAAAAGAAAATTTAAAATAAAATCCTAAGAATCAGAAGATTTTGCCCCAAAGCAGTGAACAGAAAAGCAGAGTTTGTTGAAACACTCCTTTAGAAGCTCTGAAAACAGAAGACACGGCCTTAAGCAACACTGAATGAAGCCCAGATACATCTGCCGTAGCAACAAATGACAACAGGTCCAGTGAGCATCATGAAGTCAGCAGTGGTCAGGAGACTCTATCTCCTTAGGAAAATGGAAGGCAATGTAAGAAAGCCAAAGAAAATGTCATGTGCAGGGTTAGTCATAAACAAGGAAAATTAGCTTATCATAAAGCAGAGATGACCTAAAATATTTTAAAACATCAATAAATGAGCACTTTTCTAAAAGAAGGTGATGTATTTCACTTAATCTCAGAGAGAAAAAAGTCTACACCGAAAGACAGAAATAGAAAACATTATAAAAACCTAAAATTGTTCCCTGCCACAGCCTCCCATTTGCCTCCCCAATCAAGTCCCCCTCCCTTGTCAGCCCAAAGAGCAATCAGGGTTCCCTGCCCTGTGGGAAGTCCAAGGAACCCCCACCTCCATCCAGGTCTAGTAAGGTGAGTATCCAAACTGCCTAGGCTCCCACAAAAATCTTTAATAAATAAATAAACTAAAATAAAAAATAAAAAAGAACATTTATAAGCAAAAAAAAAAAAGAAAATACAAATGACAGCTTATGCTGGAGGGGATGTGGAACAAGGAGAAGACTCCTCCATTGCTGGTGGGAGCATAAACTTGTACAGTCACTTTGGAAATCAATATGTCTCAGAAGATTGGGAACCAATCTACCTCCAGAACCAGCAATACCACTCTTGGGCATATCCCCAAAATATGCTCAAACATACCACAAGGACGTTTGCCCAACTATGTTCATAGCAGTTTTGTTTGTTAATAGCCAAAAAAAAAAAAAAACAAAAAAACCCTAAAATTGTAAAATAAAAGCTATCTCACTACAGTTTTGGAGTAGATAAATCTCAAAATTATTTATTCTCATCCATCAAAAATTATTCAATCAGACATAAAGCATTTGAAAAATTATTATTTTATAAGAGCAATATAATATCAGTACAAACCAAGTTAGAATGACAGATATAAAAGCAAACTAATCCTAAGAGTAAACAAGCACAAGCGTAAAGAATTTGACTGTGGCAGGGATACCCCAAAGCTTCCAGCATAAACTGCAAGAGTTTAGGGATGAAAAAGATTAGGGAAAGAAGCAAATCGTTACTAATTTCAAATTATATAATTCTGTACTTGGTAAGAACAAATTGGTAATTTAATAAAATAGTTTAACATGTAATTATTACAAAAGTAAATTCTTAAAGACAAATTTGCATTATTATACAGATATAGTACCAAGAAACATGTAAGGCCTACACTTTTTTTTGTTTTGTTTTATTGTTTTGGTTTTTCATGATAGGGTTTCTCTGTAGCTTTGGAGTCTGTTTTGGAACTAGCTCTTGTAGACCAGGCTGGCCTTGAACTCACAAAGATCCTCCTGCCTCTGCCTCCTGAGTGCTGGGATTAAAGGCATGTGCCACCATTGCCCGGCAAGGCCCACATTTCTAAATTACTTCAAAAGGACATGATTAGTAATCAGTATCAAAAGGAAACCAATTATCCTTGATTTGATGTACAAATCTAATATGAGCCACACAAAAATGCAACCAAGCTTGCTTTTATTTATGAAAAGTGCAGCTGACTCAAATGTTAGAGAGAAAACAAATAACACTAAGAAATATCTTTCTGAAAAACTATGATGACAGGGAATGATCCTGGAAGATTTTACTATCTGTGAAAGTTCCAATTCAAAACAACATAGAGTATGTCAACAAGTGAATAAATACATAAATCATTGTGTAATAAAAGTGAAAATAATCTTGAGAACATTTCTGTAGAACAAACAACTAGAAAAGATTATTTGAGTAACAATCTAAACAGTCATTTTCAATTTATATCACAAAGGATAAGCTGATCTAGAGATTTACTTATTGTATGTATGTTTTTTGTCTGCCTATATGTCTGTTTTACACATATATCTAATGCCTGTAGAGACCAGAAGATGGCATGCAACTCCCTGCAGCTGGAGTTTCAAATGGTTGATAGTCACTTTGGGGGTTCTGGGAACCAAACTCAGGTTCTGTGGAAGAGTATCAAGTGATCTTAACCACTGAGCCATCTTTCTAACTCCTAGCTAAACTTAATATGTATGTAGGCACAATATTCAACCATAGGGGAAGAAGGAAATCCTGTCATTTATGACAGTATGATAGAAATGGGAGCATTATATTAAGTGAAACAAAACATGTACAGAAAGACAAACACAGTGCCACTGATGTGCAGAATTGTAAAGGACCTGATTTTAGAGTGGAATGATGACTACCAGAGTTTGGAAAGGATGAAGAAGGAGGCGAAGAAAGGATGAAGGAGGAGGCGAAGAAAGTTGATCAATTGATAATGCGATAATATTAGACGGGACTAAGAAATTTTGATGCCACACTGCACCATAGTTTGATGAGACATTACAAATGAGCATAATGTTTTTCACAAGCTAGAAAAGGAGTATAAATAGCTTTGCCACAAAAAAAAATCATGTGTTTTAGATAGTCACAGCCAACCTGAGCTTAAATATGTACACGTACATCAACACACTGTGTGGTTTTATGATACATAATTGTGTTTTTATGTATCAGTTACAATCAATTTAACCTTTCTAGAAAGTCGTAATACAAAGTAATTCAGTGAGAATGAACAAAGGGTGATAGCATTGCACACCTGGAGTCCTAGCCCTGGGAAGTAGAGTCCAGTAGACCTAACGTCAGAGGCAGCCTCAGGGACAGAGAGTTTCTGGCCACCTGTGAGGGCCTTGTCTTCAAAAAAAGAAAAAGTTGAAGAAAGAAAAGAAGGGAACAGTAAGAAAAGTACCAGAAAAGCCAAAGTGTACAAAATGTCAGTGTTGTCTAAAAAGTTGTCTTAAGTGTCTAAACAGCAGCTTTCGATTTAGTGATGACATTACTAATTATAGTTATAAAGAGACATCATAGTTCCCCTATCAGAAAAAATGAAAAGTTTGATTATGCCCTCTATTGATATAAATGTGACAAAAAAGGATATTCCTCACATAATATTTTAGGAGTATTATGTGATGTGTATCAGAGGAAAGCAAAGAAACAATGGTTATAAAATTTATGAATACTTATACTACTGACAAATTCACATTCAAGAATTATTTTTCTGAAAAAAGAAACAGTGTGGTGTAAATTACATATAAGTATAGGTATAACATCTTAGTAGCTGTTCAAGACTTAAAGAAACACTTCTTTCATTGGGAAGTTTGTTTGTAAATTGTAGAACATCTACACAATAAACTATAATGTAGCTCTTAAGTTAAAAGTGAGGCAAAGAGCTGGATATGCTAATAACTATAAGTTACACAAAATCAAGAAAGATGAAGAGTACCTGCAGTATGTATTTTGGTCATATTTAATAATTACTTGGACATATGCTTTTGTTTTATCTCCAGCCAGAATACAAATTTGTGCATTTAGAGACTTGACGAGGTTGTAGGTTGGGGTATGTGTGTGATGTGATGTGTCATGAATGGTCAATACAGAGAGCACAGAAGGAAAATGGACCCACCTTGGGATGAGAATGGGGCTCCCCTGGAGAAGGCAAGCAAAAATATGGGTCTATTTTATCAGAAAAAGAAGGGAAGACTATGAGAGAGAGAGAGAGAGAGAGAGAGAGAGAGAGAGAGAGAGAGACAGAGGAGCATGAAAGAGGCACTGTGTTTCAGTAAAGCGACTTTCCCCAGTAGAGCACTCTTGATTAAAGCCCACAGCTTTGTCCACCATCTGAAATGTACCCAGCATGCAATGAAGAGGCTTTCATGGAAATTTACTTAATAGTTTTAAAACTTGTTTTTATTTTAACTTTTAAAATTATTCAATCAAGGGGGCTGGAGAGATGGCTCAGTAGTTAAGAGCATTGCCTGCTCTTCCAAAGGTCCTGAGTTCAATTCCCAGCAACCACATGGTGGCTCACAACCATCTGTAAAGAGGTCTGGCGCCCTCTTCTGGCCTTCAGGCATACAGACAGAATACTGTATACATAATAAATAAATAAATAAATAAATAATACATAATAAATAAATATTTAAAAAAATTATGCAATCAAACAGGAGTCTAAACAAAGGCATACTTAACAAAAGATTTCTTATTTTTAATCACATTTATTTATTTACTTAATTTTGTGTATGGAAGGGTATAGACTTGTGTGCCCCAGAGCCTTGTAGGGTTCAGAAGAAAACTTGAAGAAGTCTATTTTTTTCTTTACCATGTAGGTCCCAGGGATTGAACTCAGCTCATTCACGCTTGATAGTAAGTACCTTTATCTACAGAGTCAACTTATCTACGGAGTCAACTGACCACCCTTCAAAATATCTATTTTTTCCATATGTTTAGAATAAAAATCAGAACTTTCTTAAGTGTAATGTAGGAATTATGGACACATTTCATGTAACTGTCTGAATGACAGCAAGGTAAAGTGGAAGAAGAAATAGAATGGAATTTATTTATATAAGATGATCAAGTCAATCTTCATGAGTTCATGGTCTATTAAGTTTGAAAACAGGGAAGAGCTGACTGAAAGACACAACACTGTTAATTTAAAAGGCATACCATAATTAGAGACATTTCTTGTAATAATGTATAAAATCCATGACCACAGAAAAAGAAACACAGAAGAAAGAAAAAAGATATATCTCATTCTAATTGAAAGAGTCACTGCCTCTGTAAACATTTATAAGATAGCCAAGAGTTTGCTATTTAATCTACAGGATACCAATGCCCCTGTTCACCTCAGGCCAGAAGCACTTTATAAAATATTTCAAGAGAAGGATGTTTTGATAAAATTTGTTCCAGAATTAATTGTTATTAGATTAGTAGCTTAAATGATAGTTTTTGAAAAAAATAAGAAAAATGAAGAAGAGATAAAATTTATTGCCGAATGAAGGAACTAAGTAAAGGTTTTGGTGAAAATATGAACTTGGAATTATCTTTATTAGTTTACAGGTTGAAAGTGTACAAAATGATGATTTATTAAGTAGAATTACTTCTCTTGCAGCCACATATAACTTTGTAGTATATGACCCTTCTACACTCAGTCATATCAGATTTAACTCTTGGCATTTTCTTGAAAAGTCTGACTGTGAGACACAGAGGTGGAAGAATACAGTAACATGTTTCTTCATTTCATTTTCAGTGAGATCAAAGCAAAAATTGGGAGCAATATTTCAATCTTTTCTTATTTAGCAAGCTTTCATTCATTTTTGTGTATTCACTTAAGAACTGAGTATTTGTCATCTCTGGGTATGGGCTAATATTAAAAATTCAAGAGTATGAGTTATGATGATTTATGTTTATGTTTAACAGGGATATCAAAGACCTACTGTTCAACATAGCATCACAAGAGGAAAAGATAACTTGAGACTACACAATGACATGTTCATAACAGAAATATGAACAGAAGACTGTACCAAGGGGGAAATGTTCTCTTCTTTATAGATAATCTCAGTGCTGATTCTAAACTATAATCAAAAGAAAATTTTTGTATTACACACTAGAACCTTTGGGATACATCGAACCATGGCTTAAGATGAAAGGCTATCATTGTAACTGTGTTCATAAAAAAAAATCAGAAAGATGGCAAATAAATAACCTAGTGATGCATCTCAAAACTATAGAAAACAAGACAAAATCAAACCCAAATGCAGCTGGTGTCAAGAAGTAATAATAAAGATCAGGACAGAAACTAATGAAATCAAGACTAAAAGAGCAATAAATAAAATTAGTAATCAAATAACTGTTTCTTTCAAGAAACTTACAAGATTAACAGACTCTTAGCTAAATTAACATAAATAGAGAACTCTAAGTTATGAAAGTCAGTGATGAAAAGGGAGATGCTACAACCGAAGAATGGTGACATACTTAGTATTAAAAATGAATATACTACCAAAAGTAATCTACAAATTCAATGGTATCTCCATTAAAATTAAAATGAAGTTTTCACAGAACTAGAAAACATCCTAAAATTGACATGAAAATGTAAAGACCATGGATAGCAAAAGCAATCCTAAGCAGAAAGAATATAGTCAGGTGTATCACATTATCTGACTTCAGATTATACTATACATCAATAGTGACAAGAACAGAGGAGTACTGGCACAAAAACAAACATATAGCCCAGTAAAATAAAATAGATAGTCCAGAAATAAACCAACACTTATGGGCTCCTAAAAATTGATGGGGATATAAAAAAACTTCTAGAAAAACAACAACCTATTCAGTGTAAGGTATCAGCAAAATTGGATATTCACCTGCAGAAGAATTAAATTCCATGGATGAATCTCATGCTACCCCAAAATCAGTTCAAAGTGAATCAAAGCCTTTAACTTAAATGACCAAACATTGAAAGTGCTAGAGGAAAGGTAGAGAAAACTTGCCCAGATTCAGTTATAGACAAGAACTTCCTGAATGAATCCAATGGCACAGCAAATATCCCCACTAATTTAGAGTAAAATCACATCAAATTAGAAAGATTCTGTGCATTAAAAGAAACTATGAACCAATTTACCAGCCTACAAGATGAGAGAAAAATCTTTGCCATCTCTACTTCAGAGAAGGGGTTACTATCTAGAATCCATTTTTTTTTAAACCCAGAATACTGTAATAAACACCCACAAAAATCTGCCAATAAATAAGTGGGCCAGTGTTTTAGATATGAAGATTTTGAAAAAAAAAATTCTAACTGACCAACTAATATTCTTAGTTATCTAGGAATTCAAATTGAAACTACTTTGAAATTTCATCATCCTCAGTTTAAAGTAGCTATTACCACGGAAACAAATTAATAACATATGCTAATGAGCATAGCATTATGTGGAAAGAGGAACCCTGATGAGGTATTTTCCTCTGTATGCTAGGAATATGTTCTATTATCATTGGTTAATAAAGAAGCTGCTTTGGCCTATTGCAGGGCAGACTAGAGCTATATGGGGATAGCTAAAGAAAGAAGGCAGCCATGTAGCTGCTGAAGGAAAAATATGTTAGAACCCTACAAGTAGGCCACAGCCTCATGGTGATATATAGATTAATAGAAATGAGTTAATTTAAGATGTAGGAGCTAGCCAGAAATATACCAGAGCCATTGACCAAACAGTGGTGTAATTAATATAGTTTTTGTGTGATTATCTTGGGTCACCATGGTCAGACTCCAATTACAAAATGATACCCAGAATGGAGCAACATACATCCTCATAAAGTCTAAGAAAGCTTAAAATATAAAGGGCTTTTAGACCCACAAAACTAGAAGTCAACTGGAGCATCTTGGTAGCCACATTTTATTTCAGATAGGCTCTGTTTTCTGGCTGCAAGCAGAGGCTTGACTTCTTTAAGAGATGGCTTCCTGGTTCATCTTGGCTGCATGAACAACTTTTTTGGGAGGTACTGGTAAGGTGCCTTTAAATGATATTTGTGACATATGTATATATATATATATATATATATATATATATATATATATATATATATATATATGTATGTATAACCTGTGGATTCCCTCCCTAATAATACTTCACCAAACAAACAACAGAAAGTAGTTTAGAGAAAACTACACCCGAATTCCCCAAATGATTATTTATAAATGTTTGTTTTCATTTAAAGGGGATATGATTAAGAAATGAATACTTTACATTGGTATGGCTCTTGGTCTATGGGTACAAATTTAAGGTAAATTTTGTTATATGCATATTTTTACACATGTTTAAGGTATTATGTTTATACAGCTCATTGAAAAAATGTAATGTATAATTAAGGACTATAGATTAATAGATAGTCATTTATAATAGTCAAATGTTAGTTAGGTTTTCTAGATATACAGAGAGGTACTTCAGTTAGACAGGTAATCTTCAACACTTCAAAGACTACAAAATACGGCATTTAAAAGGTTTTAAAAAATTAGACTGATCTTGACAGTGAAATGTCTGCTTCTGGCAGCACCAGTTACTTCAGAGAGATTGATGGGCATTGAAGAAACTCATATGGAATTTGCCTTTAGTATGATAGGACTAGCCATTTGGGCAAGAAACTGCTCTTGCATGGACTGCTTGACAGCATGCTGTATCAACTGAACATGAAGGACCCATAAACTTGTCTAAAGAATGTGAGACAGTCCTTCAGGTTTTCTGCTTCATGAAAGAGTCTACCAAACATTCTGCAGGATACAGAGGAATGTCATTGAAAAACAAGCAATATAGGCAAAATAGTCATTCAAATTTCCTGTTTCATGGTTAAGTTTGCTGGATACTAAGGGCCTGTAGGCTGAAGATGAATACCCCAATGTTACAGAAGAACTTTGGGTGGCTATCTAGGCACTGAGATGTTGTCAATTTTAGAGTTTTGAGAGTTTCTTACAATGAATTTCCTGTTAACTTAGGTAATATTATATCCTTCTGGAGTCTTTGATGGAAGTGAAGACAGATAGTTATAGCTATAGTTTTCCCTAGTTATGATAAAAGACAAGTTAGATATGAAACTTTAGACTCAAAAAGAAATATTCTAACTATATTTCTTTCTTTATAACTGTTTTATTATATGTAATTTACTATGTTAAAGTTGAAAACTTTCTTTTCATTTAGACAGAAAAGGGGAAATGATGTGGGATTTTCCTTTGTATGTTTATTATATGTTTTATTGCCATTGGTTAAATAAGAACTTGCTTTGGCCTATGGCCAGGCAGAATAGAGCTAAAAAGGAAAAGTTAAACTGAATGTAGGGAGGAAGATGGTGGACTCATGAAGATACTATAGAGCTTTTGAAAAAGAAGATGCCAGTACCTTACTTGTGGGCCACAGTCTTGTGATGATACATAGATTACTAGAAATGGGTTAATTTAAGATATAAGAGCTAGCTAGAAATATGCCTGGGCCAACACCCAAACAGTGTTGTAATTAATATAGTTTTGTGTGATTTTTTTTGGGGGGGGGGTTCTGGGTTGCCAGGAAATCAATGTGCAGTCTTCTTTTTATAGAACCCTTACCTTATTTACTGTTGGAGGAAATATAATTCAGTGTAGTCATTAAGGAAATAATTCTGGAAGGTTCTCAAACAACTATAAATAGAACTATTGTATTATATAGCAATATCACTCCTGGGCATTTTCCCATAGGACTCTAGACCCTACCATGGAGATAATTTGGGGCATATATTTGCTATTCTACTTACGGTATAAAAAAATCAAGTCACTTCATTTGTTCTTTTAAAGATGAACAGAAAATAAAAATATAATAGATACACACAATGGAATATTATTAACTGTAAAAATGAAATTATTAAATATTCATGACAATACATAAAAGTGACAATATTATAATAAGTGAGATTACCCAGATTCTGAAAGACAAATGTTGAATTTTCTCTTTCACATGCACTCCATATTTTCTATTTGTTTTGTATGTGTATTTATATGAGAGTGAAATGGGGTAATGAGATTAGAGGGGACTCATGAGAGAAGAAAAGACGACTTGACAGGGAAAGGTTTGTGCGCTGGTGAGTTTTCCTTCAACTGGACACAAACTCGGATCATTTGCGAAGATGGAAATTCAACTGAGAAGAATGCCCCCTATGGGTTGGCCTGTGGGCATGTTAGTAAGTTACACTCCTCCATGATTTCTGCCTCCAGGTTACTGCCCTGACTTCCTGCCCTGACTTCCTTTGATGATGGATTATGATTGGGACATGCAAACTGAAAGAAACCTTTTCTTTCTCAAGTTGCTTTAGGTCATGGTATTTCATCACAGGAACAAAAACCCTAAATGAGAAAAAAATGGTTCCAGGTCATAGAATAACTCTTTGACAGACCTGACCATGTGTTTTGAGGAAGTGCCTTAGGGTTTCTATTGCTGTGATGAAATACCACGACCAAAAAACAAATTGACAAAGAAAAGGTTTATTTGGCTTACCCTTCTATTTCACTGTTCATCATTGAATTGAAAGAAGTCAGGACAGGAACTCAAGAAGGTCAGGAACCCAGAGGCAGGAGCTGATGCAACAACAAGAGAGGGATGCCTCTTACTGTTTCACTCCCTGTGGCTTGCTTGGGCCTGATTTCTTATAGAACTCAGAACACTATCCAGGGATAGCACCACCATGGATTGGTTCCTTCCCTACTAATCAGTACCTAAGAAAATGCCTTATAGGTCTGCCTACAACCTGGTCTCATAAATGCATTTTTTTTTAAAGTGAGGTTCCCTCCTCTCAGATGTCTTGAACTTGTGTCAAGTTGAAATAAAAATCTCCAGCACAGGAGGCTTGTAGAAGGACTTGGAACCTTTTGGCATAGAAAGCCTATTCAGTGGAAATATATGATGAACTGCTGCATAAGAAGGTACAAAAAATGTGTATTTCAACAGGTGCAGAGAACTGATTAGGCATATTTGGTCACTAGATGAGATAAAGAAAGGGTTACAAAGAGGAAGGGCCATGATAGCGATAATGAGACAGAAACTTTCTATTCTTAGATAAGATGAAACCACTTGTCTGAGGTTTATGTTCCCAAGGACAAGATTTCTTCTTCAAAGGATGTCTTATGTCTAACACCTGTTCCTGATAATATGCTTTTCTTAAAAATCGCTGATGTGACTAAAAGAAGCTTTCATACTGTGCCAACTGATGAAATATGACCTTCTGATCTGTTCTTTGTTTGAATACTATATAATAAAAACATGAATTCAGTAAAATCACAGCAGATTTCAACCACTCTCTTGTGTGTTGTGTCTGTCTATCATTTGCCGAACTTGTGCCTCTTCCTGATTACCAAACCCTGCTTTTCCCACTGTCTGAGTGACTCCCCTGAGCCGGTCCATGGCATACCCCCACAAGACCCCCAGTTTTTTCCACAGCCCTAACACAGGACTGTGGACCTGAAGATCACTGAAGAGGATTGAACCAGGCCAATGGTGGCTCCCAATCCTTGATCCCCAAGTCTTTAAGCCCCCTCTGCTCACCAGAGCCACCTATTATGTGTTCCTTTTCCTGAGGAAACAGCCTCAGTTTGAATGTACTAGAATTTTGTGTTCTGGCATGTAAAGTTAGTTGAGTAACATTTGGAATCACTGTGGTAGGTGCATAAGCCATCAGGTCATGTTCTTTGGTCACAGTGTCACAGTGGGGCATTGTTTTCATTTTACAAGCCAACCCCAGTACCCTCTTCCTCTCCTTCCAACCCCTCACCTTCCCCCCTTCCTATTCCTCATTCACTCCTCAGAGGGGATAAGGCTTCCCCTGGGGACTCATCAAAGCCTGGCATGCCAAGTTGAGGCAGGACCAAACCCCTGCCCCTATATCAAGACTGAGTAAGGAATCCCACCATAGCAAATGGGCTTCAAAATTCCAGTTCAGGCACCTGGGATAAGTTGCAGTTCCACTACCAGGGCCTTCCCCCTCCAGATCAAGACATAACTGCCACCCACATTCAGAGGGCCTATGCAGGTTCCTCAGCTGTCATTCCAGAGTCTGTGAGCTGTCATTAGCTGGGTCAGGTGTCTCTGAGGTCTTTGACCCACTTAAACTTGAATCGTGTGCAGAATGATGGGTAACATTCTTCTGTGGTTAAGTGATGATAACGTCTATTTATGAACAATTGCGGATCGTTTGATCATCATTTTTTTTATTGCTCTAAGATTTATTCATCTATCACAAGCCATAGTGTTTCTTGCATGCTCCCCTGAC
The DNA here is from genome assembly GCF_018167655.1 of Microtus oregoni. Taxonomy (NCBI): domain Eukaryota; kingdom Metazoa; phylum Chordata; class Mammalia; order Rodentia; family Cricetidae; genus Microtus; species Microtus oregoni. The sequence goes on from NW_024543084.1 coordinate 3,213,060, forward strand.
AGTGTTTTAGACGTATAATCTAAAACACTTTGGATGGACAAATGCAAACAATCTCTGTTTGAATGTACTAGGACTCTGTGTTCTGGCATGTGAAGTTAGTTGGGTAACATTTGGACCTGGTCCGGTAGGTACATAAGTCCTGAGGACATCTTCTTTGCCCACAATTTCACAGCAGAATGTTGTTTCGCTAGAGCAATGGGTAGAACAAGAAGAAACACAGAGAAAAGAGATTAGATTTCAAGTAAACAAGGTATCTTGGCAGTAACAGGATTTCAGGCACAGAGAGAGGGCAGTTCGTGTAGAAGGATCAGGGCAGGCAATGGTGGAGAAATCAAACACAAACTAAACAACCAGAGAAAGAACAAGGAATGCCTAAGCCAGTCATTGGTCAATCAGCATACAGGCGAAAAGGTGACAGTGTGACAAAAACAGATTCTGGTGTGAGAATCTCCATGACAAAGAAGATACTTCCAGTAAAGAAGCAGCATAGGTTGTTTGAGCCAACAAATTTTGGTTCCTCTTCAGGCACTAGCAACTAGCCCCAAGCAGGCCTAGTATCAGGCTTGGTATAGCCTGGCATTGAGATCATTGTCAATTTCTATTTTCTGATATTATTTCCCTCCTCACCATCACTGGGCTTACTTCTGTGTCAGCTGTCTAACATTCCCGTGCGAAGCACTTTGAGGAGTTATTGCTGAGTTCAATTCATCTTCTTCGTTTCATCTGCCCAACCCAGTCGTCCTGATTCTATCACATGTTCAGTTACCTCTTCAAGTCTCATTTTGCAAGAGACTTATTCAAATGTGACCATGAGCTAGCAATATGACAAGCCCAGTCACACAGACATATCTCCTGAATTGATACATTTTGGTTAATGGAAATTATTATTTACTGAAGTTTCAGAATATTATGTTATTCTTATAAGAGCTGAATCAATATTTTGGAATAAAACATTATTTGAAGAAAGCCTTTGAAATTTTTCTGAATATATTTTCTTGAAATATCTTATTATCTTGAAATATTGCTATGTAATCCTTTGAAATAATAATGATGTCCTGAGTAAAAGAACAGGAAAAAGACATCTCAGCCTGAGACTTTTGAAAGTACTCAAATTTTGGGCATCCGTGTTGAACCAAACTCATGAAGGATTTATGTAGATAGCACTCACAGATACATTTGATCTTTTTAGAAGCATATGGAAATGCATATTTAATTTGTCAGCACTTTGCAACTCACACCCTCTTCAGAATAATTTCAGAGTATAAATGTCTCCATATGCTAAATTCTGGTTTGTCTATTATGGTAGGAATACAGAAAGAAAAAAAGGGACATACATTAATTTTTTTCCCTCAGCACTCTGGATTATGAAGGACAAATTAATAATCCAATGTTCCTTATTCAAATAAATCAGATTTAAGAAGTTTCAGTTTACAATCAAGTTTTCAATCACATTGGAGAGGCTATGATGAAATCTTAATAGGACCATAAACCCCGTATTTTAAAAAAATGTGTCACATGGCTGTTTTCTGCCTAAATTGCTATGTTAAATCTTTGGAGACATCAACCAAAGTTGATTGGAACAGAAAATAATATGCAAACCAAAGGCACACCATCTCTACATCAAGTCATGAGAAAGGCAGGTAAACGAACAATTCCCATCCAAGCAAATTCTTTCTTTTGACACAACACAAACCAGCAAAGAGAAACTAAATCCCATAGGTCAGCCATTTGTTTCAAGAACTGTAGTTAGTACGCCTTGAAATACCAGGATTCCCTGGACCTGTGAGTGGTGAAGGTCATTTGCCGAGCTGCCCACGCACCAGGTGTGTGTATCCTCACAGTAGACTTCCACACCAGCTCTTTTGGCAATCCTAAAGAGCTGGGGGTGGTGCATGCAATTTCTAGATAAGGCTGTATAAAATTTTACAAAAAAAAAACATCCTGCAGATTTCAAAGGTCATTTTCTGTACAGAATCTGAAGTAATTAACACAAGAACTGAAGGTCTTTGGCAACTTTTACTTTTCAAGTCTGAAAGGATCACTGACCCTCTATACCTTCGGAGACCCTAAACTGAAGTTTTAGAGCATAACATAAAATGCAAGGTTTCAAAGGACTTCGCCACCCCCAAATTAATGATCATGCCATCATTATCAGTAAAGACTGATGTGCTAGCAAGAAGGGCCTCAAGGATCTTATAGTGTGGATAATTACTCTTTGGCTTCCTTTAACAGCTGCTATTATTTATTTCGTTAGTAGAAAGAAAACAAAATGATTAATCAAATTTATTTTTAATTGTGATCACACCTCGGTACAAATCAGTTATTTTTACAGTAACAGCTTAAGTTTACCATATGGGAAAGTTATTTGGAAATTTCACATAATAAAAACTGCTGAGGCTGAGGAGAAGGTTAAGTGGGTGAAGTACTTGGAGCACAAGAATAATAAGCTGAGTTCAGACTCCTGCCACCATATAAAATCTCATATGCCAGCAAATGGAAAAAAATGGCTGGTACTGAACCGAGCTAAATACGCAGTGCTGGTGAAATCATGGTTATTGAAGGAGAATCTACAACAACTAATTTACTAAACCCACATACTCTCTAACAACAGTCTATAAAACAGCCAGAAAGAAGTATCGTCTTCACTCTCACCCAGCAAACTTCTCTTGGCAATAGACAGAGACCACCACAGAAAAATCACAACCGATCAAAATACAGTGTTATAGAACCTAATCCCAATGGAAACATCTCTACAGAGTGATCCTGCCCCTAAGCTCAGGGAACACTGTGGAACAGGGGTTGGGGACATTTTATGAGATTGAGGATCAAGAAGTTTGTTGTGAGGTTGTGTCTCCTATCAGAAACTACACCCACAAAATCTCATCAACATGGCTGCCCAAACATGAGCTGAACAGGGGCAACACTAATGGACATGACAAACTGGCTGGGGAAAAGCCCACAAGGCCTCAGCCCTACAAAAATAACTTTAAGAAACTGACTAAACTGGTCATAGGGTAAGTGGTCTTCCTTACACTTGCACATTCAGCAATAAAAACATACACACAAAAAACATTATATGGACCAAACAGGTTATTAAGTTATATTTACACACATACACACACAGACACACAGACGCACACAGACACACACACACACATACACACACACACACACACACACACATATATATATATATATATAACATATATATGGGAACAAAAATTATATGGGAAGGTTTGGAGGGAGTAAAGGGAAGAGAGAATGTTATAATTATAATCTCAATAATAATAATAATAATAATAATAATAATAATAATAATTAATATTTACTATGACAAGGCCCAAACAATGAACACTTATGAAACCATTAAAAAATTCTGACATGGTTATGAGCCTGTAGCCCCAGTGTAGGTAGGAGAAGACTGGAAGATTCCAGTGATTTCACTGGTCAACCAGTCTAGCCAAACCAGTGAACTCCAGGTTAAGTAACAGTATCTCTAAAACCTGATAATATTGCCTTATTGCAGAAGATACTACTTACATTACTGAATATAAAGAATTCAAGTTTGTGCCTAACTAAAGCCTTAGCCCCTATTGACTAATATTCATGATTTTGGAAATTACTGTGCCTGATACCAGAGGAGAAAAGCACTAATATAACCCAGCAACAGGTCTTATGACCTTGAACAGTGACCTGACTAGAAGATCAATGAGTGTGATAGTGGCCCAAATGTTATGGGAGTAACCAATCTTGATGGTTCATAAGGTCCACTCAATGAGATGGAATCCATGTCTGACTCTGCTAAAGTGGCCAAAAACCTGAGACTAGATCGGCCAGGGGCCCTAGTGGTAAATCTACTACTACTATTCTGATAAAGGAACAGAACAACAAAATGACCCTTAATGACATTTTTCTATGTCTATACATCAGTGCATCATTCAATCCTCATCAAGAGGCTTCTTCTTGCAGTGGATGCAATTGACAGAGAGACCCACAAATGGACAATGTACAGAGAGAGACTTGGAGCACTCATCTCCAGTTGGGATGTCATTATCAAAGCCCTCCCATGAATGACTGGGAAACTATGAGAAACAGAAGGTTGAAAGACTGTAAGATTCAGAGATGGCAGTTGACTCTAAGGGAAGAGTGACTTTCTGACACAACAGGACTGATGTCAGTATCAACTCACAGAGAGGGTGACAGCATGCACATACCTTCACAGGTTCAAATCTAACAAAATCTCATCACTGAGAAGGGCAAGTTGACACAAATTCCTTCCCCGAACCAATAATCTTTTTGCCTTTGATACCTGCTGCCAAAAGGAAAATCAATTTTCTTCACTGGAGTGTCATTGGTTTTATTAACCACACACATAGGCAAGTCCCATGCCCACAAGTAGTTGATCAACACTAAATGGACTCCATAATTTATGCATTTCTTTTTTTGTTTTGGTATTTTATTGGTTTGATTGGTTTAGTGTTCATTTTCATTTATTCATTCATTTTGAGGAAAAGAGAGAGAGGGGTGGGGGAGGAGAAAGAGAGAATAGAATAGGTTGTGAGGTGAGAGGGATCTTGGAGGAGTTGAGGGATCAAAATAACTAAAAAAAATTAATGAGGTGAATATTCATAGAGGAAAACACCAAATGTTGACCTTTTGTTTTCTGAATGAGCTCAACCACCACCACAACCATTTCTCTCTCTCTCTCTCTCTCTCTCTCTCTCTCTCTCTCTCTCTCTCTCTCATACACACACACATACACACACACCACCACCACCATCACCACCACCTTGCCATCTAGGCAAATAATAAGTTAACAATGATCGATCTTAAATCTTAATAGTTTATAAATGAAAACAGAGTTGGTTAAATACCATGATTCCACAGGTGAATTTTCTGAAAGAGTCATGTCTGATTTTGGACCCCATATACTTACAACTTGAGGTTTAAGGCTGAGGACAGATGTAACTGACTTCTTCAGTGTGGTTTCAGAACTGATAACTTAAATAATCCTGATTTTATTATTGCTTATACTTTCTGAAATGTTGAAGAATGGGATAAAGGGCAATCTGATTATAGCAAGGCAGTTTTAAAATGTTAAGCCAATAACACTTCCATAAAAGTACCAGTGAAGGGAATAAAAAGAAGAGCCCCTTGATATAAACGTAAGGAATATCTTTTAAACAATTCCCCTTTCCTCTTACTCCTCCTTAAACTGTTGGAATTTGTAGAGTGACTCTCACAGACAACTGTTTCAGATTTCAAAGTAACTGAATAAAAGCAATCACTTAGCTAATATTGTATTCTGTTTGACAGAGGAATTGCAGCTTTGCGTTCTTCCTGTCCTGGTCTGAGTTTAATCCAAGCAGCCCTGAGTTAGTTACACATGTCTTCATTTATATGGCATAATCAGTCATTGCTTACAAGTTGGCTTGGAACACATATTCTGTCATTCTGTCCCAGGTGTTGTCTGTCATTTAAATCAATTATATGATTGAAGTGGTATCTTCCCAGATGAACTGTAACTTTTGTTTTTAATTTCCACCAGAAAGAATGTTTACTTTCTTGCGGGCTCTTGTCAGCACTGTGGCAGAAGAATCACACGTTCAAAACCAGCCTAGACTACATAGCAAAAACATTTTATATTTAAAAAGAGGTTTTTGAAGCAATCTAGGAATTCAACACAATCCCCAGCAAAATTCCAACACAATTCTTCACAAATCTTGGAAGCACAATTTTCAGGTTTATATGGAAACCCACACACGCACACAAAACCAGAGCAGCTGAAAAAAGAGTTCTGAATAATAGAAGACCTCCAGGAGGTGTCACCATCCCTAATTTCAATGTGTACTACAGAGCTATAGTAACAAAATCAGCACTGAATTGGCACAAAAACACAGTTGCATCAATTAGCGGAATTGAATTGAAGATCAGACATACACACATCTAATTTTTGATAAAGAAATCGAAGCATGCTCTTGAAACACGTGATGATCAAACTGGACGGCTACATGCAGAAGAATACATAGAGCTATACTTATCACTCTGTATGAAACTCAACTCCAAATGCATTAGCATAAAACCAGATAAATTGATCATGATAGTAGGGGAAGTGCGCAATATCTTTAACTCACTGGCATAGGAAAAGACTTTCTGAACAGAATAGTGTTAGCATAGTCACTAAGACAAATAATTAATAACCGAGAGTTCATAAAACTAAAAAGCTTCTGTATTTGGACATTTGGAAAAGTAGGTCGTATACAGAATGGGAAAAGACTTTTATCAGATACACATCTGATAGAGTGCTAATAACCAAATTTATATAAAGAAATAAAGAAAAGGTAAATACCATAAGGTGATAACGATGAAATCACCAAATAATGGAGAGACAGAGTGGCAACTGGATATCTCTCGTCACTAAATGGAGCCTCCAGTACTAAGACTGGATTACATCTCATTGAGTTATTTGAAAATGGAGTCCTATAGGAACTCCCACTAAAACTGTTGCAAAGACTATAAGTTCCTTTTCATGAACCAATGACAAGCCCCACTGCTGAATATTACATTTACACAACTCATTGAACACAGAGAAATGGAGCTGGTGCCCACAGAGAGTCTTCATCCCTGTGTGCTTGTCTTTGGGGCAGGAAGGTACTCTATATGCTATCAAAAGAGAAATGTAACCACCAAGGCAGACACGAACCGTTTGATCTACAATGATGTACTTACTGCCTGCAAAATATGCCAATTGCAATGGTGGTACAAAGCTTCTAGAAGTAACCAACTAATATCTATTTTGATTTAAGGCTCACTCCACAAGACAGAACTCATGCCTGATACTGCTTGACTCAAGAACTTGAGACTAGCTATCTAAGGGATCTAGGGAAAAAAACAAACACAATGGTCTAAAAAATGCAAAAAAAAAATGACTCTTAATGATGTTCTACTATACTTCTAGATCAGTCCCTTGCTCAATCAAGCTTCCTCCAGAGGCAGATGGCAACAAATATAGATAGTCACAGTCATACAGTAAGCAGAGAATGAAAGACCTTGGAATGCATTCCTGAGTGGGATAAGTTCATCAAATCCTTCCTCTCAGTGTTCACAGACCCCTCTGGAAGAGGAGGCAAAAAGATTGCAAGGACCAGAGGTGAGAGAAGATGCCAAGGAAACAAGTTCCTCTAAATCATCGATATCAACACATATATGAACTCAGAGACTGAAGCAGCACGCATACGGTCTTCATGGGTCTGGGTCTTAACCTAGAAGCAAACTCCATTTGATAACCACTTGCAAATGAAAGTTTAGTTTTCTCCAAGGGAGTCTTACTGGGGACCAAACTACTCTTAAGGGTAGGTTACATGTCCAGCAGTAGAGAGCCACAGACAACAAACTCAGCAACACCATTGGAGGTTCCTGTCTTATAATGTTATGTCAGGGTTTTTCCTTTTTTGTTTTAAAAAATAGTTGTTTTTTTTATTGTATTTATGTGTACTTATTTCTTCTCTCTCTTTACCCTACAGCTTCCATATATATATATATATATATATATATATATATATATATATATGGCTTCCAGTTTAGTGTTTTTATGGGATTCCTATGTGGGGGAGCAAGTGGGTCTCTGTTTCTTGTGACTTCTCTTGGGTTCTTTTCCTTACGTGTGTTTGTTTTGTCCTATTCCAATGTGCTTTTTGGCTTTTGTTTTCTCTCTCTCTCTCTCTCTCTCTCTCTCTCTATATATATATATATATATATATATATATATATATATTATATGTATCCCTTAGAAACCTGTTTGTTTTCCTGTGATAGATAGAAGTGGTTTTTGCATAAAAGTATTTGCAGAATGTATTCATGCATCATTTTAACCCACTCAGTATTATTCCATTTACATGACTAAGCATTGATAATTTAGACGGGTATTTGTGTAGGAATAAGATATACAATAAGTTCTGCCATATTTAATTATTGAGTTAGAAATATAAATTTATATGTATACAGATTTATACTCCTACAGCACACATACAGGTGAAGACACACTGGGACCCTTCATCCTTTGAGGACAAACCGAACAATATCTTCTGAAATAATTTTTAAATGTAATGGAGAAAATAGTTTATTGAAGTGTTACCTTAAAACATTAAGCAAAAATACTGGAGAGTTGGCTCAGTAGTTAAGGGCACTGGCTGCTCTTGCCAAGGACTGAAGTTCAGTTCCCAGCACCAATATGGCAGCCCACAACCATCTATAGCTCCAGTTTCAGGTGATCTGACGCCCTCTTCTGGCATCTGCAGGTACTAGGCACTGTTAGCTGTACAGACAAACACTCATGCACAAGAAACAATAATGAATAAGTCAAAAACAATTTGAAGTTGAAAATTATAAAAAATAAGTTTATAAACTTGATAACAATTGAAGTTAAAATGATACCATTTAAAATAATTATTTTGTTTTTACTGTCCATATGTATTGGTGCTTTTCAAGCATGTATGTCTTGAGCATGTATATCCAGTGGTCTCAGAGACCAGAATAGTGTGACAGAAATAACCTGGGATTGGAGTTACAGACAGCTGTGAGCCATGCACCTTTGCTGGTATTCAAATCCCATCCCAATCCTCTGAAACAATAGCCAGTGCTCTTAGTTGCTCAATCATTCCTCCATCCCTACACTACAAATTTTGAAAAGAACAAGCAATACATCTATTATTTACTTTTGGTCTGCATTTTGAGTGAATGTTAGGTGGTAAAATATAATCCCCTTTATATAAGGGGATTTATATAAAAGTTTAACTTTTTCCACATAATCTAGGAGATGTTTATAACATTTTTCCAAAATTGTTAATATTTCAGTTATGTAATTTAAAATTCTTTTCAGATTTCTTCAGGTATCTATGCCAACAGCTCTAACTATGGCATATTCTTGCCCACGATTGTAAATAAACAGTTTTTCAACTTTGCTTACACCATGAAACTCTCTGAAAAGACCTTACCTTAAAAATGGATGTTCAGTTTGCTTCTGCTGTATCTTCTCTTATTTATGATATGAAACTACACGAAATATTTTTCAGAATTAGATGACAATTTAGTTGGGGAAGGATGTTCAGATAAGAACTAACTTTATAAAAGAGTGGTTGATGTGTGAATGTTTTTCCTTGTAGGGAAATCTTTGTTTATTTTGCATTATTCTGTATTGTGTTTGGCACTGGATGTTTGCATAATGAGAAGCTCTCATAATTTGCAATATGATGAAAATAATGGCTAGCTATGGAAATGTTTTCTTCCACAAATCTGTGGTTAAAATCATCACCATGACTGAGCTAGTCCTAGAGCAACACCTTCCTCTGCAACCTCTGTTCTTTGTAATAGGAGTAAGTCAGAAGAGATCACTAAGAAACTAAAACAAGGCTTCTATTCTAGACATGGATTTGGGCATGTCTCTAGATGTTTGTGGATAGGCGACATATCAAATCAATGTTCCCCAGAACAAATGTGCACAAGTTACTCCCCCAAATATTAATTTTTTACTTGGGTGAAGCATGGTATAACCTTACATATTTCTTAGGTCTTTGGTAGGATATTTTGATGCATATTTTTCTTCTTTATGGGACTTCTCTGAGAATCATTTTACATGCATAATAAGTTCCAAAAAAATACTAACCTATGTTTCTGACATGTAAAATTTGTTTTAACCATTTACTAAAGTTAGCCAGATTTTTTTAACTTGCAAACTATCTGTAACAATGAAGAGGAGGAAAGCCCTTAATAAGATGTTTTAAATGTCACCTATATTTAAAAATTTCAATCAAATGACAGTAAGTGCTTGTAGAAATGTGTTGGAATGAGTTAAAATTAGAGAATGCTCATCAAAATTATTAGTGGGCATCATTCGTGACCACTACAAATGCTCACAAGTTATCCCAAGAGAAATGAACATTTGGGGAGATTAAACATAATGGAGTTCTGCTGAACCTTGTGCAAAAGAGGTGCAACAACACTAAGCACCATGATATCACTGAATATGTTTACACTTTGAACAGAAATCATCTTTCTGCATATCCGATCAAAGCAGGATATCCATTTTTATAAAGGCAGGTTGGGTGCTGAATATTGAATTACAGCCTGTGGGATCTTGCAGGAAAAACAAGAAAAAAACTTTTCATGGAATTCAGGTATCATTGAAATTCCAAAATCAAAAGGGCAAGCATTATCCTGGACCATATGAAATAGAAAGGTTGACATTTGTAAAGCTAACACAAAGTCAAGGTCATTTGAACACTGCTGTTTGCCACACATTTCTGATTATTAAGCCTTTGCAATTGAAGCCCCCTTTTCATATTTTTTTTTATCTTTACTTAGAATGGCACATATACACACACATATATTAAATGAAGGTACATCACATGGAATGGTGAGGATCCCTTTTGAGAACTAGCCATAGGTAACCGCCCTTCAAGTTTTTGGTTAGGAGAGTCTGAGATACTTTCCAAACAATTTAGGCCATTGCTGTTGTTCTCAGTTGCCTCCCAGAACTTGAAGATAAGACATATTCATGAAGAAACCAATTCAGAAATAGTATTTGAAGGAATCTAGAAAATTTCAACCTGATGACTGGCTCTCATGGTATCTAAAGATGTTATGTAAGCTACCAAGAGAGGGCAACAAACGATAGTCCTTCCTATCTGTAAAACCTATGAACAACAACAATGAATGGCAAGGTACCCTAAAGAGTACAACAGTCACACTTACATTTTAGGGGTAACCAGCATCCATCTACTCAGACTGAAGGCCCACTAAACAAGAGGGAAAACAGAATGGCTACTGGAAACCTTGATAACTGCTCTCAGCTTGTCAACTACTTGGAGCATAATAGGCTACTGTCACTTTCCTAAAGGAATATAATTCCTAACTGCCTTCTAGATACTTAAGTCCTTATACCTTCAGGCAAGAGTAAACCCTTACTTTTCATCAAAGAAGCTTCTCTTTGGACTAGATGGAGATCCTTATAGAAAGTCACAACCTCAAAATGCAGAGAACAATTGCCCATGGGGAGCCAAGGCCCAATTCAGTGTATCAACAATGGAGCAATATGTACGTAATATCAACCCCAATTCACATGCCCATGCAGATGGAAGAGGGGGATCTATCTCACAAGGCCACACCCAAGCTGCATAACTATAGAAAATTAATGACTGTGTAGAGGGAGAGATGGAGGGGGAGAGAGGGAGACAGAGAGAGAGAGAGAGAGAGAGAGAGAGAGAGAAGAGAGAAGAGAAGAGAGAAGAGAGAGAGAGAATTCATTTCCAGTGATTCATTTCACAAACAAATGGACCATTCACTTATGCAAGGCAGTTCTTTCCACATGCATAGTGAACATTTAAAATCTCAATAACCATAAACCTGAAATTCCTTCCTACTGATGTGGGATTTCCCTCTGTATGCTGTGATTATCGTTAATGAATAAAAACCTGCTTTGAAACTATTGCAGAATAGGGCAGGGCCGAGCAGAGATAGGTGGGGAGGATTGGACTGAATACTGGGAGAAAGAAGGGTGGAGTCAGGGAGAAACCATGTAGCCATGCTGGCCGACTGAACTTCATCCTGTAAACCACATCCACATGGTGATTGACAGATTACTAGAAATGGATTAAATTAAGATGCAAGGATTAGCCAATAAGAAGTTAGAGCTAAACTTGGCCAAACAGTGATTTAATTAATACAATGTCTGTGTGATTATTTCAGGGCTGAGCAGCTGGCAACAAACAAGCAGCCTCCTTATAACACCATACCTTCTTAATTATTTATCTTTTTCAGAGCGTTAATTACCAGAATGCTGCAATATACATAGTATTGTGATAAGAGATTTAAAAAAAAAGATTTTGTGTGTGTGTGTGTGTGTGTGTGTGTGTAAAAGTATCTGTTAAAGGTGAATGACAATGAGTTATTAATTTGAAATAACACCCTTCACCACTAGATGTCAGCCTTTTCAAGCAACAAAGCTGGTGTTGCCAAGTATGTCGTGTCAGCTTTTAGATCTTTGCCTTTGAATTGAGGCTGTTCATGTGGTTCCCAGCTACAATAATGAATAATTTAACAACCCAAAGCACCCAAGTCTTTCTGCAGTCCTGGGAAAATGGAGAGGGTACAGGCATCAGAAGTTCATTAAGCAGAGTTAACCAGCTGAAACCTCAGACCTAACAACTGAAATGTAATTATTAACCTGGCAGTAGAATTAGCATGATACTTTTGAAACTCAAGTTATATGTGGTCTCCGCATGATGATTGCCATTCACAGGGAAACAGCCTTTCATTTCGATGTAACTTCACTGAGCTCCACTGCTGTTTGTGGAATCAGTCTAATTCAGTGTCTTATTTTGACATTTTGAATATTTGCTCTTCCTCTGGCATTTTCCCAGGGATGCTGTTTGATTGGCAGATGCACAATGAAGGAAAAACACAGTGTGGAGCACAAAGTGAAGCTTCAGCCAAGCAGTAAGCCTCCCGTCAGAGTCGAGAGCCGATCACTGGGAACAATAGCTTGTGCTGCTCTTTTCCTTCATCTGCAACATCCCACACCGACAGAGCCCTAAGACCCTAATTCACATTAACACATGATCCCCGGTTGGGAAGAGGGAATTAAGGTTAGAAACAGGAAGCCCTGGAGTTAGTCATTCTGACACGAAGAAATAAACAACAAACCGAAAAGCAAAGGCCAATCTCCTGTAATGCTGCTTTGCTAGTTAAGCCTGATTTAAGCCCATCTATATGCCAAGCTGACTAGCTAAAACGCAGTACATCATAAAAATAATCTTTTGAAAACCTTAAACCATGGCTGATACAAATACAAAATAAGCATCAAAAAAGCAGCTCTCTTTCTGGTGTGGTAGACACACCTGTAATGAGTGAGGAAGCCAGGAGTTGAGCTGGAATAATCTGACTTTCAGGCCAGCCTGGGCTACACAATCTGCCTCAGAAGAGGCCAGCCTGGGCTACACAATCTGCCTCAGAAAACTAAAAATGGAAAGGAGGGAGGAGGAGGAAGGAGAAAAGTGTGAGGAAGAATGGAGGGAGAAGGAAGCAGTAGACGATAAGGCCAGTGGGAGGAGAGAGTTCAGGGAGTAGAAGTTCAGTCAGCTCTTCAAAGGCACACTGAAACCTCTAACAGCCAAGAATTATTTGATAACCTAGAAGTTCAGAAACCATAAACTTTGGAGTTAATGTTCTCGCTTGAGAAAAATGCTTTTGGTTAGGCAAAATGCTACAGGTTCACTGGGAGTCGGTAATATAACAGGAGTTAGTAATAATGAAGCCCTAAAGAGTTAGGATAAAAGAATGTCCTAATGGCATTTTCTTTAGAAATATCACCCACTCTTATTCTTTCTGAAGTTTTGAATATATTACATAGCCCTATATTAATTGATGACATATAATAAAATTAAGTGGCAACATTTAATGCCTTAGGATGCATCAAATTATTATTTTTCTTACAAAACTTGTGTATGCAATAGAGACAGACATTATTTCTTTAGGGGGAGTGCATTGGAAGTGCAGGGACCATTTGAAAGTTTCCCACCAGCAAGAGACCATGATTTGGGGATTCAGCAGAACACAGTGCAGATGAGCATCCTCACCCCCTCCTTCTCATCATTCAGTGCTAGAGAAACCAAGTGAACAGCCTTCTGCTGGGAGGTCAGAGCTTAACTCCTAGCATGCCCTAAAGCATGTATACATTACTTCCTCTTCTGTCCCCCTGTAACCAGCTTGCCCTTTAATTTGATATCACACATCAGATCTTCTATTTCAATTTGAATAACAGAGAATGAGAAATAGCTTAGAAGGTATCAGGCAAAAGTAAAAACTACCTTGTATTTCAACTATGTAGAAAACAACTGAACTGGAAGAAAGGGTAACACTATTTGTTATGTGTGTGTTTGTTGCGTGTATGTGTGTGACATGTGTATGCATGCTTGCTCCTGTGTATATGTTTGCATATATGTTACTACATACACGTGGGGAGGTCAGAGGACAACCTTGGATATCTGCTTTGTCGTTCACTGTGACATAGGCCAGGCTGACTAGCTGGCTTGGAAATTTCTGGAGACGTTCTTGATTATACCACAGGCAAGCTAATATTATCATATGTATGCAAGCACATCTGGATTTTTATGGATTCTAGAAATACAAATTCTGTCCTTCATGCTTAGGCAGGTGCTTTGTCTACTGAACTATCTTCCTTTCCTTATAAAATGAGATGCCTCGATTTATAAAGTGCCTGCTCTGTAAACATGAGTACCTGTGTTCGGATCTCTAGCACCTACTTAAAATTTGAGAGTGAGAGTACGCACCTGTAAACCTAGACTTGTCGGACAGAGACGAGGGGATCCTGGGAACTTGCTCACCATCTTGCCTTGTCAAATCAGTGAGTTCCAGGTTCACTGACTCATAACATAAGGTGGAGAGATACTGAGAGTGATGCAAAATCAAATCTGGCTTTCACATCTAAATATACATACATGTGCATGCACCCCCAACATATACCACCCATGTGCATGTCCCAACCCCTCCACACACACTAAGATGGTGACTTAAAATATGTGTAACTATCCTCATGATATGCACTTTATAGTCTTCTCTGAAGATTTGGGATATACAGAACAATTTAATGGACCGAGAGCAATATATTTAAGAAAAATACAGGCCTGACTAAATACCTGTCTGGAGAAAAAGCACTCTTTAATTTTAGAAGCTTGAAATCTTGAAGAGACTTCAGACATGATTAAGGAACCCACAGAAAATGATCTTAAATTTCTAGGATTAATATGCAGAGGACGGCAGAAATGGGAGGTGCTCCAAGGTCTACTAATTCTCCTGTAATTTCTTTTAAGGTTAAATCATTGAGCCGGTGACACAGAGAAGAAGAAAACTAAGCACAGGACTGTATTGTGTACAATCCTGCTGCTCACCCGACACATTCCAGGATGAACACAAATAAGATACAGGATGTTATTTGTCTTTCTCTACACTAAATGAAAGGCACAAAATTAGTTCCCTCATCAAATAAAAACACATAAATATGTTGGTATATTGCGTTTCTATTTACACTTACTCTAAAACACCGAGAGAGCTGTATAAAGCCTGCAAGTATTGCTTTGTAATTCTAGCCCATTGTTTAATATTTAGCTCTTTTCGGTTTCATGGATTAGAAAACCTTTCAGGAGAGAAGATACTCCTTACTAGCTATCCTGTGACACCTACAGCTTTAAAGGTAACGGCAATTTGAATAACAACACACTTAGACCTCTATTAGGCACAGTCTGGCTGTCTTTATCTTGATAAGGAATAAGAAATTGTCTAATGATCAATTTTTCCAACAATATTTTCCTTATTTACAAGTCAGAGTCAAGAGACAAAGGAAAGGTTGTTCTGGGATCCAAATAAAGATATCACCAAATCCCCAGGCTCCTGCTGAAGTGGAAGGACAAAGGGAATGGAGTAGGAAAAGGCCAACAAGAAAAGAGAACTCCTGCCTTTTCTCCGCTCCATGGAGACTGAGGTTGGGACCATGGTGCAGCCCATTCCCAGTCTCATCTAGCTGAAATAAATTAAAGTGAAAAAACCCTCAGAACAGGGTCCTTGGGAGTAAATACGGTATCTGTATCTTCAGGTAGTTTTGTACTAGACCTTTACCCTCTACTCCCAAACCTTTGTCCCACTTCCATCATTCTGAGAGGGATTCTACATTTAGAGGTCTTTGCCAATAGGCCTGGGGTTTTCAATCGTATTTTGTTCATGACCCTATTGCAATGAATGTCCCTGCACAGTGCCAGATTTCCTACGGCCAAGGGTGAGATGAAGAAGTGTCACAATAAGAAAGAAAGTATTGGCGCAGTGTGGTTGAGAGGTCTGGTCCTTCCTGCTCCAACTGTCTCTTAGCCTGACTGAGTTAAAATCAATGTGTCATAAGAGGAGGAAGATGAGGATGAGGAGCTAAATCTGGAGCTGGAAATGCTGGAACACTGGGACTTGCTGTACAGTAACTTTGTTTCCCCCTAACCCTCTTGAGAGGCTGATTGGTGAGTTGACTTGTCCACTGATATCTTGTAACTGCATCTGTAATTCCCAATTTTTTCTCCAAAGCTAGCTCTTCCTTGGCTATTCTTCCCCCCCTCCCTCTCTCTCTCCCTCTCTCTCTTTCTCTTACTCTCCTTCCCTCCCTCCTTTTTCCTTTTTATTTGTTTTCTTGAAAGTTATTTTTTGATATCATACTAAACACACCCCTTTCCTCTTCCTTTTCTTCCCTCCAAATCCTCACATATATCCCCTTTTGCTCTCTTTCAAATCCATGGCTTCATTTTTTCATTAATTGTTATTATAAAATACATGTATATGTGTATATCTGTGCATATATATGTGTGTGTATGCATGTCTGTGTATATATGTTTGCACGGGATTCACCATTTGGTATTTTATAGCCCATTGCTGTCCTTATACCTTTGGATGGGTTTAGTAGTATAAAACTCCAAGTTTTTTTTTTAAAGGCTGGATAAAGCTGTGCTCACGCTAAGTGAGTATACCTTGTAAGTTTCAAAACCAATCCCAATTGCTTCTGGATTTGAGTAACATAAAGAGGGCTCCTTAGCCTCAGTGACATGTGTGGTTCAACCCAGATTCTCCCGAGGTAATATTGATATCCAAGCTCAACAGTTTTTTCTCACTGTAATTCACGGGCCGTCTCTTTTCTTGCTTCTCTGAATCTTGCTCAATGGGTAAGGCAATTGCGGCTGTCTTTGTGGTGTCCTTGGGTATCTTTTTGTTACTTCTTTCTCAAGATCCAAAGCCATGGCGGACTAGAATAGCAGCATTGCCAATTCTCACCACCACTAGCTTTCTTAGATTTCTTGGGGTCAAGGTAGCTGAGGCCCCTCACCATCTTCATCATGCCCAACCTGGACTAAATCTTTTCTGCCTTCTGGTTCTTCCTTCTTTCATTTGTTCTTTCTTCAGCTTGTAATTAGATATTGGGCCCTAGCATAGGAGAGCCAGTTGTTCATGTACAATTTGAAACTGCTCCTCTAGTTCTGCCAAGGAATGATCCCTTTCTTTCCTACTTCTACTATTCCTTCTTACTTCTTCTATTTTTCCCAAAGGAAGAGGAGCTCTCAGTCTACTGTCTTTACCATAAAGATGATTTGGCCAGCTCAGAGGGAAAAGCCATTGAGACTTGGTAAAAGCCTTGGTTCCAGTGGTTCATCTAGCACCTTGACATTGGGGAATTCAAACACAACCTGTAACTTTCATGCTGTGGCCACAACACTGTGTTTTGGATGGAAAGACAGGTTGCATGTATAGCAATTGAAAAGCCGAAGCAGCACATTTTTAAAAATATAAATTTCAAGAGTACTTTAGCATCATACCATTGGCTCTACATGATTGCGAAAACTCATTTTGCATTGAAGATTCCCTTTTTGATTAAACTTCTCATTCAGCCAATTGAAATCTTCAGAAAGCATGTATTTCCGATAAAGCACAGCACTGTTAATGAAGTGGTAAAATAATTATAATCTTATCCAGCTCCTGTTCATGAGAGCAATTTTAGAAACATTTACCATCTTAGGAATGCACACTGATTTGTTCATAACAGAATAAAAGCTTGGAGACGCTACTCACGCAGGCTTGATCGTATGAGCATGTTTCTCATGGACAAAGGCACCAGCCAGACCTCCAGCTCCTGAATTTAAATACTGGAAAAGAAGTAAAATTTTATGAGTTTACCGAAAACGTGAGAAAAATATAAACACTGCTTTCATTTTTACTTGTTTTAAATAAGCCCATAACTTTTGACCAGTTCAAAATGTGGGATCATTTGAGCTTTTGCAGTAAAACAGAGTATTAGGTCTTACTGTTAAAAGAAAAAAAAATGAGAAATATTAAAGATGAAAAATATGTGGCAATGTTATTTTCATAAAATTTTATTCAAATTATTAATTCAGGGGAACAGGGTAAAAGGAGGCTCTGGAGAGCCTTGGATATGTTGAAAACTTAGCTGGTTGATCCTCTCCTATAATAGGCCACCCTATCCCAGCAAGAGACAGATGCAGACAGATGTAAGAGGCTCGTGCCTGAACTCATTAAAATGTTAACATATACCTCTTGGGGGAGACATAAGACGTCAAGTATATGCTTTTGGTGCACAAAGTTGTATGTAGAATTACATTTAATAGATAGAACATGCATGGAACACTAAGGGGAAAAAAAAGATCCCAAAGTTGCAATCCCTGTGAAGTAGGGTCTTTTAAACTACAAAAAAGATCTTTTTGTTCTTGCATACTTCCTACCTTAGATAATTACCTTTCTCTAACTCACAGCCCTATTTCTGTGACTCTTCATGTGTCTATGTCCAATTCCTTCCTTCAGGGCACGAGAGTTGGGAAAGCTCCAGAGGTGTTCTTGGAATGCCTGGTATCACTAGGAAGTAGCAGGTAAACTAAAGTCTCACAGATTTCAAAGACTTTGTCCAAATGTTCCATATCAAGTACTTACAGTCTAAGAATTTCATTTCTATATGTAGAAATGTTGGAACTTCGTCTTCATATAAACAAAAACTAAAGGCATTAATCAGTAAGTATGAAGCTCTAAGTGTGGAATTATTTTCTATCTATTTAATTTGCTTTCATAGTAGTCTAGAAATTTAATGAATAAATTTTCTACAGCTGTAGGAATAATAGACCTAAATTATGTTTCATGTTACTTTATCATATGGCTTCACTATTTTCTGAATCAGGAAACACAGGACTGACGAAAGTAGAGTGTGCGTGTCGTGGGCCAAGGTTTTTCTTTAGATTAAAACCTATGTGACATAAAAGAATTCCAGACATGAACTTGTTCCTACCTTGTAAGAACACCAGCAGGCAAAGTCAACACCCCAGTCATGTAAGTGGAGTTCAACATTTCCAACTGCATGTGCTAGATCGAAGCCAACAAAACAGCCCTCGGGAAGAACATAACAAGGTGGCAATTGGTTTCATGATGAGAAAGCTTTTTGCAACATGTTGAACAGTAACTCTTCCCTCTCTGATGCCTCAGCTCACAACATTTGATCTATACTCCCACAACCGTTTTGTTAACCCAGATTAAAGCCATCTTCATAAAAATTCCAATACTTCCTTCTTCTCTCCATTGAGATTTGCACTTGTATGGAAGAACGGCAATGAAACTTTGGGTCCAGTAGGAGAAACAGAGGTATCACTGCGAAACTGGGATGCCTTCATTGCACTAACTCTGCAGTTCATTTGTGGTAGATGGAAGGGGTTTGCTTAAATTCTCCTTGTGAAAATTACAACAGGGTAAAGGCAGGTCCCTGTCTCCTGCCCAGCAGATTCAGAGAGTTCCCAGAACATGCAAGCTGCAGAACCAATGGCTCCTATATAACCTTCTGCCATGCGGCTCCACATAGAACCTACTAGAAACAGAAGGATCTGAGATCTTTACCTTTCAACTCAGTGCATCTGTGCTAGCAATAACCGCACAAGCATTTTTCTTTTTTCTCCTGGAGCCTTCATCTCTTACCCTCCACCCACAAACATATTGTGTCACGATTGCCTTGCCTTTGTTTGTTGTTCAGCTGCTTTTAGGCTTTTGTTTGTTTTGCTTCATGCAGATTACTCTAAGTCACTTTACTCTAGTCTAGTGTAATTTAATTGAATTTTCACTCTAGTCTAGATTAATTTAATTTAGTCTATTCTGTCACATCTCACATATTCTCCCATTCCTTGCATGTCTTCTCTTCCTTTGATCAAGATCACTCCTCCTTCTTTTTTGTCTGGTTATAACTTTCCAGCAATGTAACAACCAGTCTCTAAATTCTGTAGATCCTAAGTATACCTCAACTTTCCCTACCTTAATTTCTTTGTTTTTCAAAGTTGATATAATACTTAACCTTTTTCCTTATATACTTTACTTCCCTCTTTCTTCCCATCATATTAACTAAAACCCAAGTATAATTCAGGTTACCCTTGGCCATTTATCTTCCAATGGTTTTTGAAGTCTATGCTAGTATCACAATTACATAGTGTTAATACCAAATAGCTCTGGTCATTCTTTTAGTTAGTGTTCTTCATGGGGATATATACAGAGTTTATGCCAACACCTGGAGCTCTTGATATAAAGAATCATTTTCTGAACTTTACATTTTATACGTCCTCGGCCAAGTAACACCTGAACAGTATAAATCTTTCTTTTTTTTTTACATCTTTCTTTTTTTTTATTTAAATTTATTTATTTATTAAGGATTTCTGCCTCGTCCCCGCAACCACTTCCCATTTCCCTCCCCCTCCCCCGATCAAGTCCCCCTCCCTCATCTGCTCGAAGAGCAATAAGGGTTCCCTGATCTGTGGGAAGCCCAAGGACTGCCCACCTCTATCCAGGTCTCGTAAGGTGAGCATCCAAACTGCCTAGGCTCCCACAAAGCCAGTACGTGCAGTAGGATCAAAAACCCACTGCAATTGTTCTTGAATTCTCAGTATTCCTCATTGTCCGCTAGTATAAATCTTTCAACAAAAAGAATATAGCTGATTAGAAAACACCAAATCAGGTGAAGAAGTAGTACCGATACACAATTTCCAGTGCACTAATGATGGAAACAGGAAAAACCAAGACAGCATAACTCCTTCAAATACTATTACTCTTGCAGCAATGGCATCTAGGAAGAGTGAACTAGGTGAAATCCAGGACCAAGAAATCAAAATGATTATAAACATGTTCAGAGACACAATAGCCAAAGAAAATACGGAAGGCAATAGATGAAATGAAGGAAGAATTTGTCAAAAAGAAAGAAATATTGATGGAAAAACAACCTGAAATGCTGGATGTAAATACCATATTAAGCAAAATAAATAAGATAAAAATAACACTAAAACTCTAAAATGCCTCAGCAATAGAGTGGACCAAGCAGAGGAAAGAATGCTGAACTTAAAGACAAGGTGTCAGAACTGGAAGGCTCCAACAATGAGAAAGATAAAACAAGGAGTTAATGAATATTGAGAACACCAAGATGGATGAGGCCCTCTGAAAAGACCAAATTTGTAAGTTGTAGGCATAGGAGAAGGAGAATAAACTTATTCTAAAGACACAGAAAACATTTTCAAAAGAATCATGCTAGAAACTTTACCAGAATTAAGAAAAGAGATGCCAATTCAGATATATATACATACATACATACATACATATATATATGACATTTAGGGAAGGAAAGCACTTCCTTTCATAGTATTCACATTAGAACATTATTAAAACAGGACAAAGACAGCCGGGTGGTGGTGGCGCACGCCTTTAATCCCAGCACTTGGGAGGCAGAGGCAGGCGGATCTCTGTGAGTTCGAGACCAGCCTGGTCTACAAGAGCTAGTTCCAGGACAGGCTCCAAAACCACAGAGAAACCCTGTCTCAAAAAAAAAAAAAAAAAAAAAAAAACAGGACAAAGAAAGTATATTGAAAGCAGCAAGACAGAAACACCAAGTCATGTATAAAGGTCTGTCAGAATAACAATATATTATTTAACTGGAAATTTCAAAGCTAGAATGTCTTGATATGATATATTTTAAATTCTGAAAGTTAACTACTGTCAATATAAACTACTGATCATAATTTAAGGGAATATAAGTACTTTTATGATTAAAAAATAGACTAAATAAATTATAAGCCCTAAGCCAGCTCTACAGAAAATATTGAAAGGAATGCTAAGACTTAAGATAAACACAAATCTTTCCATGAGGTTACAGATAGGAATAAGCCATGAGTGAATGATACTAATCAATGGAGGAAAAGAAAAAAACAACACTACAAAATCAGCAGAATGGCAGAGATCAATACACAACTTCCAATAAGCCTGAATATTAATGGTCTCAATTCCCCAATCTGAAAACACAGTCTAATAGACCGTATCAAGTAGCGGGGTTATCTATATGTTGCATCCAAAAAACACATCTCATCACCACAGGTTGAGAGAATGAAAAATGCCATTTCATGCAAATGGATCTACAAATAAGCAGATATCACTGTTATACACTGTTATAAAACCTGACAAAATATAATTTAAACCAAAACTAATGAGAAAAGATGAAGACAACGACTTCATTCTGACTAATGGATCAATCAATCAAGAAAACATTATTATTATAAATAGTTATGTCCTGGAAACAGATACAGTCAATTTCATAAAATAACTACTGGAGATATATTAGCCCCCAGCACAGTAGTAGAGGTGATTTCAATGTCCTGTTCTCACCAATTAGCAGGCCATCCCCACAAAAATTAAAGAAGGAAAGAAAGAAAGAAAGAAAGAAAGAAAGAAAGAAGAAAGAAAGGGGAAGGAAGGAAGAAAGAAAGAAAAGAAGAAAAGAATATCTGAGTTAAATGAAATCATACATCAAATGGACTTAGCAGACATATACAGAGCATTGCATCCAAACACAGTACAATGCACACAATATTAGAACACAAACATAGTATAATATATACAGGGAATATCAAACAGTTCATTGTATTTCATTAGACTACAATGCATTAAGACAATGGAGAGCAAGAAAAACTCTAGAACACACAAAAACTTATGGCTATTAAGCAATACACTATTTAACATTGGGTGAGTCCTTGGAGAGGTCACAAAAAAATAAAATCATTCCTAGAAGGAAATAAAAACAAAAACACAATATCTCAAAACCAATGGGTTTGAACTTCGTAGCTCTACATGCCTACATTAAGAAATCATTTGGTTTGCTGCTGTTTGTTTGTTTGTTTTTTTAAGAGAGAAAAAACATAAATTTGTGTGTGTATGTGAGGGAAATCTGGAAGGATTTTTGGAAGGGAAATATATATATCCATAAATATATATATACATATATAATATAATAAATAAAAATGTCAAGTAAATAAAAGGCAAGAAAGAAAGGAACAAAGAATGGAAGGAAGGAAATAAAGAAAGGAAGGAAGGAAGGAAGAAAGAGGAGAGATTACAGGTAAATAAATTAATGATTCACTTAAAGTTTTGAATAAGGGAACAGGGCAAACCTCAAGTAGCAAACGCGAAGAAGTTGTTAAGATCAGGGCAGACACTCATGACACAGGAAACAAAATAAACAATAAAGAATCAATAAAGAGTCATTTCTTTGACAAGATAAGTAAGATTGACAAGGCTTTAACCAATCAGACCAAACGTAAGAGAGAAAAGACCAATTTAATAAAATAAACAACAAAAGGGGATCCATTACAACAGTTACAAATGAAATTCAAACATCATCAGATCTTATCTTGAAATACATTCCATTGAGTAGGAAAATCTCAGAGTAAATTTTTAGATGCACATGAATTTCCAATATTAAATCAAGATGGGATAAAAAAAATTAAACAGCTCAGCAACAAGCTGTCAGATTGGTTAAAGCAAACAGAAACAACAGCAAAAAAACCACAGAAAATGACAAGGAAAACAACAAACAAACAAAATATATCAGAAAAACCAGATGTTCTCCATGGAGGCAATGGCTGGCTAAATTGTCTTCTGTTGTGCCAATTTTTTCCAAATTTGAACTAACAATAATATCAAACATAAATGAGGAACAATCATACCAAATAGCAGTTTTTCTCCAAATATTTCAGTTTTCTTTCCATGTGTTTCCTCTTTTCTTCTGAAAATGACAAAGTTCTCTATGCTGGCTAGGGACCTGTGATTTGGGTGAAACCTGCATGGTACTTTTGGAAGGAACTCCCTCTTCCCTGTCTGTTTCTTCCACTGTATCTAGGACTTGTCCTGGATATTTACTTGCTATGTAACGTATAGGGACTCAATACCAGGTGATCAGTCCTTCTGTTTGTTTTCCAACTGAGCCAATAAAGTCCCTTTCATCTCAAGAATAAGTACATTTTTCTGGGTTTCCCCCCTCAATTGCTTATATATCATGGAGTTTGTGATAAACAGAGGCCAGAGTAACAGACAGAATTAGACATAGGAGGAAAAAGGGCAAATCTTAGCAAATTAACAGAACTTCTAAAAACAGAAACAAACTAAATACTTCTAACTGAATGTTCTGAAAACAAAATGACTAACCTTAAACTAAATGCTTCAGAAACAAACAACAACAAAAAACAAATAGAATTCAAACCAAATAGTTTCCCAACTACCATCTCAAAACAATTCAGTGAATCACCCACTGATGTAATGGAAGAGTTCAACCACAAGAAACAAGCAACTGCCCAATGAGGCAACACTAGGCAACTAGACATGAGTGGCTCATGGGCTCATGTGCTTATGTAAAGAATTGGTACTTGTATTGGTTTAATAAAACACGGATTGGCCACTAACCAGGTAGGAAATATAGGTGAGGTGACCAGACTAGGAACATTCTGGGAAGAGGAAAGGCTCAGTCTGCAGTCACCAGACAGATGTAGAGGAGACAAAATGAGAATGCCTTACTGAGTAAGGTACCAAGCCATGTGGCTAAATATAGTTAAGTATTATGGGTTAATATAAGTTGTAAGAGCTAGTTAATAATGAGTCTGAGCTAATAGGCCAAACAGGTTATAATTAGTATAAGCTTCTGTGTGTTTTGTTGGGACTGAACAGCTAGGGGATCAGGCAAGACAGAAACTTCCACCTACACTCATGCTAGTATCTCACACAGGTGCACGTTACTACTGCAGTGAGGTGGATCATCTTTAGGGACTCATGTTGTGTGTGCCCAGACCTGTGGATACAGAGACATAGTTCCTGCCCCAAAGGGAATAAGCAGCATTTTGTTCAAGAGCCAAATGTGCACGATCATGTCCAAGAACACAGATTTAGTTTACCACAAATACTCTATGTCTAGTGTGGCAGTTTCACCAAGTGTTTATTGAAACAGAACAAAAGAAAATCATAAATCATATCACTTTTCAAGCACTTTCATGGAAATATCAAGCTGTTATAGCAACATGGAGAAGTCTCTGTTATGGACCCTGGGTGCTACCTGATGGCATTCTAAGTCTATGGGCTGCTGCAAGAAATCAGTTTTGTTAGCACACTCCCAAGTTATTCCACCTGCTAGTCACAAGGATGGCAGGTCCCATACAGAGGTGAACGATGAATCCCTATTAAGGAGACTAAAGATAGCTTAAGATAATTGTGCCCCAAACCTACCACGTCTGAGCGCTCCACAATCACAGATGTTCTAATCAGTCACAAATCTATTCAGCTTTGGAGAATTCTGAACACAGGTGTGGCTTTTATTCTTGGTAATTCAGTTCACATATCTATACTTATTATAACCTGACTGCATCTATTCTTCCACAAAAGGAACACCATATCTATAATACTTAACTGATCGCTTTCTTCTAAGGTAGAGAGATGAATTTGCCAGTTTTTCTTACTTTCAAATTGAGAAATATATATCATGTAAACAAGAATTTTTCTATCAGAATATATACATTTTGAGAGTGTCTGAGAAGCAATACAAGTAATCCACACCAAGAAGACTTGGAGATAATCAGAATCTGGGCTGACAGATTCATGATCAGACTTGATAGATAGACAAATTTGTTACTGTGTATTGTGATGTACACACACAACTGAAATTCCATGTGAAAAAATAAAAACAAATTCTGAGATGGAAGTTCATTTTCTACTCACCCACATTCCTAAAAATAGAGGAAAGATTTCTTAATGAAGGAATTTTTTAAACTAATATTTTCATAAATTTTTAGAATAGAATTCATTCTTCCTAGAAAACTCAAGGAATACAAGTCTATACTTTATTTCATCTTGAATTATTTATAATGTATGGACTATGAAGAAGGTACCAAGTTCACCTACTGGATCCCATTATTAATGCCCTGTGGTCACAGATATAGCATCATATCAAAAAAGCACTCCAAGCTCCTACAGTACATTTTATTGAATATAGAATTCTTTTGTATGGATGACAGAAAACATAAATTATTAAAGTAGAGACTGCATGCAGTAAGAGGCAAACTTTAGTGACATGGCTACAATGTGATTTTACAGAAGTGTCGCTAGATGGCAGCATCTTAAAACAAAGCATAGCAGAGTCATCTCCCAGGTAGACTTCCCTCAGCTGTTACCAATATTTTATGAATAAGAGTAGGTGACTTAAGATGTGAAGGAAAGAAGAAGAGGAGGAGGAGGAACAAGACCCTTAAGTTTCTTTGCCACCTTTATACAATGTTTTAAATAAAAGTAAAAATTGATAATGTTTCAACACATTTTACCCAGTTTTACCATAGATGGTTATAGCATATACATTCTGACATAATTGCATCATATGTAGTTGTGTACAGACAACACAATACCTTACTTCCTAGTCATCCTTGCATAAATCTGGTAATTTATTTCTCAAACAATGCAAATTTTTCCAGTGTGCTTTTTTCCAGTTTTTTTTTCTTTAAGAAAACAATTCTCTGCATTGTAGCTGTCATAATCTCAGTAGCTCACAGATGACCATTCACAACATCTACCCTGGGGGCCGTATTTTCATGAATCATGGATTTACTATGAAACAGTCTGACAAGAGGCAGACTCCCCACAGGTAATTAACTCATGCCCAAACCCTACACACTGGAATTTTATACTCCTATCATTTCCCCCTACTCTGTTCTTCCTTTTTTTTTTTTTCATTTTTAGTCACTTGACAAAAGGACTCTACAATCCACCAGCAGTGGTAACCACACCTACCACACTTGAAAATTTGGGCAGGCACATCTATCCATTTGGCAGACACACTGCTTTTCTTTTTGCTGTACCAAATCTCTGCAGACCCCTGTGATGTTTCAGAATTTCAGAAGCCTTCCTTAAATAAGCCACGAATGAACAGTTTTAATTCTGGTAACATACTCTTCTTATCTAGAAAACTCCAGTTTCATCAGCTCAGACACGCATTTATGAAAACTGAGTCACGTTACTTAGAAACAACATGCAATACTGATTTAATTTTTCATTCTTATCTAAGTCCATTATTGCTAGCAAAATATAAATGTGTTTCTTACACAACACAAAATAGATCAAATATTAACCAGGGCACTCATTTTCAAAGAGGAGACAATCAGTTGATAATTCGACTCTATCAAATAGCTTATCTTCTAGTTTGGCACCAACGCATATGTGTTTTTGTCTCTTTACTTTCAACATTAGTCTTGGATCCATTGATAGAAATTGAAATAAAGTATGGACTCAGCGGGTTCTGTAGAATAACTGGCTCTTTTTGATGTCCCCAAGAAACTTACCTGTCCTGTTTGAAATGTTAAGGATTATATGGGGTAATAACACTGGGTCGGTGAAAGATTAAATGACATGAAGATTCAAAAAGAAAAAAAAATTCTAAGCCACAAATTTGACAACGCCCTGCTTTTCCTTTGAACTGGTAAGACAAGGAAGCATTGTAGAAGTTGCTGCTATGGCTCTCGAGCCTTTATAGACTTCTCTATCTGCCCTGTCTCAGAGGGCCTATTGCTTCCACCCTTTAGTTTATACATTCTCCCTTCTCATTTTGCTGATGCCATGATTGTAGTCCCCCTCCATGTTCAGGGGTTGGAAACTTAACCCTGAAATTCATATGTAAATGGCATTGGGTTGATGGAGGAAGGTCATTGGCTAATAAAGGAACTGCCTGGCCCATTTTATTGGTTAGAGGATAGGTGGGAGGAGTAAACAGAACAGAACGCTGGGAGGAAGAGGAAGTGAGCTCAGAGACTCCACAGCTCTCTTGGGAGCAGACGCCTCAGAGAGAGACGCCATGCTCCTGGCTCCTGGGCAGACGCACGCTATGAAGCTCCGACCCAGGATGGACTAGGCTAGAATCTTCCCGGTAAGACCGGGTCTCACAGATTATTAGAGATGGGTTGATCGGGATAACAGGATTAGCCAGTAAGGGCTAGGGCTAAAGGGCCAAGCAGTGATTAAAAGAATACAGTGTCTGTGTAATTATTTTGGGGCATAAGCTAGCCGAGCAGGTGGCCGGGGTGCTGGGAACGCAGCCCCGCCTCTCCTATTACTACAGTTGGCGCCCAGACGTGTGGAGAACTAAACCCATTTAAAAAACCTGAGAAGGCTTAAAAATAAGGGAAAGAGAGTTTAACACAGATTTTTGCTGTTTGTTGGTGGCATGCTGTAGAGAGATTTCCTGATTCGACAACAGTAGCAGAAAAAAACGGTGTGTCATTTTAAAGCGCGACTTCCTGGGGCTGTGCCCCCATTGCCATCTCTGTCTGGCTCCTGCGGGAGACAGAGCTTTTGAATAGAGCATTTGGAGTAAAGTGCTACGATTTGTTTGATGGCAACTAGACTGGCTGTGTTCTCGGGTCTGCTCTTCCTGTTAGAGGCAAGCATGCGCTTTCATCTAAGAGAGGCTTCCTGACTCAGCTTTAGCTGCAAAGCCTGCAGCTCACTAAGAGGTCCTGCCACGAAACACTTAAACGGTGTTGACGAAAAGCTGAACGCATGCTTTTCGGTTTTCAGCCATAGCAGGAAAAAAGCTGCGCCGTTTAAAAATGCCGGCTTTCTGGGTTGTCCTGCCAGGGCAAACTCTGACTCTTTTACACAGGCGGTTTGTGCGGTTTGCAAGCACAGGCTGCTGAAGCTCGCTTGCTGGTAGGGACCTTGAAATGCCATAGAGTTGTCACAGTAAACATGGCTACAGCCAGTACCTCAGCCATGAGGCTGAAAAGCTAAGGAATGGGCTGGATCCAGGCGGCAAAGCCACGCCTTTAATCCTACTGATATTGCATGGTAAATTAAAGACTCATGTGGTCAGAAAAAGAGAGATATACAGTAAAGAGAGATTCAAAGACAAAGAAAATTTTTAAATGGTTTACAGTGTGTTAAAAATATATGCAGACTAAAAGTTGAAGTTCTTAAAGTAAAAAACAAAAAAAGGAAGAGAGTTGTTGTGTGTGGTAGCACACACCTTTAATCCCAGTGCCTAGAAGGCAGAGACAAACAGATCTCTGTGAGTTCAAGGTGTAGTAGTGTACACCTTTAATCCCAATGCCTGGGAGGCAGAGACAGGCGGATCTCTGAGAATTCAAAGACAGCCTGGTCTACAGAGTTACTTCAGGTCAAAGATACAGAGAACCTGTCTCAAAAAGCAAAAAGTTACAAGTAAAAATAAACGAAATAGAGGTTAAAACAAAGCTGTACAAAGATGGAAAATACACAGAGAATCTTGATACTGTATGCTATTATGCTCTCTTTGAATTGTTTGAATGCTGAGGAAGGAGCAACAGCTGCTAAAAGATATTTGTTTATAAATGCTGCTGAACTAATCCAACATAGATATCTTGAATTTGGATCTAAGGATATGATACTTTGGAAAGGAGTTTCTTATTTTGTTTTCACAGAGGATGAGACCCTGTTCATTTCTTCTATTCTGATTTGGTATGATGGACCACGCCCTCCTGAAGGATTGGTGTGAATGCCTTCAAAAAATTGCTTCGCTCAACTGCCAACTGAGATGAAACTAGCACACAGGTTATACCATGAAAGACCAAATTAACGACGCCCCCATTCAGCAGGAAGCAGTTTGGAGAGAAAAAACTGCGCCCATGTTCCCAAATATGGTTTATAAACATCCTTTTACATTTAAAGGGGGATATGATATAGATATGAATAATTTACATTAGTATAGATTTTGCTTTATTGATAGAGATTTAAGGTCAATTTTGTTATATGTATAAGTGTTTCTGATTTTGATTAAGGTATTGTGATTGTGCAGTTCATTTAAATATGTACTGTATAATTAAGAAATATAGGTTGTTAATGGATAATCATCAATAATAGTAAAGCTTGTAGTCATGTTAGTTAGATTTTCTAGACATATAGAGATATATTTCAGATAGGCATTCTTCATATATCTCAAAGGCTGCAGAATATGGCATTTAAAATATTTTTATAACTTAGGACTTTTCATGACAATGAGACACTCTGCTCCTGGCAGCACCAATCTACTTCAAGAGGAAGACGGGCATCGAAGAGGCTCGTTATGGAGTTTGATAGTCATTTGGGCAAGAAACTGCTCTTGCCTGAACTATTGCATCAACTGGACACAGAGAACCCACAGAGAGAGGACTACGGAACTTGCCTAAGGTGAGATGATCTTTCAGGATCCTGATTCATGAAAGAGTCTGCGAGACATTCAGCAGGACACAACATATAGTGACTGAACTGACTTTGAATTTTCCTGCTTTATGGAAATGTCTGCTGGATAGCATGGGCCTGAAGGCTGAAGATGGATGCCCCAACGGTACAGAGGAAATTTGGGTGACTGTCCAGGCAGCAAGATGTCTCTGTCATTTCTAGAGTTTTCAAAGTTGCTTTTTTCTTGTTTGCTTAGGTAGTATTGTATCTTTCTGGAGTCTTTGATGGAGTTAAGAATAGTTAGTTATAGTTATAGTTTCCCTTAGTTATGATAAAGATTATTGTAACTTTTACTTGATAACTGTTTTGTTATATGTAATTTTGCTATGTTAAAGTTAATGCCTTTTTTTTTTTTGTTTAAACCGAAAAAGGGGAAATGATGGAGGAAGGTCATTGGCTAATAAAGGAACTGCCTGGCCCATTTTATTGGTTAGAGGATAGGTGGGAGGAGTAAACAGAACAGAACGCTGGGAGGAAGAGGAAGTGAGCTCAGAGACTCCACAGCTCTCTTGGGAGCAGACGCCTCAGAGAGAGACGCCATGCTCCTGGCTCCTGGGCAGACGCACGCTATGAAGCTACGACCCAGGATGGACTAGGCTAGAATCTTCCCGGTAAGACCGGGTCTCACAGATTATTAGAGATGGGTTGATCGGGATAACAGGATTAGCCAGTAAGGGCTAGGGCTAAAGGGCCAAGCAGTGATTAAAAGAATACAGTGTCTGTGTAATTATTTTGGGGCATAAGCTAGCCGAGCAGTGGCCGGGGTGCTGGGAACGCAGCCCCGCCGCTCCTATTACTACATTGGGTGGTGAGACCTTTGGGCAGTAGTTAGTAATAGTTGAAGGCACTGTGTCCCACCGTATGGCATTACTGAGTTTAAGGAACGCAAAAGACCCCAGAATTTCATCCGTGCGCTGCTTCCCAAGTGATGACGAATTGCAGAAAAGAAGCTCCCCAAAATCCCAGGATTTGCTCTTGAACTTATCAACCTTTAGAACCATAAATAAAGCAACATTATTTTATGAATTATCCAGTCTATCTTATTCAGTTATAGTAGAGGAAAGAGGTGGTCCTGAATAACTCAGATTATACTCACAAAGTATCTTCTAAGAAAGGGAACCTGATGGAGGAAGGTCATTGGCTAATAAAGGAACTGCAAATGATGGAGGAAGGTCATTGGCTAATAAAGGAACTGCCTTGGCCCATTTTATTGGTTAGAAGATAGGTGGGTGGAGTAAACAGA
The DNA here is from genome assembly GCF_018167655.1 of Microtus oregoni. Classification (NCBI taxonomy): domain Eukaryota; kingdom Metazoa; phylum Chordata; class Mammalia; order Rodentia; family Cricetidae; genus Microtus; species Microtus oregoni. The sequence goes on from NW_024543084.1 coordinate 3,244,474, forward strand.
ACAGGATACTGGGAGGAAGAGGAAGTGAGCTCAGAGTCTCGACAGCTCTCCTCTAGGGAGCAGATGCCTGAGAGAGACACCATGCCCCGCTCCCAGAATGAAGCTCCGACCCAGGATGGACATAGGCTAGAATCTCCCCAGTAAGCGCACCATGGGGTGCTACACAGATGATTAGAAATGGGCTAAATTAATATGTGAGAATTAGCCTAGAAGAGAATGGGCCAAGCAGTGATTAAAAGAATACAGTTTGTGTGTTGTTATTTCGGGCATAAGCTAGCCGGGCAGGCGGCCAAGGGTGCTGAGAACGCAGCCCCGCTGCCCCTAATACTACAGTTGGTGCCCCACGTGATGGACTAAACCCACTTAAAAAACCTGAGAAGGCTTAAAAATAAGGGAAAGAGAGTTTAACACAGATTTTTGCTGTTTGTTGGTGGCGTGCTGTAGAGAGATTTCCTGATTTGGCAACAGTAGCAGAAAAAACACTGTGTCATCTTAAAGCGCGAATTCCTGGGACTGTGCCGCCATTGCCATCTCTGTCTGGCTCCTGCGGGAGACAGAGCTTTTGAATAGAGCATTTGGAGTAAAGTGCTATGATTTGTTTAATGGCAACTAGACTCGTTGTGTTCTTGGGTGTGCTCTGCATGCTAGAGGCAAGCAAGTGCCTCATCTAAGAGAGGCTTCCTGACTCAGCTTTAGCTGCAAAGCCTGCAGCTCATTAAGAGGTCCGGCCACTAAACCCTTAAACGGTGTTGACGAAAAGCTGAATGCATGCTTTTCGGTTTTCAGTCGTAGCAGGAATAAAGCTGTGCCGTTTAAAAATGCCAGCTTTCTAGGCCATCCTGCCAGGGCAAACTCGACTATTTGAGGCAGGAGGGCCTGCTACTGAGAGAGGACTTGAGTGTTGTCTGTTGTAGCTCACTTGCTGGCAGGGACCTTGAAATGCCATACAGTTGTTGCAGTAAAGATGGCTACAGCCTGTATGTCCGCCATGAGGCTGGAAAGCTAAAGAATGGACTGGATCTAGCTGGCAAAGCCACGCCTTTAATCCTACTGATATTGCTTGGTAAATTAAACATTCATGTGGTCAGAAAAAGAGAGATATACAGTAAAGAGTGATTCAAAGACAGAGAAAATTTCTAAATGGTTTGAAGTGTGCTAAAAATATATGCAGACTAAAATTTAAAGTTCTTAAAGTAACAAAAAAAAAGGAAGAGAGTTGTTGTGTGTGGTAGCACACGCCTTTAATCCCAGTGCCTAGAAGGCAGAGGAAAACAGATCTCTGTGAGTTCAAGGTGTAGTAGCTTACACCTACACCTTTAATCCCAATGCCTGGGAGGCAGAGACAGGCGGATCTCTGAGAGTTCAAAGATAGCCTGGTCTACAGAGTTACTTCAGGTCAAAGATACAGAGAACCTATCTCAAAAAGCAAAAAGTTAAATGTAAAAATAAACAAAATAGAGGTTAAAATAAAACGAACAAAGATGGAAAATACACAGAGAATCTTGATACTGTATGCTATTATGCTCTCTTTGAATCGTTTGAATGCTGAGGAAGGAGCAACAGCTGCTAAAAGATATTTATTTATAAATGCTGCTGAACTAATCCAACATAGATATTTTGATGCCTTGACTTTGAAATTTGGATCTAAGGACATGATTCTTTGGAAAGGAGTTTCTTATTTTGTTTTCACAGAGGATGAGACACTGTTCATTTCTTCTATTCCAATTTGGTATGATGGACCACATCCTCCTGAAGAGTTGCTGTGAACATCTTCAGAAAATTGCTTTGCTCAACTGCCAACTGAGATGAAACTAGCACATAGGTTATACCATGAAAGACCTAATTAACGACGCCCCCATTCAGCAGGAAGCAGTTTGGAGAGAAATAACTGCACCCATATTCCCAAATAATGTTTATAAATGTTCTTTTACATTTAAAGGGGGATATGATATAGATATGAATAATTTGCATTAGTATAGATTTTGCTTTATTGATAGAGATTTAAGGTCAATTTTGTTATATGTATATGCATATTTCTGCTATTAAGATATTGTGATTGTGTAGTTCACTTAAAATGTAATATATATAGCTTGTTAATAGATAATCAGAATAGTCAAGTTTGTAGTCATGTTAGTTAAGATTTTCTAGATGTGCATAGATATATTTTAGATAGACATTCTTCTTGTCTTTCAAATATTACAGAATAGGACATTTAATGTTTTAATAACTGAGGACTTTTCATTACAATGAGACACTCTGCTCCTGGCAGCACCAATCTACTTCAAGAGGAAGATGGGCATCGAAGAGGCTCCTTACGGAGTTTGATAGCCATTTGGGCAAGAAACTGCTCTTGCCTGGACTATTGCATAAACTGGACACAGAGAACACGCAGAGAGAGGACTGCTGAACTTGCCTAAGGTGAGATGATCTTTTGGGGTTCCTGATTCATGAAAGAGTCTGCGAGACATTCAGCAGGAAACAACAGATAGTGACTGAGCTGACTTTGAATTTTCCTGCTTTATGGAAATGTCTGCTGGATAGCATGGGCCTGAAGGCTGAAGATGGATGCCCCAACGGTACAAAGGAACTTTGGGTGACTGTCCAGGCAGCGAGATGTCTCTGTCATTTCTAGAGTTTTAAAAATTGCTTTTTTTCTTGTTTGCTTATGTAGTATTGTATCTTTCTGGAGTCTTTGATGGAGTTAAGAATAGTTAGTTATAGTTTTCCTTAGTTATGATAAAGATTATTGTAACTTTTACTTGATAACTGTTTTGTTATATGTAATTTTGCTATGTTAAAGTTAAAGCCTTTTTTTTTGTTTAAACAGAAAAAGGGGAAATGATGGAGGAAGGTCATTGGCTAATAAAGGAACTGCCTTGGCCCATTTTATTGGTTAGAAGATAGGTGGGTGGAGTAAACAGAACAGGATACTGGGAGGAAGAGGAAGTGAGCTCAGAGTCTTGACAGCTCTCCTCTAGGGAGCAGACGCCTGAGAGAAACGCCATGCCCCGCTCCCGGGATGAAGCTCTGACCCAGGATGGACATAGGCTAGAATCTCCCCGGTAAGCGCACCTTGGGGTGCTACACACAGATGATTAGAAATGGGCTAAATTAATATGTGAGAATTAGCCTAGAAGAGAATGGGCCAAGCAGTGATTAAAAGAATACAGTTTGTGTGTTGTTATTTCAGGGCATAAGGTAAGCCGGGCAGGCGGCTGGGGTGCTGGGAACGCAGCCCCGCTGCCCCACATTACTATAGGAACCATTCTTCATACTTTTCCCCAATAATATATTCTTATGAATATTTCCAATCTTATTGCTTTATACTATAAGGAAAAATATTATTGAACAAATAAGAAAAAGAATAAACAAATAAAATCATCAACTGCCAATGGATATTCTCTCATCTTATGTTAGGTTCCCTTTGTTTAATAGTTCTAATTCAAACTCATAAACATAACAGTGCAATAAAGCTAGATTTGAGACCCATGACGCTGTAACAAGAGTACAAAGAACTTGGGATACTACAAGCAGGTGGGTAGCAGGGAGCTCCTCTGAGTTCCAGAAGGAATGTCCTGTAATTAAGATGCCTGCAAGTCAAAAATATCAGAACTGTTCAGAATCAACAGTGGTCATCTTCTCACTAGCTTTGCTACTTCTGGACCCAAAGAGATTCAAGGCTTCCACAATGTTTATGTCATCTTTTGTTTTCCTTAAGACCGCAGGCTTGTCACCCAATCACTCAGCCTTGACAGTGAGATCAAGACTTTGGAGTTCTTTGTGTTTGTTTCAGCATTTTCCATGGGCAGGATTGCAGGACCTGTGTTTTTCAGGGTGAAGCTCTCAACCTAAAATTACTTCCTGTAGGTGGACTTGCAGCCAGTGCCATTGTGGAAGAGTCACCACTTTGGCACATGAATCCTGAAGTAATTGTGTGAAGAAAATGAGCTGTTACAAACAATTCCTTTTTCTCCAGGGCACAGAGGAGGAAATTTTTCTGCTATCTTTGGAACCCTGTCTGCAAAAATCCTCAAAGAAGACATGGCCCAAGGGCTCCCTATCCACCTACAAAGATGTCAGTGTCGGTGAACATGGTGTGGTTTACCATGGTTTACAGCAGGTGGCTAGAGGGGACAAGAACATCTGAAAACCCCGATGTTGAATTATAAAAGAAGATTATTTGAGGCTTGTTCTGAATGTAGTTTTATTACATCTATGTTCTTTCAGGGCACTTTTAAAAAGAGGAGTATTTTACGCAAAACAGCAATTCAAAATACTCTAAATCACTCTCAACTAAATAGGAAACAATACATGAGTTTGTTTTTTAGTTGTCTTTAACACATCACTAATAATATTTCTGATCAGTAGAGTTGACTGCAGCACAGAGTGAATGCTGAACTCTTCAAGAGAAAGGAAAGCATGGTCTCTTCAAGTTCTGTGGGCCACAATACTTTCCAACAGTACCTAGGGTTATCTACTCTATCCTAGTGTAGGGTGTAAGGCTGTCAGACAGTTACACAACAGCTCTGTGGGAATGGCAGCTCTTCAGTTTTAAAACAAAAGTGAAAACAATGAGTCTAAAGGGATGAGGAACACATAGTCTTTCTCATGCAACTACAGAAGCAGATTTTCGGAGCCGAGTTGTATCATAAAATAACTCAGCTCGCAGGCTTTCTAGGAGCAGAGCTCTGCTAGTCAAGGTTGTATTAGACCTTGGGCTCTTGTAAGTAATACAGAAGATGGAACTGCAAATAATGTGCATTATAGAAAATAAATCCACACAATCTTTTATCTCAGGAGAGAGCTGCCCGATGATGAATTCTAAATGCTCGTATTGAAGGTCAGTGGCAAACTGGAATAGAACAAGGAAAACTGGGTTGATATCGCCAATAGCTACCCCGAGATTGATGTCTGACGATTTCAAACGAAATAGTTTAGTGCATAAGTACATAGTAACTGGGTAACACTTACTCTGTTCACTAAACTGATTTCACAGTTCCCTCTGCCCCAGATGTATTGATTGATGGTACTTAAGCAATGTATTTGCAGAGGAGACAACAGTCGCTGATAAAGTGAACATTGCTCTGTGACTTGCCTGTCCCAGAGAGCTTAATTTTAAAGATAAGAAATCGAGTAGGAGAGCTTTGAATAATAATAAAAAAAAGTTGGTCATGAGAAAAGGAATACACAAAAATGAAAGGACTTATTGCAGTAGAAACAGTGCTTTTTCAGACATGAGGATACATGTTTATGATGATGGCATTTGGGAGATGGAAGCAGAAGGGTTGGATGTTTGAGGCCAACCCAGCAATAACCCAAATCCAAAATAATTATTTTTCTTTAAAATGTGAGTGAAATTAGAATGGATATTTCTACCGTCTGATCTTTATACTCTGTGTTGAAGGATAAGTATAAAAATGAAAGTGGAAATCCTCACAAACTAGTCGACTTTGCAAATTAAAGCAACACACTATGAGTATTTCATTAGAATTAAGCTGCTGTCACATACAGTGTAATATCCCATGATATAAATTATTTTAAAAAGTGATATATTTTGTGATGGTAGCCACCATGAAGCAAAATGCCCGGTTGAAAGAAAGAGACAGGCTGTCAAAATATAGTAATGTGGTGAAATTATGGTGAGAAAGAGGTGAGCACAAGGCCACAAAGGCTCGCTTTTGAATGAAATCCCTAGAACAACAGATGTGAATAAGGAAACTTACTGAGCTGTGGAGGGTGGTCAGGCTATCACAGCCTTTGGAGCCATCTAGATGCTACTAATTCTTTTATAGCAAGATCTCTTTTACATGAACGTAGATGTAATATAAATTACCTTTTTAAGTTTATGTTTTCTGGCAGTGGATTTAGCATAGTCAGAGACTCCTTTGTGTAAACTGGCAAGTATGAATTATTACCGTGCCTGTGTTCCTTAATTGTGAGGAAAGAGACAAAAGAAAGCAAGAACTTCTGGAATGAGAGTGGAGACCTTCATCCAAGATATAGGCCAAATTTTAAACAAATTAGAGCACACATAAGTGTAAATTTTGTTAGGCGAGTCTGGATTGAGTTCATGGGATGAAGTAATGTATTGGTTCTTTCTTTTGTCAGTACTCAATAGTCTATGGCTGTGCGTCTTGCCTAACTGGGTTCTTAAAAGAGAGTGGAGTTTCCCCATTTGGTCTTCTCTCTATTTTCCCCTTTAAAGCCAATCCCCACAAAAGGGAGAGGTCAATATTCAGATGAAAGAACCAAGTTCTTCGAGTGTGCTGTGCACCCCAGATCCAGTGAAGTGTTCAGGGACTCCCTCCTGCAAATCTGCCCAGGGTTATATAGATCTCATCCAGTCCTATACAGGCTTGTAAATCCTTTTAATTAGAAGGAACTCTTTTAGACACCACATAAAGTGCTAAAGAGAAGCAGGTGCATGGGATATGTAGGCATCCATTGGGAGCCATGGTTAGAAGAGCAGCTGCATGGGATACCCACCAGAAGGATTGGAGGATCCATGGGTTAAAGTATTTCTACATAACCTGGAGTTTGTGTTTCTGAGTGCCTGAGAAATGACTTCTGAATTCTGGCATTGATCAGTCCCTTAGCTGGAATAATCCCTATTTCCTATCCTTGAAAACCGGGTCTAATCCAAAATTCAAGGAAGGAAGTGAAAAGAAAAGATAATTACTCATGTTTACTTTGATTTTCAAAAATGCTCAGACTTCCTTGCTTAAGAGGGCAGGGCAAGGGCCTTTACAGAATCAGTTTTCTTATTCAAGCCATGATGAAAAGTCACTAATGTGTTTTCTGGGAAAGCTAAAGCACTGAACTAGATAGCAAGCACCTGAACCATAGTAGGTTTTCAGAAGTGGCTTTGGGTATTCTAGTCCCATGAAAAGAATGCATCATTCCCCAGAAATAGTTATATTTTTAGTTCTATTGTTAAAAAGTCAACACTGAAACTGAACTATCTCAGTAATAAAGCACTTAGGTAGCATGAGACCCTGGATTCAATTCCCAGCATACGATGAGCCTGGCAAATCTGGAAATGAAAATGAATGGAAAAAGAAGAGGGCCATCTTTCTAGCACAATTTAATGAAATTTAATGTGTCTATTTTGAATAAATAAGGCAAAATAAATGCTGTTTGGAGAGTAAGAATGAAGGACTGGGGAGACAGGAAAAGCAAATTAATTCAGATGTTCTGAAGCACACTATAATTTTCAGTGGGAAACTTCTGTCTCACAATTTCTGTCACTTATACACCACAAATTAATGATCTCCCAAACCTTCTTTAGTGCTGGGCATACAATCTTAAGACACATGCATTCAAGATAAGCACTCTACCAATGGCTATATTTCCATTGAGCTTTTTTCCTTATTTAATCTCATATGTTTGAAACCAGGAAACTATAATGGCCTTAGTGGCACTATAATTTTGCACAATCTTAGGCCTGTCTGACAAAGATCTTACTAAAACAAATGAGTTTGTTTGATTTATTTCAGATATCTTAAGTGGGAAGATAGCTTAAGTTTAGTTTTTGTGCTTAATTTAACTCATTGAATTTTAAATGACCTAATGGAACACCCTGCATAGCCTAAGAATAAAAACAAATAGAAAAGATTTTGAAAAGGATCTCATAATTAACCAAAGCATCCAGAGTTTAAGAATAACTATTACCTGGGGGCTTCATCCCAGTTCCCTAGCATCCATCTTTGGAATACTTAATTTCAAGCCCTCTCCCCTGGGAGCTGCCTCCCTTCCTAGGGAGGGTCAAGAAAGTCCATCAAATGGTGACCCCTCCCCAAGGAGGGTCAAAGATGCCTGCCAAATGGTGACCGCCTCTCTAAGGATGGTCAAGAAAGCCTGCCAAGACCCCTTCCACGGGCTACCTAAACTGCCCCCCAGAAAATAAACACGTTGTCTGCTCCTCTTCCTCTCTGGTGGGCATTTCGGTTTTCCTCCCCCCCCCCCCTTTGTGTTTTCCCAAGACCACCCAATTAAATCCGGATATCTTTTAATTTGGTTTGATTTAGTCTGATTGGGATTATTTGTGTTGGCAAAGAGGCTTGTTGGTGAGATAATACCTAACAGTGACTAGCCACGACAAATGGTTTTCCAGAAAGTGATCTATTTAAATTCTGTTCTTTTTGCATTGTTGTGATCCATCAACTTGCGTAACCAACACTTTTGTTGATAACACAACTGATAATCTGTTCACAGACATACCGTGTATTTAATGACAAATCACTGTGTTCAAGGTACAAGTTGCAGCTTGTGAGGTTTTCAGTGTCAGTCATTGGTAAGCTTCCTAAACTTGAGAGTTAAAGTAGGTGTGTAATTAATTGCAAGGCAGAGCAAAAGGAAATCCGTAATATGTTTCTATCATGCTCTGGAAATACTGCAGGATGATAAATTCCTGACACAGAAGTGCAAAAGCTTTCATGATGAAAGCTAAGGATTTCATATTTAGGATCCCTAAAGTAAAGGTTCTCAACCTTCCGCATGCTGTTCCTCATGTTGTAGTGACCTCCACCATAAAATTATTCCGTTGTTCCTTTTAAACTGTAATTTTGCTACTATTATGAATAGTAATGTTTTCTGGTGGTCTCAAGGCCCTTGAAAAGGTTGGAACCCACAGGTTGAGGACTTCTGTCTTCAAGTTAGGCAAGTAACATATGAGTTGGGCCTAGGGTAGATATTCCACTTTCCCCTTGTAAGAATGTCATAGGGTAGACTTGAATATAACAAACATCAGCCGTGACTCTTCTTCAGCACCAAGGACAGCGCAGAGCTGTAGGCTTGTCTGTGAGTTGTTACAAGGCAGGAATGATGATCCAAACCAACTTCTAGTTTTTCCTGAAACATTTGTAAATAGTAGCTTTTATATAAAACATCATGCACTATAATTGTGGATGTGTACTTAAAATTCTAAAACACACTCTGTTTATTCATAGCATGAAGGCAGCATGACTGGAGCAGGCATTTGCCTGCTGAGTAGGTAGGGGTCAACTCTAGAAATGAAAATAGAGGATATTCACCTGTAAAGATTTCGTCATAGCTAGAAAAAAAACCTTTTATTTTTTTTTTTAAAGAAAATGGTGAGTCTATCTAGAGAGAAGCCCAACTTGATAGGAAATCAAGAAAGATTCTCCTCAAAGACAATTTTTGACTGATTTCTGTTGTTAGTAATAAAATCCCAACCATCTCTTCTTTTTCTATTTTCAATTATGCACCAAATATGATGATGTTACATTAAAATCTACACAATAAGTCTTGAACAGACCTCTCTTCAAGGTCTGTACTAAGTTTCTCCCATCACAGCCAGTTTTTAAAGCTGATCATGTCGCTGCATGATTGAATTTCCAGGGCTCCTGTTGCAGGAAGGTTACAGATTAATCAGATAGCTGAGAGTCAAGACCCAGTCTTAGAAATATCAAGGTAGATTCTGGAGAGATCATTTAGTGGTTAATAGCACTGGTTGTTTTTGCAGAGGACATGGGTTTGGTGCCTAGCACCCATATGTGGTGGGGAAGCTAAACATCTGAACTCCAGTTCCAGAAGATTCAAAACCTGCTTCTGACCTGTGTGGACACTAAGTACCCATGTGGTTCACATGCTTACATGTAGGAAAGCTACTAACACAAAAATAAATAAATAAATCTCTAAAAGAAATGCCAAAAGAATGAAAGAGATTTCTTATTGACAATTTGATTGTTCTCTGCTTTGATCACCAGCATCCCTTAGGTAGACTATCTGTGAGTAAATAAACATTTTCTAATTCAGCTAACTTTAAAGGTGACAGTACTATACTTGTTTCCTTTAATAACTCACCTGAATAAAAATGGGAAGAGAAAATAACATGGGTGACTTCTGCATTTTATTTTGCATTTCTTAAAACCAGGAACTCTTAGAATTCCACAGTCTTTCTTTATTGTTATACTAGTGAACAAATTAGAATGGGTATATACAGGAGCATATACATTTCATGTTGGAATTCTTTATTTTTCATCATAATAAAGACAAAGCAGCCTCCCTTGATTAAGAGATAAGAAAAATAGAGTGATAGAGGAACAACCCTGAGTCTTCGGCAAATAATTAGATAATTTGCAATATCTGAAAAAATAACCCCTCCGACTACAACATCTCCTTCAGGTGGTCCTGGAATTAGCATGTAAATGAGGCTTGATATCAGAAAATTAGTTCTCCCTTGCACCTCTGATAGGAATGGCTGCAATATTGCAAATCCTGATTGACAACTAGGAGGTTTGCTTTTCCCAGATCTATAATCCTAAAACAACATCTGGCATCTGGAATACTCTTCCCCTGGGAATAAACTATTTTTTCCTTGTATGGTCCACTTAATCAAGTCTTAAATAAAACACCTGATAGCGATTGCTTAGAAACAGCTCTATCATTTTAGATTCCTGTGCTCTGATTCTCATCAATTTATTTTGACTTAATAATTTCTAGAATTCAAATGGAAGGATTTAAGAGTGTGAATAATTTTTTATGTGGAGTGCAACAATCCTCTGCCATTCCAAAGACCAGTGATAATGGCATATTCAGTTTAAATATTACTTCTCTCCTTACTAAAACAAGGGCTAATATTCTTCTATCAATTATTTTTGGGCAGTACTTTTATTATCTAAAACATGCATACACACATGCATATATATACACAAACATACATTTTCAATTTTCTTTTCCTTGAATTTTCTTGATAGAATCAAGTCTATACAATACTTCAGGAATTCTGTGTAGAAATGACCTATAATGATTATTTAAAACACATTTTATTATGATAACTGAAGAAATGAAGATAAAAATTTCTCAAAAGATCAAAATCACACTGAACTACACCGCAATGATAGTCTTTACATTTTTGCAAAGATATGCTATACTTTTTTTATTTGGCCAGTTCTCATTCCATTCCAGTCCACTTTCGCCTTTGCAGGTAGGATGTTTCTTTTAAAAGTTAAAATGGATCTGCCTCCCTAAATATCTAAAGCTCTGCAGTATCTTGTATGGCTCTCCATGAAGTTCATATGGGTTGGAAGAGTCCGCTTCTGACCCTGTTGTCTTCATACACTGTCTTATTCTTTCTTCCCTTATGTTCTTAAATTAGAATATACTGAAACATTTGTTGCTTCATGAACCTATTAATACTTTACATTCCTGAAAATAGTCCTTATCAGATATCCAGTGCTGACAGAGAAGGTCTTACCTGAAAAATATCTGTGCATTTTGCTAGAACTTGCTTAATCTCATATTCTTTAAGAAGGTCACTCTGGCACACAGAACTGTATTAGGTTTTCGTTGCATTTTATTATAATATACTATAAAAATATTTACTGAGGAGTGAAAGATGAATATATGCCACTTTACTATAGAAAATACAGTAACAAAATTATTTTATATGCTGATGGTAGGATCTTCTCAAGTGAACTCCAACTTACAATTTATATTTATAGTAAAGATGGTTCAATAAAATTATGATATTAAATTTCTATGTAAGAGGTTAATTTTTGTACATAAGAGTTCCATGCATCCTCAGGCAGATAAGCACATGATTGTATCATCAAAGTTCAAGGGGCTGAGAAAGGAGGATCATGAATGTTAGGCCTGACTGGGCTACAAAAAAGTGCACACACATCATGCTAATTAATAATATGCAATAATATACACATATAAAATAAAATAAATATATATATATAATATGTGTGTGATGCATAGGTGAATTTAAAAATAACCATCTCATTTAATGAACACCATATGGCATTATGGCATCTTATATTCTAAAAGACAGGAGCTTTTGTTGTACCTCACAGCCAGAATTAATAATATACCTTGAGGTCAAGACTTAAGAGTGCTATCTTACATATTTGCCCTGCTGGTTGAACACTCCTCTGAGAGAAAAATGTAACAGCCAACCTTACTTGCCTTGGCTTTCTCATGTAACCAACATTTACAGCCTAAACTAATACATAGCTGTCATCTCAAGTTGTGTGTTCTTCCATGCTCCGGACCCAAGAAAAATGCTTATATGTTTAATATGTGTGCTATGATAATCATTTGCTGAAAACAACAAATGAAGAGTGAAAGTTGCCTTATAAAATGATTATCCATCATAAATGTTGTAAGCAAACTACAGATGTTGCTGTATAAACAGTGTTATTTGTAATAGTTTTTTCATCTGGGTCAGTAGGGGTGACTTAATCCTTTCTGAAACTCTGTTAAAGATTTCTTTAAAGTATTCTATGCTTTCCCCCATATGATGCCTGCTGTGGTGTTCCTTGAAAGAGAGAGCAAAGTCCTTTCATAGGGATAGACACATTCAGCCAGCAGACATAGACACAGGGACGGAGACATCTGCAGGACAGCTTTCAAAGAGGCCCAGACTCATATTCATCCAACAGACAGGACAGAAGACATAGAGAGAGCAAATAGAGAAGTCAGACAGACACTAGTTTTCCAATAAAGCTATATATTCCAATATATATTTATTTTATTGGAATGTTGAAAATTTACAAACATTTATTGAGTACTTGCCATAAGATAAGTATTAAATATTTTAAGAAGTAATTTCTCTTAGTTCTTCTTAGAGTTGTCTTATGAAGTAAACATTACTATTATCTTAATTTGCTAAGTAGACGAAATAAGTTATACTGATAAGTGCATTCCATCAGTCAAATTAAGCAAAAGTATAATTTTCATAATATAACACTATATAATATACCCAAATAACATGAAATATGTTATAGTAGTCACTTATTAGTATATTAATATAAAATATATAATTCATACACAATTGTATAGTATATAAATCATACAACCAATACAATTGTTTAGCATTTTTCTTTGCTATTGAAAGTCTTCATTGCACAGTGTAAGTGTGTGCAGATGTCGCGGTCAGAGGTTCGCCTGCATGAGAGTTCTGGGAATAAAGCTCAAGTCTTCAGTCCTGCACAACAAGTGCTTCTGCCCTCTGATCAGCCTTAACTACTAAAATTACAAGTTCACATTCTATTCTGCATCACAAAAGAGATGCCCGACCTCATCAGTATGGGAGGGCCTTGAGTCCAAGGCAGCAAAGCAAACAACACTTCTCAGATCCAGGTAAACTTCATTTCCCAGAGAAGGCACAGACTGAGTGGATTACATGAGGAGGTAATCTTGCCTCTTGAAGCTTAGGCATCTAAGAAATTGTTGTGCTGTTCATACCCATTATCCTTTTCCATTGACTGGACACACCAAAGCTATAGGGTATGAAAGACAAAGTGTCCCATCCTGAATCCTGGGAACCAACCTCTGCCTGGACAGAGGGTTAACATCTGGGCGGCAGGAGCAAGAAATAAACCCTGGTTGTTGTGAAAGGTCTGTGGTTCTGGCTTTATTAAAGAGGAGCTGGTCTGCCTAATTAACATGCAGAGACTTTTGCCTAGAAAATAATTCCCAGTGAATTTTTAACTATTCAGTTTTTCCCATTTGATTGTTCTCTTTGTTTTCCTGTCTGGTATTGAAATGGTCAGCTCCTCAGTCACTCTCACTAACTTGAAACTTTCAATTCTCCTGCCTCAGCCTTGACAATGTTGGACTTATAGGCATGTACTATCAGGCTGAGTTATCCATTTGTTTTTAAAACTAAACTCAGAAGTTATCATTTGTGACAGCATGCATTTCTTTCTTATTAGTTTCTTAGGAATTATTTTCAATGCCTGTGAAATGTGATGAGGGAGGGGGGTGTAAAGGGAAAGGAAGAAAAGAAGGAAAAAGCGTTATGGCTCCAAAACAAGGGCAACATGTTAGAAAGCATTGTGCCATCTGCAGATGTGATTAGGACCTGCTATGGGATGGCAATCCCAAACTCACTCTGAAGCACTTTCTTCTTACTGCAGGACTAAAGAAGCAAGCTCTTTCTTGATCCATGTCCCTCTTGGCTGTCAGTTCAGAGGCACTGAGTCCTCAGCAGGCTTTGCTGGGAAAGATTTAGTACTTCACATAAAAGGGACACAGGAGACAGCTGAACCTGGTCTCTCTTCCATTCTTCCTTCTCGCGGCCTTGAAACGGAATGGGTCTGGGACAGCCCTGTTAGGACTGTGATGTAGAAAGTCAGAGGACTCCAGATCTGTCCTTCAGACTTAACTGTGCTTCTCCATGCAGCTCAGCAGCCTCAGGCCACTACTGTTCTATGGTTGGCCAAAGGGAGTTCTGTGTACGGGCTGATTTTCCTTGCTATTCTGCTCATTATAAATGCAAATCTTAAGATTTGGCTGAGGACTACTTAAGAAAAGGCTGACAGTGAGAAAGTGGAATTTAAACGTGATTGGTTAAAAGTCTAACAGTCGGAGCAGGGGCAGTCTCTGGCTCTTGCCTCCTTGTGAGACCCTTTTCTTCCCACTGGGTTACATTGCCCAGCCTTGGTATGATGGTATGTGCCTGGTCTTATTTTAGCATGTTGTTCTGTTTGGTTGTTGTTGCTTGGAGACCTGCTCTTTTCTGAGGGTAGATGGTGGGGAGGGTTGGAGCAGGAGGATAGAGAGACTGGAGGAGAGGAGGTAGGGGAAACTCCAGTTGGATGTAATACACTAGAGAAGAATAAAAAACAAATAACTAATACACAAGAGATGAAAAAAAAACAACCAATGCAATTTCAAAACTCTAAAAGTATTCTGCATGTCACCATTAGTTCATGATATCTCAAATATCTTCCCAAGGTCAACGTGGCAACAGCAAATCACTCAGCCAGACTCTGAGAAAATACCGGATGCAGGCAATTCTTTTCTCACTTTAAAATAATTAAATAGAAAATAAATTATTCTGAAGTTCCTCTTGAAAAACTTGGCAAGATCAGAAGGCTCGGCATGGTGGCACATGATTGTAATTTCAGCATTCAGAAGAAAGAGGTGCTTCATCTCAAGGAAGAAAGAAGGAAAGAAAGAAAAACGAAAGAATAAAAGAAAGGAAGGAAGGAAGGAAAGAAGGAAGGAAGGAAGGAAGGAAGGAAGAAGGAAATCAGAAGAAACACAAAACTGACCCAACTAGGAAACCAGAGCTGAACTCTACGTAATAACGGTGAAGCATGTGACCTTCAAACACATGCTGGATGTCAAAGTGTTGGGGGCAGATTAGCATTGACTATTGATTTTTCATTGTGATGTAATCCAGGACATTCAAGTGCCAGCAATAGTTGAGTTCAGGAACAGTGCAAAAATCACTGGAGATGGTGGAGGTTAAGGGATTACATCTGCATGTTGTTGGTATAGCCAATAAAGGTTACTAGAAACAAATTATCGAGTAATAAAATCAGAAATATAGAAATCAGAGTTCCAGAAAGATAACATAAAATGACCATGTAGCATCTAGAATAGATGACTTATTGTTCAACTGATGTCTCTGACGCTTCATGGCCTTCCCTGTAGCTTCTTTTCCATTTTCCTCAACCTTGCCATCCAAACCTCTGACCTTCCCCTTGCTACGAACAGCACTTCCACATCCTACAGTCACCATACAAAACAAAGTTGTGGTCTCAGCTCTTCTCCTATGAATTTGATCTCTTCTTTGATACTTCTTTGATATTCTTCCCTCCTCCAAAAATGAATTTTACATCACCTACCACCTAATCAGAAAACACCAGATAATAGTAGAAAACAGGAAAAAAAAAGGCTTAAAAAGACATTTCACACACACAAAAAATATCCAAGGACTATAACACACATTTGAAAGATTTTGAGTAATCACGACATTGAGTAACTGATACCAAGACTGGCGATAGTGCTTGTTGTTGGGTGTGGGGGGCAACAGTTGGTCTCATACACACTGCTCAGAGTGGCACCAAATTTACAGAAGTCCATAGGACACTGGTGGTTATAGTTACTTATGACCGAATTCACACACAACTTATGACCAAGGGAGCCTGCTTCTAAGATATAGACTTGCCAGGAATATCACATTCCTTAGCGATTTGTAGTAACAGCCAAGGTAGTATGTATAGTAACAGCCTTCAAATAGAAAAAAAGCCACATATATGCTCTGGTGCAAATGGAGTAACTGTGCTATATTTCCTTTCTGTTAATGTTATCCTGAAATGGAGACATAACAAAGAAAGACTGTTGCTAAATACAGCATGGATGAATTAACATCACAACCTAGGAACAAGTCAGGTACAACATGTCTATATTTGCACAAAATTCATATTTCTATAAAGTGCCAAACTGGAGGAAGTAGCTTATTTTTGTAAAATTGACAGAATTTGGGATAGGGAGGTCTATCCTTTAAATATTGGTGTATCCCTCCCCATTCACACAGTGTTAAATAATATCAACTTGTTAAATACTACCTAGTTGTTAAATAATGGTGGCATTAATAATGGGGCATCGGATAGTAATTAAGGTACAAGGGTTTCTCCCTTATGAATGGGATTAGTGTGCACGTGTGTGTGTGTGTGTGTGTGTGTATTTGCGCTTGTACACACACATATACATACCCATAATATATAAACACAGCATACTCAATTTGTTTATTTTTTTTATGGCATATGATTTCAGGGCTGACCACTTGGTAGAATCAGCTGGAGGGTTTATCCCTGAGGAACAATGTTGCTCCTACTCTCAGCAGTTTTTAGTTGCCTGTCGTTCTTTGTCTACAGTTGGGTCCCTTACAATTTTAGCCTTCCTTGTTAGCAAGCCTACTGAAAAGCAGAGAACAAGTAAGCATAGGGTGCCGGGCACCAACTGCCCCAACACAATTCTTACACCCAAGGCTCCAGGAACACTGCATATGAAAGTGTAAATGACCATAAAGAACAAGAGGACCAGCAAATCTACTGTGAGAAAGTGTCTTCTAGAAATGACGAGGAAAGTACAGCCTTAATACCTCAACATTATGGTTGCTTAAAAGGACCTAGAGAGCTATACAATGATTTTTAAATTAATTTCAAGATACAAAATAACTCCACTACTTAGGATTTGTGATGTTGTTGATATATATGCATTTTTAAGCTACCTTTCAAAATTTGTGTATCTACTTCCCTACTACAAACTTTGTAAATTTTACTTCAAGATGTTGAAGTTTGTACTTCATAGTCGACTCATTGATTTTCATTGCTCTATTCATTGTCATTTTTGGCTGCTATCATGCTCCATTTCCAGAAACTTCCCTCTCTTTTACCTCGTTTCTTCAGTCTTAACATTGATAATTTTAAGTCCCCTTCCCCCTTACAATTGTCAATTTATTTCTTGATTGACACCTTTAATTTTCTCCCTGTCTTTTTCTTCAGCTTTATAGTCACAGACCACACAGGAGAGATACATAAGTCTAATTTTAAATTAGCCTAATTTTTTCAACTCCAGTTGAGAATGAAAGCAATTATATAGCAAGAGGGTAAACATTTGTTAAAATAAATTTGATAATGGGTAGATCTAAGTCAGTCATATCACTTGTTCAGTCCCATGGCATCATTCTGTTTAGATTGGAACTGCTCATTTTTCCCTTCATTGGTTTGAATGAATGTACCATGAGAATTTGACTCGATAGACATGTTAAATGAATGGAAGCAGGTGGCATACTTAGAGACTGGTTTCAGCCACTAAATCCCTTCACAAGAATTGAATAGAAAATCTAATAAACACACTTATTTTTAAGAGTCTCCTATTTTATCTGTATTTTGAATATGTGAGCATTTTGCCTGTATATGTGCTTCAAGCACACCTGGCGACCCGGAGGCTAAACATGTGTTTTCCTGTATGTATGTATTTGAGCTTCAAGTGTGCCTTGGTGGCTCGGGGGTTAAACGAAGGCACTGGATGCCTGGGATTGGTGGCCTGGAGTCTAAACAAAAGCCATTGAATGCCTGGGATTGTTGGCTCGGAGACTAAATGAAGAATGCCCGGATTGCAGGTGCAAATGTTTTAAGTGGCCACGTGGATACTGGGAACCAAAACTTGATCTTGTGCAATAACAGCAAATGTTCTTAATCATGAAACCATCTCTCTAACTCCCTCATTTAAATCTTAATGGGAAATAAAGCCCACATCTGAGAGATTCCCGGATTTTCATATTCAAGGAAGAGAGTAGAAATGGGGAGGGACCAGTGCTTAACAGCAGAACACGAGGCAACCACAACATCCTTCAGATACTACGTTCTTAACTCTGAGTACACGAGGTAGATGCTGCCCAGAGAAGTCAAGTAAATTTCTGGGAATCAAATAACACGGCCATGACCCAGCCAGTAACTGCTAACCGGACTGTCCAATTGCCAAGCTCATGGTCGTTCTCTGTCCCTGGCATCATTTCTATGAAGGTTAATGAGACATGCTTGCCTATGAAGAGAGCATGGCTGCTGATGACTTGCAGAACACTTTAAAACACAAGTTTTATTGGCCTCCCTTTATTTTGGTGCTTAAGATTTAATATCTAAATTAAGAAGGCATTATCTTTATATCTTTTGTAATGCACCACTTTCACAGTGATCCATCAAATCAGCTGGAAGTCCTGGTTGGAAATTCCTAGAGACCACTGAAAACGGTACTAAATTTCTTTTCATTAGTTCCATTCATTAGCTTCAATAACTACATATATTAGCTGGATCGCACATATATAGTAATCCTATAACTTATTAATGTTCAGAATAAAATTCAATTGTCACCTTTTTTAATACAAGGCTTGATTGCATAATCAAACAGAAAAGCTATTTAGGATTTTAAATATGACTTATGACTATTGAATTTTTCTCCCAGTTGATTTCTTTCTTATAGGCCAAAATTAATAAAATAATTCTTAAATCACTTACTTATATACATAAAGTCATGACATACAAATACAAATAACTTAATTTTGAATTAGTAGTATACAGGGGTAATAAACACTTTTGCTACAGACAGTGTTATAAAGCTAAAAGATTGTTAGCCAAATAAAACAGAATCCTAAAAGTCACTTGAGTAAAACTCATCCTACTGATAGCTCCACATGACATACTAATAGAGCCCACATTTCCCTATCTAGAAGTAACTAGCTTGAAGTAAGAGCTGATTTACATTTAGAACAAGTTACAGGAAGACAATGTGCGGACATGGGCTTTTTAACAGTCCTCGCATGTCCTGAAGACTCCTTTTGCAGTCTGAAGAGTCACATCATGTATGCAAAATGTGTTCATTCTGGACCCTAGAGGCACCCATGAAGATGATGTTATTTTGAATAAGGGTTTATCCTTGATGCCATGCACACATGGCTTGAAACACAATAATCATAACAATAGAAGTAATAATATCTAAAATTTAAATCTCAGTAAAGAAAGGATTCCTAGAATAATTTAAAACATACATGAGATAATGCAGGTGGGCCACTCTTGAGCAGAGGGCCCCCTGGGGGGGTGACAGGAGAGAAGAGAGATCTACCTTTGCTTGTCCAGCTTTTGTAATGGCAGGCATGTTGAAAAGCTGTCCAGTGTAGAACTGCACACCACTGAACAGGATCACTGCAATGGAGTCTCCTTCCTCCTCGATTACTTGCAGTATGTCCTCCATCCTTAAGGTCTCTTCCCCCTACGCCAAATTCAGTGAAAGTTACACAATATGACAGTCATGAGCATGTCACTCCACATCCACAAATGTCTTTTCTACACACAGCAATGGAAGGTGATTATGCTACCCCATGCCAACGATCTTCAGAAATCTGGCAAAAGAGCAGCGCTAGGATACATTTGGCTACAGAGAAATAAAAAATGAAACGCTAAAGAGGTTTCATTTAAGTGCCACTCTGCACAATCTTGTTAGCTCCTTTGTACTTCAGTTTTCAATTCTTCACTATTTACAAACCCATGAATTGTTTTCCAGCCATCTTTATCCAATAAAGAAAGCATGAAGTCCCAAGAAATGCCCTATAGCAAAGCTGGAGATTCATATTGCACTCAGCAAGTCAGTGGTACTTTTTCCCCCCTGAAAACTTCTGTAGGCATCTTTCAGCTAGGTTTGGCCCAATCGACGTTTCAATTACTTTAAAATTTAATCATTTCCAAGCTAATGTAAAGATAAAGACAAACATGAAGAAAACAAATCCAAACAAATTATCAAGGACAAAGTTTCTCTAACCTCCTCACCACAACTAATGATTGAAAATTGTCAATGATGTGAGTTTCAGTCCTGCAAAGGTAACTGAAGCTGTAAGAAATCAGAGAAGCGTGAAGCATCTGTGTAGCGGTGAGCAAAGTTTAAGGTACATCTAACTCTCCACAAATCCTCTCTTGTACCAAACATGACAAAATTTTGGGCTAGTGCATACTTAATGCCTTAATATCATATAGAAAGCCATTTTAATAATCTTTTATTATCCTTCTATATAAGTTTTCAAATTTCTTGTTATTGGCCAAAGTTCCATGTTAGAAGCCTTGTATGCACAAGTAGGTATATATGCATGTGTATGTGTATGTGTATGTGTGTGCGTATGTGTGTCCCTGTGCAGTTTTTATTAGAAGAGTCCTAGTGTTTATATACCAAATAGTAAAAACATTGATATTGAAATCTGTTTTATTAGAACTACACTATATATATATGTAAATATATATATTTATCAGTTTGAGAATAACTAAGGAGAATGTTTTAGAAACTTGTGGAGGCCCCAAATTGTGACCCTATTCCACTTTGTCTGAAAGTCAGAGAGTTTTAGCTTGCTCAATGTTGTTGACAAAAAACTCTCACTACATATCATGACCTAGTGTGTAGTTACTTGGTCTTTTGGACATTAAGATGGCCCATACAGTTAGATACGGTCCACCCTGACCAAAGGTCAGAGAATTCAAGCATACTTCTGCTCCTTCTGAATTAGGAAGTTTGATTTAGGAAGTGGTTGCCTTCAGGATACTTGGTCTAGGGTGGGTTCACTGCCTAAACAACAGAATCTTTTTCTCATCAATTAATGGCTTGTTGTCCAAAGTAATGAAGCAAGTAACTGTTCTAGTTGTCCTCTGTATCATGTTAGAGTAGTCTTTTGCCTTCCTCCCCCTCCCCACATTGTACTTTTATGGAAAATTACAAACTGGCAGACTCAGAACTCAGGGCTCAGAACCCTAGAACTCAGCATTCTGTAATTGCTGCTGATACTATCCTATGTCTCTGTGATTATTTCTTATCTCTGTTCCTCCTACCTAACACTTTTATTCCTCATGTCCCTACCTTAGGACATATTAACCCACTACTGTGACTAGGATCATGGCAGAAGTCACCTCAAAAAGGCGGCTTACGACATGGCAGCCCAACGTGGTAGCTTACAATAGAAACTAATGTGGAATTCATCTGTCTAAAGGGTCACCATGAATCAAATAAGAAATCAAGGTTTCAGTGAGACAAACCTCTTTTTAGTGTTGATTTGAAGCTATCTGGTAATGTACATACCTGGTTAGAATGAACCCAGAAAATAAAATGCTGGTCATGTGTAACTCTGAATCTTGGTTCCTGGGTGCTATATTCATTTATGTTGGAAACTACCCATTTATATAACATGTGGAAACAGATATGTCTTACAGATGTGAGAATCTCTTATATCATTTATGCTGCATGTTGGTTACTACATACACTATTTTCCCAGACCCTCCAACTTATTGGCTTTAGAAAATTTATTATATCTTAGGTATAAGGAAAAAAAAAAGATACTTTGCAAAAGAACATGAGAGACAGTCTCCATACAATTTCACAGTGACCTCTAGTCTTTAATCATAATGATAACTATAATTATAATTATTATAATCCACCAGCAACTATATTTGAAGTTTAAAGTGGCACACCCAGTTATACATCCCTTTCTCACCTGCTTGACCACTATAGACTTCATTGATATTAAAAGAAAAATTCCTTGCCATGTACCTTGAAAATGAAAATAAATATACTTCCTATTTGTTTTTTTTTACTTTAAACAAAAGGGTCTACTAGTAACAAATACAGAGGTCTCTGATGCTTTCTTGGAAGTTACATCAAAGCCTTGAAGATAATAAATGTCTGAGGAAAATGGAGGGAAATCAATGGACACTAAGTAGAAAGATAATGGAGATTTATCTCTTTCTCAGATACCTCTCTTGGCATTATCATCCTCATGCTTTTCTCGACATCAAGTCCATGCAGTTGAATCTGTGACTCAATAGCATACTGAAAAAGAAAGCAATTATATTCAGTAAATTTAGTTCAAAGCACAGCAGTCCATGCACAAAGCTCCTCTAAAACAAATAATAAAATAACAGTGAAACCATATCATTCTGTTAAACCACATGTCAAAGGTAAAGTGAATGGCTACATCAGAGAGGTCCTTCTTAACGTAAGGAAGGAGGAATTGGGGCATTTGTTGAAGTATCATATACTAAAGGTGATCACAAGTGCAGACTAACTGTTGGATATAGGAGATGCTACAGTGAAATTCATGTAGTGAAACTCACAACTGGGAGGGGAGTTTGAAGGGCTGGGCTTGAGTGAGGATACACTAGCAGCTCACCATAGGAAGAGTCAGGTAGCAGAGTCAAATTACATGGAAACTTCAGGGAGAAAAGAAGATATGAACGAGGCCAAATAACTAAGAGGAACTGGGATTCTCTTCAAGGTAGCAAGGTCTTAATCTTTTTTTTTTCCAAAATAACCATTTGTTGGCTTAGTAGATTACATGCTTTAAAATTACAAGGTGTAGTATAATAAAATAACAAAAAGACTGAAGTGAAGTTTCTTTAAATCTAAATGAAAAGGTTTCATCTGTGTATGGATCTGGAAGAACCATTACCAGACAGCTTCAAATCAACACGAACGAGAGGTTTGTCTCACTGAAACCTTGATTTCTTATTTGATTAAGTGAGCTACAAGAAATCCTTTAATCTTTTCTCTGTGTTGGGATGTATTTATATGTACATTTTCCTGTGTGTGTTCAGATGCGCATATAAGAACCATTGGTTAATGCCAATGTAACTTTCCTGATCATTCTCTACCTAGTTTTTTTGAGGCAGGGTCTCTCATTGAAACTGGATGTTCTTGACAAGATAGACAGGGGATCCAGCAAGCCTCAGACATCCTCCTGTCTCTTTCGTCTCCTGCTCTGGGACTACAGGCCCACACAGCCATATTCAGCCTTTTTCGTGAGTGGTAGATATCCCAGTTTAGGTCCTTTTGCCTGAGCAGCAATCTCTTTAAGACTTAACCATCTCCCTGCACCAACTCACCCTTTAATATTTTTTTCATGGAAAGAAATCAATAACTGTTGCTAGCATACTATGACAAAAGAGATGCAAATACAAGTTCATATGACAACTCAACATTGCTAAAGGGTTAAGCAGTGGAGTTTGTATTGATTTGATTTTATGAAATAAAACAGCAACAGGAATTAATAAAACATTTATAACCACACTTGATTTAGGGAACGATTTGCTCAACATCTTTAAAAAGACTAATAAATCAATGTCCCCATTCAGTCCTTTCCTCCCAGAACACATGTTTTGCTTGAACGAAAGAAATAAATCGACTATCTGGAAAAATACTGTAAATCAAAAGCACTTGACAGTTCTTTTTTAGTCCGCTTACTTGGAAATGACTAGAGAATAAACATTCAAGTCTGGAAAATGATATGTCCTGTTAGTAAGAGTAGAAAGAACATAAATATAATTTGAAGAAATTCTTACATGATCAGAAGGGAAGGCTTTGGCTTCTAAAAGAATCTTGTGCCGCTTTGGTGTGGGTTTAAAGAATGATAACTACAATGAGAGAGAGAGTTATTGAGAAGCATTAGTGCACAATTTACTCATTTACTCCTTTATGCCACACTTTCATTTTGTAAACTCCAACATTCTAAAGACATTAATTAATTAAACATCTAAGGTATCTGACAGGGGTTCCTTTCCAATTAGCCTAGTTTTCAATGAGTTATCGATATGGTGGAGATATTGTCTCATTACACTTATCAATGGAAAGCAAACTCAGAGGAAAATGTGAACCAGATAAAAATATATTCTAAGGCTTTACCTAAATGTTAATTGAAAATTTATCTTCTTAAGCATTTAAAGGTAATTTCTCTAGAGTGAGGCTGAAATAGCTTGTTCTATGCGTGTCTTATTTACATATCTTACACTGCCAATTTGGTTCCCTTTATCACTGTTCCCTCTTGTCTGGAGGTTTGCTTTATGGCATTTTGGATTAGGTCCAGCCAAGCATGCCTCTGCCCCCTCAGGCTACCCCTGTCCATCTTAGAGGCACCAGCCATAAGCACATTACTGGTTCACTGGCCCTTTCATTTCTCCATGAAGTCCCTGAACAATAAGCTTGGCACAGATTCTAATACAGATGACAACATATTTTAACAGTATGCTCCTTATGGTCCAGGGTGCTAAATTAATTTTCACGTGGTACCTCATTGAGTTCTGTACATCTATGAGGAAGACGCAGTTGTCTTCATTATTACAAAGGGAAACACGATTTCTGAGAGACACTGAGAACCTTGACTAACATTAAAGAGACACTAAGTAATTAGCTGGAAGTCAAAAGTAAGGATGTATGAACTTTTAGACACGATTCGAAAACATACTTACATGTTTTCATCAGAATGTAACATTTATTTTGTTTTCCTCTCTCTCTCTCTCTCTCTCTCTCTCTCTCTCTCTCTCTCTCTCCCTCTCTTCCTCTCTCGCTCTGTATGAATAAACCCCTAAGGCACTTAGTCTGTGATGGTTTGTCATGCAACTCTTTTGTCTTGATAACTATGACCAGTCACACTGTGATAACGGTGAGACACATTTGGCAGAGTTGACTTCATCTACCAAAGATGTGCTTTACTTTGATGTTAGAAACAACTAGCTTGTTTTTGTTTTCATCATAGGGAGTCATCCTTTCTGAGAGGCTCTGAGCTAGCCAGTGACGGTCCTCACTGAGCAACTTTCTCTTTTAAGTGCTATTACTATTTTCCTCTGTTCTCTAGAGAACTCATTACTCTAAAGCTCTTTGTAAGAAATAACTCTTTCATGATTGAGAAGGAAACATGAGATCATGGTCTAGAATGCTTTGGTGAAAATATAGACCATCTCACACGTTAATAAATAAATTGGAGACTTACTTATGAATTTAAAATAGAAACATTTCAGATTTTGTAAATGAGAGAACTCAAAACACAGATGTTAAAGAAATCTTACCAGTAGGAGATGTAAATTAACAGTCAAAGCATTCATTAGAACTATTTCTTTCTCGTGGGCTCCTGGAAAATAATCATCAAAGATGCATCATATTTGAGGCTTTTTTTGTTGGTTTGGAATGTAGTTGGAAAATAAGGCTGGAGCTTTACTTGTGCATATCAATGTTATTAGAGACAATAGTATATTGATGTGTCATTATGAAAATGAGGGGTCCCCATCTGCCCCACTTGCCAAATTATATAAATAGATACATACATGTGTACAGTTAAAAAATCAAACCCCTCTTTTGATGTTATGAATAAGAACGGCAAATTAATAATCATTTTCTCTGACAGTGGTTTATCATATTATTAATTTGCAAAATTTCCTAAAGAGTACTTTTTATGTGTGTAAGTTTTGAAAATAAACTTAAAATGATATTAGGATTAATCATATATTTAACGTTGGTCATTCCTGACATCAAATTAAAGCTCACCTTTAGTAAGAGAAGTCAACTCCGCCAAACATATCTCACTGTTACTACAATGAGATTGGTCATGTTTCTCAAGAGTAAAGAGCTGCATGACAAAATGCCATACCTTAAATATTTGCCCGTCCATAGGGATGAAAAGAGAATAGAAATGTGTACTGTCTAAAGAAAGCATATGCAAAATTCAGATATTTATTACCTACACACCATGGGACCTGACTTCCAAGGACGGAGAACTGGAAGTAGATGGGAGACAGAGCCTACACTTGGGATGTTACAACCCAAGAATACTTCACACCTTCTGTGGTTCAGCTTTCCAGAAAACTAGGCCTATTTAAGAAGAATGATTTCTTCACCAATACCGAAGAAATGATCATCAAAGAGTTCATAAAGTTGTTAGAGAAAAAAAAATATTTTTTATTATTTATTAATTTATTAATTATTTATTAAAGATTTCTGCCTCTTCCCCGCCACTGCCTCCCATTTCCCTCCCCCTCCCCCGGTCAAGTCTCCCTCCCTCGTCAGCCCAAAGAGCAATCAGGGTTCCCACAAATGGACAGAAATAGAAAACACTATCCTGAGTGAGGAAAATATATAATTCTTGTCATACACTGTTTATTCACAGATATAGAACTCTTATAGAGTTCCCTTTACAAACACAGAAGTCAATGTGATAATAAGTCCAAAAATTTCTAGCGTAAGTTGACTTGAAGTGAGGCCACTGGAAATGAGTGTTTAACTAATGAATTCTTAATCAACATAGCTATTCAAGGAGGAACCTGTATTTTCCTTTGGTCAGAGGCTACTTGTATTTGCTATCTGGATTTCTTTTTTGTTGTACAATTGAAAAAAAGAAGACTACCATGTTCTGGGAAACTGTGTCTGTCACATGCTACATAATCTTTTTATTGGACCTAAAATATTTCTGGCATGGGCCAGTTTTGACACCACAAACATAGCCACCCCAGATGCACTGTTCTGAATCAATCCTGGCTTTCTCATGGCATTTCTCCCTCACTTCCAAGGGCATGCTCATTCTTTAACCAATTGTTGAAGAGGTGGTGGGCATTAAAAACATGCCTGGTCATCTTAAGGAGAATTAGGTTTGAAGCCAAGTGGCCATAAAAATAAATCTCCATCTACATGCCTATACAGGGTAAATGGACATAGTATGCTTATATCACATATAATGTTATGTGTCTTCTCCTACATATAACATACCTTTTGAAATGTGGTATTAAAATAAATATTATTAGCTCTATTCTAGCTGTTTCTCTATACTGCAGTATAACTTATTTTTACTGTTGCTTCTGAGATAAAACCCTAACTAACAGCTTGATTCTCTGTTATTTATAAGTATTTATTGTGAAAACCATTTTTTTAAAAAGTTTGATGCAGAAGACAGAAGGAGTAAAGAAAGATAACAATACTGCAAGAAAACAGAATTAATGGGGGAAAGCGTTTAAAAACAAATAAAAATGATAAGAAAACACAGTAGTTGTTAGAAGAAAACAAAGAAACGGAAAAGACTGAAGAGCTTTTATGTAGAAACCCAGACATTAATTTTTGCTTAAGCACTACATATTGATTAAGACTTCTTTCCATCAGTTACTAGATGAAAAAACGAAAAAAGAAAAAAAAAAGACTACCATGTTCTGGGAAACTGGGTCTGTCACATGCTACATAATCTTTTTATTGGACCTAAAATATTTCTGGCATGGGCCAGTTTTGACACCACAAACATAGCCACCCCAGATGCACTGTTCTGAATCAATCCTGGCTTTCTCATGGCATTTCTCCCTCACTTCCAAGGGCATGCTCATTCTTTAACCAATTCTTTGCCAACAGTCCCTCACTACTTTGAATGATTACTTATTCTCACATAATTATCCCAACACTGAGTATTGCATATGAAATTCACCAGAGCACTTCACTGAATGCCACCCTAACCTACTGCTGAGCCCTGCCCAAAGACAGGATCCATTTATTTAAGTTGCAAATGTGCATACTCAGGTACACCCAGGAGGCATGCTAGAATTAAAGTCTTGAAACACTAACAGAAATGTTTACTGTGAGTATAACTAGAGATACTTAAGAATAATTTATTCTTAACATCACAGCAATGCCAACTGAACTAATTTTTACTTTATTTTCAAAAGGAAGTTTACCTAATTGACCTCATGGGTTCAAGTTGTACCTCTGAAAAAATGTTCTCCCACACTATCTCAATATTATCTAAGAGATAAATTGTTAATGTTAAATGAAACTCTTTCAAGTTGCCTCTCCTTGTTCCCCTTACTGTCCTAAGAGCCTTCTTTGAATTAATAAAAAAACATCATGACCTAAAATTATTCAGAACACAGTTTTTTAGAAGCTTCCTGAAAGCTTAAAACTTGGAAGGCTCTTCCCCTTAGGGGACCACCTGTGATTTTTCTTTGATAAATGTCAGAATAGGAGTTGCTTCATCAGATGTGAGTGTTTCCTGCTTGTTTTTGGCAGCTAAATACAAGCACTGTCTTCTCACATTGAATTCTAGCAAGGTAATATTTATGGGGCCATTACTATGCGCTGATGCTTTTTAATTTCAGAATTGTCTCAACGGCTGCTCCTTTGAGTCTAAAGTGAGCGGAACCATCACAGGCTCTGTTCAGGAAGTGCACCGACAGTTTGAAATCTGCAACTTGTGTTATTTCACACAGCCTTCTTAGCAACGAGATGAGGAACCGATTATGGGTTTCCATCTTTATATCAAGATGGAAACTGATATTTAAATAGAACTATCTCAAAGTCTCACAAATAAGGTTTTGCTGTTGTTCAGAATGATATTCGGAAGCACCGTTTGTAAGACATTCCCCATAAATCAAATATGGAAGAGCCAGGTTCATAACCAGTTTCCTTCTTTGTCTCTCTAATCTCAAAATAATTTCAAAGTATAGCAAGCTGAGAAGAGCAAGTCCCCAAGCTGCTTACCGTCTGGTAAGAGAGTCCACTCATACTGTCATATCATCCTTTCTCTTCTTTATTAAGCAGATGCAAATGCTATTGTGCATTTGATGTCAGGATTATAATTAGGCAAAGCCCCAAGGAAATTTGTCTAGTTACAAATTCCTAGGGCCCCTAGAGATGGCCAGGGCATGGAAGAGGGTCTGGGAGAGTTGAAGTAGATCACCCATGGATCATTGCTCCTCTTATGCTCAACCACAAGTTTCAGAAGGAAATGGATTAATTTTACATTTAAAAAAGATCAAATGCTTGTATCTGGCCCTTGGTGATCTTTATGTATCCAGGGCTATGTATGTAGACTTAATAACTATACTGATAATCTTCTCCAGCACATCTATTTCTAGCATCTTGATAATATGACATTAATTATAAAGGAAAGCTACTCCATGTTCCATGTGCTGTGTAATTGTTGGCTTTATATAAAATGTTTTATTAATAGGTTTTCTTCATATCTAAAATTAATTTTTTTATGTCTGAATAAATATAGCTGTTCGCTCTCTTTCTCTTCCTGTCCACTCTACATATCAATGTGTATACATAATAACCACCACTGTCCTCTTATTGCTTGCTTTTGAAGAGTCTCATGCTCATTCAAAGACTATGCTTTCAAGTAACTAGAAGATCCAACAATGATCAGAATAAGACAACTCTGTCTGCTTATGACATAGTTAGCAATGAAAAGTAACCTGACTTTTGCGACACTTCATTTTTTTACATTATTTTATGATTTTAAGTCATACCATCTTCTGGAGACAGTTTGAAGCTTTTAATATACAACATAAAGAATAACAAAATTTGCAATAAATCTGGAAGCATGGAAAAGTAATAGAGTGTTTGTCTACTGTAGGCAAGGTCATGCGTTCATCTGAGGATATGTACACACTCACATGCATGCACACATGCATGCACACACGAGAGAGAGAGAGAGAGAGAGAGAACAATGCAGTAGAATATGTAATATGTATAGAAGAAACAATATTTTGAAGTTATTACATTCAATTTGGATATTTTTTTCCTCTTAGAACCACTTTGTAACCAAGATAAAAGGAAATTCTGTATGTTTTTTCCTTGACAAACACAATAAAAAACTGTAAAATATAAATCCATTGATTAAATCAAAACCCTCACATTGTGTTTCCAATAAAAAAGGTCAGAAACAAAAATAAAATCACTTTCTCATTTCAAGTCAGCCAAGAGAAACCAATTTCTTACCTATCTTAAAAACCAGGACCAGAGAGTTAGTCAGAGTTCCAAATGGGCCACTTTTAATTGGCACACTACCCTTCCCTGTGCCTTAGTTCCTTTACAGGACAGGTAACCCACAGACACCTGATGTAAGCAATGTGTCTCCCTGTCCTTCCTTGAAAGGAAACTAAGTTTACCATTGTCTATCTTCCCTTTCTGTCTTGGGTTTTCCTTTGGTTCTTTTCTATGGATAAAACCACACTCCTTTTCTAAACTCATAGGGATCCCTACTCTGGTGTTGTGTAGCAATTCCCCTGGTTTGCTTGTTTCTGAGGTTAGTGACTGAACCCAGGGCCTAGATTATGCTGGACAAGCACTCTGTTACTGAGTTAAGTTCCCAAGTCCCTGCAACAATTTCCTCTGAATTCAAACATTCCATCCCTGAGGGAAGTTCCTTCAAATTTGGGAAATACTCAAAAAAAGTTGAGGACCTAATGAGGCAACATATATGTGCCATAAAAGTCCCTACCACTTACCAGATACCCAATGCCTTCCCCCTGAAAATTAATAGGCAGGAAGAATTACTGAGGAGAGCATACTTGCTACCTGAGATCTGTGCAAGGCACTCCAAGGTTTCAGCTCTTGTGTGATGGAGGAGGGTCATCTTTCTATCTGTTGTTTCATTGGTTAAATAAAGAAACTGCCTTTGCCCTTTAATAGGACTGAAAATTAGGTAGGTGGAGTAAACAGAACAGAATGCCAGGAGAAAGAAGCTGAGTCAGTGAGTCGCCATGATTCTCCCACTCCAGACAGCCGCAGGTTAAGATCTTCCCTGGTAAGCCACCTCGTGGGCTACACAGACTATTAGAAATGGGTTAGGTCAATATGTAAGAGCTAGCCAATAAGAGGCTGGAACTAATGTGCCAGGCAGTGTTTAAAAGAATACAGTTTCCATGTAATTATTTTGGGGCATAAGCTAGAGCTAGTTGGTGGCCGGGAGCTGGGGCAGCAGGGAAGCAGCCCACAGCTCCTCACAACACTTGTGAGCCACTGCCTCTGCTGTGGTGGGCTGTCACTGATACAACGACCTGTGTGAAAGTAATCCCAACAAGCTCATTAGGTCACCAAATTGGACTTTGTTGATAATGTCCCTTTGGTCTTTTGTAAGTTCCCTTACTGAAAATGAATAGATATTTGTTATTGTCATACAACATCTACTTCAGGGAAATGCTACCCAATTCTAAAGCAGAAATAAAGCCAATGAAGATTTTGTTAATTTTGTTCTTTCACATTATCAAAAAAGATTAAAAAAACTTCATACTAATGCAAGCATTGAATTGATTTTTATTTTATAAAATTTGTTTTACATACCAACCACAGTTCACCTCCCTCTTTCCCTTCTCCCCTACTTTCCCTGTATCCCCCATCCACACACTCCTTCTTTATCTCAACTTAGATGGGATAAGGCCTCCCATGGGAATCAACAAAGCAAGCCACGTGAAGCTGAGGCAGGACAAAGCCCCTCCCTCCTGCTTCAAGGCTGAATAAGGCATCCCACCATTGGGAATAGGTTCTAAGGAGCCATCTCATGCATCAGGAACAGATCCTGGTCCCACCACTAGGGGCCCCACAAAAAAAAACAAGCTACACAGCTGTCACCCAGATGTAGAGGGCCTAGGTGGGTCCCATGCTGGCTCCTTAGCTGTCCTTCCAGGGTCCGTGAGCTCCCACAAGCTGAGGTCATGTCTTTGTGGGTTTGCCTCACAGACTAGAGAGATGGTTCACTGGTTAAGAGCACTGGCTGCTCTTCCAGAGGTCCTGAGTTCAATTCCCAGCAACCACATGGTAGTTCTCAACTATCTGTAACAAGATCTGGTGCCCTCTTTTGGCATGCCTGCAGAATGCTGCATATATGCTAAATAAATAAATTGGGCTAGATCAAGGGATAAACATTTCTCTATTACATACAATTTTAGAAATAATTTAGACAATGGCATTTACTTAAATTTTAAAATTAGTGTTTAAGAATACTGCTTATAATTCACTTTTATAAAAATTATGTATTTATATTCTGTATACAATAAAGCAATGCTAGGGTTATTTCACTGGACACATTATTAGCTACAGCAGAAAAAATAATTATTTAACTCTATAATAATTTTTATATAAGATTTAAGGCTTTGGGAAATTATTTATATATTTTATTGAGTTCCAGGTATACAAAATAGACTATTGATATGTCAGGAATGATTATCTTTTATATGCCTTTTTACATTGAAAACTGAAATATCTCTAATATAATTAATACAACATCCAAATAAAAATTCTCAAAGAAAAGAAGAAATGTCTGATATGATTGTCTCTTTACTCCCAGCTGTGACTTAGATGAAGTCGGGAGAGATCATGTGACCAGATAGTTGACCTTGTCATCTCACCTACTACCTCTTGTTTGGGCAATGACTGCACACCAGACCCTAGAGCAGACTGAGCACTGAGAGCATAGCAAACTTGAACAGGCTTCATGGCAACCTTCTCACGTGGCCTTGAGTTTCCTTACTGCTGTGTTGGGTTGGGTCCTTTCAAATCAGGAGGTTAGAATATGGAAAGTGCACCTCATGCTCTGTAAATTGCTGTCATGTTATCACAACCAAAGAGTTAATTGTGAAAATGCCAACCTACAGATAGTCATCTCCAAGTAGGGACCTGCGGCAGGTGTCACAAGTTGGGGCACCAGAGAGGGATCAAACTCTGAACCTATGGAATGTGAACTAACTCTGGGACACTGGTGTCAGAATCGAGTCAAATGACTGTGAACATAGTCTCAGTGTCAGGACTGGTTTCCAGGATTGGAAATGCTTTGGGACATGAATTACATGACACTTTATGTAATTTACCAACTAGATAAAGCTTCACAAAGCGGAGGTTAATTAATGTAGCTTTTTCAAATTTAAAAATGGTCGGACAATTTTCTTTTCTAAGCAAGCTGGACATCTACAGTCCCTTTCTTTCCTTACTAATAACAGTAGAAGGTAACTGCTTTGAAATTTTCTTTATTAATGTGACATGCATGTACTTATTGAGCAACAAAATGCTTGTGCATTTAATGAGTTGCAATAGCCCTATAAACTTTTAAATGGTCACAGGAAAATTATGTAGAGTTTGCTGGCTTTACATAAATCTCATTAAATAATATCATCTTATGACTTTCCTAGCCTGTATATAAACATTCTAACTCCCCATTATTTTGAGGATGATAAATACTAGACACAAAGTAACACGATTAGAATGGAATTATTATCTGAAAAAAACTATCATTACCACACAAAGAGAGAGACACACACACACAATGCACATTCTACAACTAAAGAAACACAAATCTCATGTTGAATTAATATAAACCTTTCTTTGTAGGTTTTCTTTTTTTAACCTGTTAGAAATTTCAACAAATACAAATGGTTTTCTGAAACGGAACTACTACCTATAGTAGAGATTGTGAACCTCTTTCCTTGTCATGCACAGGGATTTCTAACAGATCAAGATTGCTGTTCCTAGAAAACTTCCCGGAGGAGCCGGAGATCCTGTACTTCTAGCCTTCCTGAGCTTGGATGCCCTTTGGCATTCTGGGCTATTAGATTTCAGATCCCAGAATCCAGGTTGCTAATGCAGATTTCAGTCTTTGGGCTGTTTCCTTTGCTGCCCCAAAAGCCGCACTTGCAAAGTTCTGAGCCCTTTCATAGCAGCTCTACTTCTGGTCTATAGAGGCATATTTGTTTATATTGTTCTTGTCATCTTTCTGTGCCATTGGAGATCGTAGTTTCAGTGTGCACTCAATATTCAGATTCCATTACACCTCCACATTAAACCAATAGAAATTCACATATTAGGAACTCAATAAAATTGGAATGAAGTAAGGTTACTTTTGCTCACACCTTTTCTTTTTTATCAGAGTTATAAATTTTGTAGCAGATAGCATACTGACATAGTTTACAATGTAGAAGATAATTATTAAACGTATGGTGCAGTCTATAGTAAAGTGGTTCCACTGAGTTGTTGGGCAGGAGAACAGCCTCCTCTTTGAGCCTTTTAGGTTAAAAGCACAGGGAAGGCACAGGCTCTTGGTGAGTTCTGGCTGCTAAGAAGAGTATACTTCCATTTATATGTTTTAAGTTAAATGTGTCTTCCCATGGTCATATGGTGAAGCCCCAATCCCCTGTGTTAATTAAGAATAATTGAGGCCGGATGGGTAAGGTCTTAATCAGGTATGACTAGCTTTCTCACAGGAAAGAAAGACCACTGGGGGAAAATATGAAATGTTCTTGTGCAAGCTAGGAAGAGAGCCTGCTGGCATTGAGATCAGGGCTGTCAGTATCAAAGAGAAAAAAAAAAAGGTGTCTTCTAAAGCTTCTCCATCTTGAGCACTTTATTATGTAAGCCTGGACTGACCGACATGCATGCTATTCCTCTCATTGGGTCTGGTTTTCCCCTACATTCCAACCCCTAGTCTTCTCCAGCAGTGTGATATAGGAGGCTCCTGAAGGCCACATACAATACAGGGTAAGAGGGTCATTTGTATACAGTGTATACAGTCTCTCAATTGATCTCTTTTATTCCTATCTTCATGCAGACTCTCCCATTTGATTGACTGAGTAATTTCCAAACCTTTGAAAGATAATTACCAACGTAATGAAAGGGTTGTCATTTGTTTGTTTTTTCCATTAAAAATCTGATTTATCGCATTTTATTTGTTTTTGTTTATTTGTACAAAAGTAATTAGCAATTGTCATTCTGCTAATAGATTCTCCAAATAGCGTGGACATCATTAGTTTTGGATTTCAATTTTGTTCATTAAGAGTTTGCATCTTTTCCAGTTCCTTAAATAATTTCTGAGTGATAATTCAGGTTAAATGTATTTCCATGCATACGTCTGGTACTTGGTCAACTAAAAACTTAGTTGCTATGGTAGCACAAGTCACAGTGATAAGTACTGGGCTTTCTTGTGTTTTTAGTGGTCATGTGCATATTAATTTTGTTTTGTAGCCAGGAGAAAACCCAGGGACTTTTTTGTCTTCATTTCTTCCTCACTAAAGCCTTGGGATTTCTAACAAAGAACCATACATTATTTTTTGAGAAGATATTTTATTTCTTTACATTTTAGGGGTTTGCCACAAGCCTTTCTGCATTTGAGTCCTAATTCTCTGCTCTAATTCTACTTGTCATCCATGGTGATTGAATCATCAAATTACTTGCCCAGAATCAAATGACACAAAAATAAAGATGGTTTTATGCTTTCTGATAAGGGTGTGAGATTTTCAAAACCACTTGAAAATTGGGTATTTTCAAAAGTACATCAAATGTTTTCATATAGCATCCAATGCCAAATATTTAAGCCAATGAAATAAAAAGTTAATTTACTATCTAAAATATCATAAATTCTACCAATAGAATACAAAATTTAATTGCAGAAACTTATTATGCCACAAAATAGCACCAATCACTAATCATATTACAGTTAAAGTTTCAGGGATGAATGGATGATTCCATAATTAAAGGCACTACAAAATACCTAGGATGCATTCTCAGTACCCATGTTGGATAGCTCACAACTGCCTGGAACTCCAGCCCTAGGGGACTTGAGGCCTCTTCTAGCCTCTGCAGACACATCTACACACACACACACACACACACACACACACACACACACACGAGAGAGAGAGAGAGAGAGAGAGAGAGAGAGAGAGAGAGAGAGAGAGACTTAGTTACTGTTCTATTGCTATGATGAAATGACATGACCAAGGCACATGCAAAGGAAAACGTTGAACTGGGGCTTGCTTACAGTTTCAGAAGATGAATCCATGACCACCTTGGCAGGGATCATGGTGGCAGACAGGTACTGGAGCAGTTACTGAAAGCTTACATCCTGGCAAAAGCCAGAGAGGGATGGGGCCTGGCATATGCTTTCGAAACTTCAAAGCCCACCACCCAGTGACACAGCTTCTCTAATAAGATCAAACTTACTCCAATAAGGCCACACCTCCTAAACCTTTTTTAACAGTCCACCAGGTAGGAACCAAACATTGAAATCTGTGAGCTTCTGAGGATCAGTTTTATTCTAACATACATACACGCACACGCACACACACATACACACACATATACACCAATAAAACATTGTCCATTTGTTTCTAAGTAAAGCTAGTCAAGCTTAGGACGGGATCATATTATGCAGCCTTATTAGCCATAAACTCAAGACCACCACAACATCTCCTTTGTTTCTTCACCTGGGTGAGTCTAAATCTGAAACAGTACTTCTAGTACTTTACACTAAATGTATTTATTAATAAAAAATAATGTTTATCATGTAATAACATTATATTTTAATTATTTGATTATACATTAATAAAATGTGCTTTTCCTTATAGAATTTGATAAATAGGGGTTTCAAAGCATACAAGAAGCTGAATAAGCCTATAATCCCAGCACACAAGAGATCAAGGCAAGAATTCTGAGATAGCCTGGGTTGCCGAGGAAGATTTAAAAACAAGCACAGACCTACAAGGTCTGGGTGCAATTTAGTGGACAATACTTGATATTTTGAGTGAGGAACTGGGACCCATCCCGAGTAACACAAAATAAAGAATTAAATAAACAGATAGATACTTGAAAGAGCTAAAAATAACAGATATTTATTTTTGTACATTGTATACTGATAATATATTCTTCATAAAAACCTCTGGATAATAATATTGAAGGTGCATTTTCTTTTTACTTTTGATTAACTTAGATAATCAGGATGTTTTTACTTTTAGAACTAAATTATGGATGGGCAGTGGTGGCGCACGCCTTTAATCCCAACACTTGGGAGGCAGAGGCAGGCAGGCAGATCTCTGGGAGCTCGAGGCCAGCCTGGTCTACAAGAGCTAGTTCCGGGACGGGCACCAAAGCTACAGAGAAACCCTGTATAGAAAAAACCAAAAAAAAAAAAAAAAAAACCTAAATTATATCCTCACAATTCTTTTGGAAAAATATTCACTGGTTTTGTACTTACCCACAATGTCCTTCATAAGGCCTACAATAGTCTCATCCCCTGTAATCCAAGGACGTTTTCCGAAATCATGACCATAAGCTCCCCTGAAATTGAAAAGGGACATAAACATTTCTTAGTTGTGTAGTGATGGCAGATTTTGTTTTCAAATATTAGCAAGTAAGATACTTCTGTGTGTAAAGTTTTAGTCTAGAGGTAACATGTCTTGCACTGGCTCATGTAATAGAACACGTGTTTTTTAGTTGCTGGTCCTGTTTTGGGAGGTAATAGAACCTGTAGGAGGCAGAGCTTGGCAGGAGGAAGAAGGTAATTCAGGGGTAAACCTGAGGTTCGCAGGCCAGTCCTACTTTGTTTCCTAATGTGCCCAGATGTGACCAACAGCCTGGTGTTCCTGTCACAAGAGATGAAAGCTGCAGTCACTGTCTCGTGTTCCCTGCTATGATGGCCTGCATCCTCAAACCATGATTTATAACCAGTCTTGGCCTCTTAAAGTTCATTCTGCTCAGGCAGTTGACACAGTGACAAGGCAGGTAACCAACACACGTGCCTTTGCCAGGTTTAACCAATCATGTTAAAGTCAAGCTTTTTTTAAAATCAAGAAGTGGTACCTGGTTACTATATGATTAAGAATTATCATTGTTTTATTGCTTATAATTTTTTTTACTGTTGTGGATGGAAAATTATCCATGTGATATTTGATTTTTTAAAACATTTTCCAGCCTAAGATACTATTTTTTCTTTATTTTGAAATTTTCAAGACTGTTGGGACACTCTACTTATTCACTTAGAGCGTACAGCAGTATCTATGCAAAAATATATATACTATCTTATTTTTGGAGGTCAAAATCTATTAAGATAAAAATACATAAAATAACTTTACTTGTGATAATATTTTATACAAATAGCAAAATTTAATAACAGCATAACCAACACTCCATGTCCCTATCTTCTACTACATATTGACCTTCCATATTCCAGCTCAATTTTATTACTGTAACAAATTTCTTAGCAGCTTTTTTTTTAAAAAGGACATCATAAAATACAAAACAGTGCTTCAGTATCAAGAAATTTCCATCAAATGAGGAATAATAATACACCTGAAAATGCGGAGGAGATTGAATAGAAGCATTTGTACAAGGAGCTTCTAGATGGCTGTTGACTACTCACGCTCTCCATAACTCTGAAATGGGTTGGTCTTAGCTTGGTGCCTTGTAGACTAGGAAATAAGACTACTGCATGTGCCTTCTATTCTAAGGGAAGTCAAGGTTTATGCCCACCTATTGAAATTTTTAATCCACCTATAGTGAGTGGGGATGCCTTCACATTTGATACCATGCTACAGAAAACAACAACAAAAAATGCATTCTAAATGTCAGACAGTTGGCTTTTTATCATATAGTATGAATTCACTTCAGGTCTCTGCTGGAGGGAAACCTCTTTTGTTAGGCGTTTCCAGGGGCTAATTTTCCACATCTGTAAAAGTAAATAAAAGAGTGATGATATGTTCTTTAAAGGGTGGGCAGGAAGAGTAAATGAGATAGCATATATATTCCCTTGCTGACTCATCTCCTCTAATGTAAATCGAATGCTAAACTGCCTTCACCAACATGTGGTACATAACAGGAATCTTTAAACTAATATTTCCATTACCATATAAACCGAGATGAAGGAGGAGGTCTTTCTGTGTGAATAAACATAGGCTGCTAGGAACTAGGAGGAAGGAAAGGGCAATTCAATCGCTAGTTATTATTATTCATATTATTATTAGATAGCCTGCAGCTTGCCTCGCTGGACTCCCAATATAAATGTTAAAGACAAAAATAGTTATCATTAAATGGTAGTTAAAGGCAGATACTTGGATCCTTTTTTATTTTAATCACATAGAGCTCCCTGGCCTTTGCTGATAGCATAATATATCTTATTACATCGGGGTAGTAAAATTCTATGTTCTGCCTCAGAGAATTTATATCGCAGAATATTATGCCACCTACTTCTCACTCTGGTAGACACCATGGTAATAATCTTTAGGGATATGTTTCTCCCTCCAAGGCTTTTGGCATCTCCCTCTCTTTAAAATATTACACACTAAGACTACTTCCTCATTTTGTCAAGCCACTAGCCTGGGGCAGTGAAATGTGTTTAGAACATTTTATCCAAATAAACCCAAAGTAAAGTGTCCTGTCATTAGGAAGAATTGATGGAGATTAAAGCGTGGTTATAAACATGTGTGTTAGAGTTAAGAAAGTTACTAGATTGCTTTCATTCAAAATTGTTTAAAATAAGCCGAAGACAGCTGCAATCCTTTACAAATGTTGAGAAAGAAATACGAAGAGTTAACCCATACCACAATATTAATCATTACCAGGAGTGGGGTGTTTTGTAATGTGGCTATGTGCAATATTTGCTCATGAAATTAGAGGATACAACAACTTCTTAATTAAGAAGTTAATAGAAACTTGGATTCCCTTTAAAATAGGACCATATTTTACCCATCCCCCGAAATGAGAAGTGGCCTTATTTTAGAAAGCTTTCCCTGTCAGCAAATAAGTAAATTTCCACAGCCTTTCTTAATGAAGGCTTATCCATGGCCCAATCGATGACTAGCTAACAATGCTGAAATCGGTATTTTCATATTCATGTGTTCCTTTTCATTTAAAGGAAGAAATACATAACTGAATAAAAGCTGTTATAGGTGTCTTCAGATGAAAACTTCCCTGGTTTACTTCATCACTGCACTGTTCACAAACACATTGCCATGTAAATCATTCTGTCAGCCAGCTGGAATGTTCCTGAAGTATAAATGAATGGAACTTTCCCTCTTTATTTTACCTGAACTGTCAATTTTTTGCAAAAGTCCCAATGATATTGTAACAATAGTAGAGATTACTCATGTGAAAAGCAGAAGGCAATGTCTATCTAGCCGATTTAAGAATACAGATGACTTAAATACTATGGCCTTAGGTTCTGTCTTTGCAATGCAACACATATTTCTCAACGTATAATATACTCAGGATTAATGATTTTTTTTGCCTTCTAACTAAAGTTTATCATTATGCTAATTAACATATTGCTCTCTTTAAAATAATGCAATCTGTCTTAGGGTTTCTTCTATTGCTCTGAAGAGACAGTATGACCATGGCAACTCTTATAAGGAAAACATTTAATTGAGAGTGCTCTCTTACAGTTTTAGAGGATCAGTTTATTATCATCGTGGTAGGGAGCATGGTAGCACGTAGGCAGATGTGCTGCTGCTGGAGGAGCTGAGTCCTACATCTTGCAGGCAACAGGAAGTTGATTTCCTGTCGTACTGAGTGAAGCTTGAGCAACAGAGACCTCAAAGCCCACCCACACAGTGATTTATTTCCTCTAACAAGGCCACACCTTCTAAGAGCACCATTCCCTTTGGTGACCATTTTCTTTCAAACCACCACACCGACCATTAGTAAATATTTAATATAAAACAGTCCCCCAAATCTTGTAAGCAGATAGCCTATCCTTGCTCACACATGTGGTGTTGAAGAACATTATTATTTTCTACTATTATAGGATATCTTTCTTCATTTTTGAGACAATATCTTGCTCTATATCCAAAGGTATCCTCAGATACTCAATTCTCCTGCTTCAGCATGCTGAGTGATGAGACACTAGGTTCATGATGTAGAAACTTTACGCTGATAATTATTACATAGCAAATGAGATTATTTATGTTACAACTTTCCTATTTCACAATGATAGAATTGACTAAATAATTTCATTTGACAGAACACATACATTAAATTAAACTAAATTAAAAATGATCAGATCTACTTTAGAAATTTCATAAATGAAAATCAAATTATAAAATAACTACAAAAAGGATTGTTTTCTAAGAGATCAAAGCTCCTATTAAACTTTGGTGGGGGGATGCAAATCTTTTAAATACATAGAAATTGTAGAACTAGAGACTAGATATAATTCTTCAGAAGTAATAAGTTAAAAAGTAAATCATCAGTATGTCTGTATTAAGAGGGGCAGCACTTGAACTACTGCTTCCTGAACAACCTTCTTAAGGCTGCAACCTTTAAAAATAGTTCCTCATTCATATTAGACTAGTTATATTAGTCATCTAATTCATATTAGACTTCTCTCTCTTCCTAAATGAGTAGCCCTGCTGAAATTGAGAGGAGGCCCGTGGGACTCACTGAGCAGTGCACCCTCTCCTAGCCGCCTCATCATCCTGCCCTCTTTCTGTTTAAGCCCCTTCGAAGCCTCCAGAGTAGCAGCTGAATGATGTACTGGCTCCCGCACTCCTGTTGTATAGGATGTTGACACTTTTTTATCCTAAACTCCTTACCATCGAACACGTATCTATAAGTCGTCCTCTGCGCTCTGTGAATTCCATTTTTAAAATTTGCGAGCCACTGACTCAGCAGACGTTTTGTGTGACCATGAGTTTCTGGCGCTCCAACATCACCATCAAAGCCCACCTGAGGCGAGCGAGAAAGCGTCCACAGCATTCAAAGGCCTCCCACTTCCTACCATCTCAATACCATTTGTGGACTACTCTAATGGACTCCGCAGCATGTATAGAGATACTTGTATACCTGTGTTCATTGTTATGCCATAGAAAAGAACCCATGCTAGATTTCTATCAAGAGATAAAGCTAACGAAAAGGTGGTGCGTACATGCAAAAGAACTTTACTCAGCTATAAAGAAAATGAGATTTTGAAATTTTTATTAAAATGAGGAATCTGGAAATCATTATATTATATGAAATTGCTCAGACTCAGAAAGAGAAATAGTGTACTTTCTCTATCATATACGAACATGAATGTGGCTATAGCGGATAACATGTTTGGAGTGTAGACTAGTGTAAGAGAATACATAAACTTTGAAAGGTGAGAGGGAATTGTGCACGGAATGACACGAGCCAGAGAGCAGGAAGTCAGGGGAGGTAAGTAGAGGAAGGGGAATCAACAAAACTAAACTCTATATGAAGATTCCAGAGTGAAACATCACGTTATATTTTAATTTTTTAAAGGAAAATAAGTAATGAAGCTTGTAGTTTTTTTTTTTTTGACTGAGAATCTTCTGTTGGACAAATGAAAGAGGCACAGATGTGGCTTGAGCCTCACAGCAGAAATGGGTCTGGAGGATACAGAGAGAGCAGCATTGCATCCCTTAAAAGCTTACCACACTACTGGGGAGTCCCTGACCTATAGTCAAATGCCACAACGAGATTAGCATAGAAACCAGAACAGTCCTCAGAAAGAGAACTGAAAAGACTGAGAGGCTACCACAATGTGTGCACACAGAGCAACTTAAAAACAAACAAGCAAACAAAAAACAAGTCAAAGAAACAAACAATAAAAACCAGCTGGACTTGAGTTAAAGGCTCCTTAAGGTAAGGCTATCACAGACTCAAACGCAGAAAGACAAAGTCAGTTACCTAATGTTCTTCCTGGAAGCATCCATCCCAGAATACTCACTAACTTCAGCACAGCTGTGCAAGATCAAGCAGTGCCTCCTGTTTCCCATGAACCACTATGGCTATCCTTCACACACAGCTTTTCAACCGGTTACTCTGGTAAGAAAACCTTCCTGTGTGCTCGTCCAACCTGCCTTCTTTCAAGAATCTCTCAGGCTGTCAGAAAGTTTGGAACTAAGTTGATAAGAAAAAAAAAAAAAAAAAGATTCTTTCCTACAGAGTCTCATACGGAAAAGGCTAGGAGTGAATCCTCAAATTGAATATTTTGGGAACAAAAAACAAATAAAAACTGTTTTTGGATCAAAGATGTGTGGGCCAGGGAGGAAGGAAAGGAAGAATCACTGCACATCTGAAACCCTGCAGCTATTTAGGAGCTAGCAGGGCCCCAAGGTTGCCAGGGTCTCCAAGGGCTGAGAGAAAGGGCACATAAGGCAATCAAAGCAAAAGTGGGCGGATCTTTTTTTGCCTAGAAAAGGCCTTCAATTCAGTTTTCATTGCCTTCAGCCTTCAAGTGCACTCCTCTGCGAGTCGTTTGTCTAATGAGCAATAGGAGAATTTAACTAGGGCTCTGGCTTTGTCTGCATTCACAAAGTAAAATATGAAAGAGCAATGCAACAATGGACGATGCTCTGAGAGACAGGCAGCTTCCTGACACAGAATTTTAACATCCCCACCCTCCTGAGCCGCTCCCTCCCTGGTTGAAGGTGTGATGGGGTATTGAATGGGGCAGCAGGGCAGCCACTTTTAAATACCTAGAGCCTACAAATGCAGAGCCTGGCTGCCTGAGTATTCAAGGGGAAAGACACTTTCAAAAGTGCAGAATCATCCCATTTAACGCCGCTCTCAGACATGAAGGACCAATGTGAATATCAGCCATTTTTATTAACTGTGACCCTCGTTTATTAAATACTAAAACCTGCTAGCCCAAAATGCTTTCAAATGTGGTGATGTGTATTTTGAAACTTCCACATAAAAGCCCAGGCAGGTGAAATTATCACATGCTTAATAAATTATATAAGCATTCCATCATCCCTGAATTAATTTGAGAGCCCTCATTCTTAACCATGAAAACTGAGGACTCTGCAGTGCTACCTGAGAGTCACGGTAGCCTTCCTCACTTAGGGGTGAGAACTAAAGGGCTCCCACAATGACAGAGCACAAAGAAGGTGGAGAGGCTATGAAACACGAAATTTTATGAGTGCCAAATGGCCTACTCCAGAATTTGTATTTAATGTGACTTCATCTTTCTGAAATGTTTTCTGATCATTGAGCGGGACTCATTTCCATAATGATTTTTTTTGTTTGTTTTCAAATGATCAGAGAAAACATTTAAAAATATTTTGGGGCTGTTTAAAAATACTTAAATGTTTACATTTCAGGAATAAGACAAAAAAAATTCAATACTTAACAAATATATCTCATTTCAGTAATTTTATAAGTAATTACTATGGAAAGAAAGAAGATACATAAAAGCAGATTATTTTCCTAAGAACAGGAAAGTAATGAAAATCGATGTCTCTAAATTGTCTCCCCAAGTGGAAATTGTAGAGGGTTAAAAATGGGTATCTGAACTCAGTTAGACAGAAGTAATAAATTCTGGTGTTTTATAAAACGGATGGAGTCATAATTCACAATAAACTGTGATAACTAGATGGGAATCTCAATTACCTTGAGTTGACTGTACATATTATAAACATATATAAAAATATCACAGTGATACACTCATCAATATGCATAACTGTAGGGTGTTAATGAAAAAGTTTTAAATGTTTAAAGAGACGTGTTTGTAATATAGTGACATTTGGCAGGGGTAACGTATGGTTGGGAAGGCTAGTTTACAGAAGAGGGCTCAGGAAGGGAGGAAAGAGGAAGGGTTGGTCATTAGAAGACTACAGGAATACATAGAGCTCTAGGGAGAAAACGGTGCTCTTGTAAGAATTCATATATAGCAAGCTTGGGAATAGAAGTCTTTAAACTGTCTACACAAGAGAAAGTGGTAGGAGCTTTAAAATGCTAAGATCAGACAACACACCTCACTCTGTACATCCATGATTACATGTGACCCTAACCTAATGTCACCTTAACAGGCCTGGATTCCATATTTTTATGTTGTTAACTTAGCCATGAAGAAATCATAAAACACTCAAATTTGTAAATTAACTTCTTTGCTGGTCAGTAAGCATGGGACACAAAGTGGCTACACTGATTCAGATGTAGGACAGAGGATCAAATGCTTAAGTATGTTGTGTTACTCTGCCTCCATCACAAATGTGCCATTTGGCCTTAGTCTGACCCTAAATTATTTCCTCAAAATATAGTAATATTTGATAATTATGGTCTCTTAGGTTTTCCTTTATCCTAAAATGCCAGGAGCATAACTTGCCCAACTCAGACACCTTTTGTAATTTTCAAAATTCTTCTGTCAGATACAGAATTATACTTTGAAACATGGTACTTACATTTTGGCCC
Source organism: Microtus oregoni (assembly GCF_018167655.1). NCBI lineage: Eukaryota > Metazoa > Chordata > Mammalia > Rodentia > Cricetidae > Microtus > Microtus oregoni. The sequence goes on from NW_024543084.1 coordinate 3,289,243, forward strand.
ACTTATCTAACTCTTCTTCCAGGTATGTTTTAACCATTTTTGGTTGAAGGCCAAGAGAATTTCCCAATAAATAGATGGCATTTTCATCCTTATTCACTAAAGATGGATCAACTGAAACAGAAGAAAGTCCAAAAAAAAAGTGTGCTTATTAAATTAATTAACATTCTTGCACTTGACATTGTAAATCCGCCACAATTAACATAATTAACTGGAGGAAGGATAATAAATAACTTGCAGTTACTCCCACAGAAGCATCGGGTTCTGAACAGTAATTAACCTTTTGTATTTTACGTTAAAACATAACTTAAACCCACAGAGGTGACATGGAGATCTCTCACAGCTATTGTGCTTTAGGAAGAAATCTAAATTAGCAACCATTTCCAAGCACAAATAGCCAAAGGCTTTAGGAAGATTTAAGAACATTTTTTTTTTTTACAGGAAATATGATTGCCTGTTAGCTTTCCACAATTTAGGCAAAGTATACTCTGAATTAATGGATGCCATTATACTGCTATTGGAATTATGCATCTTATGATGTGTCTAGATATATACGCATGTATAGTACAAACATCATAAACTAAAGATTGCACAAATACGTCTTTTTCTCCTTCAGCTAGACCAGAACTTTGCTGTACTTTCCATTTCAGGTTTTAGCCTTGATTTCCAGAAATAAACAAACAATTCCTATGTTTAAGTCTTGCTTAAGACCATGGAGAAAAGAATACATTAATAATAATGGCTACTGGCTTCAATCCCTAGGATCAGAGAAATACAAAGACCAACATCAAAAAACTTTGTTGAATTCATACTTAAGTTGACAATGGCCTCACATTTGTCTGCAATCTCTGCATGGCTGAGTCAGAGGATGTGGCCCAACATGACAGCACTCATGTCAGTTTTAGGGGTAGCAATAAGGCATAGTCATCTTCAAGACTTAAGACAGCTTCAACGCCAGGACACATCGGTTCTTAGTAAGGAAAACATTGGAGTTCTTTGCCAAATGCTTTTGAGTCTCCTGTCTTCTGGGCATACGATGACAATATACTTCCTGTGACTGAGTAGGACACACGAGACTCATCCAGGCAAGTCAACTGTGAGCAAGAATGACACGTCATTTCTAAGCTGGATTCTTTTCTTGGCAAAGGGAGGTCATCCAGAGTCTACTTTTCCTCTAGCACCACAACTACTGAGACATGCTATAGATGTATCCTCAAGAGCCTAACAGAGCATCTCTGCAAGGAACAAGCCTGTTGTCCTGGGCCACGGGGACTGTGGGACCTGCTGGATGGCAGCCATTTAGCTTAGTCATTCCCAGTGGACCAAATAAACCTTTGAGGTATCGCCTGTGATTTGAGGGTGGCTATTCAGAAAGATAAGCTGAGATAGTGTCTACACTAGAGCATCTGAGGAAACACTGTTCACTCAGCAAGTGAATTACTCCATGCTTTTAATTATGATTTATCAAATATATTACATCTTAAAGAATTGCCTCAGGGAGACAGGCACATTATTCTACTGTGAAAAATGTGAATCATATGTAGAAATACATAGAAAATGTCCAAATATGCTATGTTCTGAATGCTTAGATCCCCTCAAAACTCATCAGTTGAAGTACTACTTCCCAGACTGATGGTATTAGGAAATGAAGACTTTGGAGGCATTGTGCATCAGACGGGGACATTGTGCATCAGAAGGGCTTTGCCTTAAAAAAAGTCCAGTCCTTTCCATCACGGGAACACCCAATGAGGAGTCATCTGTGTACTTCCACACACCAGATCTGACAACACTTCGATCTGTGAGAAATAATTTTTCTTTCTTTGTTTGTTTGTTTGCTTGCTTGCTTGATTCAGACATGATTTCTCTGTGTTCTGTTACTCTCTCCATAGACCAGGCTGGTATTGAACTCACAGAGATCTGCCTGCCTCTGTGTATTGGTGTAAATAAATGCAATGCAGATACTAAAGAATATTCACACTTTAATGATAAACTTACAGAACCGAAGTTCCCGCGTGGCACAGGAGGTAGGAAGGAAAAGGGGCCTAGCTGCCTCTCCGCAGGCCCATTTATTGGCAGGCATTCGCCCGAGGCAAACCCCGCCCCCTAAAGGGGCTGTCTTAACCCTACACCTCTGCCTCTTGAGTGCTGGAATAGAGGCATGTGCCATCACGACTGGCGAGATACAAAAATAAATACAACATCTCCTTGCTGCATCTTTTGAACCTGACACAAAAAAACAGGTGTCAATTTTACTCATATATCGAAGCTGAAACTTGTCAGTGGGTGAGTGAGAGCAGCTGTTTGGAACTCTGGATTAGCATGGATATTGCTGGATGCTTTTAATCAATGTACAGTGAGAATTAGGACCACACAGCAGAAAGAATAGAAACGTTAGACAAGCTTAGCATTTTCCCAGAGAAGAGCATACAAAAAACGGAGCCCCATGGAATGCTAAAGAGGTTGGCATCATTAACAAGAAGGCAATTAAATTGGACTGGAACAACAGAGAAGATATGCTGAAGATACTTGAGGACTAAGCAAAGCACACTGTGGTCAAAGAGTGAGCTTATAAACTCATTTGAAAGACTCCCTTGAGAGAACACTGCTCACACTGGATAGCCTAGGGAAATGTTTTCGCAGGATTAGCTGCCCAAGTATTCTGAAATAACTGAGCCATGGTTTAAATGAGGTGCGTGTGGGTGTCCAAAGGAGGGTGACTGCTTGAGCTGGTGGCTGACTTTGTTACCATCTAGGAGGTGTTGGTTTTGCAAGCACATAAAAAGCAAGAATTACAGGGTAATGTAAGCTTCCATCCAGACTTTAAAAGAAAACCTAGGAGGCCAGGCACTGTAGAAGAGAGCCAGGATATCGGTGAGAAATATTTGGCAGGACAATGTTGGAAGCTAAAGACACAATGGAGACTCCAGGAAGTTAGCGATTCCAGAAAAGTTGAATTTTTGCCAAGCAAAGCTGCTTTGGATCTAGCCGAGACAGAAGCCAAGCAGAGCGCAGCTTGCAGGTAGCAATGTCCATAGGAATAAGGCCACTCACACTCTTGGAGTTTTGAATTATGACAGTACTAATCCTGAATACTGGATGCACAATTACTAACCTCTTTGGGAAGGAGCGACGTGGGGAGTCTAACTGTAGCCTAGGTTGGTCTCAAAACTCCAATTACCCTGCTTCAACTTCTGAAGTGCAGGAATTATGGGTATGCAGTCATGTCTTCTGATAGCTATGTTCATTAAGCCTTCCCCTCTTGAGTTTTGGTCTTAACCTTGGTCCATCCCTTCTGTCTATAAACCCCGCGACCTTTTTTCTGTTTCAGAATAGAAATATGCACTGATTGTTTTTGTACCTTGGAGGAATACAACTCCCCCCGGCCCCCACCGCAACCCCTTTTATCATTTTATTGGAGTTCACTGTTGAGAATTTGCCTTTAGTTTCAGGAGAATTTGGATTTGAGCTTTAGAAAGCTGCTGCAGCTGTTGAGGAATTGAAGAGTCCTGGAGATATACTAAACTCATTTTGCCTTATGAGATGGACACGTGCCTTGGGGGTCAAGGGTAGGCTTTTAAGGTGTGTTTAGGAAATGTCCCTGGGCTCATGTGTTAGCCTTTGAGCCCTGCTGGTGGTGTTATTTCGGGACATGGTGGAAACTTCAGAAGTGGAAAGTAAGCTTAGGGAAGTAGTAATTGGGTCATGTTTTGGAGGCTATGCCTTGTTCCAGTTTCTCTCTGTCTCTTTGTCTGTTTCCAGGGCATGATTAGGTCAGTATCCTTATTTCTCCAAGCCCATTTACCATGATGTCCTCCCTCAGCATGGTTCAGGCAAGGTCAGGAGGTTAATCGTGCATTGGAACCTTTTAAAATCTGAGCAGAGAGTGAATCTTCTTGAAGTCACTTTTTCCAGATATTTTGTCACTGTGAGAAAAATTTTAAGTTATATAACTGCAGACATTAAGAAGGTGTCTCCCTGAGGGGTTGGGAACAGATAAAGATACGGGGAAGGAACTAGTAGGATATGAGAAAGGGGAAAAATAAATTTATTTATTTTTTTTTTAAAAAAGAAGGTCCTTCCCCTAAGTATGTTCGGGGACTGGGGAGGAGATAGGTTGGGAGAAAGGTCTCCTGTCACTGAGGCCTATGACCAATGGCATAGGGTCTGGGAGAGGAGTGCAGAGGAGAGAAGAGTTACTTACAGATCAGAGTTGAGAGGGTCTTCAAAGCTTACAGACCGTAGCAGGGTGCGGGGGGAGGGGATTCCAAAATGAAGGTGACAAAACTTGCTATCAAATCTTATGCTGGAAAATTTGATCCTGCTTTAGAAATGAAATTATATCCATTCTAATAATCTGACCAAGAATAGAATATTAATGGCTTAGAACTGTATAAAATAAAATAATACTTTTCTTCAAATTGAATGGAACTAACTACTAACTTTCTTCCTTCCTTGTAGTATCCTGGGAATTGAATCCAAGGCCTTGTACATGTTACCCAAGCACTTTACTACCAAGCAATATTTATAACATGATCTTCCATCCCTTAACTCTAATTTATTTTATAGTCAGATCATACAGAAAAATCAAAAGTGAATTTCATTTTATTTTTATCACATTATTGCCCTTTAAGCAAATTTCATCAGTGAATCATTTATTCACCTGGAAGATATTACCTGCAGGTTCAGCCCTCAAAGTATTACAGTTCTCTCTCTCTCTCTCTCTCTCTCTCTCTCTCTCTCTCTCTCTTCCTTTTCTTAATATTTCCAGAAAGATTTATTTACTTGGGGTCATAAGGTCAGAAATTTGAGGAGCATGGAAACATGCGTTGAGGAAGAAACTTATCTACGTTCATACATAACTTATTGTACAAAACTTCTCAGGATCTTACCATGAGTATCAGCATCTGTGATAGTTGTGAAGGACATGGCATCAAATAGTATCAATAAAATGACTGTGTGGGTGTTCATATGGTTTTCAGATAGAAGCTGTACTGAATTCAGCATGTCTATTTGCTGTGGGATAATCCTGTATGCTGTGATATGTATTCCTCTCATTGGTTGATAAAAAAGCTGATTTGGCCAATAGCAAAGCAGCATAAGGCTAGGTAAGAAAGTGAAACTGCAAATACAGAAAGAAAGGAGGAGTCGGAGAGGCAGAGACGAGTCAATTTCAGGGGAAGCAAGATGCAGGAGGACAGGTAAGCCATGTTGCAAAATACAGATTAATAGAAATGGGTTAATTTAAGTTATAAGAGCTAGTTAGTAATATGCCTGAGCTATAGGCAAAGCACTATGTAATTAATATGAGATTTGTGTGTTTATTTGTGACTGTGCAGCAGGGACAAAGGAAAAGCTCCACTTCCATTTATATGCATTAATATTAATATTCATGATCATGTGGACAAAAGATAGCTTCTATTTTTCTTTTTGTTCTAATCCTTGCTATTTGTTACAACACAGCTACTCTTCCCATACTAAATGAGAAGAAAAAAAAATAAGTTGAACATAGCATTTCCAAACTGCTTTGGAAACATGGGATATTTATGTGTTCCTTGGGCTTCTAGAGGTTATTCTGTATCTGTGCAAGCCAGATGCTCTTGATTAGAACATTAGTTGCTGCGCCTCAAGTCAGCCATGACTCATTGCTTCTCATTCTCAAGACTGTCCTTTCAATTATTACTGATGTCATGTCAATCATTACTATCAGTTTTCCACTCTTAAATTATAGTTGGAGTCCGTATGTAAAGCTTTCTAAAATACGTTTGCATCTTTTCTATACCCCGTTATATCTTGGAGCAACTCCTGAGAACGTAGGTCTGGGTACACATTTAATTCCAAGTTCTTAGTGCGCGACTCCCAGTTTTTCACAACTTGACATCCTGTGAGCATATTAGATAACTTGTTTGATGCTTCTTATTCATGGACTAAGATGGACTAAGGAGAGAGATTCCTCCCAACACACACACACACACACACACACACACACACACACACACACATACACAGCATGCTATTTTGAGTTATATTTTTTCTTTCTTCCAAAATGAAGTTAGTATTGATGTAGAACAGCTGTTACTGTTCTTTGGGATTTTTTTTTTTAACTATGACAACTTCTTTGATTTCAATATATGTTTAATTTGATGCTCTGCTCAACCAGTTCTCGTAGAAATGATGGCACTTTTCTTGGAATTAAGAGTGTCCATTTATGTCACTGAGTTTGATCATCTCTATTGCTATTTTTTTTTAGTTTTCATTTTTTTGGTTTTGTTTTCCCCCACACCTGAATGAACTATTATAAACTACTTTTAAAGTGAACTATGACTAATATATACCATCTTAGCAGATACCCCAAAGTTGGCTAACTCTTAAGACCTGAAGTGACTGATTCTTTGGGCATTTTTGTGATTATCTTTTAAATTTTTCTTTCTACTTCTTCAGAAGAAATTTTTCTTTGAATTGGCCTCACTCTCACTGGAAGGGGGAAGAAGTAAAGGAGATACCTTAATCTTTTCCTTTAGTCCTCACTATTTAGTTCTGCTTTGAATGACTTATTGACCTGAAGCTTTGAGGATCTGCATTCAGGTTTTGACCATTTGCTGCTCTTGTTTTGCGAACCTCTAACAGACAGAACAGTAAAGGGAGACACTGCTTTTTGTGAACCAGGCCCTGTTGATCACATCATCTTGACTGCAGTGCTTTTTCTTCTTCAATCAGTGTGGAAGAACCTATAGAGAACACCTAAGACAAGAACTGTGGCCCTGATCTCCCGAAGGTCTGCTTAAAAGAATAAAAGAGGTGTTGCTGAGTTTCTCCCTAGGTCCCTCTGAAAACCTGATATGTTCTTAATTTCTTTATCTTCCAAGTATCTACAACATGTTGCAACTGGAACACTTTGTACTAGTGTTATAAGTCCTCTGAATTTATTTCCAATTTAACAATTTCAAAATTTAGGAACAGGACAGTACTTTTCTAAGAATGTCTCATGAATGAGGAGGCTTACCACAAAGAAGTTTATTGTCTCTTGGCAACTGAGGCTAGAAGCCCAACATCAGATATCATCTGTATTAATTCCTTCACAGCCTTGGAGGAAGAACCTCTTCTAAATCTCTACACTTGTCTGGTATAAGGCTCTCTTAATGTGCAGCCCTCAGTTTATCTCCTGTATATCTGTCTCCGGATTTCTCTTTTCGTAAAAATTCAAAATCATGGCAGATTAGGGACAGCTTAACTTGATTCAGCTTTAAAATAACATTTATTCCACATGCATTTTCATTTGTTTTACATGGATGTGGAGGTCAGAGGACAACGTTGAGGAAGCCATTTCTCCCTCTTCCATGTAATATCTAGGTACTGATCTCAGATCATCCGACTTGATACCAGTGGCTCCAGCTTCTGAGCCATCCCACTGCTGCTCAGTATGGATTTTGAAAGGATACACTTCAACCCAGAGCACTCTCCACAGATACACTTAAGAATTTCAGCTTTCTGTATATAATTTTATTAAGTTAGACTTAAGAAAAAAAGTTTGGATTTATTCTGGAAGTCTCCTTATTTGGCCATGATGACAGTTGGGTTATTTGGAGTGTGAGGTTATGGAAATCCACTATTACAAATCTGAGCAACAAGTTAATTATTAAAAAATGCCCATCACTTTGATCCTTATTTACTCCATGATATAATAATTATAGCGGATATCATTTATTGGAAAACAAAATGACAGCAACTTATGAAAGATATTATTTGACTTTATTTGTAAACCTAGTGTCAAGGGCTATTTCACTGTATAACGTGGAATTCATGTTCCAATGACCAAGCCCTAGACTTGGCTGTCAGAAAAGGAATTGAGAATTTAACACCAGGCTGAGGATATGTGATGAGGATCTAGCTAAAACACAAACAAAACAAATGGAAATAAAAACAACTGAAGAAGCAAACAACAAGCTAATCAATAAAAAGTTGATTTCATAGGTGCGCAAAGACAGAAGGAAATACAAACAGAAGAATCAGATGACTGATAATTTAAAAATTACTTTCCTTGTAAGTCTGGGGCAAAATAAAGGAAACTAAAGACTTTTTTAACACAGGTTCCTCCAGGCTATTTGTAAAGGATTACATATTACAGGGTGCAGAGGATTAAGGTAACTCCTGTTTTTCACAGTGATTGAAGCTGCCCATTTGGCACATTTGACTCTTATAGCCCATTTCTCTTGATCTTTTAGAAGGCCTGATAAATAGCTTGGTTTCGCCTTGTTGGTGCCAAACTCCATCAAACTTAAGTGTGGATGTCTGTAACTGAATTTCAGTCTTGGTCCAAGGTAAGACCTAGTTTAAAACAACGACCCTTATAATTATTTAACAATTCCAACTTCAGTCAAGTCACAAGAAAAGGCAGACAGAGAAAGAGAAATACTACATGTTCTTTTATCTCGATGTCGAAAAATGTCAACATGGGTGTCTGTTCGTGATTGCTAAAGGCTGAGCAAGATGAGAACACGTGTTTGGAGGCAGGTCAGGGGGCCAAGTACCAAAGTTAAGCTGAAGGAAAAAAGTCTCTTATCTCATTGCACAATGGGGAGAATATAGATCATAGCTGTTCAGCATTTTATGAAGAATCAGGAGGAAGGAACTTGATGACTCCAAGCATAAAGTTCTGACAGGGAACTGTACCTGCTCATCACCATGATTGGATCAGTGCATGCTGTATGCATGTGTTAAAAATAAAATTTCCCTGTCATATTTGATGGGAAGCTTTATCTAATGCTTGTCCTAACTTCAGAAAAACAAAGTCTGACTTGTTTTTCTGTTGCTGATGTTGCTTCTAAGCCCTCCATCAGAGGGGAAAATGGCAATAGAAACAAAACTGACAATGCTGCAAAGCACAGGAACTAAAGGAAACCTAACTCAGCGCTCAGTGCATGTACAGTAGCTTTTTCCCTGGGGAGGCAATTATTGTAAGTATTCCAGAAATGTCTCTCCACAACGGACCACCAGACCCTTAGAGAAGTTACTATTCCCTTCAGCTGGCATTTCAGGTCTACAGTTACTGCCTTTCACCCCTGGTGCCAAATCAGATTTTCAGAACTTCTGCTGAGGTGACTGAATCCAACAGGTAGATTTCCCTAGTGGGCCTCCTTGGAGTGACTTAAGCTCCGTTAGCTTTTTTCTGGGTTGATTAACTCAAATTAAATAGACGTTTAATATTTGCAGGCATACTAATGAAGCTATTATAAGTTGTAATTATTTTAATGTCTGTAAGTAGAGTTTCATGTCTTCTATACATATGAATTTTCTATTATACTGCTTTCCTCACACACAAATTTTGCTCATTAGGTGTTTAGACCATTCACTTAGTACTAAAACTTGTTCACACAAGCTCTTAATTGAAAGTACATTGCATATCAGTTACAGGTATGCTATAATTGAAATAGGTAAACTGCTACTTATTTTCAGATCACGTAAGTATATTTATATTCTTGTATATAAAATTATTTCTATATACCTCTATGCTTGCTGCTTTTTAACGTGATCATGACCCGTTAATGAAATAATGGCTCTATAATGCTGTAAATGCTAAGGAAATTTTCACGTGCTTCTTTAGATTTACTTTCTAGTCTATTATTTTAAAAATAGAAATATCAGTGCCTGAGCTAGAATCAAAGATTGATCAAGATGAACTTGTTCCTATAGAGTACCTCTGTACTAAGCATTAAAAAAATATATCACCTAGCAAATTTTCCAGGCTTACTCTAGGAAGTCTTTCCCTCAACTCAATTCACACACACAAAAAAATCACAAAGTGAAGCAAACAAACAAAATACAGATTCCTCAAGCTTAATGGAAATACCAAGGATGTAAATGGTATTTTACACTCCACTTAATACGCCATGCAATTTCAGGAATATAAGACTTGTGGGACCCCCTTAAAATGTTTTAAGATTCAATAATTGAGCCCTGTAAAGAAAGTCTTTCCACCTTGCACACGATGAATGCATATCGGTCAGCTTATGCTATTATGTCAAGTGGCTCACATTAGGCTCCAGGAGAAAGGTTCTAGTCAGCTGTTTCACAGATCACATCCTCAGAACAATTCTGTCTCCTCAGAACAAACATAAGAAGTAACAATCTCATATTGAGAATCTAGCAGAAGTTTAATGCATAAAACATGAATTAGCTTTATCATTTTTACTGTTATCATTATTTGAATTCACATTTACTTTTATCATGTGTGTGTCTGCCTGCCAAGCATGTACAGGTGCCCATGGGAGCCAGAAGAGGGCAACAGATCCCCTGACGATGGAGATACAGGAGGTGGTAAGCTCTCCAACATGGGTGCTTTGAACCACACTCAGGTTCCCTGGCAGAGCAGCAAGTGCTCTCAACCTCTGAGCCATCTGCCCAGCCCTTTATTGTTATTATTTTTGTTGTTGTTATTATTATTATTATTATTGTTGTTGTTGTTGTTGTTGTAATTGACATCATTTTTTTTCAAAATTATAAAGTGAACTCAGTAATGACCTTGTAGTTCTAAAGAAATGCCAACAATTTCTATGTGCATATAATATTTAGAAATAAAATGATTCTGTAATGAATTAATATGTTAGTGAGTGAGTTTCCCAGGTGCCTGGTGTGAGGTAAGAATGTATGCCCCACAGGCCTTGCTGTAATTTATATATCAGTATCCAGTGTGACTATCGACACTTGCATTCATTCAGTTTCAGAAAATGTCTGTGATTAGAATAAATCAGGATAAAGAATTAACATTCTTTAATTATTGTGAAGGACATGTTCTTTCTTTTTTTTTTTTTTAAAGACATTGCTGTCCAGTTTTGACATTCTTTTTCAGTGAACCAGAGAACAGCACTTTGTGCTTTGGAGACGTCAAAGCCCAGAGTGATACAAAAAGGCAAATCTGTCAAAGCTGAGGTCCTGACTCAGGACACATGTCAGGCCCCAAAGCTGTTTTGACAACAGCATCTTAGGACAGATTGCTGTGATAACTACAAGAGAGTTTTATGGTAATGTTTTGGCTTGAGGGCACAGGAGAAGAAAAAGAAATGAAAGAAAATGAAATATGAGATTTAACTCCAAAAGGTACATTATTTCCTATGAAAGAATTCATATGTAGCATGTCCTTCCCTATATGTGTATGTGAAAACATCACACGGTAAGTGAGTAGCTATGTGACAGTGGGATTCAGATGTTATTACAGAGCTGTTTGATTTGAAATTAATAGACTATCTCTCTCTCTCTCTCTCTCTCTCTCTCTCTCTCTCTCTCTCTCTCTGACCTTTGGCTGTCCTGGAATTCCCTATGTAGACCACAGTGTCCTTGAACTCACAGTGCCTGCCTTGGCCTCCCAAGTGCTGGGATTTTAGAGGTATGTACCACTCTGCCCAGCCCTAGGCTAGAATTTCAATTTTCAATCTACCATTCTACATACTGTATGTTCAGTCCCACTTTGATCAAAATGGAACGATGGCTGTCCAGCCACTGAAAGTTTGAAGGAGCAGCCATCTCATTGTCCTGGCCGACTCCGTGTTGTGTGACCCCTCTGGTTTCTTTTCCTTGAAGCTATCCAGTCTTTCTCCTCTAAGGTTACCTTCTATGCCAAGAATAACACATTTATTTTGAGATTATGAGAGAAATTGCTTCCTAGGCTACATACTTGTGACCTTCTTGTGCCAACAAAATTTTGCACGGCAGTGTATGACATGAAGTTTTAGTTTATGATCAATCAGACCATAAAGCCAGATAGACAGGGTGATGGATCCCCATGACAATCCTAAGCCTTGTCTTTGTTTCCCTTCCCTAGAGAACAATCACTGAGAGCACAGTGAGCATATGAGGATGGGTTTTCGATCACTGCCCTCAGTGCTACCCAAGGTTATCAGCTTGCTAATAAAGATCTTCCCCCTTCAAACACATCCTCCTTCTCACAGCCTTTTGGCCTCCCGGCTCTTGACGAGTAGCTCACTGAGTACCCGTTATCAGTGCTGGGTGGTATCCTCAGAGGCTTCTGGAATGGAAGTAGAAACAGGGCTCTGCAATGAGTCTTACTTTGGCCAAGTTGTACAAATCTTCTGTGAGACCCAATTCTTTCCTCCTCCAGCACAGCCTTTGTAGCTTCTATGGCTGCTGTACTGATGAGACCTTGAGAAGGCCACCTGTTCCCTCTTCCTTGTTTACCAGGTGTTTGTGAACAGCAGAGGGCCAGGGGGGTGGACAACAAGACCAACATGCAAACTGGGGGACAACAACACCATCATGCAAAGTGGAACTGGGACCCTGCCCATTCAGACCATCCCAGAATGCTTTTATTTTCCTTAGTAATTTGCTCAGGCAGGGGAGACTCCAATACACAAAGTCTTGACAATAACAGCTCAGATGACTGTGTCCTGCTCCTGTGTCCATCTGCAAAGGCCTGGGATGGATATAATGACAAGAGCTTTTCTATTGAGTTTGTCGCTAACTTTTCTGTTACCTCCCTGACAAGTGTGCAATAAAAGTTGCACATAGAACACTTTTCTACTTCTGTTCATGCTGCTCCCTGATTGCCCTCTCCAGGACTGGGTGGTCTGATTTGAGTCCTGATCCAGAATTTTTGCCTTATCACTGGGACTCTGTAACTAGTAACTCTTTATTTAAGAAAGATGAAATAAATTGCTTTTGTTTTTATTTTCAATTTTACCTAAATTGATAATTTCTTTCCATGTTAAAGGGCAGGGAGAGGGAAAGGGGCAGGGGACAAAGCTAGGGAAAGAAAATGAAATAAATGAAGGATATTCTGTTTGTCAAAGCTGCACAATGTTTTTGCATGTTGATGGACATGAAAAGGTTATTGGTTATATTACAATCAATAGGTGAAAACAGAGGGCCCAACTGTCTTTATTTCCTTCATGTTTTGATTAGTTAGAGCCCCCCCCCCCTTTCCCTGGGAAGAACCAGACATGTAATCTGAATTCATTGGGTACAAGCTACCATAATTATAAAATTGTTCCAATCTTAATAATTGCGATACGAATGTAACTGGCTTGTTTTTCCTTTTGGCAATATTGAACTGCGTCTCAGCAGTCTGGACTAGCACTTATCTGGGACTTATGCCCATGTCCATAAATCTGAGATCACAGTCCTCTGAGGAATCAGGTCAAAACTGAAGATGCCTCAGAAGGAAAGCAAGAGGTGAGGGAAGGCTTCCTTTTCTTCCATTATCCAATACATATAATTCTGCCTGTCAAACTTCCTAAGAAACTATTCTGTTCCTGAACATTAAAATGAAACACGAGGGTGGTAACATATTCTCCCTTTAAAATGTTTTAAAATAAAGCTTTTTTTAAATAAAAAAATTATTCAGGTCTGGTACAATGGGTATTTACTTTCCTTTGCAGTGTAGAAACCCTTGCTTGCATTTTGTACTTAGGTAGCAGTCAGACACAACTTGACATGGTGAAGTACTTCCAGGACGACACAGGCATCTATTGTGGTGTGTCTAGTGGCCTTCTAATGATTCTTGAGAACTGACAGCAAAGGCATGAGTTGGTTCAACTTAACAGACTTAAATTCTGCTCATAGTTTTTGACTTTCAAGCCCTTTCTCACTTAAGGATATTTTCAGTTTGTGATAAGCTGGTTGGGATAGAGCTTCATGTTTAAGGGCCATCTGAAGATTAGACTAGGAAGCCAGAAGTGGAAATACAATGAAAGTATGAAAGAGCTTCAGGGTGACTTGCTAATCTTGAGGAATTCACAGATCCAAAAGCCCTAACCGCAGGCTTTGTGGTCTGTCAGAACTCTAGGAGATTCCTAGTACTCCTGTTCCTGTCAGAGCAAAATCCCCTAAAGAATGAACAGGACATTGCAATTGTCCATTTGTTTTCTGCTGATGCCATCCATGTGAATTCCCTGTAGCCATGTATTGATTCAGTTCCGGGTTTCTAGGCCACATCTCTGAGGACAAAAGCAATGTGGACACTTCCCAAACTTGTTCCCTGTTTTCCTGCCCCTAGTGTCAGCAGCAAAACACGTGACAAATTGAAGTCTCAGTTTTCTAACAGAGATACTTGAACCTGGGTCCTTTGAGGCTGGGTAGTGTGTCACCCACAGGACGGGAGTTCCTTGCTGTAGCCAAGCATCATCAAAACAAAACTTAAAACAGAAAGAATCCTCTCTCAGTAGCAGGCCATTTCACATATGGAGTCACACGTGAGCCTCTGAACTCATGCTGTACACAGAGATCCGGCACTCATTTGTAAAGCGGTACCCATGTATCTGAATACAGAGATTTACTCACATTGTAAAGACTCATTAATCTGGTTTATATATTTTCTGAATAAAAATTGTATCTGTGTCTAGTCTACTATTGTTCAGAATGGAATGAGTTCATATCTTTGTATATTGCTGGGAGTGACTTAATACTAACATCACATACCACAATACCTCATTAAGTCCTGTTTAATGTTATTGGATTTCTTGATATTATCTTGTGGGAGCAATGGTTATCCTTTTCCTTTTTCATGACTTCTTATTATTTAATTATTATTGTTACACATATCTCTATAAATTTATAAATGCAACCTGCTGAATCCCTTTAGTGTTTTTTATATGTAGATGCTTTTAGAACTGCCCTCTTGGGATTGGATAACCTAAGAGACAGAGGACCAGGACATCTACTTGATGATAGTGTCTTCTGTGTATGACAGGGAGGTACACCCATGAAATTAAAAATATGGTCACCTTAATAACATCTGAAAAATAACACCACTTGAGATACCCTGTGAATGGGATAAATCTCACATGCTTTCACTAACAGGTAAATAGCTACAGGCGATTCATGGTGACAAACAGAAGATGGTTTTTATTTTTATGAGGATGTAAGGCTATTCTCACTCAAATCCCTTGGGACTTTATCATCTAAGAGGAATATTGGGAAAACTATAGTTCACTGTCAAACTTACCCTCACCAATGATGCAGTCTGATGTGCTTTTTGAGTCTATTGGTCCTGTATGTGGTCTGGAAATTGTGGGGTGAAAGACATCCAAAGAAAGGATATATTTTGAGGACTTAAAAAAAAAAGATTTCCCCATGCTCTTGAAAATAAGTTCCCCTTAAGGGATAAGATACACAATGGTGGGCATTTGAGAGAAAACAGCCCTCATAGGAACATACATTCGAATACTTTGTCTCAAATTTGTGGAACAGTTTGGAGAGGATTAGGAAGTGTGGCATTGTTGGAAGAGGTGCAGTACTTAGATACAGCTTTGTGGTTTACAAAGGCTCATATGGTACCCAATGTTTCTCTCTATCTGCAGTTGTGCAACCTATCAGTTTTTCTTTGCTCCTCCGTCATGGACTCTAACCCTCAGAAACTGTAAGTCAAATTAAATGATTTATTTTATAAGATGCCTTGGTCTATTTTCATTCTTCTACATGTTGATATCCAGTATGCCAGCACCATTTGTTAAATATGCTTTCTTCTTTCCATTTGATATTTTTTTGCTTCTTTGTCAAAAATCAGGTGTTTGAAGGAGTATGAATTAATATCCAGGTCTTCTATTCAATTCCATTGGTCCTCCTGTCTGTTCTTATGCCAATACCAGGCTGTTTTCAGTAAGTGTAGCTCTGTAGTAGAGTTTGAAGTCAGGGACTGTGATGCATCCAGAAGCTCCAGAAAATCTTTTATTGTACAGGATTGTTTTGGCTATCCTGGGTTTTTTGCTTTTCCATATGTAGTTGAATAGTGGTCTTTCGAGGTCTGTGAAGAATTTTTTGGGGGGATCTTGATGGGCATTGCATTGAATGTGTACATTGTTTTTGATAAGATTGCCATTTTTACTATGTTAATTGTGCCTACCCAAGAGCATGGGAGAACTTTCCACTTTCTAGTGTCTTATTCAATTTCTTTCTTCAAAGATTTAAAGTTCTTATTATGCAAGTCTTTCACTTGTTTGGGTAGGGTTACTCCGAGATATTTTAGGCTATTTGTGGCTATTGTGAAGGGTGTTGTTTTTCTTTCCCAGCCCTTTATCATTTGTGTACAGGAGGGCTATTGTATACAGGAGGGCTACTGATATTTTTTTTTTTTTAGCTAATCTTGTATCCTGCTACATTACTAAAAGTGTTTATGAGTCATAGAAATTCCTTGGTAGAATTTTTGGGATTGCTTATGTAAACCATCATATCATCAGCAAACAGTGAAAGTTTGACCTCTTCTTTTCCAATTTGTATCCTCTTGATCTCTTTTGGTGTCTTATTGCTCTAGCTAGGACCTCAAGAACTATATTGACTAGATATGGAGAGAGTGGACAACCTTGTCTTGGAATCACTGAGAGTTTCTCTCCATTTAGTTTGATGTTGGTGGTTGATTTGTTGTATATTGCCTTTATTATGTTTAGGTATGTTCCTTATATCCCTACTCTCTCCAAGACCTCAACATAAAGCCAGCCATACTGAAGCTCGTGGAAGATAAAGTAAGAAATACACGTGAAAGTATTGGCACAGGAGATCACTTCCTAAATATAACCCCAGAAGCACAGACACAGAGAAAAACAATTAATAAATGGGACCTCCTAATTCTTAAAAGCTTCCTTAAAGCAAAGGACATGGTCAACAAGACAAAATGACAGCCTACAGAATGGGAAAAGATCTTTACTAACCCCACATCAGACAGAGGTAGCATCTCCAAAGTATACAAAGAAACTCAAGAAACTGGTCATCAATAGAACAGATAATTCAATAAAAAAAATGGAGTGCATACCTAAACAGAGAACTCTCAACAGAGGAATCTAAGACAGCTGAAAGACACTTAAGAAAATGTTCAACATCCTTAGCCATCAGAGAAAAGCAAATCAAAACAACTCTGAGATTCCATCTTACACCTGTAAGAATGGCCAAGATCAAAAACACTGATGACAACTTATGTGGGAAAAAGGAAACACTTCTGCATTGCTGGTAGAAATGCAAGGTGGTACAGCCCCTTTGGATGTCAGTGTGGCCATTTCTCAGAAAATTAAGAAACAACCTTCCTCAAGACCCAATAATATAGGGCTGGAGAGATGGCTCAGTGGTTAAGAGCACTGGCTGCTCTTCCAGAGGTCCTGAGTTCAGTTACCAGCAACCACATGGTGGCTCACAACCATCTGTAATGAGATCTGGCTCCCTCCTCTGGTGTGTGGGCATACATGGAGACAGAATGTTGTATACATAATAAATAAATAAATCTAAAATTTTTTTTTAAAAAGACCCAATAATACCACTTTTGGGTATATATACAAAGGATTCTCAATTGTTCCAAAAGGATATGTGCTAAACTATGTTCACAGCAGCATTGTTTGTCATAGCCAGAACCTGGAAACAACTTAAATGCCCCTTGACCAAAGAATGGATTAGGAAAATGTGGTACATTTACACAATGGAGTACTACACAGCAGAAAAAAATAACAACATCTTGAATTTTGCAAGAAAATGGATGGAGCTAGAAAAGCGTTATTTTGAGTGAGGTAACCCACACACAGAAAGACAATTATCACATGTACTCACTCATTGGTGGTTTTTAAACATAAAGCAAAGAAAACTACAATCTCAGAGAACTTAGACAACAATGAGGATACCAAGAGAAACTTACATAGATCTAATCTATATGGGAAGTAGAAAAAGACAAGATCTCCTGAGAAAATTGTGAACATGGGGAACTTGGGGGAGGGTTGAAGGGCGGAGGGGAGAGGCAAGGAGGGAGCAGATAAAAATGTAGACCTCAATCAATATCAATTTAAAAAAGATGCCCTGGTCATGGTGCTTTATTGTAGTAATAGAAATGTAACTAAGAGAACAACTGAAGGAGAAAGTAGACCTTGCCTCCACTCTTGGGTGAAAGCTTGGATTCTTGATAAACACATTTTTAATTCTAATCCTTTCCCACATTGAAGATTAAGGAATGGACTGTCTTGCCAGGTGGATGTAATGATCAGATGAGGCCATGAAAAATTTTCAAGAAATGTCTATCAGAAATGGTCGATCCTGCCCACTATCCCCATCTCTTGAGAACCAACAAAGACTGTCTTTAACAGTTTATATTATCTAAGGTTTGTGGGTTCCATGAGCTGAAAATGCGGGGGCAGACAACAAAGCTAGTAGAAACTCTTCTTAGCTGAGAAACATAACTTCTCACGCACACTTTTCTCGGCTTCTTCTTAAAGTGCAGCCATGAACAAAGACATCCGAGGTTTCCTTTCTCTCCCTGTGATCACTGGTTTTCTTCTTTTTAGGGGAAAGATTCTTGGAGAATGGCTGTACATTCCAGTTTCCGTTCTTTCAATTACCTCTGCAAGAATACCTCCCCACTATCACTCCATTGACTTGATTAAAGTTAAGCCTACTAAATAACATTGTCTTAACTGCTGGATTCAGGCTCTGACTGTGGAAATCAGTAAGCACCCTCATTCCTTTGAATGTCTCTCTACACACATTCTGTGTACCCTGACTTGCTTTTCCCTACTCTGCTAAGAGTTTGCTTTTTCCAGTTTCTTGCTTACAGTTTTGCTTCCAGAAATTTTATTCTGGTGGATGTGTACTTCTTAATGTTCAAGCCTATATTTTCAAATGTTACCTAAATGTTGATGAGTCTCAAATTTGTAATTTCACTGTTAACCCAGCTGTTAGCTGTTCCCTGATTCCACTCTCATTTTCCTTTATAGTATTAGAATTGTTAGCTTGCCGTGTGGCTATTAAGGATGAATGTGTCGCTGGGGAGATGGCTTGGCAGCGGAGAGTGTTTATTGCTTTGACAGAGAAGCCAGGTTCTCAGCACCTATATTAGGCAGTTCACAACAGACTGGAACTCCAGTTCCATGGGATCTGATGCCCTTCAGTCCACAGGGCACTTATATGTATGTAGACTGGTTAAACTAATGCAGCCTCACACATCCATTTAAATACAACCTTTTTAAAATAAAGAAAAAGACATTTTATCAGCACTCTTTTGTTCCAGTTCAGTGGAGACATATTAGGTAAACACTGAAAACCTCCTAAAGAAGCAGACATGCCTGACCCTGTCTTCCCATTGTACCCACGTGTTTCCTACTACTGTGAAACTTAACTGTTACCTTCCTGAACTCTAAGTCAGGACCACACAAGGTAAAACAGCAAAAGACTTCAGTATTTTTTCTTTAGATGAGTAGTGGCCTAATTACATGAATCATATCACTGCTGTTTAACCTATACCGTAAAGCTGGGCTGGGGCAATGTCTGCTAATTTTAAATATACTCTTCAATAAATATTTCAAGTGTGTCTTGAAGCTCAGCCCCTTCCCTCACCTCCATTACTTTTACTTCTTTGGTCTTATGGCCGCTTTCCTCACAACAACCCTGTACTACTCACTTACATTTTCTCTCTTCTTTTTCTCCCTCTTTTCTTCCCTCCCTCTCTCCCTCTCTCCTTTCCTCCCTCCCTACCACTCTTTCTTTCCTCTCCTTCTCTCTTTCCCTCCCTCCCTCCCTCCCTCCCTTCCTTCCTTTCTTACACGTTTGGCTATAACCTGCAGAACAGTGTAAAACATTAAAAATACCAGCATCTCTCTATGAATATTCAGATCCTGTCTATAATAGTATGCAAGAAAATGTTTATAAAGTGTATTCACTTTGAACAATTCTGCCGGAAATCTAGACTGAGCTTACACATCCCTATTCGCCCTCAGGCTGCTTGTGAGGAAACCATGCTTTGTCTTGATAAATTAGTTTTTTTTTAACTGTCTGAAATTCAGGTTATTAAAACAAATTTAAATTATTAGTGAATCAATGTACCATCACTCTTTATTTTCTTTAAGAATCAGCCATTACTTGCGCAAGCAGATCTATTTGCAAAAACTCAAAGTAGATATTATTCTTAGAGTTGGGAAAATGACACAAACTCTTAACTGATTATATAGGCAGTGCAAGAAACTTCTATTTAAAAATTAAATTATTTAAAAATTTATACATGTGTCTGCTTCTGTGTGGGTCTGTGCACCAGGTGCCCAAAGTGGCCAGAAGTATTGAATCCCCTTGGAGCTGGAATTATAGGCAGTTGAAATCCATTGATATGGGTGCTGAGAATTGAACTCTGTTCTTCCAGAAGGGCAATATGTGCACCTAATCACTGAGCCATATCTCCATTCCAGAGTCTTCTATTTATAACACATAGGAAAACAATATGCTACAATTCCCACAACTAAATTTTACATCTCATCTAATTTTAAGTGTCCAACTCTGAGGCAAAAATATTCCTCCTGTGACACCTGGTTTGCACTCCACTTTCATCTTTCCAAAATTATGGCTGATGCTAGACATGGCAGTCACACATGAATCGATCCTATAGGTGTCACATTTCACATGGGTGTTCATACAGTGGAAGCCAAATTAGAATATGTGACCCAGTCCTATTCCAAGTAATGTTAGTGGAGGTTCTTGGATTCTGAGTATTTGAAATGGCATCCACTTTATTAAGTCTGAAGGAAAACTAAAGGAAGTTGAACTGTATAAATCACATGAGGATGATTTTGTGATTCATTCCAGTCAACCTGGAATGGAGTTCAATATGAGATTCTTCATATTCTTTGTGCCTGGGGTCCATATGTTTACAAACAGGACTTTTTCCCCGAAACAGAACCATTCAGACCATTTTGTGATACGAGAAATGCAGTGTGGGTTTCTTGTAGCTCTGACACGTGTTGCCTTTTTTACAGCGTGCAAAGATAGCTGTTCACATAATATGCCTCCTAATACTCCCAGCCACAAATGCATTAGCTCTCAGACAAGCACCACGCTATCATCAATGAGATGCCACAAAATAAGACATGTTCTAATATCGCTTTGAAAAGCATTGCTTTGTGCCTTCAGTGCCGAGAACAAGCAAACGCCTCTGCCTATGCTTTCAATCAGCTGCTGTATTATTCAGAGAAGTAGTTGACAGTGAAAGCGCCTTGTGAGCAGTGTATTCAGGAAGGATAAGAAACATAAAGAATATGAGTCTCAGGTAGGTGGACGGGTTGATAGGGTAGCACCAGGGGCCTGCTATTTTCTCAGACACAGTTGTAAGAGCTCTATTATGCCATAGAACAATGGTTTTCAAAGATTTATGACAATCCTATGTTTTAGCAGAGATAAATTAATTACTAAATTGATTTACAAAACCCTTCCCTGTAGTCTTACTTGAAGGCAGATCCCGCATTTTGGGGATATAAAAACAGTCCCTAAAATGCTTCAGCTTATCTTCCTCATCCAAGCGGAGAGCTACTCTCTCATCTGTCGGGTGGCATCGAAGTTCAGCTGCGATGCGCTGTACTGCGTCAGCCGGGAGCTCAAGAGGCGAGGGCTCCATCACAAGCTGATATCTGAGAAGGAAATAAAATGATGAAACAATATAACCACCGTCACTTTTCTGGGGAGTATTATCCCTTTTCGAGATTTTAAACTCAAATTCCCATTTTTGCAGTTTCAGAAACAATGGAATCATAGCCAGGAGTGGTGGTACATACCTATCATCTTGGAATTGGAAGGCTGAGGTAGGAGAATAACTGAGAGAGAAACACAATCTTAGGCTACATCATGAGGATGGGCTACGTCCTGAAACCTACCCCGACCCCAATCAAACAAACAGAAATGGCCAGAGATAGGGGACCGAGAGTAAAGGCCCTTGCTGCCAATCCTGAAAACCTAAGTTCCATCCCTGTAACTTAGATGGTGGAAGGACAGTGTAATTACTCGCTTTAAACCTCACCCTAAGATTTTGTTATAGATAAAATAACAACAGTAGTAACTTAGAAATGTTTGAACTTAGAAATATTACGCTAGGTGTGGTGGCACAACAGGGAGGCAGGGGCAAATCTCTGTGGGTTTTTGGTCAACCTGGATTGCAGAGAGATTTCCAGCCCAGCCAGGGATACACGGTGATAACTTCTCTAAATAAACAAAATCAAAAATGGTTAAGATTAAAGAAGAATTTTTTGTTGCTACTGTTGCTAATGTTGCTGGGTTTTTTTTGATGTCTGTCGTGTATGTATGTATGTAAGCATGCATATGCTTCTGTGTGTATGTGCATGTGATTTGTGCATTGCAAATCTGTGTGTGTGCATTCGGAAACTGAACATCAGTGTTGGTACTGTCTTCACACACTTAGTCTTACATTCCTAGCGCAGGTGCTCTCACTGAACCTGGAGCTCACCCATAGCTTAGGCTGGCATCCCAGTGAGGTCCAGGGATCTGTTAGTCTCTATCCTCCCCTTCATCCTGGGGTTACAAATGCCTGTTGCTGCGCCTAAATTTTCCTGCAGGTGCTGGAGAGCTGAAATAAACTTGTAGAGCAGATAGTTTCCTGACTGAGGCATCTCCCTTACAGTCCTCCTTCCATCATTTTTTCAATTTTAGGATTTATTTATTTTTATTTTGTGAACATGATTGTTCACCTACATATATGTATATGCGCCCTATGTGTGCAGTGTCCAGAGAGGCCTGAGGAAGGAATCCGATTATTGGCACTGGAGTTAGAGGCAGTTGTTAGCTGTGTGGGTGCTGGGAAGCAAAGCCAGGTTCTGTTATAAAAAAAAAAAAAAAAAAAAAAAAAAAAAACCAAGTAGTTTTGGTGACTGAGCCATTTCCCTATCCCTTATTCCATTCTTATCCAAAAAAAAAAAGGCCACAAATTTATTGTTTCATCTCATTCTAGCTAGCTACTTCACTAAGCTGTGACAATGAAGATATTTTTTTTTAAGTAGAGACACCTAATTCTCCATATAACAACATTTTAAATTTATGGATAACTTAAACGTTAACAAGAGTTTTTAGCATGCAAATTATATTACTGGAGAGGAAAGTTCTCTCTGAATCTCACCTTTGTCTTCATATGATACCAGAGTAACTTAACCACCTACTGCTTCTTGATCACCTCAGAGCAAACAGGATTCCGTGGTGGTTTTTGAAACCGCATTCTATTTCTAACCATCTAGAACTCTTTCGTGTTTGGGGATGTGCGATGAACCTTTCTGAGGGACGACTGGAGGTTTATTATTAATTTATTTTTCTGAAATTTACTTCTCTAATTAATATACTATATATATAAAATGTATATCGGTGGTGTGGAAGGTCCTTCTGTCTATGTGTTGTTTCTATTGGTTAATGAATAAAGAAAACTGCCTTGGTGTAGCATTATGGCCTACTACACATTGGACGTGGTTCTGTAACATGAGGGCTGGGCTCGTTGGGGTTTCTGTCCCGCCCAGTCCCCCAGCCCTTTAGTCCCAGAGAAAACCACCCAGAGTCTGCATTAATTATAAACTGATTGGCCCATTAGCTCAGGCTTCTTATTCGCTCTCATAATTTATATTAACCCATTATTCTTATCTATGTTAGCCACATAGCTCGGTACCTTTCTCGGCAGGGCAGGTCACATTCTGCTTCTTCAGTGTCTGGGCAGGAATCAGGAGCAATGGGCTTCCTCCTTCCCAGAATTCTCCTTTTCTCATCGCCCTGCCTATACTTACTGCCTGGCCAATCAGCGTTTATTTAAAACAGTATTGATAAAATACAGACTCTCCTGCACTACTTTGGCCTGATAGGATAGAATTTAGATAGGCAATAAAGACTAAACTGAATGCTGGGATAAAGAAGGGCAGAGTCAGAAAGACACTATGGAGCCACCGCCAGAGTCAGACATGGCAGAACTTTGATGGTAAGCCATGACCTCATGGTGATATACAAATTAATAGAAATGGGTTAAATTAAGATGTAAGAGTTAGCCAATAAGAAGCTAGAGCTAATGGGCCAATCAGTGATTTAATGAATACAGTTTCTGTGTGGTTATTTCAGGGCTAAGTTAGCTGGGCAGGTGGGAAAAACAAGCAGGCCCTCCTCCTACATATGGGGATAACTCTGTGCCACTGAGCATGTGCAGATATCAGAGGAAAATTGTTAGGATTTGGTTCTCTCTTTGCGCTGTGGGTCAGGGTATTGAACTCGAGACATCCAGCTGTGTAGCAAGCAGTTTTACTAATTGAGCTATCAATATCACTGGCCTGAAAATGGAGGTTTAATTGCATGTTTTAACTCCACTCATTTGTTGGTTTATTGATTTACATTTCCCCTAAATTTTAGTTCTTTGAAGTTGAATAAGAAAGAAATTAAAGATAACCAGGCCTCCTTAGACTCCCTTGATTTCCACATAGTCATTCTGTAAGCATCATCCACTTAGGCCTTTTAAGACATAAACTTGCCAAGCTCCCTTCATGTGGCTCCTGACACTGGTGGGAAGGTAGGGTAGATGGCTGTAGGTGCCAATTCCTGCACTGTTGACATTTTGTGGCAGAAAAGGAGAGTAAATGCCATAGTAAATGTTGTAGATAGTTTTAAAAACTAAGGAGACAGAATAATGAGATGGTTTAGGTGATCAACATCAGGGTGACCCTATGCATTTGTCTTGATGAATATCTCAACTTGAAGAAAGTATTTCAGAACTTAAAGGTCCCGGATAGGAGCTTACCTCAGACTGGTCAACGAATACCCTGTAGGATTGAAGGGGAAATAGAGTGACAAAAGCAGGGGCAGATGTTAGTCATGGAAAACTTCTGTGACTGAAAAAGGCTTTGGGATACTTATTGACTAGCAAACGTACTTATTCGGCACAACACTGGCTATACAAATTTGCATTAAATGAAAATCACTATGTTCTGTGAGGAATTATAAGAATTGAACAGGGAGCTGGTGAGATGGCAAAGCGGGTGGAAGTACTTCCTGCATAAGTCTTTCAACCTGAGTTTGATTCTGAGAGCCCGGATGGGATGACGCACATCTGTAATCCAGTGCTCCTGCTCTAACATGGAGGTGGAAACAGGAGAGCTACCCAGAATTCCCTGGGACTACTAGCCTAGAATATAAGCCTGGTAGAAACAATAAGAAAGCCCCTGAGTCAACAGCATGAAAGGACCAAACTGACTCCCAAAGTTTTCCTCTGACGGTTAGGTGTCCACCATGGCACCCCCCCCCACACACAGGAACATGCACATGACCTTACTTATACTAGTAATAACATAATTTTTAAAGATGTTATAGGATTGAGAAAAGAGAAGATTGTGAGTTCATGACATATTTGCTAAGAAAAACATAGACTGGATGGCAACTGTTTCTCTTGCATAGAAGACAGAGTCTTACATAGAAAACATTCAATTCCACATCCTTGGGCATCCAGAGAGTGATGCAACTATGGCCACTGCAAACTGAATCTGCAATGAAGAGCAAGTGTGACATTTGTTTTTCATCTTATACTAAGAAGAATGTAGAATGGGTTTTTTTTTTCCCACAAAACTGGCATGGAAGAAGCTTTGCAGTTGCATTTCATCTTCCATCCTTCCTTTTCTACTTAATCCTAACTAGAACACAGGTTATTCAGGCACATGTGTGGATGATAAAGACAGAATATTCTTGTTGCACCTGCAACTTGATTTGAAATTGCTTCCTCCTGGGCTACCTTCTGATAAAGAAAGCTAGAATAAGTGCTGTGAAACAATCCTTTTGTATACTATGAATATGTGTTACTCTCACTGGCTAAAAAAATAGCTGATTGGCCAATAGCCAGGCAAAAAAAAAGTATAGGCAGGGTGATCAAACTGATGGTACAGGGAGAAACGAGATGCTAAGAAGCAAGATGAACATGCCATTGTACATGGAGAAGACACTACATTTTCATTTCCCAGCTACAACGTCCTGAATAATCACACAGAAACTCTGTTAATTACAACACTGTTGGACAAATAGCTCTGGAATATTTCTAGTTAGCTCTTACATCTCAAATTATTCCATTTCTATTAGTCTATGTATTACCATGTTGCCATGGTGTTACATCATTTTCTACATGTTCTATTTTCTTGTCAGCTGGCTGGCGTCTACCTAACTCCACCTACTCTTTCTATATATCTCTGTTTGAATTTTATGCCTGGCTTTACTCTGCTAAGCCATTGGCCAAAACAGCTTTATTCATTAACCAATAAAAGCAACACACATACAGAAAGACATCCCAAATTATACCTAACAAAGGTACTGCTACCTTGCAGACCATAAATAAGAAATATGGGTTCAATTAAAATGTAGGGTGTAGCTAGTAATAAGCCTGAGCTATTGGCTGAGCATTTACAATTAATATAGACCTCTGTGTGGTCATTTGGAAGCAGCTCACTGGACGGGAAAACTCCACCTACAAATAGATATGACTGTGCCTCATTTGGTCTGACCTTGACACATTTGGTTTGACCTTGCCTAAACACTTAATCATGCATGGGTGTCTGTGGATGATTTGCTGTAACTCTACTGAAGCAGTGGCCATAGTATTTAGCTGAGCATAACATCAAACTCTTCCAGGAGCTTGAACTGGGAGAGACACTGATTAGTCCAGGTAGAAACAGGATCATGAATTTCAAAGAATCAGAGGGAAACTGTGAAATACTGGGGCTCCAGAGCATAGGGTCAGAAGAGACTCATTTTTATGTTCACAGTGAAACAAGTATTGATTATTAAAACATGGAAAGTGTGCCGTGACGCTAGCAGCAAAAAAGGTCACTGAGCCGAGCAGTTGTGGCTAAACAGTGAAGGCTGGGAACAAATACAGGCTGGTCCTGTGTGGAATGTCACAGAACGCTTCGATACACTGAGCTCTGTAAAGCTGTTGACGGCCGTTCTTTGTCCTTTCTGTTTTGTGTGTCCTTAACACAGACCTGTTGCAGGGAGTTCTTACAGGCTCTGTTAAAGTCTATTCTACTAGCACCGTACTGTGTTTATTTTCTCATGATGGTTACCCCATTGCTAAGCAATGTTGCTTATGTATGCAGGCTTTCCCCTAAAGGTAAAATGACAGCTGAATAGGAGAAGCCAAACAAACAGCTCAGTGAATTATGTGACATGAGGAATGACCTGTTCCCGGGAGAAGCAACCCTCTCCCACTCTGACATAGGAAGACCAATTAGAGAAACACCGTTAGTGAAATTCGGAGACAAGAGTTTGCCTTATGTTGGCATTTTAACTGGAGTGCTGGCACGTTATATTTCTTTGGGAGATGTGAGTTCTGAGGGAGAGGGTCTTTCAATTCTAAGATGAATTTGCTGTCATATCCAAACAGCACCCCACTATCCTCACAGGAGCATCTGTTAACACTGCTGACATCTTCTGTGGCCACAATTTAACCTTGCTCTCACTCCTCCAGCCTGTGAAAGGCTGGCGCAATACTCCTAAATGAAACTGGGAATGTTTGCTCAGGCCTGCGGTCTCAGCACCATGGAGGCCGAGGCCTACCTTGAAATCAACATCACCCTGGGCCAGATAGTGAGTCCCAGGCCAGCTTGCACTATATCAGAAGACCGTGCCTCAGACAACAGCAATCTAAAAACCGTCTTCCTGGTTATTTATACATATTTCAATGTACAGAAACTCTTTATGAGAAAACAACATGCAAGAATTTGTTTGAGTAAATGTAGAGACTTTCTAAGTGTGCAAAAAAATGACAGTTATTCAACCATCAATTCAAGGAATGTTTACCAGTAGAGCATCTACTACGACTTGGGCATACATCTCTGAAAACTAATGCTGCTGACCTTGTGATCAAGCATGCGAACAATAAAAGTGAATCATGTTGGGCATGGTGGCACATATCTGTTATCACAGTAACCTTACCGGGGAATAGACTGAGGATCACAAGTTCTAGGCCAGCCCTGACTATATAGCCAGATCCTATCCAAAAACAAGCAAGAAAAGTATTCGTATGCTTGCACCTACATCTAGTTAGTCCTAGTAAGGTGGAGTTACTTACCTTGACCTTGAAGCCAAAGACTGACAATAGATGAAAAATGAACTCTGAGGCCAATACAATGTTTATCATCTAGTGTGGCCGAGAATGTAGGGCAAACTGGGCTTCTCTTGAAAAGTCGTGGAGTAAGACCCACAGAGAAAAATCCGTGGAGAGATAAAACCCTCTGCACAGGGCAGCCTACTATTTCTTTGTATCCTGTTTCTTGAGACTTACAATCAATGATTTAGTTTATTATCGTTTTCTCTTGTCAAGTCCACATAAAGTCTACACACCAGCATAGCCTATATGTGAAATTATTTCCTCTTAAAAAAAAATACTAGGAGACAGAGCGTCAGGAGGCAGCAGAAGCTTAGCTGGAGCTGTGACTCTCCTTCCCGCATACTGAGGTTACAGATTCATGACTTAATTTCTTTATTTTAATATCTATTTTCTTCTGGCCAAAGTGTGGCTGTTTCCGCTTCTGGGCTTTTGTACCTAAGGCAGGAGCAGATTCCGAACAGGAGTTTCTTCACTGAAATTAGGTCTTCTTCTGGGTTACCCTTCTATGCACAGCTCCAACAGGCTGAGATGCTCATCCAAGGCCTTCTCCTCGAGAGAGCACTTGATTACTTCACACTAATTGCTGCTTAATTCTGCATTCATACCACCAGCTAAGACAATTAGTGTTTCAAAACATCATTTTATGCCTTGTTTAGGGTTATCATTGCCAAGTAAATTGACATGATTTGTTTGAAAATGAAGACATTAGATCCCAGTTTTTCATAACTGCCAAATTTCATATTTCATTTATTGAGCATGGTTTAATTTTGCAGAGGTAGACAAACATGTCAGGTGCTGGCTTGCAAGTCATCTGAACACACTTTTGTCATTGTTATATAAAATAAAGTTCAATTTAACTTTTCCCAAAAGACTGTGGTTAGCATCAAGTCACATTCATAAGGTATTTCCATAACAGCTTTAAATATCAATGTGGTTTGATGGAAATTGATTCTTTCCTCAGTGACACACTTGAAGTTTTGAAAATCGTATCCCGATGGTTTTATTTATGTAGCTAAATTTTCACAGTTGAAGGGCTTGACTTACTAAAAGCTGCACATTTGTTAAGAATCACAGATTTACGACTTTCTGATTCTACTGTCCTAAGGTTAACCAGTAAATAAATTACCCAGCACTCAGTAGTTAATGGTTACACAACAAAGAGTCAGTCTAACCCTGGAGTGAGGAAATTTGACCTGGATACTAAGATCAAAGTTTAGAAGCTGGTATAGATACATTCATAGAAAGCTGTCCTCCACTGGGAAAGTAAAAGGTTTATATACAGGTGCACAAAGCCCACTTCTGTAGGACTCTCATTGAGGATGAGATGACTTCACAGTACGACAAGCAGAGCCGGACAGTATAAGACTTGAGCTTGTTTTACTTTTGCTTGAGTTTGCGTTTGTTTCCAAGTTCCTAAAGTAGTGAACATTGGAACAGGAACTGTATACCAAACACAGAAAAGAAAAAAAAAAATGAGTCGACTTTCTATTTTTAGGCAAACGCTGTAGAAAATGAAAGGGGAAGAAACTCCACTCCAAAAGAGACACTTTCACTTCTGTAAATGTGAATGTGACCAACGGCAGCACAGGATGAAAATACAAAAGCAGAAACCAGAAAGCTCATTTAAACATGCCTTTCCTCATCTGGACTTGCTCTACTGACCCATATAAACTAAAGTTTAGTAGATGAACTGCAATGTGTTATCTCGCTGTGCTGTTTAGATCTCTTCTCTATGCTGGGTATGGAGATGCAGGAGGTCATGGCACAAAAAGCAGAAACAATGGGGAAAAATCTCTAATGGGTTGCACTATATTAGCAGAGAAGAACCACTTGGAAAAGGACAAGAGAAGCGAATGGACATTTCTGTGTAGAGCCACGCCATGTCCTCTCTGCTTACCCGCTCAGTCCTGCCCAGGGCCCTCAGCTTCCACTGTCTTCTCCGGGGATGCCTTCTAGCCAGCCAGACTTTAAGAACTGATCAGACTCCACCCTGCTGGGGAATCTGCTGTCAACTCTGCTCCTCCCACCCTGTTTGACCAGGTTGCAAATTTCTAGCCACTGGCAAGAACTAAGCAAAATGCTGCTGCTCCCCCTGTAGGTGGCCAAACACCTGGCTCTGTGAGGGCTTCTTGTGGGGCACCCTTGTCAACTCTAGCCAAGAAGAGATCAGAGGCTTCCTTGACCTCTGCTTATCTCTGCTATGATTACTATGTCAGAGAACTGATCTCCAAAAATCTGCATTTATTTTTCACTTTGTGCTCTGGAATATTCTAAGCGCTGCAGAAATGCCCTCTTTCAACTCTGGACACATTTCTCCTGGATTTTAAGATACTGACCCCAGTGTTAAATTTGACTGCAGGATTTTGGACTTATAATGAATAATGAGACTCCTCACCTGACTCAAAAGGAAATATAAAAATTTGAATCTAATTGAGAAATTTAAAATATTGTAGTATATTTATTTTCTATCATTTAGTGTCTTGTGATGTCAGAATTTTAGAAGATTTGATCTCCACAGAGAGAGAGCCATACTCCCTTATTATTCAGTATGGAGAGATGTATAATGACAGTTTTATATATTTTTTTTTAAATGCTGCAAGATCCCCAGTGGCAGTAGGCAACAGAAATGCTGTAGGTCCCAAATGGTGATAGTAGCGGACCCTGTGAGCAGCCAGTCACAGGCAGAGACAGCTGCCGGTCCCAAGCAGTGGATGGTCCCAGGCAGGGAGACACATGACAGGCGGGCAGGAGACAGAGACATGGATAGACATGACATGCAGAGTGAGGTTGAATATTTATTCAGGGGGTTGTGGAGGAGAAAAGGTGAAGGGGGACAGAGAGAGAGAGAGAAAGAGAGAGAGAGAGAGAGAGAGAGAGAGAGAGAGAAGAGAAAGAGACAGAGAAAGGGGGAAGCGGAGAAGTGGGGAGAGAGGCAGAAGTGAAGCTGCCTCTCTAAGAGGAAGATGGAAAAGAGAGCGAGCTCAGGTCAGAAGCTGAAGATCAGCCTGCCTCAGCTGATGGGGGAGGAAGTGGGCATGGCTTGTCTCTTAAAGAGACAGAAAACCATAACAGACAGGCCAAAGGCTTTCTCTCAGCTATTTGGTAGAATCTTTGAGTGGTAACTGTAGTGCTCTTAGACAGAGCTGCTGAGGCCCGCCGTCCCTCACCACTCAAACTGCTCTTTTGCTGGCACACCTTAGTTTCTTGTATTCCATCCATTCACTTTACCCTACTGGTTTTATTTAATAATTTAAATTATTTGCCAGTTCCCTTAAATGTTCAGTATTAGGAAACTATCATTGTATTTAATTGATAAAAGCAGTCTTGATAGGCACGAGCTGTTTTGGTATGGAAAGTTGGAACAGGAAAACCCTGTTGTCTTGACTGGAGGTCTTAGTTGTTACTAGGTAACCTGATACTAAGAGCACCCATAGTCAGAAGTTATAGCCCATTCATTGACAAGGCAAAGTAATGGAGCTACAGCTGTTCTAAGTGGTGGTAATCTTGTGACATCGAGCAAGCCATACCTCATAAATGTTGTCATTGATGAGATCCGTCTAAGTTAAGAAATGTTTTCTTCTAATTTGTACCTTTATGCCAACCAATCTTTGTTTCTGACACTTGACTCCTCATTCCATAAAAGGCCATTTCCTTGTTCCCATGTCTACTGTCTTGACATGTGTAGTCTCTTGGATTCACAAATGCTGAGAATTTTGGTTGGCTGTGAGCTCATGAACTACCACATCTGAGATACGACCTTGTTACACACACATTGATGTCTTGATGTATAGGCAATAATATGAAGTATTGACATATCCATCCATCTATCCATACGCCAATCCATCTTTCCATATATCTATCATGTATCTCCTATCATATCTATCTATATATCCACCTATCATCAGTCCATCATACATCTATCTTTATGTCATCTACCTATCATTAGTCTGTCTATCTGTCTGTCTATTGTCTATCTTCTAACCCCAAATATCATTATACGGAGGGCTTTGTTTTGTAGTTTGAGTCTATTCAGTGACATACAATTTGCCTTCACTGAATATTTTATAACATTTCTTTCTTTTCTATCTACCCCCATGCTTTTCTTGCCTGACCCATCCATCTCGAACTGGAAGTTCTACTGTATTTTTGCACACACTAGGCACTTTCCATTTCTGCCTCGTGAATCCATTTTAGGAACAAAAGTGTCATTTTCCTCTGGCAAGTCTCATGCTTCCTCCTTCCCTATTACATTCCCCTCATGAAAAATGACACCTTTACAAGGCTTTTCACTCATTTTCTTTCCCTTCTGTTTCTGCCTATTCATAGGTAAGAAATTTGAAAATTTTTTACCTCCTTCTTCTCGAAGTACAGACGTACATGTATTCTGGACTTGGCTAAAGCAGTTTAGTGTTTTTCAGACTTTCCAGCAAGCCCCCCTCTGCTTCCGGAGACTGGAACAAAGATTATAAGAGACCTGACCTATGGTAACAAGAGACCTGATCTAGAGTAACAACTATAATTTCCAAATCTCTCATTATCAACTGCCTTCTCATTACGTACAGACAGGCATACATAGTAACATTGCTTCATCTAATTTTCTCCTAGAGTCTTCACTCTCTTCTTCTTCCTCTGTTTAAAATGGCTTTTCTGATTCACTGTTTATTTCCGAGTTGTTTTTTAAACCTTTTGCAAGATTGTAAGGCAAATTAGGATTAGAGTACATGCTTAACATGCTTGAGGACATGAATTCAATCCACAAATTTCAAATTATTTTGCACAGATCATGCTCATAAGTGACATTTTAACTGAATTTGTATGTATTCTAAAAGATATTTTTGTTGTTGAAATGACTAAATATTATCTTATATCATGCTAAAATAGCTTTTCGCCATAATTTGTAGATGAAGATCCACTTTCTTCTAGGTGCAGGTTAAAATGAGAAATTTAAACTGGCTTTCTTCCTTTTGCCTACAGTTTTATGTTTGAAGTGCATGGTACAGTTCATGAAGGCTTAAGGATAGGCTTATATTCAATCATTTTCATTATCTGTCTACTTGGAAAATAAGTATGTACTTCCAATAAAATGGTTTGGAATTCCTTTCAAAATGATTGAGTCCTAAATAGCATAGCATTTCCCACCCATGCCTGAACTCGACAGTACTCTGCTGATTCAACAGTTGGCACAAGTGACAACATCTGATGATTAGCTGTAACAAAGCTTAGAATCAAATGGGGGAGTCTCACTAAGGGATTATCTACAATGGGTTGACCTGTGGGCATGTTTGTGGAGTACTGCCTTATATCAATTGCTGTAGGAAGACTCAGACCTCCATGAGTGGAATCATTCCTTAGGTAGGGATGTTGAATTGTATGTAAGAGTAGATAAACTGAACTGAGTGTAAGCAAGCAAGCAAACCGAGATTCATGAATTTATTTTGCTCTACTCTTTGACTGAGGGTATGAGTTGAATAGCTTTTTCTAGTTCCTGACTTCACTCCACCATAAGAAACTGTAATGTGGAATTTTAAGTCTAATAAAGACCCTTTCTTCTAAGTTGCTTATAGTCAAGGTATTTTATTAGAAATGAAACTAAGACAAGATCTTCTCATAATGTTTTATACTCTGATGATGTTTCATTTTAGTGTCCTCTTAACTGTCTAAGACCAAGATGATACTTGTTTATAAAGCATAGCAGGACCTTCAAAGATCTTGCCATACTCTGTAAAAATGTCTTATAACCTTGGGTGACTTAAGGATCTTGAAGAAGAATGAAAAAGAGGCTAAGGGAGTCTTAAAGAAAGTACCCCCTGTGAAGAGAAAAAGACAGTGTCAGAAAACAGAAGGCATTTGAATAAATAGCTCAGTACCAGAGGAAAGCTAGATCTTTCCACCTTCTATTAAGCAAGGAGTCTCCCGAAATCCCTGAACCATAAAGGCTATTGTTCATGCTGTTGACTGCATGCTGGAGCCAGATGTTAACACCACATTGCTGAAGACACCCCTTACTTTGGCTGTGTGACATGGAGAAATATGATTGAGTTGGGAGCTCTTTTCATGCTGCCTGGCTTTTATAATGTTAGAATGCCACCAAGTGCTATTCACTTGGATTAAGATCTTTTTCATGAGAATGAACCTAAATCCTGTACTGTAATCCAGAACAAAAGCCCATGGCTACAGCAGTCATAGACTCCAGTATGAACACACCTGTAGAGTACTTTTTCCATACTCATAGATCCCTGCTGTTGCCAGCTTCTGTCATGGAGGGAAACTTCATGGTGGAAGTATTGATGACAAGGGCTTATGTACCCTGGCTGCTTATTACAAACATACACATCCAATCAATTTTGATGTGTAGCAATAATGTGATTATTGGGACCTATCATCCAGATCCTAAAGGAACATTTTGAAAATACATACTGTCTACTACCAGTGTCTATATCAGGGATGCTGCTGCAATTGTCAACGTTAGCTGCTTGTTGGAAACTGATGTAGAGACTGGCCTGCATCAAATATTTTCCATTCATTTAAAAAATACTGATTCCCTTCAAAAAAAATAATAGTGTAATGAGGGGACAATGCTTCCATGTGAATCTAAAGTCACAGCATCTTCTTTCCCTGGAGGATTTCTCCATCTTTCCCTCATGTATTTGCATGGACATTTGAATGAACAAATGTCCAAGAGGATTATGTCTTAGTCCTTCAAATTTCTACATGTTTGAAAGAAAATAGGTCCTAAATGATTCAGTCTGACTTTAGCACATCCCCTTAGATTAAAGCAGAAAATCTGCAATCTGTGGATCAAGAGATTTTTATAAGTTCCTATCTTTCCAAGTTCGAGAATATTGAGGGTAAATTGATCAGATTAACAACACAAGTTTAGACCCCGGCAATCCCTTCTATAAACTGGCATAGCTCAATTGAGATTGGACAGGTAGAAACAAAATTCTGTATCATATAAAAATGAAAGCAATGTTTGGTTTTATGCACACAAAAACTGATGGGAAAGGTGGTAACAGAAAGAGATCTAAATAAGCCTGGACTCTCAGCTGTTTGCTGTTGCTGTAGTAAAAGAGCATCCTAAAAGCAACTTAAGGAAGAAAGGGTTTATTGTGACTTACGGTCTAGGAGGGCTTGAATCTGTAATGGCAGAGAAGTCATGGCAGCAGGTGTAAGGATCCTACAAGTGACATTTTTGCGTGCACATGGTGAGCAGAGAGATACAGACAGGCAGACACACAGACAGACAGAGTGAAAGAGAACAGGCGGTAGGGCGATACAGCAAATCCTTTCCCTAGTGTGCATTTCTAAATGTCCCACAATCTTTCTAAACAATTTGACCAACTGGAGACCAACTGTTCAAATACATGAGCCTATATGGGACATTTTCTCATTTAAATTTCTCATTTAAATAGTTGGTGATCTTTAATGTTAGTACTTTGTAATGTAGAATGTTTTCTACGTAGAGTTGAAGTCAACAGATTGGGCCCATACAATTCTTGTCAGGGATAACGAAACAATATTGACATTCAACACACTTTTATCAAATGGAAGGAAAGAAAGTCTCAGATAAAGACAGTTTCCATGATGAAATAACACTGTGAATGTTTTAACTCATGGAAGAGGGAGAGGTTGCATATTTTTACCTCTTGGTTCATATACTTTGGTTACCATGAACCAGAGAAGGGTCCTTGAATATGGGAAGTTCAGAGACCTGCCTGGGTTATCACCAGGAAAATTTCATTTTGCCTATAGTAGCAAGAACACTTACAATGCATTGTTTTTGATTCCATAGGTTTGGCTCTTAGAGAATTCAATTTTCTTATGGTATAAACTGGACCACATAAAAGCAACAAAGACATGGATTTCACTGCATTATGAACTCCAATTCAGAATGGCTTCTTTATCTGTCTCTGTTTCTGCGTCTGTTTCTGCCTTGGTCTATCTCTCTCTTCCCATTTTTGGATTTTTGAGACGGTTTTGTTATGCTGCCCAAGTTGGGCTCAAATTTGTAATCGCCTGTCTCACACTTTTGGATAATGGCGTCATAACCATAAGCCAACACACCCAATAAAAAGCATGAGTTTTCAGTTGGGAAGCCACTGGATAAATTGCTCTCAAATCTCTCAAATATTTCTGTTCCAAAAATGATACAAATTTTGTGTGGTAGCAGTTAGCTTTTCACTCACTGTTAGTGAATATTGGTCACACAATTCTCTTCTATCAACCTAGTTATTTCTTTCCTATTCTTTGTTTAAACATAATTTCTTTTTTTAAAAGGTGTTTTGCTCATTTTATATACCAGCCACAATTTCCCCTTCCATCTCTCCTCCCACTCCCCTCTACTCCCTGGCCCACCCCCATCCACTCCTCCAAAAAGGTAATACTTCCCATGGGGAGTCTACAAACCTGGTACATTCAATTGAGGCAGGATCAAGCCCCTCCCACCTGCATCAAGGCTGAGCAAAGCACCCCATTAAAGGGAAGGCTCTTCAAAAAGCCAGTTCATGTACCAGAAATAGATCCTGATCCCACTGCCAGGGGCTTCTCAACCAGACCAAGCTACAAAACTCTCTCCCACATGCAGAGGGCAGAGTTCAGTTCCATGCAGGCTCCACTGCTGTCTTTCTAGAATTCATGAGTTCCCACAAACATGGTTCAGCTCTTTGTAGATTTTCTCATCTTTATCTTGACCCTCCCCACTTGCTAATATTATCTCTTCTCATTCTATCTGCATGGCCTCCAAAAGCTCAGCCTAGTGCTTGGCTGTATATCATTGCATCTGCTTCCATCAGTTTATAGATGAAGGCTCCATGATGACAGTTAGGGTAGTCACCAAACTGATTACAGGCATTCTCTCCACTATTGCTAGGAGTCTTAGATGAGGTCATTCTTTTGGGTTCCTGGGAGTTTCCCTAACACCAGGTTTCTCCCTGACCCCATGATGGTTCTCTCTATCAAGCTATCTCTTTCATTGCTTTCCTCCTCCATTCATTCCCCAGCTTTAACATCCCTTCCCTCATGTTCTCCTCCCTCATCTTCTCCCCTCTATGTCCTCGCCCCTAACTCCAGTTTACCTAGATCTCATCTATTTTCCCTTCACCCGGTGACCCATCCATTCCTCTTAGGGTCCTCCTTGTTTCCTAGTCTCTCTAATGCTGTTATGTCTAGTTTCCACTTATGAGTGAGTACATACCCATGTTTGTCCTTCTGAGTTTGGGTTACTTTACTCAGGATGGCATTTTCTAGTTCTATCCATTTGCTTGCAAGTTTCATGAGATCATTGTTTCCTTTACCACTGACTAATTAATACTCCATCATGTAAATGCACATTTTCTCTGTCCATTCTTTGGTTGAGGGACAACTAGGTTGTTTCCAGGTTCTGGCTATTACAAATAATGGTGCTATGAACATAGCTGAGCAAGTGTCCATGTGGTATGATGCAGTATCTTTTGGGTATATGCCCAATGATGGAGCCCACTTTAGTAGGAATCATCAGGGGACTTGGGAGGGGGGCAGGAGGTTAAAGAAAATGGCAGATTAAGAGAAACAGAGATAGAAAATACAGAATAGACTAGGAGCACTGAAGGTGAATACCAACTAGTTCCGAGTTTATTTCTCAGCCAACATATATACTAGTTACAGGCAAAAGGCAAACCAAAGAGCAGTACAATAAACTAAACATTCCCTGCACTGTTTTGGGGAGGAAGCTCAAGCAGGTGCATTATGTCATGCAAGAATTCAGCTAGGAAGCAGCTTCTAATCTCTAACAAGGAGTGCCTCTGGCTGAAAATCACAAGCCCAAATTTTAATAGAATAATGTGCAGGGCAAATTTGGGCTAAAATGCTCTTTCCTATGGGCTTATACAGAAGTTATTCACAGCCTTCAAAGCTACAGGACAAAGCAGAACAGGCAAGCTTGAACTCAAATGATTTAAAAGTCAGTATTGACTCCAGATGGAGACTGAATCACATGTACTTTACCACAGTCCAAGAGTGATATTGTTGGATCTTGGGGTAGAGTGATCTCCAATTTTCATAGAAATCACCTGTATAGACATAATTATAATGCAGACAATTTCCATTTGTTATTTCTGGTGTTGAGGATCAAACCCATGGCCTTAGTTGTCTTAGGAAAGCACCTTACAAGTGAGCGATAGTCTAGGCTCCATCTTTCATTTTCTCGGGACTTTGAGTGCTTCTTTAAAACCTACTTACTGTGCTTTCTTTGATTCATTATCATACACTTGAGAGCATACACTTAACATATCCACCCCTTACCCCCACATTGATTAGAAGAAGAACTCAAAATACAGGCAAGTCCCCAGGCATCCCTAGCCTTGCTGGCATAGGAAGGGACTTTTGGGTCTGGATAATTGCTATTGCATACAAACAGAGCAGTCACAACTAGCTCATTTCCTGTCTTGTTTTCATAGGTTCTCTTCTAACACAGCAATTTACATAGCTTATGCTTTGCTTCTTTCAAATTATGTTTATCTGTCATGTTCATCTAACAAATTATTTGCAATTACTCCATTACATGAAGACCTCTAATTTCTACTCTGCTTGAAAGAATGGACATTTGGATTCATTTCTCTTAGATGTGATCATTGATTAATGTTTTCCCCTCATACTAATAAATAGCTAGTCATGGTGTTATAAATATTGAATGAATAAAATAACGTTAATACAGAACAAAAATGTCATCAGGAAATATTTTCAGGAGGATTTGTTTCTAGCTTCTTTCTGAAATTCTTGACAAAGATCATAGAATCAACATCTTACCATCCTTTATGGTAAATGTGGATCTCTTAATGTTCTGTGAACTTCCCACTGCCTTCAGGGAAGTTATGGATATTATAGATATACATGAAAGGAACGAGATATTTGTTTCATGCATTCAGAAACTTAGTCACATCACTTTAGGTCTGTGACAGGTAGAGCACTGTGTTGGAACATATGGCAAAAGAATGAATCACGGGATACCTGGCAATGTGGGAGAGGAAAAAGGATGGGGCTAGGGTCCTGAGAGACACTGAAGTACACACTCTCAATGACCTAGTCACTCAGTTTATGCTCCATGTGCACAAGTTCATACCTTTTCCTGGCAACATCAAGTGACACATTCTTGGGTCATAGTTAAGATCCAAACCACCCACTTGCTTGGACGAAGTGCTGGGCATTTTATTTATCCGATTCCATTTCCACTCAAGTATATACTTATTTCTTTTAGATAATACCCTAGCATAATTCCCTCTTTCAGTAATTTCTCTAACAATATAAAGTTGCTGTAATCCATATATTAGCTTTTCTTAAACACAAATGGAATTATATATAAGGGGGAAAATATCTTTGTTCAGTGGTCTTTGAAAAAGATACAGTTCTTGACATGACATGCAGAGCTCTTAAGATTTGCCCTGTGCTGAGCTCTGGGTCCCATTTTGTGCCTTTTCTGCTGTGGGTGAGAAGAGCTCCTTTAAATTCTCTGTGAGAATTTGACACTCAAACCCCCTGTCACCTCTCTGCCTTCCCTTACATGTGGTTACTTACTCCTGTCCATGCTATTCTTTTCTCTCTTACTACTCTTTTAAAAAAAAAGAAAGCCAACTTCAGTCTCAATTTTAACTCCAAGGTCTCCCCTTCTACTACAATCAGAGGTGTATTCTTCCCCCTCTTTTATATCGCTCCTCACAATGTTTTATTTAACTGTCTGGTTTTGTTCTGAGAGAGGTGAGATATCCAGGAGTCATGAAAGGATTTATCTTCCCAGTATGCCCCAATCCTTTTTGTTATTGTTAAAGCAGAAAATCAATATGGTTCAAGATTAGCACCAAGTGACCCAGTTTTTCTATTGGGAGATGACTTAGCTAGCTTGGATCACTGTGGACAAAGCAAATTGCTGCTGCATTTCCTCCATGGCCACAGTGACTGCAATTTCTTAGGATAATACTTGATCTGTGTACTTTCTTCTCCAGTCTTATGTCTTCTTCCGGTGTTTAGAGAGGAGTTGGAGTTTTTTTTTCTTTTACCCCCATCTGTATGGTATGTGCTCATTTATGTAAGTATGTGAACGGACATTTGCATACGAGAGGCACATGTAGACATGTGAGGATGTGGAGGCCAAATTAATATATGAAATCTTCCTAGATCATGCTTTCATGTCATTATTTGAGGTCTGGCCTCTTAAACAAACCCAGAGCTCTCTGAAAAGGATTTGTGGGATCTTTAGCCGGTTAGCACAAATGGTCCTCTGTCCACCATCCGGGTCTGGAATTATGAGCAGGTCACCACACTCACACAGCATTTAAACACGCTCTGGTATCTGAGCCTGGGTACTCTTGGTTGCACAGAAAGTGTTTAAATGCTTAGCCATCTGCCCAGTCTCAGAATGGAGTTTAGAGATCGCTCCCTAGCTTATTTAGCTTCCTAGAAACTCCTGGTGAAATAGGCTTCAATGGGTTGTCATGGACCACCTCACCTGCCTTGGGACACTCAGAGCAATTAGCAATGCCCTCTCCACCCCTAGGATCCCTGCATCTGTGTCTTAAGGCTGGTTAGCAACTCTCCTTATACTTTGTGATTGAAATTAGAGTTATGGCCCATTTTAGTTATTTAGGACTAAGCTTTGGATGTGCT
Organism: Microtus oregoni; assembly: GCF_018167655.1. NCBI lineage: Eukaryota > Metazoa > Chordata > Mammalia > Rodentia > Cricetidae > Microtus > Microtus oregoni. The sequence continues at coordinate 3,329,723 of NW_024543084.1, forward strand.
AGGAAGGTATTTTACCACTGTAAATTTCCAGAGGTGTTGCTAGGATTTATAGACAGTATGTTGCTTATATCATCCAGGCTAGACTTGAATTTGCCATCTTCCTGCCTTGGCCTCCTGAGTAGCTTCACTTCTAGCTGTTGTAATAAAGGGAAATGCCTTCTGTGTTTTTTAAAGACGTTTTCATAGTTGCTGTTGCTTTTAAAGAGAAGGCAAAGAGCCGGGCGGTGGTGGCGCAGGCCTTTAATCCCAGCACTCGGGAGGCAGAGGCAGGCGGATCTCTGTGAGTTTGAGACCAGCCTGGTCTACAAGAGCTAGTTCCAGGACAGGCTCCAAAACCACAGAGAAACCCTGTCTCGAAAAACCAAAAAAATAAAAAAATAAATAAAAAATAAATAAAAAGAGAAGGCAAAGGTTAAACCTTTAGTGTGCCCCTTTAACCACAAATTCCTCTGAATCACTCACATACCCCTTCCCAGCCATGTTGCAATGATGTTCTAGGCAAATTCAAACTGCCTGCTCTGCTGACAGGCTCTGTACCTGCTCGTACTACTTCCTTCACTGTGCAAAGCCCAGGCCAATCTATATTCTAGCACTACTCTGCTGACTCTCTTCAATTCTATCTCTATGTTCCTCTTTTGGAATCAAGGTTTTCACCTTTGGTTTTGTCTTTGGAGCACTTTTTTATTGTTCTTCATAGCAGAGTCTCCTTTGAATGTTACAGGTATTTATGGTCATTTCTACTGTTTGAATGTACCTAAATTTCTTATGTTAAAACTTAAACTTCTAGATGATGGCACTGAGTTAGGTCTCTGAAAAGGCGAGTGGGCCACAGGGACGTTGGGTCTTGACTCAGATGAATGCCTAAACAAAGGGAGTTCAGAGAGTACCTTTTTTGTCCACTCGGGCCTGCGAGGGCACATCAGTCTCCTCTTCCTTTCCAGGGATGGTAGAGAGGCAAGGCAAGCTCTTACTATACATACTCTGATGCTGTTGGCATTGCCATTCTCAACCCCAGAGCTGTGAGAAATATGAAAAGACTCCTGGTGGAGTAGGTATTTTCCATGACAGACTGAACTGGACTGTATGATCTATGTGGACTGCATAAGTTCTATACATTTGAAGGAAAAAAAGAGATCATGAATTTGAGAGAAAGCAAAAGGGCAAAATATACGGGAGTAGTTGGAGGGAGGAAAAGGGGGTGGGAAGATAATATAAATATATTTTAATTACAAAAACTAAAAGAAATAGTTTTTTTCAAATGCCCTTCCCAAATATGTAATCAGCTTTGAGGTAGGCAATGGTAGAAGCTGGATTGTACAGGACTATTCTGTTAAGGACTCAGAAGACAAAAAAAATGTGGTGAGAGTCTTATTATCCTTGAATAATAGTGCATGAGTAATTGTGCTCATAATAGTGAAATAATACAAACAGTGAAGACAGTCCTAGGATCTCAGATACAAATAAAAACACAGTGTTAGAAACTTGATAAGAGGCCATTTTCATGTTAACAGGGCAAAACTGTGACCAAATAGTGCCTATGTCCTATAGGTGCTAAAAGAGGAAATGGACGAGCGATGAAATTTGAAGTTTTGGCAGTAGGAATCTCTGAGCAGTTTTGAAGGTTCCCTTGTTTGTATGGCTTCCCTTGGCTGCTTGCTGGAAAGCGTGAGAGGCAAGACATGAATTAAAGATGCAATTTCTAGTCAAAGGGGATGTAGAACCAAAAGATTAAGAAAATGTTCAGGCTCATCAGCTGATAAATAATGAAGAGAAGCGTTCATATGGGAGAAACAAGGGCATCAACTGAATATTTAATAAAGATTTAGTATAGTTATAATGCAGGCAGAAGCTGTTTATCAAGATAATCGAAGGATGACCTCCAAAGCATATTGCCATGTTGCAAACCACTACCACCTAGAGGCCAAGAAATCTAGGACTTGGGGACAGAATGGTTTTAGTAAGGAATTTAAGGAAATCGTGAGATCCTGGGGTTTGTTATACACCTTAAACCTTTATATCCTGAATTTGAATGCAATGTTTATTAATTGTCATAGTTATAACTTAGATGGTCCAGAAGAAGCCTTTTGGAATATTGAAGCCATAAATATGGCTCATGTCCATGAGAAGCTTACTCAGTCTGTATTTATGAAAAAGGCACAAACTCTGGAGGAGATGCTACCTCCACCTGATTTCAAAGGATGCTCCAAGGGGTTTACGGAACTAGACAGAGAGCTGCCACACAGGTAGGCCATTGCTCAGCCTCCCCACCACGGCAATGTCTAGAGACGCCAAGGGAACAGGCTCCATAACTGCTTAACCACTAAGTGCAGTGCCATTCTGAGAGAGCTGCAGAGCTTCAACTCCAAAGAAGATACTGTGGAGGCTCAGCCTGCAGAAAATGCAGTATCAGTGCCCACTTAGTTCATTAGCAATATAATACCTGCACTGGTGAATTATAGAACATAGAAGCTCAGATTTTTCTTAAATTCTATATCTTTTGTAATTAATGGACTGATTTTAATTAGCATACGGCATATTAGTTCTCATTATGATACTGTCAAATGAAATTTCTTGCAGTTATTCTTTCGTCTCATCTGCCTCACCCTCCTTTGAACTTCTGTCTTCCAGTTCTCTTCCAGTTTTTAGTTGTGTGGTGATTTTGATGAGGATTTTCCCCCAAATAGGTTTGCATGTGTGAACCACCGGTCTCAGGTTGATGGTGGGGATTGCGGAGGTTGTAGAACCTGTAGGAGTAGGAGCCTTGCTGGAGGATTTGGGAGTTTAGAACCTTGTTCTACTTCTAGTTTGCTCTCTCTGCCTCATGTTTGAGCTTGAATATGGAATTTTTAAACTACACTCCTGTTGTCACATCCCCTGCTCCCAATTATGGGATCTCCCTCTAAAATGCCGAGCACAAATAAACCCTTTCTTTCATGAGTTGATTTTGTCCATGGTGATTTATCGCAGCAACAAGTGACTAATGCAAGTCATATATGTGTGTGCATACATAAGATATATATGAGAGATATTAAATGTTAGGATTTCATATGAGAGATATTATATGCTTTTTATCTTTCTAAGCCTAGGTCACCACTTTTAATGTAAGTAAGATGCTGATCTTCCTTTTACTGTGAATTTCATAACTTTATTTTTCTCCACAGAAAAATTCTATTGTATATATGAACCACATTTTTACCATCTATTTAACTCTCAACAGACATCTAAACTATCCATCCTTACAATGAATCTTTTAAAACTACTTACTGATGATTCAACTTTCTTGTTTATCTTTATTCTTTGGAAGGTTCACACAACTATAAACATTTTGATCATATGCACCCATTACCTTCCTCAAATTCTTTCTGGTTCCCTGTTATCCTGTTTCCTTCCCAATAACACAACTTCTTTTCTACTGTTATTAATAACTCCCAGAATACTGTTAGTGCTACCCATGTGTTCATGGTTCCACGCCCATCTACAAGAGTATGATAAACCTATCAATAACACTTTCCCCAAGATGAGTGACATGCACTCAGCAGCCACCAACCACAAATAGCACTGTTGTCATGGGTAAAGTTACAGGTAGTCTCCCTATCTATGGCAGAATTTTGCCTGGGGTGATCTTGTGCAGATAAACACAGCCACTGTGATTCTGAGTGCAGAAATCAGCATTTTATCGATGCCTCTTTCCACTCTGTTCCTTACATTCCTTCTTTCCCCTCTTTCATGTCATTCCTCAAGCCTTCTCTGATGGGATATTGATACAGATGACCCATTTGCAATAGAACCCTCATTGTTATCTATACTTGGCACTTTGACAAGTGTGAATCTCTGCATTGGTCCACTGCCAAAAGAATCTTTTCAGACCCGTATTGAGAGCAGCACAAATCTATGGGTAGATACATAAAAACACAGACTGTAGTTGGAGAGCATGGTCATTTAACAAAACAGCAGTAGGTTTCCCCTTGGGCCTATTATCTTCACAGTCATGGGTTTTGTACTCGAATTATATAGCAGGCATGAAATCACTCCTTTGGAGCAGTCCTCGTATTCAACCAGAAAGTGGTTGATTATCTCCATAAATACCATGCCATGATTCTACCAGTAGGCACATTTTGCCATCAAGCTAGTATTATATCATTCAGAGTCCACTTCTGAGTATCAATATTGATCAATGCTTTGCTCCTCCAGCAGAGTATGTAGCAGGTTTTGGCACCAGGTAAACTAGCAAGCAGGGAGAGAATTGCCTGGCAAGTTTAAGGTTGATTTCTCTGTCTTGCAATCAAAATGAGTTGTGGCTTCAGCAGTAGGATATCACCAATTAGTGATGAGGGTCAACCAAGGGCTGCAGTGGTATGTTATTCGTATTTTGATAAATGAATCTTGCCTGAGGGCCAGAGGCAAAGCCAAAGATGTCAGGTAATTGAAAGACCCTACAGACCCCCTCCTCAAAACCCGCAGCTAGCATGCTCCCGGGGGAATGTCCTGTTTGCTTAAAAAAAAAAAATTCTCTGGATCAGCAGCCAGCCTGCTCTCATAAGAACATCCCATGTGCTTGAGAGAGCAGGATGTCTATGAGACAGGAAGACTGCATTCATTGCAGGATGTCAATAAGATAGGACATCAACAAAGCAGGTTGACTGCAAAACAGGATATCTATGAGATAGGAACAGTCATGCCCCCTGCCTCATTCTGATAACCACGCTTTTGCTTCTGTAAACTTGCTTTTTGTTCTTCCCTATCAAAAGCCCGCTCTCCAGTTGGAAGGCACGCAAGTCCTCCGAAAGACTTTGCCGCCCGCAGGTACCTGTGTTTACTCAATAAACCTCTTGCTAATTTTATCCTGTGGTCTGGACTCAGAGTGTCCTGGTTCTGGGGACTTCATTGGAGGAAAACGTCCTCTCTGAGGGTCTTTCAGTAATAGTGATACACAACATTAAAATCCCAAGATTTGAGAGACAGAGTCAGATGGAGGAGAGAGAGGCTAAGGCTGGAAAGTATGTTGTCATCCTGTTATGGTAGAGCTAAGGCTTCTCTATTGGCTTGGCTGCTTTGCTTTTCTAGCTTTTAGGATGAACTTCAATTTCTGCCACTGGGATTTTTAATGTTTGTGACACAAATAGCAGCAACCTGTTTTGTTTTGGGCATTTCTATGAACTGCATGGCCAATAACACATATTGGGGGTATCTTATGCCTGTCCCTGAGATCTTCTTTCAAAGGGTCATTATCTTCTTGAGTCCACACTTGAAGAATATTTCTGATCAAGTTCTATATATATGTTAGAATCACACACACATGCATGTATGTATGTATGTATGTATGTATGTATGGTGTATGTGTCTTTACCCTAAAAACTGTTGGATTTCAAAATAGCTTCTTCTTGTGGACTAAACTTTGGCCAATCTAACTCTTCTTCCCTTCCCAATCCCCATATTTCACTTAAAGCTCAAATTACAGAAATATTTGCTAGATGCACATCTAACATAAGATAAGATTAATGTCTAGCATTTAAAAAGAACTAAAAGAAAATAACTTCAGGAAAACAAAGAATCTAATTAAAATGTTAAACTAACAAAATAACAACAAAAAGAGATTTCAAAGCATGAAACACAAAGGTTTGCAAACACTTTTAAACTTCTATCTATCTATCTATCTATCTATCTATCTGTCTATATATTTATCTATCTCCTATATATCTACACACACACACACACACACACACACACACACACACACACACACAATCTTTAACCATGAGGGAAATGCAGAATAAACCTACTTTTAGATTTGTTCTTACCCCATGCAGAATGACCAAAATCAGAACTACAAACGACAGCAAATGGTGATGTGGAGGTAGGAAAAACAGACCCCCTGCCATGCCTGTTAGCTGGGTGATAAACTAGATAAATTAAGGGAACCAATGTAGAAACCAGTCTGGTGGTTTCTAATATATACACACATACACATATACATATGACATAGAATTGCCATATCACCTAGCTATATCACTCTGGGCATATTCCCAAAATATTTTGTATCTTACTGTAAGGATACATGTGTAGCGGCGTGAATAAATGCATGCAGATATTAAAGAATATATACAACTTTAATGATTAAATAAACTTACATAACCGAGGTTCCTGCATAGCACAGGAGGCAGGAAAGAAAGGGCCGAGCCTCCTCCTGCAGTGCACCTGATTTATCCCTATGCATTCGCCCGAGGCAAACCTGCTCCCTAAAGGGGCTGGCTTAACCCTACATACATGCATATCCATGCTTGTAGAAGTTCAATTCAAAATACCTAAGAGCTGGAATCAACCAAGCTGTCCATCAACAAATGAATGGATCAAGAAAACATGATACATGTACAGAATGGAATATTACTATCTGTAAAAATAAAAACAAATTTACATGTAAATGGATGAAACTGAAAAAAATTATACTGAGTGAGGTCACCCTGACACAATAATACAAATGGTGCCTTCTCTCTTTCATATATAGATCATAGCTTAAAATCTTTTGCTTTGTATGTTTAACCTGGAGTAAATGTGGAAACAAGAGCACTAGAAATGGGTCACTTTGGGAAGAGATAACATAAGGGAGAAGATAAAAAAATAAAGGAAAAACACTAGGGGTTTGAATGTTAGAGCATATAGAGGGTAGGAGATAGAAAATGGATTGTTGGCAGAAAGCTTAACCAAAACCTATAGTCTTCCAACTCAAGAAAAAAGTTCAACTATAGAGAATAATAGAGCATATCCATTGATAACAATCTGTTGGTTTTATTAGCCAAATTGTTGATTGGTAGCTCTTTTATTAAGTTTTCAAAAAAATCATATATTTTGCTTATGTGTATGACTGTGTACCGTGTCTTCTCTAGCTAAGACTTTGAGCATTGTATTGAATAATGGTGGTGGAAATGGATATCCTTACTTCATTCTATATTTTAGATCAAATGTTCTCCTTTCTCTTGCACTAAGATTCATTATTTGCCTTTGTGGGCTTTGCTCTTACTTGGGAGCCTTTTTATACCCTTTCTTTAAAACTATGTTTCATAGAGTGTGAATGCTTATCCTACGCTTGGAAGTACTTAATCTGTTCGAGTTTACAGAATTACAGCTAGAGTAAGTAAATTTGCCTCATGATGTCTCCTACCTTAAGTTTCCCTCACATCTGATTTAGATGACTCCAAAGACACAGGTTTTAAGTTGATCTTGGTTCAAATTATTGGGATAGAGTGAATCTAGTTTATATGTGAGAAAGACGTGGGCATTGTGGGGTCAAGGGAAGAATTAATTGTTTGAATCCTGGTGCCTTCCTGCATTCATGCTTTGAAATTTTATCTGGATGACGATGGTATTGGGAGGTGGGGTATTTAGATGAGTCAGTCATGGATTGATCGACAGCCTGATACATGAGGCTTGGAGACCTCCACCATCTCTTAGTGAGTACATCTACAGGATGTCAGTATACATAAGATGAATCTTTTGCCTTCACTTCCCTCTGCCATGTGACAATACAACATTCCCCTTCCTCTTCTGAGGATGAAGAAACGGGATATTATCTTTGCAGAATTTTCCGGCATTTGTCTTAACTGTTATCTTAGATAACCGAGACAGAAGAACTGTGGGAAGCCATTTTTAAAATTATTTATAAATAATCAACTCCATTTTGTTGGATCTCTGTGTACTGACTAGGGCAGTTACCATCTTTTCATAATGTTTCATGTTCAGAGGAGATTTTTCTTTTACTCTACCACCTTTTAAACCTTTTAAATAGAAAATAAATCAAATATAATGTGATTTGGGTTAAAATTTTAAATTATACTTATTGTTCCTGAATTGCCTTTATTAATAAGGATTATTCTATTATGTCAATTATTTAAATATGTTAGGATATCACAAACTGCAAATAAACATGTGGTAATGAAATCAAGTTGGGCAGGATGCCATGCACCTAAAGTACCAGATGCTGTGTTACCTGAAGCAGAAGGATCTCTTAAGATAACGAATTCAAAGTTAGCCTGACAACAGCCAAGCAAGCAAGCAAGCAAGCAAGCAAGCCAGCAAGCAAACCAATAAACAGAAAACACTACTGAACCAAGAGACTGTGTATCTGTGTATCATCTCAACCTGGTATGAATAATGAACATGGGGTCTCAAAGAACAAAGGAGTGGGAACAAATCAATTAGATAACAAAGAAGAAAATTATTTCCTGAAAATTAAATATACTTTTAAAACATTGATTTTAAATCTTTTAATAGCCAAGGATTTGAATGAATAAGTCTTCAAGTAGAAGATTATGTGAAAATATTATCATTGGTCTCAAAAGTTTGTTTCTTTTTAAAGTTTCAGTATAAAAATAATTCATAGAAAGTATGACTGAGATAATCTTATTTTAATTAAAGCAAGCAAGCAAAAAGATCCACCATGAACACAAGTCTTGAAAGAACCGTCACATCCACTGTAATGCCTACCAAGATTAAACTGAGATTGTAGAGTCACTATGAAAATATTTTACTTTTACTTTCTTTCTTCATCATTATACAAAATTCATGCCTTCACAAGCAAAGTTGTCTCTATTATGAGTAATCATGGTACTAGGGAAGCACACACACTTACCCATACAGACTGAGAACCAGTCCTTTCCCTCCCATGCTCACACAAAATTGGGCTTGTATTTTCAATTAACGAGGTGCTGTTAAAGCTTATTCTTTTCCACTTTGCCCCTCAGTTTAACAAAGTCTATGTCTAGTAAATGAGTCTCACTCTTGATTTTTGGGTCAGGCCTAGTGTATATTTTTCTGCTATCTCATGAGCTCTTTAACTTGCTCACAGTATAATTACAGCACAAAGCAATGGAAGGAACACTTTGTGTTCTGTTTGTGAGATTTGAGTCTATTGACATATGATTTATAGAACAGTGAGCTATGGAATATGACTTTCTTAATAACCCCCAAACCATAAGAGCATACCTGTAATGCTCATTTGATTAGATCAAAGGATTAGCTCAGCTTGGAAGGTCTTAATTACGCACAACTCCTAAGTACATAATACCTGGTAAGCTCCTTGATTAAGGAATTGAAATTATTGGTTAACATTGTGAATGTCCAGAGTGAATCTTAAAGGATTCAAGAAGAGAACTTTATGTTTGTCTTTGATCTATTAGAACTCTAGATTATGTGATTAGAATTGAGTCATTCATAGTAATTTGAATTACATTTCCATGGATATTCCAAGAGTTAATGATTATTCTTTGAGGAGGGGAGAATGTTCCAGAAAAGAATGGATGATGTCCCCTATTGCTATTCTCTTCTTACTTCGGTATGACAGCCACTACTACTTGAACTTACACCATGTTTTGTTCTGTGCCAGGATGTCATCTATCGCTCTCTGAGTAGTGTACATAGACACTAATTTTAAGGGATGAAATGTTTTGACCAGCTTAAGATTCACTGTAGCCAGTGTTGAATAAAATGTGTATTATATTAACCTGATGAGGCAAACAAGCATAAACTGCTTCCCAGTACTCCTTGCCAGTGAAGAAGTTGATTCCATATCTTGAGAAAGGACACTGGAGTGGACATTGACTAAACACTAAGCAAGTTGGTTTAATGATCAAGTTTTCATAACTTCTGCAATACTCCCACTGTCAAGAAATTTATTTAGTAATATAAGGTAAAAGTTTCTACTAAGAGAAAATGCCATGTACTTTTAAAAACATTTGAATGGCCGAATTTTTCACATTTAGCTCTATTGTCTAGTATCTATAGTAAAATTTTGAGGAAAACATTTGCCTCATGAATCTATGAATGATTCTATTCACTTCTATAAATTCTGTAGGACTTTCTCTTCTCTTATAGATTGGCTATCCTTCAGAGAGAATATCTGAAACAAAGTAGACTTTGCCTTTTTGTAGTACCTGCTTCAAAATATTTTGATGTGTTGGGTGATAAATCATAGAGGAGTAGGTACAAGAATGGTCAAGATGAAAGCGCCTTGTTTTGAAAATATAGATTCAGCAGGTACCATTTCAGATGCCTCCATCAGCAGCAGGTCAGAGGAGTAGAGCAGAATTGCAGGTCAGCTGAGAAAGAGGGTCTCTGTCCCACACTGATAGGAGGAGCAGGTTTATGTGAACACAAGGCTTTTCATTTCCCAGGAATATCCCCTCATCTATCATCACAGCATCCACTCTGAATGGCAAGTGTCTAGTCTGAGATATGATCTGAGAGGAAATGGATATAACAATATATTTATATTGAGATTAAAATTAAAATTTCTAAATGGACATATTTATATACAAGAAATAGACCACTGAAATTAAAAACAGATCAGTAAATGACAAGTATGAATAAAATTCTCACTTCATGTATAATATTGTACTAGTTAGCATCTTATATTTATTATCTGTTTAAATAATTAGTAAAAACTATTATTTTTATTTTAAAAAGTAGGAAATCATTAGATTGAATTAACATGAGTGAGAGGTTAGAAGCAACATCTAAAACTTTTTTAGAGTTTTTTTTCTTAATTTATTACTTTAAAAAAATACCAATCCAAATTCCTACTCCCTCCCTTCCTCTCACCCCCCCTCTCACCTTCCCACCCTTCCTTCCTCCAATCCTAAGAGAGGGCAAGGCACCCTGCCCTGTGGAAAGTCCAAGGTGTTCCCTACTACATCTAGGTTGAGCAAGGTATATATCCAAAGAGAATAGGATCCCAAAAAGCCAGTACATGCAATAGAGACAAATCCCAGTGCCAGTCAGTGGCCCCTCAGTCTGCCCCAACTGTCAACCACATTCATGCTCTTTCACTCCCAGTCCAGTGGGGGTTGGTGAGCTCCCATTAGCTCAGGCAAACTGCTTCAGTATGTGAAGCCCTCACGGTCTTGACCTCCTTGCTCATATTCTCTCTCCTTCCATTCTTCAACTGGGCTTTGGGAGACCAGTCTAGTCCTCCCATGTGGGTCTCTGCTTCTGTTTCCATCTGTTGTTGGACAAAGGTACTGTGGAGATATTTAAGATAATCTACAGGACAAGGTCAGTTCAGGCACCCTCTCCTCTAATGCTTAGGGTCTTAGCTGGGGTCATTCTTGTAGATATATGCCTTTTAAAGAGGAGGACAAAGACTTTAGTAGTCACATAAGTGTGCATAAAAGGCATTTTAAAATTTCTATAAATCAATAATGCTCATAAAAATTAAAAATTCTAATAACTTCTAGAGCAAGAACGAAAATGGGAAGCTATTCACTTTGGTTCAGGAAACCCATCATTTTGAAATTTAGAAGTTTTAAAATATATTGAAATAAAGTAGGGACAAATGGTATGACTTAGCAATTTTTAGCAGGTCTTATTTAGCAATATCTTATTCTTTCTTGTCTCTTCCTGCTTCCTACCTTCAGTAAGGTACTGTTACACTTCTCTACTATGAAGTTCTACTACAAATGGAACCTTGCATACCACAGTCAAAACAAATTCTTCTATTACCCTGTTCTCCCAGGACTTTAGGTGTTCCCAATAAAGGTTGTATTGCCTAGCGAATAGACCTACCATATTCCACACATCCTCTCTGGAGCCCAAGAAAATCTGCTTCTTTAAATGGTGAGAATAAAATTTATTTCCACTGCCCACAGAGGACTCCTGCTGCTTAGGGCCCACTGAGAGATGAGGAACCTGAGCTAGTTGCTTGCTTTATTGCTTGTTTTATAAAAGAATATCAGCTTTCAGTTACTAAATACGATTTCTGAGATAAATACATTGATAAGGGAAAGGTTTATTTTCCATAATATTTTTAAAAGGTTTTGGTGCCTGGCCTATCAGCACCATGGCTTTTAAGCCTATGGGGAGTCAGTATCCCACACACAGATAGCACAGGAGAGCACAATGCTCACCAAATGATGGTCACTGAAGAAGAGGAAAGAGAAGAAGCTGGAGGTCCTTTGAAGGCAAGCTTCCCATTTTTAGTAGGTCACACCCTTTCAATGTTCTCTAATATCCAGATAGCATTGTAGGGTGGGGAGCAAGCCTTGGCACATAGGTTTTTGGGATGTGAAGATGCTTAGAATTCAAGATACAGGACTAGAGAAATGTCTTCATGTGTAAGACTGCTTACTGCTACTGCAGAGGACACAGATTCAGTTCTTAGCCTCCATGTGTCAGCTCACTACTGCCTGCCATACCAGTTCCAGGAAATCTGAGACCCTCTTTTGGACACCACGGGCTCTCAAATGTGATCATCATATAGACAAGCAAGTACACTCACATGCACATAAACAATTAGAAAATCCAAACTCTTTCTCCCTCCCTTCCTTCTTCCCTCCCTCCGTCCCTCCTTCCCTCCGTCCCTCCCCCCCTCCCTCCCTCCTTCCCTTCCTCCCCTTCTCATCTCCTTATCCATGTTGCTCCATCCCTCTGTCTCTCTGTGTGTACAACCTTAAGTTATATACATATATGTATATATGTATATCTGAAGTTACATGTGTATAATATACCATACATAGCCACAATTCTATATTAACCACGACAGATGTATTTAAAATACAGCAAATTGATACTACCCAATATGCCAGGCTTAGATTTCTTTGATTGAAAAACTGCTAATACAAATGCTTGTGTACAGACATTTAAACTGTGGCCATTTTGCTTATTTCAAGGGCAGTCTCTTGAACATCTATAAGCATGATCTCCACACCCAGGGATTATGATGATTATAGAGAAAGCTGTAGATAAGTCCTCCATAGTTCACAACCTAAAATGATTCACGCATTTGCTTTATAGCCTGAAGACTTACAAGATAACTTTATTTAACATTTAGAGCGTATTGTTTAAGATTATTTTTGTCTTAGTAATTCACCTTGTTCACTTTCAAATTTTTATTTTTCCCCTATATTCAAAGCACATTTAAAGGCATCTATAGATAAAATCACAATAAGCCTGCACCAATGTCACAAAAGGCAAAACTGCATAGATATAAAAAAATCCCTGCTTCAGTTTATGTAAATCTGCTTCTTTAAAAGCCAGATTTGTTACAAACACTGTAATATTTTATAGAACTCTCATTACTGGTAGAAAATGAGTCTTACAGAACAAGAAAATGAAACTCAAATGTATAACCTCTTTGCATCCATCTTAAATATAACATTTTTTTCTTAAAAGAAAACAATTTACATTTAAAATGCATAAGCATTGACTACACATGCAGAGATGAAGCATCTCCTTTTTTGCACCCTGAAGAGCGGCATTGAAGTGCTTTCTAATCTGTATTACTATCTATTATCCTGAGCTTGCATGAATGCTATTTTTGCAATGTCATTTTAAAAATTAAATGATTATAATATAGCTCCAGCACATGCTGGATCTCAAACTCAATATCATAAGTATGCCTCTCTATCTCTGAAAGAATTTTAGAATTTTAAAACCCAGACTAAAAGCACATTGAGAAGATGGGAGAAGCCTTAATTTTAGTTTGAAGGTGTGGTGTTTCCTCAGACAGCAACTCCGTAGCATTGTGAAATCTACTGCCTTCAGACGCCAGCCGATTATCACCAAGAAACATGATTTTAAAGGCATTTAAATGATAAACATCCCTCTTTGCCTTCTGAACTCATCCCCTTTTTATACCACAGGAATCTCAGAGAATCCTACTGTAGGTCAGATTGTTTCGTATGTCAGGTAGTCTTGACGGAAGCTGCTCTTAAGTGAAGTGCCACTACACCACATCTGCCTTTCTTCCTTGTTTTGATAGACTTTCTCCTACTTTTTACAATATCTTCCATATTTTGTTTGAACTGCTTCATTTTAAATCATACTCGAAAGCCGTATGATAAAGAGATACTAGATACTTCCCTAGCCTTTTAGTTCAAAATACTTTACATGATATTTAGATTTCACTCTTCTAATGCCAGTATTTCCATTTAAAATTTATTTACCTAATAAAAGTGATATTTAATAAAAATCAGAGATTATACTATTAATGTTGGTACTGTGGGAACACATATACTATCGTCATATGAGATCTCATGCCAGGTCTGCTCAGCTCCTGCACTGAAGCCTAGGGTAGACCCCCGGGGTTGCCCATGCATCACTACTGAGTGGTGGCTTCATTGGTTTTCCATTTTGTCACACTGGTCATCATCCTCATTGAACTCTCTGTGCTGAGGTCTGATGTGTTGAGGTCTGTGTATTGCTTGTACTGGTTAATGAATAAAAAAAACTGCCCTGGCCTGATAGGGCAGAACTTAGGTAGGCAGAGAAGACAGATCTGAATGCTGGGAGAAGGAAAGAGTCAGAGGGATGCCATGGATCCATCACTGGAGGTAGACATGCTAAAACTTTTCTGGTAAGCCATGATCTTGTAGTGATATACAGATTGATAGAAATGGGTTAAATAAAGATGTAGGAGTTAGCCAATAAAAAGCTAGAGCTAATGGACCAAGCAGTAATTTAATTAATACAGTTTCTGTGTGGTTATTTCGGGGCTAAGCTAGCCCAGCAGCTGGGATGAACAAGCAGCTTGGCTCTCCTTGCAACAGAGATCCCTATGTTTGTTGTGGCTATCTCTCCAACTTTATAGCACCCCACATGGTGACCTGACTGTATCCAGACATATATTAAATTCTTTAGGCACAAATAGTTATACAGAGTTCTACAGAACTCAGAAATTAAGGGCTTAAGCATTTCCATCTACTTTCAAAGAAATGTTTACACAGGTTCCTAAGATAATTAAAATAGGTATTTTTTGTAATTTTTAAATATCTGTTATATTACTCCTTTTCTTTTAGATTGATTCTATTCATTAATGCTTACTAAAAGAAATTAGAATTCTATAATCTCAGGAACTACTGGTTATAGGATCAGATCACATACAGAACAGGGAGTTCTAAAGAGCAGAACTGAAAGTTCATGTTGATTAAAGGAAATAATGGGGAACTATTAAGGCATATCTGTTGATTTATAAGACCAACAAAGCAGGGGAATCCCATCCGATCACACTGAACTCTGGAAAGTAGTAATAGTAATAGGGAGTAGGAACAGGAAGTAGTAACTGCAAAAATGCTATAATTCATCGTGCATCACAAGCCACAGAAATCTGTTATTGGACTTTGTTCTAAATAATTGGTTCAACCATTTTCTATATTTTCTTTATTTTCTATAGTACCCAAAATTGTTTCAAGATTTTGTTCTACACAAGGTTTGTTCTCATTGGATACTGTCTTTTCAGTGTTTCATTATTTGGTGTGAAGAGCATGAAAAGGGAAAAGGTATGAAAAACAAAAGGTAATGAATTCTTTATTGATGTGATGTCAGTGTTGCATTGTGGACCTGTGAATGTGACATTGGTGTCAAGACAAGTTTTGGTTCTTAACCCTTACGGTGAAACAAACAGTTATAAAAACCATCTCCTAGCAATTAATATAAATGCACTGGTCCCAGTAAGTAGTACTTTAATAGTGAGATATTCTTTCCTCCTTTCCCTTCTTTCACATGTGTACATGCATGCACACATACACTTATCCACAGATGCCACACTTTCATGCTCCTTCTGCCCTTTCTGTCCCTGTTCCCCTTGGATGGCTTTTCCCTCTCAGCCCATGTATCCTGACCACCCCCTCAGAAGTCACGGTTCAGATGACACCCACTCGTCAGTCCAAAGACTCTCTTAATAGCCTTTTATTGTTATCTGTCATTCATCTCCAGTACAGTCAAGCAGATGCACCCAGGACACACTTAGTCAAGTTTATGATGATTTATTATTGTTCTACAGATGGAATCATAAAAGCAGAGACAATGTAGATAGGTCACAAGTCTGACATCTGCCTTACAGAGTTGGTTGGGCACTGTTCCTCTCAGAACCCTGTCATGAGTGGGGCACCAAAGGATTGGAATTGGGAGAAATCGCCATACTGGGAGTGACCTCAGTGGTTAAAAAAAGAAGAAGAAGAAATTTTAAAATGCTGCTGTTTTTCTTGAAAACCTCTTTGTCATTGTTTTCTTGAAAATGTCTTTGCCATCATACACTCATGTGTGTTATTTATGATGCTAGTTTTGTTTCTGATGGCACCAAATGGTTTATGGGCAAGGTCAACTGTAGTGGAAATCATGGAACTGGAAGTGTGATAGTATTTGTTGTCATTGTATTCAACTTCTCCATTTGTATATTATTGATTACTACAGATTGCCTTTATAGTTATTTAAGAACGTGGAATAGGTGATATTAATTTTAGATATTTACTTGTTCCATACATCTTTACATTTTGAAGTATAAGAAGGAGATGCCTGATGTGGTTTTACATATTAAAAGTGATAGAGCCTGAGTCTTCTGAAATCAAATCACTGGAAATATATTGAGACATCTCAAATATTTCACAATTTAAAATAGACACACACACACACAAACACAGACAGACTTTTCAGAGAGAGAGAGAGAGAGAGAGAGAGAGAGAGAGAGAGAGAGGCTAATGGTAGAAAAGATGGCATGAATGTGAAGGAGAACGGTAAGGGATATTATAGGAGGGCTTGGGGAAATGAAAGAGAGGGAAGAAATGTAATTAAACCATAATCTCATATTCTCATATGTAATGTATGGAGAGAGAGAGAGAGAAGAAGAAGGAGAAGAAGAAAGATAGGTGTCACTTAGGGACAAAAAACCATGGGGAACCAAGTAGGAATATATTAAATAAGATAATGTTTATTTTAGAAATGTTTGTTTACATAAATTCATATCGAAGTCAATTCTCTTTCAGTGATGGGTTTCTTGTCAAGGAGGGAAGGGGCCAGATACATTTTTAAAGGTAGGTTTATGATCTGCATTTAGCTTTCTAAGAGAAGAATAGAAAATACTTCCTATACTTATTGAATCTCAATTGCCTTCTGCTCAAAAGAATCTTCACTACAATGTGATATATTTTGAGGTTGGCATGTCGTGACTGCTTTTAACTGTACACTTTAATAGACACAAGGCTGCATTTTAATTTCCATTTTAAAGTAGTTTTTTTATCATTTTTAATTAACAAAAATGGAAATGTGTCATTTTAAAGGGGATGATCCAGTGTGAGCAGGTTCAAAGCTTCTGAGGAAACAGAAGAGCAGAACTGATCAAGAGTTGATGTGTGGTGCTCTGTAGTGAACAGAAGAGCAAATGCTGATTTGAAATATCCATTTTCAAGCCGTAGCTTTAGTACTTATAGAAAGAAACTACCTTAGTTTAGCATCTCCTTAAGCCAACTTTCTTAATCTATTAAGTACAGCTAACAAGACAAAACTGTAAGCACTAAAGTTCTGTATAATGCCTAGATTTTAGTATGATTTCCTTTGCTAAAGTAATTTTTCCTGTCTGTGATTCTTTACTGAAGAATAATATAGGCATTTAAACTTCCCAGGCCTGTGACCAGTTCATGAAATTCTACTCATATTGCCAAATTGTGCTGAGTAACTGTTTTTAGAGTTAAAATAATAATTATGAATACCCAAACATGAGCAGAGAAATTGCAGTGGTAACTGCTTCAACTTAGTTTTGCAGACATTGACAAAAGGGAGTCTACCCAGTACTCAGTAGGTACCATTCCAAAATATTTTGACAGCTCTACTTCTCACCCAAAGCTACTGGCTAGACCAGAAGAGATTATGTATGGGCAGACATTTCTATGAGAAAGGGCACTACATTAGTTCAAGGCACAGTCACGCTTATACATGCCAACACATACATGTGATGCTCTCTCCCATATCTCATGTATCACTCAATAAAATATTATGTAGTAGATGTAATTCTCAGTGTGGTTAGAAAAATATGTACTTGGAAAGACTATGTTAGCATTTTAAATGTTATTTTATAATTAACAAGACACTTCTCAATGATCTAGGAACTTACTGTGATATTTTAACATACATTATTAATATAGATTTAAATTAGACAAACTCACAAAATTGTCAAGTAACATTTACATTTTGAGTGTGTATGCTGAAAACATTTAAGATCAATTATTTGTGAAAGTTTGAAATCTACCATATATTCTTACTTATTTTCATCACTTTCTCTGAGTCCTATCATCACTTTTCACTTTCCCATTGAATATTTACATCTCGTGATCAACATGTGTCTTTTCCCATTGACCTTCTACCCTAGCCTCTCATAGTTATCATACTCTCTCTTTCTATGAGATCAGTTTTTTAGATTTCTGTAGAAGAGAAACGATGTGAAATCTTTATTAATGTGGCTGATCTTTTCTCATAACACATTATTTCCCATGTTCATCCACATCATTGCAAATATTAGGATTTTTTATTTTACAACTTAATGTTAGTCAACTGTGGACATATTGAATATAAATTATTTTTGCCGTTGGCTTCATTGAGTTGTAAAGAAGTCCGTTACTGCATTTTAGTGATTTAAAAATGGCCTTGAGACAAGATAGTGCTGTTTCAATGGCATGTGACTTTATATGCCTGATCAAATGTTGGTGGACAATTCAAACCTGTTCTTTTTCCTTTAGAAAAAAAGGGAGAATGCACTAAAGTCAGGCTCCCTGTTTGAATGTTTCTACTTCAGCAGGGTGAAGATCAAATGCAGTTTCCTTCAGCTTCCACCAGGTTTCTGGTACCTGTCTACTCCTTGCACAGCATGTAGGTTCTCCTACGTCTTCATTATACTTTTAGAGTGAAGAGATAAAATTTTAATATTCATAAGTTACTCCAATGGCAAATCTCTACAGCTAGGTTCTCTACACTGAGTACAGAAAGAGGAAGCATATGCTTTTGCTGATACATGTGAACTATCTTAGCACAGTATTGTTCTATATTAAATATCAATAATCAAAAAATGAGCAAAACAAGCAAAATGATACAGATAGTTTTATATTCTAGTGTTGATTGAATTACAATCAGCTTGATTTTGAGTAAAAAACAATTTTCTAAAATTCTCTGATTACTGAAAGTAGAAATATGTATATATATATACACAAACGATCACAAATGTATGAATATTAATTTGTAAATATGGCATTAAACATTGAAATAACTGACAACAAATGCTGCTGAGGTTGTGAAGAAATAGGAACCCTCATTTACTGTTGGCAAGAATGCAAAGTCAAGCAGCCGTTCTGTGAATCGATATGGAAATTTTCAAAAAAAGTAAAAGTAAATCTACCATATGACTGTTGGCATATGCCCAAAGGACTCAACCTACTGCCCCAGAGATACTTGCTCAACAATGTCCATTATTACTCTATTCACAATAGCTAGGAAATTGAAACCACCTAAATGTCCTTCAACAGATGAATGGATAATGGAAATCATGTTCTTATTCTCAATGGAATACTATTCGTCTGTAACAAAATATGAAACTATGAAATTTGTGATTAAATGGGTGGACCAATAAAAGATTATATTGAGTGAGGTAACTCAGATCTAGAAAGATCTTTTATTGTCACTATTCTGTGACTCCAAGCTCCATATCCTCAGATGTAAGTATACACTATGGAGTAACCATAGAAATGAGGAAAATATAAAGCATGCGTAAGTGGAGGGATGGCTTAGGAGGGACATAGCTGGATACAGATATTATGAAATAAAAATGGAATAATGGGGAGGGAGTTCTAATTGGGGATAAGAGAGAAATCAGTACAAAGTAGGAAAGGTGAGAGGCAAATGACAATAATGCTCTTCATCGAGCTTCAAGTGTGTGTGTGTGTGTGTGTGTGTGTGTGTGTGTGTATGCATGGAGTTAAGTCACTTGAGTTGAAAATGGTCCCAGTAAAAACCAGAGGATCAAAACCTCAATACCAGTCATAATACACCTCCTTTCAAATAGTGTAGTCCTAATGACTCTAAAAACAAAGCAGGTTATTGATGATGCTCTTGCTTCCCACTCAGGGATTGAGGGATCGAGGGCAGGCCCCTATTTCTGAAGGCACTGTACACTTAGAACATAAGATTCAGATGATCTAGGCTGTATTTGACTTGAAAGTCTCTTTCCTGAGGTCTAGATCCTATGGTTCCTGAAAATAAATACTATACAAGTTGCCAGTGTAGGGAAATAATAACTATTCTGTCCAGCTAAAACACCTGCAACTATGATAATAACCAGCAAGGCAGGGTTCACATAATGGTGGTAAAACACCCACAGATTTGCAGCAACCAACAGTTATTTAATTGGATTTAAGGCCCATTCAGCGGGAAGAAATTCATGTTTGGTACTGGAAACTGAGTCACCTTCCCAAGGCTAGTGAGATTTTGGAGTTTAGAGAAAGAATCTAGTATTGCCACTTTGCTTGACCAGCACTGATGTGGGAGGTCCTTCTGTCTATGTGTTGCTTTTATTGGTTAATGAATTAAAAACTGCTTTAAGTCTATGGCAGTGAAGAACAGAACTAGGCAGGGAAAGCTAGGCTGAATTCTGGGAGAAAGAGGGCAGAGTCAGAGAGAAGTCATGGGGCTGCCAGAAATAGACACTGGGGACTTTACCTGGTAAGCCATGGCCACATGGATATACACAGATTAATAGAAATGGGTTAAATTAATATAAGAGTTAGCCAATATAAAGCTAGAGCTAATGGTCCAAGCAGTGATTTAATTAATATAGTTTCTGTGTGATTTTTTTTGGGGGGGTCTAAACTAGCTAGGTGGCTGGGAACCAACAAGCAGCCTTCCTCCTACACAGCATAATTGCTTACCATATGTCCACATCATTTGTATACCCACAGATAAGTATAGCTATGACCCTTCACTAAAAATCCATCTTTTATAGCAAATGGAGAGCATCACAGAAAACAACTACTAAATGCAATGTAGAGATCACCAGACTGTATGGAGCCCACTCCTATTTAATACATTTAAATCTAAGCTCCTGTATCTATAGCCCAGGGCCCATCTAGGAAGAGGATGTAGAAAGATTTTAAGAGCCAGCATACCAGGAAGTCTGATGTGAAATAGTTTCTCCTATAAGTGGCTGTATAAACAAGACCTAGAGAATGACAATATCAATGGACACAGAAAGGGAAAATTTTCATGGAGTCCCATCCCAACACAACGATCTAGAGGTTTGTAATGAATGCTGGGATTCAAAGAATTAACCTTTTCCAGGAATTAACCCCTTGTTGTTTTTTTCCAATGCCATGTGGTCAGCCTTGAAACCATATAGACATTACCAACAAAAAAAGATTCAACGTGTTGTCTGTATGTGTTGAAATACGGAGCGGCGGGCTGTGTCCCGCCACCCGGCTAGCTTTACCCGAAATAATTACACGGAAACTGTATTCTTTTAAACACTGCCTGACCCATTAGTTTTAGTTTCTTATTGGCTAGCTTTTACATATTGATCTAACCCATTTCTATTAATCTGTGTAGCCCACGAGCTGGCTTACCAGGAATGATCTTAACCTGCGTCTGTCTGGAGTGGGAGAATCATGGCGACTCCCTGACTCAGCTTCTTTCTCCCAGCATTCCGTTCTGTTTACTCCGCCTACCTAAGGGTTGGCCTATCAAATGGGTCTAGGCAGTTTCTTTATTAATAAGAAATCACTCCCACATCATTTCCCCTTTTTCTGTTTAAACAAAAAAGAAAAGGCTTTAACTTTAACATAGTAAAATTACATATAGCAAAACAGTTATCAAGCAAGAATTACAGTTACAATATTTATATCTATTTTATCTTTTATCATAACTAAGGAAAACTATAACTATCTATTCATTCTTCAACTCCATCAAAGACTCCAGAAGGATATAATACTACCTAAGTAAACAAGAAATAAGAAAACTCTAGAAATGACAGAGACATCTTGCTGCCTGGACAGTCACCCAAAGTTCTTTTGTATGGTTGGGGCATCCATCTTCAGCCTTTAGACCCATAGTATCCAGCAGACATTTCCATGAAGCAGGAAATTCCAAAGACAGTTCAGTCACTATCTGCTGTGTCCTGCAGAATGTCTCGCAGACTCTTTCATGAGTCATGAACCCCAAAAGACCGTCTCACCTTTAGGCAAGTTCAGCAGTCCTCTCTCTGCGGGTTCTCTGTGTCCATTTTATGCAACAGTCCAGGCAAGAGCAGTTTCTTGCCCAAATGGCTATCAAACTCCATAAGGATCCTCTTCGATGCCCATCTTCCTCTCGAAGTAGATTGGTGCCACCAGGAACAGATATGTCTCATTGTCATGAAAAGTCCTAAGTTATTAAAACATTAAATGCCATATTTTGCAGTCTTTGAAAGATATGAAGAATGTCTATCTAACTGAAATGTATCTCTATATATCTAGAAAATCTAACTAACATGACTACAAGCTTGACTATTATTGATGATTAACCATTAACCTATATTTCTTAATTATACATTACATTTTTAAATGAACTACACAATCACAATACCTTAATCAAGATCAGAAATATATATACATATAACAAAATTGACTGTAAAATCCACACCAATGCAAATTACTCATACCTATATCATTTCCCCCTTTAAATGTAAAAGAACATTTACAAACAATATTTTGGGAACATGGGCGCAGTTTTTTCTCTCCAAACTGCTGCTGAGTCAGGACAATTTCTTTGCGGCATGCAACCCACAAACAGCAAAAAGCTGTCTTAAATTCTCTCTCTCTCCTTTTTAAGCCCTCTCAGGTTTTACGTGGAGTTCATTAGCACATTGGGTGCCACGCTGTTAAAATATGGAGCGGCGGGCTGTGTCCCGCCACCCGGCTAGCTTTACCCGAAATAATTACACGGAAACTGTATTCTTTTAAACACTGCCTGACCCATTAGTTTTAGTTTCTTATTGGCTAGCTTTTACATATTGATCTAACCCATTTCTATTAATCTGTGTAGCCCACGAGCTGGCTTACCAGGAATGATCTTAACCTGCGTCTGTCTGGAGTGGGAGAATCATGGCGACTCCCTGACTCAGCTTCTTTCTCCCAGCATTCCGTTCTGTTTACTCCGCCTACCTAAGGGTTGGCCTATCAAATGGGTCTAGGCAGTTTCTTTATTAATAAGAAATCACTCCCACATCATGTATGTGTATGCACATACACACGTGTGTGTGCTCAGGTAAGTGTGTGTTTATAGAAATCTTACCCTCCAATGACCTGGTCATCTGTTGTAAGGGGCCACTTGTTTGTTCCTGGCTACCCAGACTCGAAATAACCATGCAGAAACTATATTAACTAAATCACTGCTTGGCCTATTATCTCTACCTTCTTATTGAATATTAACTTTACATGTTTCTACTAATTTGTGTATCACCATATGGCTGTGGCTTACCAGCAAGGTTCCAGCTCATCTGTTCACAGTGGCAGCTACATGGCATCTCCCTGACTCCACCTTCTTTCTCCAAGCATTCAGTTTAGTTTTTCATGTCTAGCTCTATTCTACCCTATCACAGGCCTAGGAAGATTCTTTATTCATTAACTAATATAAGCAACACATATACAGGAGGACCTCTGACACCACTCATCCATCTCTGTCTGTGTTGAATAATTTTATATTGACTTGACACAAGTTAAAGTCATCTGAGAGGAGGAAATTTCAATGAAAACACCTCCAGAAGATTGGACTGTAAGTAATCCTTTAGGATATTTTCTTAATTAATGATTATAGGAGAGAGTTAAGCCATGGTGGGTGGTGTCATTCTTCGATGGTAGTCGTAGGTTCTTTAAGAAATTAGGCTAAGCAAGCCATGAGAAGCAAGCCAGTAAGCAGCACCCCCCACCCCATGGCCTCAGCATCAGTTCTTGCATCTAGGTCCCAGCCCTGCTTGAGTTCCTGTTCTGACTTCCTTTAGTGATGGAGTAAGTCATAAAAGAATGAGCTAATTAACTTCTTTTCTACTGAACTTAGTCATGGTGTTTCACCATAGCAAAAGTAACACTAACTAGTATACTCTCCTAACTTGATATTCTCTTTTATTTATTATACATTATTATTATTAATTATAATTGTTATTATATGTCTCTTGAATCCAATTAGTGTTGAGCATGTGTGAATGAGTTTGGGGCACTAAACAAGGTATGGAAAACAAACTGCTTGCCATATTCCCCCCCCCCAAAAAAATGACTCTGCTTCAGTAGCAATATTAAATAACAGCTCTTTAGCTTGGCTTGAGGCTATGAGGATTCTTCCCCAACTAATTTTAATTTAGACTAACTTGATATTGTTCAAGTAATCATAGCTGTTATGAGTTTATGTGCACATCAGAGATATTATATCTGAAAGACAGCATTTTATAAATCTCCTCCTCATCTTCTAACTCTTGCATTCTTTGTTACCACTCTTCTGAGATGTTCCCTGAGCCTTGATGAGAGGAAGTTGATAGCGATGTTTCCTACAGGTGAAAACTCACAGACACTTATTCTCAACAATTTGAACACTTATTTGTCCGTATATTAACCATTATCTACTGAAAAAAAAGAAACTCAAAATTCCCTCCCAAAGGTTGAAAGAAGCACAGACCTATGGATATAAGCATAAATATTAAGGGCTTGGAGACATATCTCAGTAGTTAACAGCGTTTGCTGTACTTTCAGAGGTTCTGGTTTAAGTTTCTGCCATCTACATATTGGCTTATAATTGTCTGTAACTGTAGTTCTTGGGCAACCAACACCCTTTTCTGACCTCTGCAGACACATTTATAGTACTCATACATTAGTGTAGGGAAAACATTTATATACATAAACAAAACAAAAGAAATCTCCTTTTTTAAACAAAGGAAGGTGACAACATGGTCATGTGGTAAGCACTGAAAGTAAGTTTCCCCTGCAGCCTATGAGTAACTCAAACAAATAAGTAGCCCACTTATATATAAATGTTAAAAGGGCTGAGAAAGAAATCAAGGAAACAACACCCTTCACAATAACCAGAAACAATATAAAATATCTTGGGGGTAACTCTAACCAAACAAGTAAAAGACCTGTATGACAAGAAATTCAAGTCTTTGAAAAGAAATCAGAGAGTATATCAGGAGATGGAAAGAATTTCTATGCTCATGGATCATTAGTATTAACACAGTTAAAACGGCCATCTTCCCAAAAGAAATGTACAGATTCAATGCAATTCCCATCAACATTTCAACACATTTCTTTACAGACCTTGACAGAAAAATATTGAACTTCATATGAAGAAACAAAGCCAAAAAATAAAAATAGGACAGCTAAAGCATCCTTTAACAATAAAATAACTGGCAGAGGTAGCACAATCTTTTATCTCAAGCTCTACTACAGAGATAAATTAATAAAAACAGCATGGTATTGGCATAAAAAACAGACACACTGATCAATGGAATCAAATAGAAGACCTAGACATAAGTCTACACACTTGTGGACTCTTGATTTTTGACAAAGAAGCCTAAATATTTAATGGAGAAAATAAAGCATCTTCAGCAAATGGTGCCCGCATAACTGGATGTCATAATGTAGAAACATGCAAATCGATCCATAGTTATCACCTGCACAAAACTCAAGTCCAAGACAAACAAAGATCTCAACATAAATCACATATATGTGACAGATGCATAGCTTGGTATATTTGTGGGACTGCTAAAAATGTCAGCAGAAGCTGTCCCCAATTCTTTGATAGGTTTGGGTGACCTATTCCTCATAATAGATAATCTTGCCCAATCTAAATACAAGGGGAGGTGCCTAGTCATATGTCAATGTGGTCAAATGGATATGCTATGGTTTGCTGATACCCATGGGAGCCCTGCCCCTTTCAGAACAGAAACAGAGGAGTGAATTGGGCAGGGGCAGGGGGAAGGTAAGAGGAGAGAAGGAGGGGAGAGAAGGGAAGGAAAACTGTAGTTAGAAATGTAAAATAGATAGATAAATAGAAAGATATATGATAGATAGGTAGATAAAAGAATAAACCAATACATAAAATTCTGATAAATGATAAACTTCAGTGGTTGTAAGGAAGTAATTTTAGAAAATAAAATATATCAGTAGGCAGAAGTTGAAGTTCAGTGTTAAACAGAAAAAAACATGTTAGAGAGTATATTTGAATAAGCAGAAAGACTTGCGCAGCAAAATGAAGAAATCAAAAAGAATTACCAGAGGCTAATAAAAAATTACTCGTGATCAATATAGAAAAACCTAAGCAGAAAATCCATTTAAAAATATAAATTATGTAACAGAAAATATTAGAGCAATTGCTAACATACAAATAAGAAAATCAATAGTGATTAATAGCCATTATGACAGTTACATTTCGTCCTATCTCAGAAACCAATGGCTAAATCTTTTACAAATACTTTTATTTATTCAGTTAAAGATATTTGTGAAGTTCTATGTTCTACTTTTTGAAACAGTGGTTCTAAAGGATCACTGTATTTTAAGTGACTTTACTGGAATTCCATTTAAACAACAGGTTTTGGTGCTTGTAAATTTGAATCATTCATGCAGTCAAAACGTAGAGGAAAAGCTAGATTAAGAGTTGCTTCAGTCTGTCATTTGTAGGGTAGGTGCTGACTAAGTTTATCCCTAAAAACACTGATAGTTATCATCAGGTAACTTGTCAAGAATTTCAAATTTTTAAGCGTAGGCCATACAGCCCTGTTCTTGGTTAGTCTCACGCCCTCACCCCCCCCCCCCCCCGCACAGAGATATAGAGACAGACACACACACACACACACACACACACACACACACACACACACACACAGAGGTGATTGGAGAGGAGCTAAACAGACATTATCAATATATTACACTTAATTGTGCTTGAATCACAAACTACATAACTGTCTTTGTGAGTCTGCTACTTGAAGCTCACGGACCCCAGATCCAGCCCTCAGGATAATTAATGATGACATTTTCCCTATACCTGGTTGCTAATACCGTCTATTGCCTGTGATGTTTCACTAAGATAAATTACTTAGCCAATTGCAGATAAAAGTGTTTTCCATCAGTAGCAGCCTGTGACACCGCACTAGAGGACAAGCTCAGCATGACTTTATGAATGGTAGAAATTCCCTTCTCAGAACATAATGGTGAACGCCATTGTTCGCTTTTGATTCCCATCCATATGAGAGAAACAATGTCCACGATATTGATTCTTTCAGTTACATCTGTTGTGAATAAAACAGTATCTACTTTCTGCCAAAACTGAACATGATAGAGCATCATGGTTTAGATTCTAAGTTTACTTTGGCAAGTTAGACATCGTTTTTAGGAAGAGGAAATAGGAAATATTGATGATTTGTGCCCAGGGCAATCAGAGAGGGTTAACATACCATTTCACTTAGGACTGAAATAAATTGAAATTTAGGGTTACAACTATATAAAGCAACAGACTTGGATTGAAATGACTGCCATTATTTCTTCCTATATCCTAGAGGATAAGTTAGTTCTGAAGAATTAAACAGCTTAAAATGTATCTGAAAAGAAAAATAAGTAATAAATCTAAATGTTTTGTGTTTACAATGCACATGAGTAAGATTGTAGCAGTAGCAGTTAAAGTACAGAAGAGTGATTTGTCACAGTGATAATAAATCTATGTGATCTTGTTTTCATTCTTTTTTCATTTTTTTTAAAAAAAAAAAACTTTCTTTCTGAGGAACTTGACAGGAAAAAGAAAACATACATGTGATAATTTTATTTTCCCCAGGAATGCAGAACATTTTCAAAAGACAGTAGCATCTTTTGTAAAAGTATGCATCAGTTTGTGTTACCTCTATAGAGGAAATCCTTCAGCAAAATGCAAGTGAGCTCGAAAGACCTGACCCCGTCTTTGTAGGCAAAGCCATTCCTGTCTGCTTTCACTTCTGATACATTCCTGACTTTATTTGCGCCCTGTAGCTTATTTCTGAGTGATCTTTAGGCATCCTATCCTCCATTTCCTTTCTCATAGGGGTCTATGTCTCTCACCTGATGTGTGTTAGACTCACTGAGTCTTCCCTCTGACTGGGATATTCATCTCTAGAATAATTTTATAACACATATAGTCTCTTTGTTCTGTATTAGTTCTAAAGTCTTGCCAATGAAAACTCTTCCTGGATTCCTGGAGTAAATCTATGCTTCTGTCCCATCTAGTAGTCTCTGAAATGACTCAGTTTTCATTGTTAGTTGCTTTGTGATTTAGACATGGTCTTAATATGTATCTAAAGCTAGTCTTGAGCTGGCTAAATGACCCAGACTGGCCTTGAATCTGAAGCGTCTTTCCTTCATTTTCTGAGTGCTGGAAATATAGGCATGTGCCACCAAGCCCAACATTAAAGTTTATAGATGTGTGTTTTAGGAAGCCAGAAACATTGTCTTCCTTTCTCAGATATATGTGTTTGAAAAGTATATGTCTAAATATGTCTTTTTGCTGAATTGATTGCTGAAGTCAATCATTTCATTAGAACATTGTAACCTTTCTACATTTCCTCATACAAATTATTCCCCTATTGTTTTTCACATTGATTTGTTATATTTTAAAATAACAAATTATCAAAAAGGTCATCAGAAAGTACTCACCAGGATCCTGTAGGTTAAAAGAATTGTAGCAAAGATTAAATGAAGACATTTATCATCATAAAATTTCTTTAAAATCAAGAATGCCAGGCAACTTCAGAAAAGGAATCCCACATTTGACAATGAGCTTTTCTTTCTTTTGGGGTTCTAGAAGGAGACTATGTAGGATTGGATTATGGATATTTACCATAGTTTAGAGGGTTAGTAACAAGTTATTATTGGTCAAGGTCAGGAAAAAAGCTAAACGAAGGAAATTAGATTCAAGGATCTTGTTTTGAAATGAGAAAAGGGATATAGAATATGATAGGATAAAAGGTTAGATTATTGAATCTATTCCGAAAGGAAAATAAAAGGGTATATAGAAATGATAAGATAAAAGGGTAGATTATTTAATCTTCTCTGAAAAGAAAAAGGAGGATATAGATATGATAAGATAAAAAAGGTAGAAAACCTTTTTAATAAAAGTAACTATTAGTTTTTAGTGTTTTACATTGGATTGGACTTTTTATAATGTATAAAAGTTTTGTGTATTGAAGCAAATTTGAGATTAATTTTATTAAAGCATACATATATTTCTAATCTTGTTCAAAGTATTATATATACAATATAATGTAGATTTCCAGTTTTTGAAAATTATTTTTACCAACTGTTTAGGATAATAAGGAAATGTAGGTTAATAGTTAATCACCTAGTACAGTCAATCTTGTAGTCACATTGGGTATGTTTTCAAGGTCAAACAAAGATACATTTTAGATAGATAGTTCATCTTCAAACACTTCAGAGATCTACAGAAGATGATGTCTAAGATGTTTTAATAACCTAGGTTCTTCTTTTTATGACAATGAGACAAATCTGCTCCTGGCAGCACCATTCTACTTCAGAGAAGATAATGGTCAATGAAGCTACACCACATGGAGTTTTCTTTCTTTGTGGCAAGAGTAAGCCCCTGGGCAAGAAAATTCCCCTGCTTCAGCTGCAGACAGTGTGCTGTCCTAATTGGAAAATCAGCACACAAAATATTATTTTATTTTTACTTATTTATTTCTGTATCCCCACATTAGCCTCTGCAGAAAGACATTTATTTCAGTTCAAAATGCTTAAATAAAAAAGAGGAAAGGGTGGTAGTGGCACATGCCTTTAATCCCAGCACTTGGGAGGCAAAGGCAAGAGGATTTGTGAATTAGAAGTCAGCCTACTTTACAGAGTAAGTTTCAGGACAGCTAAGGCTTCACAAAGATAACCTGTCTCAAAAAAAGCAAAACAACAACAACAGCAAAAGTGACTAGAAATTTAATACATATAGTTCCCAGGGTTCAACAATTAGAATCAAGAAAAAAAACACATATTTATTTTTATTTTAAAGCATCAAATAAATAATAGGCCATTAAACAATTGTTCATAATGGCCCACAGGGCAGGGCATGATCCTGGAGGCAGGAGCTGTTGCAGTGGTCATAGAGGAACACCACTTACTGGCTTGCACAGTCTGCCTTCTTTTAGAACCCAGGACCACCAGACCAGAGATGGCACCACCCACAGTGGGCTGGACCCTCCCTTATCAGCCACTAATTAAGAAAGTGCCTTACAGGTCTTTCAACTGCCTAATCTTATGAAGGCATTTTCTTAGTTGAAGCTCCCTCCTCTAAGGTGACCAAGATTGTATCAAGTTGACATAAAACTATGCAGCTGAGTGCAGGGGCTCGGTCTCTCCCTCTGCTGACACAGTGGGGTGGTTTTTCTCTGAATGAGAAGGTAGCAGGCAAGGGTAGGCTGGCCCTTTTCTTAAGTAGAGTTAGCACGGGCTGTTATAGAAATATGTGAAATGACAGAGAAAAAGACTGATGATTAGACAAGAACTGAGATTTGTGCAGACAAACCTTAGGGCTGGGGTGGCAG
This sequence comes from Microtus oregoni, assembly GCF_018167655.1. Classification (NCBI taxonomy): domain Eukaryota; kingdom Metazoa; phylum Chordata; class Mammalia; order Rodentia; family Cricetidae; genus Microtus; species Microtus oregoni. Next base: position 3,360,048 of record NW_024543084.1, read on the forward strand.
GAGGTTTCTTATGGCCAGAGAGAAGCAGGGCTGACACTTGCCACATATGTCGTCGGGTCCAGTGTTACAGTGTTAAGGAAGCAAGGCATATACGCCTGGGTTTGTTAGCTTATAAAGAAAACATACATACCTTCTTTAGGAAAAATAAAACATTTTGAGTTTGGCTGGAAAGATGGCTCAGCGGTTAAGAGCATTATCTGCTCTTCCAAAGGTCCTGAGTTCAATTCCCAGCAACCACATGGTGGCTCACAACCATTTGTAATGAGGTCTGGTGCCCTCTTCTGGCCTGCAGGCATACATGCAGACAGAATATTGTATAATAAATAAATAAGTAAATAAATATTTAAAAAAAAACATTTTGAGTGAGGTAACATGGACTCAAAATGACAAATATGCCATGTGCTTGCTTATATGTAGTTATTAGCTTTTAAGTCTTTGATAGACATGATGCAATCAATGCAATCATAGGGGCTAGGTATACAGTTAGAGATTAAGGAGAAAGAAGGAGCTCCGATGGAGAGGGAAATAGAATATATAGTTATGGATAGACAGTAGGAGTGGAATACTAGAATCAGAGGATTAAATGAAAAGGGAGAGAGATAGGAAGGGTAATGGTGGCAACACAGAGAAGGACAGATAACACTTAGGACCATTTCAGTGAGTCATGGAAATCTACTATATAGCAGAAGCTTCTTAAGATTTTTACATATATCAAAGAAATCTAAATAGAATCTCTAAATAATAAGGTAGACAAAGCCCAAAAAAGACATCTCTTACCACTATGTGAAAACTTCACTGTCAGGAATTGATTACTTTTATTGGAGTTGTTGGCCAAAAAGGCCTCATGGATATGCCCTGCCCCATTCCAAACAACCTTGGCTAAGGCTAAAGCTACTGATTGGTGTTCACAAACTGATGGTAAGGCACTGATTTCTGGGTAAAATAAAATGTTATTAGGAATCAGTTTAATTCTATGTTACTCAGATCTAGCAGAACAATAGCATTTGCTTTTCCCTAGGTTCTTAGCCCACTGAGCCTCTGATGTTTATTTGTTCTGATACAGTCTTACTCTGTAGGCCTGACTGGCCACAACCTCACCCAATCATTGTGCATGACCTCCCACAGCTGGGATTCTAAGTGTGATCAGCATGCCTGCCTCCTATTTCACTTTGTGTGAAGTAGTAAGATGAAGGCTGCTTTCTTCTGCTCATCTCCCACTTCCACCAACCTTTATGTTCTTGACCACATCTGTAGAGGGGATTAGTGGGAGGCTGTAGAGAGGGTCAGCTCCATGGAGCTAATAGGCACCGAAAGAAGTAGAAGATTAACAATACCAGTGCTTACTGACTCTTCGTGCTCTGCTGTGGAATGCATACTCACTTCAGTCTGTCAACTCTTAAGGTAGCACTTTCAATCATGCGCTGCATTGATCATGGTAATGCTCACCTGTAATATAACTCAGGAAGCTGGGGCAGGAGAATCCAAGGTTTGAAGCCAGCATGGACTCCATCGCAAGACTCCGTCTCAAAAGCCAGCCAACAAAATCGACAAACACACAGATCAGCAAATGGGTGGGTTAGGGACATCAAATGAGGGCCCAAACTGCACCAGAACTTTTATATTCACAGGAATGTGTTTAAATTTGTCCCCAACTTCTCTTGATAATCATCACATTAGCGTTGTAAAGTATGATGGTTGGTAGATCTCCTACACAGGATGAGTTAGCCATCAAAATAATCCATATAATTATCTACTCAGATTAGACGTTAGTTTTACACGGTGTTAAGAGTACAAAGGACTTTGTATCGATCATTTCCTCAAAGGGTGTCTTTGAAACCCTCTTGGAAAAAATAACCACTAACACACATAACTAGAATAAATAATTACTTTGCTTACAGAACTTTCCAGAGGCATTTTCAAATTACCCCAAGTACAAAAAGTACAGGGCTAGATGCCTTGTTTCTTCAATTTTCTATCTTTAATATTTGCTTAAACCAAGAATTTTCAGAAGATGCCTATGTATCAGACCCACTTGCCCATGTTGACCAGCGGGAGAGAAAGAATGAAAATGCTTCACTTTCATATTGTAACTCTCGTTCCAGTAGTAGGGTATGTAATTTAATTCTTAATGAAATATTTGTAAATAAAAGATACAAAGAAGGCTACAGAGCATAACAGAGAGGCATCAGAATCCATACCTATCTAGGCTGGACACCTGAGCTGCTATGATATAGAACTGAGGGTTGATTTTGGCATCTTTACAATTGACATCAATTGCTGTGATCAAAAGGGTTTAGCAGTGATCTGTACCGATTTTTAGGGTAGCTTTGTAAGCAAAATCTTCTAAGCTTCAGTTACTTTCAGTGCATATCCTCAAATCCACCTATTTATTTTCATTTTTGTGGTATTTTTGTCCTGAAGAAATATGCTCTTATTTCCTTCACAAAGAAAACTAGCTTAACCCATTCATAAGCAAATTCCTAACAAAAGGGCTTGCTGCCAAAAGATAAAATTATCAGTCACCAGACAATAACATGGATAACTTCAAGGGATTTCCAAGGTTTGGAAGTTGAGTGATAATGAATAAAATCATTTATAAGCATCTTTGGATAAAATATGAAACTTGATGTTCAAGCTCAGAAGTCTATAATGAAGGTTTTCTTTGTACTTTATTCTCTAAAACAACATCAAACAAGTCAGGGATCATAAGGCCATATTCCATGTGTTTACTGGAATCAATAGAACCAAGCATCACTTAATTATTTAATTTTGAGCCACAATATATGTTTTCATTAGTGAGTTCATTGCTTTGTTTCATTCTTGCATGTACCTTGGCCTGGTGTGCCACAAGTTAAACTTTTTGAAATATATTTCTGTGAAGATATCCAAGTGTTAACACTGTGTGGAAACACATAATAATCATAAGGATATTGTAGTTTGAAAGAAAATAACCCTCAAAGGAGGTGGCACTACTTGAAGGTGTGTTATTGTTGGAGCAAGTTTGTCTCTGTGTGCGTGGGCTTTGAAGTTCTCTTGCTCAAGCTTCCCTTAGTCAAATGCTTAGTCAAATGTCAGTTGACTTCCTGTTGCCTGCAAGATGTGGTACTCTCAGCTCCAGCACCATATCTGCGTGCATGCCACCATGCTATCCACCATGATGAAAATGGTTTGAACCTCTGAACTGTAAGCGAGACACCCACCTCAACTAAATGTTTTCTTTCTAAGAGTTGTAGTTGTCATGGTGTCTCTTCACAGCAATAAAATCTTAGCTAAGGAAGATATTTAATGTTGTTTCTTGCTTTTCTTTGTCAGCCTTTGCTACATTTTTGTGAGGTTATGATAAATTTTTAAAAGATTTTTTAACTTTTAATAGTATAGTATAATTACAATATTCCTTACTTGCATTATCTCTATCCGGGCACTACCATATACCCCTCCTAGCTCTCTTTCAAATTAATGACCTTTTTTCACTAATTATTATTGCATGCATATACATATATGCATATTTCCCTAAATATAACGTCTTCAGTCTGTATAAAATGTCTTGTAAGTATATTTTGGAGCTGATTATTTAGCACTAGAAAACCAGTTGGAGTGCTCGTCTCTGGAGAAGTCCACCTCTCTTGCTTCCAGCTTTCCTTAGTTGCCTATAATATGTTGTGTAGGACTGAGGCCTCGTGGGCTTTTCCTATCCACTTGGGTGTTTCTGTTTGTGTTGATCTTGTTAGGCTCACCTTTAGACAGTCACGTCTGGAGATTTTATGGGTGCAGTTTTAGACAATACTAGCAGTCATGATCTCACTGCCAATTCCTTGATCCTCTGGCTCTTACATGAAAAAAGTATTTACTAAACAGGTAAAATCTAAACATTAGGGCCATAATAAAAACTGCCAAATATTACAGTGAATGCATACATTGATACTCCTGTCAACAACCCAAATCTTTTGTATCAAAATATAATCTATGTAAGAATGCATATATTTTATATATGCGTAAGTTTGTGTGTGTGTGTGTGTGTGTGTGTGTGTGTGCACGTGCGCCTGTGTAATATAGGTAACTACTCTAATGTGGCACTATGTCCTAAGCCTTTAATACAATTTTTTAAAAGAAAATGATCACTCCAGGTGAAAGAGTTTAAAATATCATTTTTTTTTCAAGTTGAATTTGTTTTCTAAAGGAATTCTGCATTCTACCTAAAACAATCACCATGGTATCCATTTGCCCATTACAAGTCCATGGGAGCAGTGTATCTAAGCTGTCTTGGAATTGCTGGGCTTTATGGAAAGGCTTCTCTGCTGCACCGACATTTCCTAAGGCTTTGGTCTTGAGTACTGAGGGTAAAAGGGCATTAAGCTGTAATGAAAAGAGTAAGCAGGAAGAATGTGGAACTTACAAACTTCTCTGCTTGGAATTCTTAGGGCTCTGGTTACGGTTGAGCGTACGTTTCTCCTTTGACGGCAGACTCTTTCAGATCAAAAAGCATTGCATTTTACAGTGTGAGTGTTACAATCCACAAGGATGTCTAAATGGAAGCATGAACTAGAATTAATTGTTGATTTAAACTGATTACACACTCGTGTGCCATAAGAATTATAAAAGGCATTCTTTAGCTGTGTGATTTTATTTGCACACCTTATTAAAACACCTTGAGACATCAATAAATAGTTAGTGACAGATTTCTGTGGTCCGTGTGTAGTGCAGGATGAATTATAACAGGGTGGCACAAAGCTTTGAAATCCGTTCTCATCCCTGTTCCACAGGAAGCCTTTCTCTTCATATTTACTCCAGTCTCCAGATGAGTGAGATGCTTGCATCTAACGTGACCTCTTTCTAAACAGCCTCAGAGAATCATTTAACATTGTGCCATTTTAAATAATCGAAAGTAAAACATTCGGTATTGTTGAAAATCATGCATGTTTTTAAATATATTAAGATCTATATGTAAACTGTGATGTTATATAACATATTTTAAGCATTTAATATTGTTGCTAAGTAAATCTCAGGTAAAAGTTAGTGATGCATATAAATTTATATTTTGTTTTTAAAGAGATGGGGTCTTACTACACTGCCACGTAGGCCCGATACTCTTAGGTTCAAATAATCCTCTTACAATAGAACATCCCCATTGTCTCAGTGTGTGGGTGCACCCCTCGTGGTCCTGAGTTCCTTGCTAGTGCTCCGTCTCCTTCTGCTCCTGATTTGGACCTTGAGATTTCTGTCCGGTGCTCCCATGTGGGTCTCTGTCTCTGTCTCCTTTCATCGCCTGATGAAGGTTAATATTCATAAGGATGCCTATGTGTTTGTCTTTGGATTCACCTTCTTATTTATCTTCTCTAGGAACATGAATTATAAGCTCAATGTCCTTTATTTGTGGCTAGAAACCAAATATGAGTGAGTACATCCCATGTTCCTCTTTTTGGGTCTGGCTTACCTCACTCAGGATAGTGTTTTCTATTTCCATCCATTTGTATGCAAAATTCAAGAAGTCCTTGTTTTTTACTGCTGAGTAATACTTTAATATGTATATATTCCATAGCTGGCCTAGGTCTGAAAAAGCATGGGATAAATCCGAACTAGCTGACATAGCGGACAATGAGGAATACTGAGAACTCAAGAACAATCGCAGTGGGTTTTTGATCCTACTGCACGTACTGGCTTTGGGGGAGCCTAGGCAGTTTGGATGCTCACCTTAGGAGACCTGGATAGAGGTGGGCGGTCCTTGGGCTTCCCACAGGTCAGGGAACCCTGATTGCTCTTCCAGCAGATGAGGGAGGGGAACTTGATCAGGGGAGGGGGAGGGAAATGGGAAACGGTTGCGGGGAGGAGGCAGAAATCCTTAATAAATAAAAAAAAATGAAAAAAAAATCCTCTTACATTAGCCATGTAAATAGCTGGCACCTCAGGAATCTGGTATACTTGGAGATGCACAATATGTAATTTGATTCTATTTATTCAATAAGTGGCCATTTGGGTGTGCTATTATGAGAGAATGGCAATATTGTTCAGTGATTACAATCACTTAGACCTTTCTTAGTTTTCTTTGTTAGCCTATGTTTTTTACTTACAAGGATATTATAGAGTTAAAACTGTATTTATGAAATAGATAACCTCAGCATTAGAGCACCCACAGAGATGTTTACATTTCCTGTAACTCTGATTCCAGGAGATGCAATTTTCACTTCTGGACTAAGAAGATATATGTATTCATATCCTCATGCCCATAAACACATATATTTATATGTGAATGTGTGTGTAATTATATTTATATATATATATATACATATAATCTAAAATGAAGAAACTAAATCTCATAAAAACTATCAATAAATATAGTATATTCATATTATTATATTTATAACTATATCATAAATGTATCAATATAAAAGGACAAAATGCTCCTAAAAAGATCAAAGTAGGTTCCCATAGCCTGCCCGCAGCGAGCAGGGTGGGCCCTTTGTTAGCGAGCTAACCAAGCAGTGTGGAGTTTCGATCTGGGCACCGAGTGAAATATCATTGTGGTTAGTGAGTGCTGCGGCAGCTGCGAACATACCTCAGCCTGCCCACACTTCCTGGCCATCCTACAGGGGCTATACAGCCCAATACCTCCTCTCTCTTCCTATCCCATCCAGCTTACATCCAGATCCCCCCACCCCCTGTCTCCCTCCCTTCCTCCCTCCCTTCTTTGGCGGCATAGCGCCTCCCTGCTCAGCCTGCTCGGGCACTGGAACCGAACCCGAACCAGGAGGACAAAGGGGTGGGCAGTAGCTCCTTTGTTCCCATAGCCTACCTGCAGCGAGCAGGGTGGGCCCTTTGTTCGCAAGCTAACCAAGCAGCACGGAGTTTCGATCTGGGCACCGAGTGAAACATCATTGTGGTGAGTGAGTGCTGAGGCAGCCGGGAACATACCTCAGCCCACCCACACTTCCTGGCCATCCTACAGGGGCTATATGGCCCGATACCTCCTCTCTCTTCCTATCCCATTCAGCTTACATCCAGATCCCCCAACCTGGGCACCAAGTGAAACATCATTGTGGAGAAACATCTCTGGGGAGTGACATCACTGGGAAGGTTCATCAGTGGGCAAGAAGACCTGATCCTGTAAAAGAAGATCCATAGGGGAGAACTGGGAGGAAGAGATGGGCAGACGCCAATGCAGGAATTCTCCCAACAATCTGAAAAACAACACGAAACCACCAGAAGCCAGTGACCTCACAACAGGAGGACATGAACAGCTTAATCAAGAAGAAGTAGAAAAAACTGACTTCATGAAAGTGATTGACACCCTTAAACAGCATATAAAAAACTCCCTTATAGAAATAGATGAGAAGTATAACAGAAAGTTCGAGGAATTGAGTAAATCAGTGAATGATACCCTAGGAAACCAAGGAAAAAAAATCAAGCAGATAATGGAAACAGTTCATGACTTGAAAACTGAAATGGAGGCAAAGAAGAAAACACAAACAGAGGGCCGGCTGGACATGGAAAATCTAGGTAAATGAATAGAGACTACAGAATCAAGCATAACCAGCAGAATACAAGAGATAGAAGAAAGAATCTCAGATTCTGAGGATAACATAGAGAAAATAAACGCTCTGATCAAAGAAAACAGCAAGTCCAACAAACTCTCATCACAAAACATTCAGGAAATATGGGACACAATAAAAAGACCAAACCTAAGAATAATTGGAGTAGAAGAAGAGAAGAAGTGCAGATCAATGGTCCAGAAAATATACTTAATAAAATTATAGAAGAAAACTTTCCCAACCTGAAGACAGATGTACCTATGAAGGTTCAAGAAGCATACAGAACACCAAATAGGCTGGATCGAAAGAAAACATCCCCTCGCCATATAATAATTAAAACACAAAATATACAGAATAAAGAAAGAATATTAAGAGCCGCAAAGGAAAAAGGCCAAGTTACTTATAAAGGTAAACCTATCAGACTTACACCTGACTTCTCTATGGAAACCATGAAAGCCAGAAGGTCCTGGATAGATGTACTCCAAAAACTAAGAGACCATGGATGCAAGCCCAGACTACTAAATCCAGCCAAACTTTCGTTCACTATAAATGGAGAAAACAAATTTTCCAGAATAAAAACAAATTTAAACAATACGTAGCCACAAATCCAGCCTTACAGAAAATAATAGAAGGAAAATCACTAACCAAGGAGTCCAACAATGACCACAATAACTCAGACATCTAGAGATCCTTCACCAGTGCAAATCAAAGAAGGAAAACACACAAACCTTACTACTAAAAAAGTGACCGGAGTTAACAACCACTGGTCATTAATATCACTTAATATCAATGGGCTCAACTCACCTATAAAAAGGCACAGGCTAAGAGATTGGATAAGAAAACAGGATCCAACATTCTGCTGTCTACAAGAAACACACCTCAACCACAAAGACAGGCACCTACTCAGAGTAAAGGGCTGGGAAAAGGCTTATCAAGCAAATGGACCTAAGAAATAAGCAGGTATGGCCATACTAATTTCTAACAAAGTTGACTTCAAACTTAAATCAATCAGAAGAGATGGAGAGGGACATTTTATACTCATAACAGGAACAATTCATCAGGGAAAAGTCTCAATCCTGAGTATCTATGCCCCTAATATAAAAGCACCAACGTACGAAAAAGAAACATTACTAAAACTCAAGGCAGCCATCAAACCGCACACACTAATAGTAGGAGACTTCAACACTCTTTTCTCACCAATGGACAGGTCAATCAGACAGAAACCTAACAGAGAAATTAGAGAATTAATGGAGGTAATGAAGCAAATGGACTCAAAAGACATCTATAGATTATTCCACCCAAAGAGGAAAGAATATACCTTCTTCTCTACAGCTCATGGAACCTTCTAGAAAATTGACCACATACTCGGTAACAAAGCTAACTTACACAGTTACAAAAAAATATTAGTAACCACCTGTGTCTTATCAGATCACCATGGATTAAAGTTAGAATTCAACAACAATGCTACCCCTAGAAAGCCTACAAACTCATGAAAACTGAACAGTCAACTACTGAACCATACCTGGATTAAGGAAGAAATAAAGAAAGAAATTAAAGTCTTCCTGGAATTCAATGAAAATAAAGAAACAACCTATTCAAACTTATGGGACACTATGAAAGCAGTCCTGAGAGGAAAGTTCATAGCACTAAGTGCCCACCTAAAGAAAACAGAGAAAGCACATATTGGAGACTTAACAGCCCACCTGAAATCTCTAGAAAAAAAAGAAGCAAACTCACCTAGGAGGAGTAGAAGACTGGAAATAATCAAACTGAGGGCTGAAATCAACAAAATAGAAACACAGAAAACAATCCAAAGAATCAATGAAACAAAAAGCTGGTTCCTGGAGAAAATCAACAAGATTGATAAACCCCTATCCAAACTAATCAAACAACAGAGAGAGAACACGCAAGTTAATAAGATCAGAAATGAAAAGGGGGACATAACCACAGACACAGAGGAAATTCAGAGAGTCATTAGATCTTACTACAAAAGCCTGTATGCCACAAAACTGGAAAATGTAAAAGAAATGGACACTTTTTAAGATAAATACCATTTACCAAAATTAAACTAGGACCAGGTGAACAATCTAAACAGACCTGTCAGTCTTGAAGAATTAGAAGCTGTTATCAAAAACCTCCCTACCAAAAAAAGCCCAGAACCAGATGGTTTCAATGCAGAATTCTACCAGAACATCCAAGAAGACCTAATACCTATACTCCTTAATGTATTCCACAATATAGAAACAGAAGGGTCATTACCAAATTCCTTTTATGAAGCCACGATTACTCTGATACCAAAACCACTCAAAGACTCAACCAGGAAAGAGAACTACAGGCCAATCTCACTCATGAATATCAACGCAAAAATCCTCAACTAAATACTGGCAAACCGATTCCAAGAACACATCCAAAAAATTATCCATTATGATCAAGTAGGCTTCATTCCTGAGATGCAGGGCTGGTTCATCATACGAAAATCTATCAATGTAATCCAGCATATATATAAACTGAAAGAAAAAAACCATATGATCATTTCATTAGATGCTGAAAAAGCATTTGACAAAATTCAACATCCATTTCTGTTAAAAGTCTTGGAGAGATTAGGGATACAAGGGTCATACCTAAAAATAATAAAAGCAAAATACAGCAAGCCGACAGCTAACATCAAATTAAACAGAGAGAAACTCAAAGCCATCCCACTTAACTCAGGAACACGACAAGGCTGTCCACTCTCACCATACCTCTTCAATACGGTGCTTGAAGTTCTAGCAATAGCAATAAGACAAGATAATGGGATCAAGGGGATTCGAATTGGAAAGGAAGAAGTTAAACTTTCGTTATTTGCAGATGATATGATAGTGTACATAAGCGACCCCCAAAACTCCACCAAAAAACTTTTACAGCTGATAATCAGCTTTAGTAATGTGGCAGGATACAAGATCAACTCCAAAAAATCAGTCACCCTCTTATACACAAAGGATATGGAAGCAGAGAGGGAAATCAGAGAAGCTTCACCATTCACGATAGCCAAAAACAGCATAAAATATCTTGGGGTAAATCTAACCAAGGAAGTGAAAGATCTATTTGACAAGAACTTTAAGGCATTGAAGAAAGAAATTGAAGAGGATACCAAAAAATGGATGGACATGCCTTGCTCTTGGATTGGGAGGATCAACATAGTAAAAATGGCAATTTTACCAAAGGCAATTTATAGATTCAATGCAATCCCCATCAAGATCCCATCAAAATTCTTCACAGATCTTGAGAGGACAATAATCAACTTTATATGGAAAAACAAAAAACCCAGGATAGCCAAAACAATCCTATACAATAAAGGATCTTCTGGAGGCATTACCATCCCTGACTTCAAACTCTATTACAGAGCTACAGTAATGAAAACAGTGTGGTACTGGTATAAAAACAGAGAAGTCGACCAATGGAATCGTATAGAAGACCCGGATTTTAACCCACAAACCAATGAACACCTCATTTTCGATAAAGGAGCTAAAAGTATACAATGGAAGAAAGAAAGCATCTTCAACAAATGGTGCTGGCACAACTGGATGTCAACCTGTAGAAGAATGAAAATAGACCCATATCTCTCACCGTGCACAAAACTCAAGTCCAAATGGATTAAAGACCTCAATATCAGCCCGAACACACTGAACCTGATAGAAGAGAAAGTGGGAAATACCCTACAACAGATGGGCACAGGAGATTGCTTCCTATGTATAACCTCAGAAGCACAGACATTAAGGGCAACATTGAATAAATGGGACCTACTTAAACTGAGAAGCTTCTGTAAAGCAAAGTACACTGTCACTAAGACACAAAGGCAACCTACTGACTGGGAGAAGATATTCACCAACCCCGCAACAGACAAAGGTCTGATCTCCAAAATATATAGAGAACTCAAGAAACTAGACTTTAAAATGCTAATTAACCCAATTAAAAAATGGGGCACTGAACTGAACAGAGAATTCTCAACAGAAGAAGTTCAAATGGCCAAAAGACACTTAAGGTCGTGCTCAACTTCCTTAGCAATCAGGGAAATGCAAATCAAAACAACTTTGAGATATCATCTTACACCTGTCAGAATGGCTAAAGTCAAAAACACCAAGGATAACCTTTGCTGGAGAGGCTGTGGAGGAACAGGTACCCTCATCCATTGCTGGTGGGAATGCAATCTTGTGCAACCACTGTGGAAGTCAGTGTTTCGGTTTCTCAGGAAATTCGGGATCAACCTACCCCTGGACCCAGCAATACCATTCCTGGGAATATACCCAAGAGATGCTCTATCATATGACAAAAGCATTTGTTCAACTATGTTCATAGCAGTATTATTTGTAATAGCCAGAACCTGGAAACAACCTAGATGCCCTTCAATGGAAGAATGGATGAAGAAAGTATGGAATATATACACGCTAGAGTACTACGCTGCGGTAAAAAACAATGACTTCTCGTATTTTGCATGCAAATGGATGGAAATAGAAAACACTATCCTGAGTGAGGTGTCCCAGACCCAAAAAGATGAACATGGGATGTACTTGCTCATAATTGGTTTCTAGCCATAAATAAGGGTCACGGAGTTTACAATAGGTGAACCTAAAGAAGCTAAGTAAGAAGGTGAACCCTAGGGAAAACATATAGTTATCCTCTTGGCTAAGGGAAGTAGACCAAATTGCCGGGGAGAAAATTGGGATCTTGGGGGTGGGGTGGGATGGGGTAAGGGGAGATGGGGAGAGAAAAGGTAAAAGGGAATGAGGGGGGACTTGGGGAAACAGGAGGATTGGGATAAAGGAAGGGTTGATAGGGGAGCACGGAACCACAATTCTTAGTTAAGGGAGCCACTTGAGGGTGGGCAAGAGACTTGACCCTAGAGGGGCTTCCTAGTGCCCAAGATGATGTTCCCAGTTAGTTCCTTGGGCAGCTGAGGATTGGGAACCTGAAATGACCCTATCCTAGAGCAATACTGACGAATATCTTGCATATCATCATAGAACCTTCATCTGGTGATGGATAGAGATAGAGACAGAGACCCACACAGGAGCACTGGACTGAGCTCCCAAGGTCCCAATGAGGAGCAGAAGGAGGGAGAAGATGAGCAAAGAAGTCGGGACAACGAGGGGTGCACCAACCCACTAAGACAGTGGAGCTGATCTACTGGGAGCTCAACAAGGCCAGCTGGACTGTGACCGAAAAAGCATGGGATAAAACCAGACTCTCTGAACATGGCGAACAATGAGGGCTGATGAGACGCCAAGGACAATGGCATTTGGTTTTGATCCTACTTAATGTGCTGGCTTTGTGGGAGCCTAGCCAGTTTGGATGTTCACCTTCCTAGATATATACGGAGGGGGGAGGACCTAGGACTTACCACAGGGCAGGGAACCCGGACTGCTCTGTGGACTGGAGAGGGAGAGGGAGAGGAGTGGGGGGAGGGGGAGAAGGGTGGGAGGATGGGGAGGGAAATGGGAGGCTGGGAGAAGGTGGAAACTTGTTTTTTGTTTATGTTTTTTTTCTCCTTTTTTCAATGAAAAAAAAATTTAAAAAAATAACCTAGACTGAAAAATAAATAAAAACTCACAGATAAAGGTATAATTTTTCTGTCCCAGCAGCCACTTCCAAATTACCATACAGAGGCTTATATTAATTGTAAACGACTGGCCAATGTGGTGGTGGTGGTACCTTTATTAGCATGGCACATCCATCTCCTACTCCCCGTGCATCTCCTGGCATCTCTTCTGACTCCACCCTTCTTCTTCCCAGCATTCTCAGTTTGGCTTTTCCTTCCTAAATGCCTCCTGCCCAGCTATAGGCCAGTCAGCTTCTTTATTAACCAAAAAGGGTAAAATGTAGTCACAGTGTATAGAAGGGTTATTCCACAGCACAGAGTTGAGATAGAGCCTATTAATGGCCAAGCTTTGTTGTTTCTGTGCACAGGGAAGGTGCATTGATTACAAGTTCCTAGAATGAAAATCAAGGAATTATTGAAAACTCAGAGCTGAAAAAATTTATGAAAAAAAAGTCCATTTCAGCCAAGGTTTTATGGGAAAGGAGTGTCTGTCTTGTGCTCTGTAATTGTAGTTACAGGGTGCAAGAGAAAATATAGTTTTAAGCAGACATGGAGAAATATTTACATGTATATATAATGGGAGAAGTATTTACACGTATGCATAAGTACTATTCTAACGTATTACAATTTAACCAAAGTATAAAATTTCAAAGGTGAATAATTTCTGTATTAGTAAAACTATCTCCAATGATTTCTGAATTTTGACAATCAAAAAATAGATTTAATGTGTTCAACTTTACATGCCTTTTCCCCTAAACAGGTGTGTTCACCTTAAATACTGAATTTGTTTTATCTTTATTTATCTGTTATGTTCAATATTTTATCATACTAATTAAATTTTCAACCTGTAGTCAGTATTAGAAGCTGATACCTATATTTTAACTGCTATTATACAAATTACGATATGTACAACTACACACATGCTAGTTAAATTAATAAGAATATGGGCTAAATTAGTATATATTTAGAGCACTTGCTTTTTACTCTAAGAAATATAAAAAAGTTAAAAATCTTTCATTGTAAATTTTAATTACATTATTTATTTATTTTGTGTGGTGGGGCATGCATGGTATGTGTATTGGGTCAGAGAATTACTTGAAGAATACTCTCCAACATGTATATAGGACCTAAAGGTAGAACTGAAATGGTCCGGCTTGAGCCTTTGTCAACTGAGTCATCTTTTCAACTCTTAATCACTCATTCCATAACCTGGACCTTCCTTTCTGTATTCCCTATAAATTAAATGTTTTTGTATTACTTGTTGATTGAATATTAAATTTTTCTTATCATACTCTTTAGCATTGTTTTAATAAATATCTGTTGACAAAATAGTAAAAAAAAAATCAAAGTATGAATATGTTTTGGATTCAGAAATAAATTTACATTACAGTAGAGATGTCATTTCTAAGTATAACACAAGAAGAACTATAAAGAAAATTAGATTTAACCAAGTTATATTTAAACATTTATCATAGAAAATGAATAAAAATAAAAATAAAAAACTCTTAAGACTATAATACCCACCATAAATGCCTGTAAACCAGATACGGTGACCCAAGTCCATAAACTCAGAATTCAGGATGCTCAGAGAGGCAAATGTTGCACTGGGTGGCAGCCTGGGACATGTAGTAAAAAGCTTTGGCTGCAGAGTGAACTACGTCTCAAAAACAAATTAAAGAAAACTCTGTAACCTCATACAAAATGGATATGTTGGCAAGCAGTTTGAAACAGAGAACAAAAGACCGCTAATTGTGTAAAAGAGATGTCAACAAATCACTCCATATAATACTGGTTTTTGTTCATGTGCAGAAAAGTAATAATAAGGCACAAAGCAAAATTGTTCTAGTATTAGTAAGATATAGGTACTTCAGGTTTTCTAATTGTTCATTTGTAAGTACTAATAGAGAATTATTTAAAGTATGAATATATTCATAGAAGAAATTCTGGTAAAATAATATGTATATTATTTGGAAGTGGTTGAGATACACAAAGCAGAAAAGGATATTCAATTTCTTTAACAATTAAACTATCAAGACATCTACCAAACTATCGAAGATCATCACCCTCACCTGAATTGGAGAGGGTGTGACAAAACATGGCATTCTTCTATGGCACTGGTTATTTGGAAACTTCAAAGCTTAGGCTTAGAATACTTTCAAAATCAGAATATGAAGTCTTATTAATGTACATATTCTATCAATCCTAAATTTTGATATATGTTTATCTATTGAGTAAGAAAAGGGGCTTCAAAGGCCCAGAATTTCTCTTAAGGAGTCAAGAACACCGAAGACACAACAGTTAAAACATGGAATTACTATGAAAAGTTTTGCCACGTGAATGTAACTATGAAACACAATATTATCAGTGCCTGTTTAATTCACTGGATAGAAACTTGGTTGAAAAATATTGATCAGTGTAAAATCAAGATCAACACTTTGTAGACCATTTCATGATTATTTGCATAGTAAAAATGAATTCACTCAGTTACCAAAAACTTCATAAAACAAGATCCATGTCTAACCTAGTCCTTCACTTCTCTCCTTTTCCCAACTATTAATTTTCTGTTTTCGGCAGTTTCATTGACTATGCTTAAACATCTTTGCCTCTGCTCCTTCTCTGCTTAACTACATTTTATTTATCTTTATTTATTTGTGCCCAATCTTTGCGTGTGACCTTGTAATTATTATACTGTGATATATACTGGAAGCAAAGCAAAATGAATAATAAATAACAAAATAGTTTCAAATTACATAATATGGTCAAGAAGGAATGGGTGGCTTAGCCAACAAAAGTTAAATAACAGAGAGAGACAGCACAGCGAACACTGTGCCAGAAAGCAGGAGAGGGTTTGTATTTGAAGTCCTGGTAACTAGACTACAGTGGAAACAATAGGGCAGTGGATGTTGATGAGGTATGGAAAGATAGGTGATAGGCATTTTAACAGTCTCTCAGGTCAAGGCTGGTGTCTGAAATTTGATCTGCCTGTAGTTGAAAGTTGTTAAAGGTGCCTATAGCTGGGTGATCTGGTAGGATTTGTTTTTAATGGTTGTTCTGCATAATTCTGGTAAAAGAGATTGTTAAATACAGATTATCAAATAAGTGGTAGAAGAGATGTAGCAGCAGCAGCAGCAGCAGCAAAGAGGCAGAAAGGAGACTCCTATTCCCTTTCTGGAGAAAAGAAACCATGGCGTTACTCATGAATTGTACTTATTTCCTTTGATGGTATTTTCTAGTTTTCAGTTTCCATAAATACAGTCCAATCAGAAAGTAGGCAAGTTTGATTTTGATGTTTGGAAGATGGATGAGACTTAAGGAAATGACATCAAGGAAGGAACTGCATAAAGGGAATGGAGCATCTAGCTGTAAATTGCTGTCACCAAGCAAGGTGATCCAAACACAGTGCCAGAACTGCCTGGCTATTTGTCTCATTTGATCTTTGAGTTAAAGCTTTGCACTTTGGTAAAGAATACTGTAGATATTACAGGAAAAGGCCAGACACAAAAGCAGAGGTTTTAAGAAGCAGATGCTGGGAAGGTAGATTTGGGAATCAGACCCTGCCCATTTGGAGGGGCCTTGTGGAATGTCTAGAGCTTTCAATTGAGACTTCAAATGGATTAGGTTCTAAATAAGGCTCTGTGACAGGAGTACAGTCATAAAATTGATGCTCAAAAATAGATGTGTGTAGTGGAGAATAGTAACTTTGAAACTCATGAAGAAGAAAGCGAGATTACAAGGGGCCAGTTGGAATCAGCTGTATGAAGCGCTCAACTTGATTTTCCTATAAGTAAAAATATTCAAATTTCATCAAGACAAATCAACAACATTTTTGGCAACTCTTGAAGATTTCACTATGAAAATTAGTTGGAATGGAATCGATTAACTTGGAAGAATTTCTGTAAAGTATTTGCCAAATTATTCTTGGAAACTCACATCATATGTTATTATCATTATTATTCTGATGATGATGATGATAATGATGAGGTTTGTGAATTATATATTAGTCTGATTCTATAGAAAAGCACAGTAGATAGGATGGTTGCATATTATTTCTGCTTTTTCATTTTCTGACTATGAATTTATATGTAGATACACGGACAGATGAACATATATATGTATATATATATATATATAGATAGATATATACATACATATACACACATACATACATACACACACACATACACCATAAGGTATTTGCTCTAAAATTGTAAACACTGTCAAGCCCTAAATCTACAGCACATCCAGAAAGAACAATGATGTATTTGCAGATCAAAGGTTGATAAACTAGAGAATAAGGTGCAGTTGAATTCTGAAGCAAGTTAGTTAATGAAACTATAACATTGTTTTTTTCCCTATTCAGGTTTTTAAATGATTAGATGAGGTCCATCCTCATTCTGGAAGGCTATCTACTTTACTCAAAATTCATCAGTTTGAATATTAATCCCATTCAGAAACGCTTCTGTATCAATATAAAGTTAACCATCTTAAGGCATAGCTTCCATAAAATATTCTAAGAGTTCTGGAAGTGCAGTGTGCTGTTTACTGATGCACACCTATGATACCACATTGTAACGAAGGGCATTTCTGTTATTCATAATGCTTCCTCATACTCTTGTGTACTAATGTCTCTCTGCAAGCCAGGAACATGGCAATCTGGTTTCTATTACTTGTTTTCTGTGCTCTGTAGCTTGTTGTTAATGAAATTTGAATAGCTGACTTCTTTTGCACAACCTACTTTCTCTGAGATTCATCCACAAAGTTGTGTATGGTGATGTCACTTGTATTAGTCCTATTTGCTAATTTTCCATTATAAAATATCTGTTGTTTGTTTATATATTAATATTTAATCTACTTCAAGTTTTTAGTATGATAAAAACATAACAGTGTTATATAATTTGGAAAAGAGATACAAGCTTTGTTTTGCTTCTTTGTGAGCTGGATTCCTGTCAGTGAATTTGCTTCATCCCCAAGTTGATAATTTTAATTTCATAGCAAATTACTAGTTTTCCTAAGGGATTTCACTAGCAATGCATTTTTTTGGAACCTCCAACCTCCTTCTTTCCTGTTTGATTTCTTATTTAGGTTTCCTTATTAATTAAATTTTATGCAGCTGCATGTGTCGACAGTACATACCAAATTCTCTCTCTCCCCTACATCCCTTGCCACCCTATCTACCACAACTGCTGCCCACATCTATCTTTGATTCATCACCTATCCTTACAAATCATATTCCTTTTTCTTGATGATCCCTGGGTGTTTAGACTGTGAACAAAAGCTTTTGTTTTTTTCTCTTCCCATCTAGAAACCTGTTATTCCTTTATTCCTATCTAACAAGATAGGGTATTATGCTCTCACTAATTGTCCTATATAATTTCCTGGTGGGGGACATAGAGTTAAAAACATCCACTTTAGAATACTATAACACCAAAGAAAGAAAATACAAATAAATTAGTAATTTCTTTCATGCACAAATGGCCAAGTAAGGAGTTTTTACTTTTGGTAATTGTCTTTTCCCTAGTATGTCCTCAGAGATTCATCTAGGAATGAATGAGTTGTGTGAGTGAACAATTTGTTCTTTCTAGTTATATGATATTCCACAAACTCTATAACAACTCCCACAGTGAGAAACAGGTTGCTTCTAGATCTGAACCCCATTTTTTTTTACTGGATTATTTGTTTTCTTTATTGTCTGTATTTCAGTTTTCAAGACTTTGATCATTTCTTTCACCTGTTTGATTGCTTTTCTTGATTTTCTCTAAGGGATTTGTTGATTTCTTCCATTTTATTCTTTTCCTCCACTTCTTTGATTTTTTAATTTCCTCTTTAAAGGGCTCAACATTTTCCATAAAGTTATTTTTAAGTCGTTTTCTTCTGCTTCAATTGTGTTGGGATGTTCAAGTCTTGCTGTTGTATGGCCATTAATTTTTGGTGGTGCTGTATTTTTTATGTTGTTGAGTTACCTTGTTGCCTATTCATTTTTCCTCCAATTAGTGTAGCTGGGGTTGTGTCTCTGGTGATTACTCCTCCAGATGCCTGTGGATCCAAGGCTCAGATGTTAGGTCCTCGTGGTGGAGTCAGGACCATGGTTTTGGTCACACCAGAGGTAGCTCAGTGCTTCTGGGGGTTACTGGGCACACCTGTCGGTTCCTGCAGAGGTCAGGTGGTGCCTGCCTGCTCCCGCAGAGGTCAAGTCAGGCCTGCCTCTTAAGTTAATTTTTAAAAAAAAAAATTTGACCATGTTTAAAATGTACGACTTTCTTTTACTTTTATTTTTTATTATTAAAAATTTCCGCCTCCTCCCCATCTCCCTTTTCCCTCCCCCTCCCCCCACTCCCCATACTCCACTCCCTTCCCCCTCCCTCTCCAGTCCAAAAAGCAGTCAGGGTTCCCTGCCCTGTGGGAAGTCCAAGGTCCTCCCCCCTCCATCCAGGTCTAGGAAGGTGAGCATCCAAACAGGCTAGGCTCCCCCAAAGCCAGTATATGCAGTAAGAACAAAACCCAGTGCCATTGTCCTTGGCTTCTCAGCAGCCCTCATTGTCCACCATATTCAGAGTCCGGTTTTATCCCATGTTTTTTCAGTCCCAGTCCAGCTGGCCTTGGTGAGCTCCCATTAGATCAGTCCCATCATCTCAGTGGGTGGGTGTCCCCCTCGCGGTCTTGACTTCCTTGCTCATGTTCTCCCTCCTTCTGTTCCTCATTTGGACCTTGGGAGCTCAGTCCATTGTTCCAATGTGGGTGTCTGTCTCTATCTCCATCCATCGCCAGATGAAGGTTCTATGGTGATATGCAAGATATTCATTAGTTTATAAGGCTTTTCTATCACATTCTTTTATTATGTATGAAAGTTCATTACTTCAGCTATATTTGACAGATCCTTCTTTTCCCCACTAAGATGTTTTTTTATATTTTCAGATAACTTTTAGATATATTTGTGGGCCTATTTTTGTGCTATATGTGTATTCTAGGATCTTAAAGTTCTTATCTATTTAATATTTATTTTAGATTTATTTTGTTTTGTTTTTTGTTTTTTGAGACAGAGTTTCTCTGTATACCTTTGGTGCCTAACTTAGAACTAGCTCTTGTAGACCAATCTGGCTTTGAACTCACAAAGATCCATCTGCCTCTGCCTCCTGAGTGCTGGGATTAAAGGCATGGACCATTAATGCCCGGCTCACGATTTCATTTTTATTATTCACATGTAGTATATAAAAATTGAGTAAACAATATTCCTTTGTTATGTTTAAAAGCAATGTAAACATTTTTCTTTGTGTTGCCATATTTTTTTAAAAAAATAATCTAGTTATTATCTATCACCTATATCTATCTATCATCTATCTATCTCTATATATACACACAAATGCTGTTTCCTAAATTTTTATTGAAATTTTAGATAAATTATATACCCACTTCTGAAAAATTGACATCTTTGTTGATGTTGGGTTGCTTTATGTACAAACTAGAAGTTTTGTTGTGACCAAATATCTGGCAGGAAAAAAAAAAACTTGCAGGAGATTGAGTCTATTTTGGCTCAGGGTTGGGAGAAGCTAAGTCTGTGCCTACTTTGTCCCAAGCAGTTGGACCATCTTTCCAGGAGGAGAATATTGCAAAGGCTCTTTATATCACTGTGTTCTGGTAGCAGAGAAAGGGCTACAAGACACATGAGGAAACAGCCTAAGCTTGAAAGGTTCTCCTAGAGAACGATCTCCAAGTAGGATCTGCCTCCCAGTTTCCTCAGGCCTCAAATACTGCCAAGTGTTAATATCAAAAATATTAGCCTGTGGAGTCTGTTTCACGTTTGAACTATAAAAATATGTGTCTTCATTTCCTTAGTCTTCAAGGCATTTTACAGGTATATCATACAGTATACCTACATATTTTATTATTTCTACATTCTAATCACTTCACACATTACCCACTTGAGTCTTTAGTTTTACACTGAGTTGGTCAGGTTCTCTCCATACTTCTAAATTATTTCTGAGCTGGATGTGCAGTTGTGTAAGTGTACCATATCATGAAGATAACTATGTAGCTGCCAGGCAACTCAGCATCTTTACTCATGGTTGATGCTAGCAAGCTAAAAATTAATTTTAATACCCACTTAGAAACATTATGTGAGTTTTTAGAAACTAAACATACAAAACTAGGAATTATCTATGTTTCTGAAAACTTCTTTCAATCTCTCACTACCATAGAAAGTTTTAGTATTTTTAAACATTTATGTTCAGCTACATTTGATTTGATTCACAGCCTTTTTTTTCTAATTATCTTTACCTCCCTCTCCCAACAATATATTTTCCACATAGCTTTTTTGTATCTTTGAAGATCAGTGAATTTTTTTCTTCTACAATGTTTCAAACTGCTGTGCAACCAAGGCTTCGTCACAATCACTGCTTTTTTCAATCTTTAAGTTTGATTTAGACTGCTTAAACATTTAGTATATATAATATATAATTTTAAGCATATGCAATAACATTACCTTGGTTTCAAATACTCCATTAGTAACTTTAATATAAGTTTAAATTTGAGCTGGATTTTATTATTATAGCATCAATGTATGCCTTGGGTATTTGTTTTGAAATTTATCTCGTGTGTCTATTTTTGCATTTACATAAATATTGAGTGTGAGGATTCATAAGTTATTTGAGAAAACTTTGATATTGGTTTTTAGATGTTATTTTTTTAACCTTATTTTTTTTCTCAAGTTGTGTCCAGTTTATGGATAAGTTTTTTCCACTACTCTCTGAACAATTTGCATACTATGGTGTTAATCCTTCTACAGGTATCATGAGTTTATTCTGTCAGTGTAGAGAAACCATATTCAATTTCCAATCACT
Source organism: Microtus oregoni (assembly GCF_018167655.1). Lineage (NCBI taxonomy): Eukaryota > Metazoa > Chordata > Mammalia > Rodentia > Cricetidae > Microtus > Microtus oregoni. The sequence continues at coordinate 3,381,980 of NW_024543084.1, forward strand.
ATTGTGTTATGAAAACCATTCACTCTCATTATCGTTATTTGATTATTTTCAAACTTCAGAAATGTTGCTCACAGGCAAAGACCCTAAGTTCTATGTCTGTGATTCCGCTATGCATAGGAAGCAGTTTGTTCTCTTGAATACTGTGCTGTGAAATCTTGCTCGTTTGATCTCTTCAGAATATTTGACTCAGTGTCAGCTCTGGGAATTCTTCAGGCCACAGAGTTGGCACTTTCCCATACTGTGGCATTAAAATGTTTTTTTTTCCCCTAGGCAGTAATCTAGGAATTTTGATGGACCCATTTGTTTCATGCTTGGTAAAGATGACTCCTTCAAAATTTAATGTCAAACGTATTGAAAACTATCGTATTTTTTCCCATTGCCAAGCTAGTTTATTACTGTTTTGTTTTGGTTTGATTATTTTATGTATAAAAGTAAATCTTGACTCTAACTTAATAGCTATAATTTTTGAATTTCTTGTTACTGCTCTAACAAATTACACCAGTAACGAAGAGCATAGGCTTATTTTTGTAATTCTATAGCCTAAAACTACGTTGTTGGTTAGGTTGTGTCTGTGACAGGCTGTATGGGAGAGTCCATTTCCTTCCTTTGGCAGTATTCATAGCATTCCTTAAATATTAGTCCCTTCTGGTGCCTCCAAAGTGAATCATTCCTTCATCTGTCTCCATCGTCTTGTTTCCTTTGTATGTCTTCTTCTGTCTTAAATCGGCCCATTATTACAGTGGATATAGTTAAATAATTTAATACAATCTACTCTTCTCAAGATATTTCCCCACACCTCCAAACTTATTTCCTAAAGCAAGTCACACTAAAATCTGAGATGATTTTCTTAAACAAAATCTTCTTTTACTTTTTAAAGTGTATTTATTTTATATGTATGAGCATTTGGCAAGCATGCCTATTTGTGCACCATGTGTGTGCCTGGTGCCTGCAGAGGTAAGAAAAGCAGTAAGAAATAGCCCCTGAAACTGGGCTTACAAATGGTTGTGAGCACCACTTGGATGTCAGGAATTGAACCGAGGTCCTTTTCAAGAACATCAAGGTCTACTAACACCTGAGTCATCTCTCTAGTTCATAGCAAAAGATTTAGCTTGAAGATTTCTAGAGGTTTCGAAGCAGGAAACATAATGAACTGATCTAGTATATATGTAAATAAATAGAAAGCAGAATTCTGTATTTGCTAACAGAGTTGTTTTGTGTGTGTGTGTATCTGTGCTTCAGTGTCAGAAGACGGCCAAAGGAATGATGAACAATGCCTTGGGGAACTATGAGAGAGGCTCCAAGAAAAAGGCAAAGGACATTTTTAATATAAAACATATTTATTTTATATCCCAACTGCAGACTCCCCTCCCTACTCTCCACTCATTTTCTCTCCCCAGACCCCCCAACCCTAACCTCAATCAACCTTTCTTCCATATTCATTCAGAAAGAGGCATGACTCTCATGAGCATCGGCAAAGCATGGCATATCAAGCTGCTATAAGACTAAGCACCCATATTCAGTCTGCACAAGGTAATAGAGCACGAGGATTTGACTGGTTCCCAAGAACCAACCGGAGCACAGGGACAGTCCCTGTTTCCACTGCCAGGAGTTCTATAAATAAACCAAGTTACACAACTATCACATATATGCAGAGAGCCTAGGTCAGTCCCATGCAGCCCCCCAGGTGAGTTGGAACTGACTCCAAGAGTTTCCATGAGACAGACTAGTTATTTCTGTGTGTTTTTTTTTTTTCTGCCATGTTGCTGACCTCCCTGGCTCCTAAAATTCCTCCTCCCTCTCCTCAACAGAACTCTCCAAACTCGGCCCAATGTTTGGCCAAGGGTCTCTGTATCTGCCGCCATCAGTCACTGGGTGAAGGCTCTCCAATGACAACTGAAGTAGTCATTGCAGTAGATGGCCAGTTCTAGCTATGCATCCATTGCTGCCAGGAGTTGTAGCTGGAGCCACCATGTAGACTCCTAGACGTTTTCCTTGCATCAGACTTCTAACTGACCCAATAAAACCCCACTTTCCAGGTATCTCTGTCAGTATTCTTTCCCTCCACACACTCCCCAACCCAATCCCTCGAGTTCCCATTGGTATTAAGAGATATTAATGACTGGTGATTATTAATTCCTGTTTTTTTTCTTTTTGGTGTTGTTCCTGGTGGTGGAGTAGGTATTGGTGTATGTTTGTGTGTCTTTCCCTCTGTTGCGAGATTGTCCATCGCCTGTATTTTCATGGGCATAGCTAACTTCTATGAGTTGGAGTCTTCTTTACGGTACATTCTGTAGAGCTGGGTTTGTGGATAGATATTTAATTTGACTTTGTCATGAAATATCTTATTTTCTCCATCAACGTTTGATTGAAAATTTTGCTGGGTATAGTAGTCTGGGCTGACTTCCATGGTCTCTTAGAATCTGCAAGAAATCTGTCCAGGCTCTTCTGGATTTTAAAGTCTCCTTTGAGAAGTCAGGTGCAATTTTGATAGGTCTGGCAAAGAGCCTTTTAACTCAGGTACATTTTGTTCCCTGGATTGTTCCTGAATTTTATTTCCTGCCTCCTGTGACAAAAATTTACAATCAATTCATAAGACATATTTACTCTTTTTGGATGCCAGAACATAGTTCTGTAATTCAATCTGATGAAAGGATATGCTAAATGCTGTTCTTTGAATCTGGATATGGCTTTTTGCCTTGTTTTCATGCTTCCCAGATATAATCTATAGTATGTGCCTGGCAATTGTGTTTTAGTTGGTCTGTCCTTAGAAAGTTCCGAAAAAGGGCTGCTCTGTGAATATTTAGTATGTGCTTATTGGCATTTATTTACATGTTTTTCTGATCATGTTTTTCCAAACTCAAACCTTGTTCCTTAGATCATTGTTTCTTTGTGACATTCATGTATAAAAGTACACTGAAACCGACGGAAAGTTGTCTGCAGCATTAGACTATAGTCAGCCCAGTTCTTTAAGGTTTTCAAATGCCATGTCTCAGACAAATCTTCGTAAGTTGACAAATGTCTAAACTTCAGCCCATGGGGAGGATGTGTGCAAATCAGTCACCAGGGCCACCATTTGGGCTCAGACATCTGGTTCCTCTTGGGCTGCTTCCTTCTTCCTGCTTAGTGAATCTTACTAAATAAATGCCCTTGGTAGTTTTAACTGTATGTGTTACAAGTGAGCAATAAATTACGAGTCATTTCAACATGGCCCCGAAAACAGTCCTCTCTGGGCATCAAGAAATGAAAGAACTAATTGTATTGTACTCACAGGTCCTATAGACAGAATGAAAGTACTTCAGACCTAGGAACATGTAGGAAGGGCTGCCAAGAGCCCAACTACAGCAAGCAGGTGGTAATGGGAGGAGGGTGAGAAAGAGAGATGAGAGAGTGGAGCTCTGCCCCTCTGGAGAGCACTGCTAAAGCTGGGGACAGTTTAGCAGATACAGGAAGATGTGTGGCTATCTCCCTGAATCAGTTGTCTCTAGTTCACAGTCAGTGAAAAAAAAGTCCGAGAAGAGCTTCACCTTAACAAGGTGACAAGTCTTATCACAGTGTACTGTATGGGTACCCATTTTTTTTGAGGGGGGGTGCTGAGATTTTAGGAGAACATGAATTAACAACATTTATAACATGTTATTGCTTTTCTCTTTTCTTTACTGCATTAAAGAGTATCTCAGATACATCATCTCAGGTGAGGTTTTGTATTTTTTTTTATTTTTTGTTCAAAGTCTTGGCATTTCGAAAGTGATAGGAAGCTCAAACAACCATGTCCTTAGGATATATTGCACTACAAAGTAGCTGTTGGTCTTCCAAGACACTCCTTCTTATCTGTGACCATGCCTCTGCCTTCACAAACAGACTGTCTTGGACAGGCAGAGGCACTACCATTCTCAGGAATAGTAATCATCTCCAGTCACACATACTAACTGATTGCTTCTCTGCTCAGCTGCATTGTTTTCACTTTCATTCTGAGAGAAAGCAGAAGACAAGATTTTTGAACAGAAATCAAGGACTATTTTTATTATTATTATTTTTACTGTGAGTATTGGATGTAGGTGAGAAAATCAATTTTTCCTACCCTAAGAGGGTTAGCATTTTCGTCTCTACACAACGACTTTGTTTACTCCCATTTTGTTTAATCTACTTATCAGCTACCTGGGAACTTTATTCGTGACTTCTGTCCTGCACTGGGTAATATCAATAAGTTTCTTTAAGCAAAGCAAGTGGCCCAAGATTGTAATTTCTTGAAGGATAAAAGACATAACTATTAGTAATTTTTTGCTCAGTGTCTTGGAAGGCATCATGGATGAAAAGATTTTCCTTGATTCCTCTTATTTAGAGTAAATAGTAGCAAATAAACTATCAGAAATAACTCCTTTATTGCAGTATACCAGACTATCAGTGCCTATTCTACTGGATATCACTCAGAACAAACAATGAATTTAAACCAGATAGCCGCCTTCATGTATTTAATATTAACATAGTGTGTAAGGGTGTCAGAGACAAGACCATGAACATCGAATAGCTTTATCCAATATTTATTCAGCATATTGTGTTGAGATTTCCATGGGCTTATTTAGCTATCAAACTGCTCTAAAACAATATTTATACTATTTTAAAATCCCAAGCCCAATAAAAGAGAAATCCAAGCACAACACTTTTCACAAAAGCCTTACATATAAAATATGTTATGCCCTAGCATCTGATCCATCTGAAATGAAGACTGAGAGCTTCCACTTCCTGTTCTTTTCTATTTATGTCTTAGCTCAAATATGAAAAACAAGCTTCTTATATTTAACACAGCAATTCCTATTAGTAAGCTGTCAATCTTAGTTGGAAAAAAAGTCTCAGTAAGATCAATTTCTCTAGTCAAAAAAATAATTGCAAGATTGCAGAAATGACCTTGCTGTGACTTGCCTTTGAAGTATCCCCCAAAGGCTGGTATCTTAAAGGCTTGGTTGCAGTCGAGAGGACCTGGGAAATGTTGATTTCTGATATCTCTGAGTTAATCGAGAAATTAATCTCTTGATGGACTCACAATCGAGAAGTAATGGGACTGTGAAAAAATGGGGCCTTGGAGAAAGTGAATGCTTGTCTTTAATTGTATATCTTGATCCCAAGTTCTTCCTCTGTTAGTCTCTTTCTTACTGTTCACCATAAGGTGTGTTGTTCCGCTTGACCATCCTCTTCAAGGACCTAGAAGCAAGAGAACTAGAATTACTGCAGCTGTGAGTCAAAATCAATTTTTACTCATTTATGTTAATTTGGAAAATTTGTCACATTGATGAAAATGATCACATCACTAATGGAACTGATCTTCCTCTTTACATTTTTTGTTACATTAAAGAATTTTCAAAACCCATCTTCTTAATTACATATATATATATATATATATGTAATTAAGAAGATATATATATATATATATATATGTATATATATATATATCAACTAAGAAGTCTACTCCCATACATTTTAGTCAGGACCTGGAATGACACTTGCCAATCAAACATCAAATTCATTGAAAGGGTTGTTACTACAGAGATATCTCATCACTACTCTAGAAGTTCTGATCTAGTAGTTGTTACATGGCCTGGCAACTTGCATCCTTGACATGTTCCCTAGTGGTAATATTTTTGCTGGTGCAGGACTATCCTTGGAAATCATAGACCAAGGGAATCCCTGTGTTTAAAAAAAATGTCAGTAATGTTTCCTCTGCTTAAAATTTAGAGTTGAGAAGTGTTACCAAGCATTCGGTACACTATCTATGGATTTTGTGTGGCCTTGGTGCTACATGTAAATATAGATACTTTAAAAATAAAAGGAAATAAAATGGACACAATCATAGTACAGTGCAGCAAGAATATAAATTTAGGTACTGGAGTAACGGAACCATTAGCAGAGCACTTGCCATGCAAGCAAAAGGAGCTCCATTTAGACTCCCAGAACCCACTGAATAGCCGAGTTCTGTAGCCAAGACCCGTAATTTAGCATTGAGGATTCAAAGACAAGGAGGATCCTGTGGGTTTCCTAGTAAGCCTGGGTAGATGAATTGGCAAGTTTCAGGTTCAGTGAGAGATCTTCTCTCAAAATAAAGTGGAGAGTGACATCTGACATAAAGCTCTGTAGTTCACACAAACGTGGACACACATGCATATATACCAACACACATACACACTGCAGATTCTCAAAAATGACTGAAGAAATCAACTCTTTTGTAATTTTGTAGTTCAAATCAACTGACATGCCTATTCAGAATTCTTATGTTAGTATATGTGATCATTAGTATTAATTGTCATCTTGCCACAATCTAGAATCACCTAGAAAGTGAGTCTTAATGAAGTCATTTAGGTTAAGTAGACCTGTGAGTATCTCCGTTGACTTGATTATTTTAATTGCTATGAAAAGACACAGTCTATAACTGGGTAGCACCATTCCCTGTGTTTGGCCCTAGAGTCTAAAAGAGTAGAGAATGATAGCCGAGTGCTAAGCATGAATGTGTTCTTTCTATGTATGTTCTTAACTGTATATGATATATGAAAAGGTGTCCAAACATCCTGCTGTGGTCACTTCTTCACAGTAACAGACACAATAATACTCTGCATTTGTAAGCAAACCCTTTGTGCTTAGTTCTACGTCAACTTGAAACAAGCTGTAGTCATTTGAGAGGAGGAGACCTCTTCTTAGAAAATGCCTCTGTAAGATCTGGAGGGAACTGGAAGTAGGCACAAGACATCCCACAACCACATTCTCAACACAAAGGAGATTTATGTGCCCCAGAAAGTCAAAGGATGGGGAGTAAAAGATAAAGACAGGAGATAAAGGATGAGGGAGAAGGGAAAAAGAACAAGGGAAAGGGGGGAGGGGATAAATGTCCTAACTGGGCAAAGGACTGCCTCTGAATACAGAGGAAAAGGAAGAGACCAATAGACAAAGGGCAGGTTAATTTGGGAAGCTGAAAGTGGGCTTTCATTGTAGGACATCAATACTTTGATAGTTGGAGCTCAGTAGTCAGCCTTGGAGGAGAAAGTGGCCAAATAAGGGAATATACATAGGGTGACTAGCTTTAAAAAGGTAATGTAACAGGTTGTGTTGTTGTTGTTGTTTTGTTTTGTTTTTTAGCAAGAAAGTGGGAGTAGCAGAAGGGCAAGGCCTTGTTTGTCATGCTTGGGTCTACCAGAGTCCCTTCAAGATCAGGCTGTGGGTAGACCTATGATGTGGGAGTGTCATATATCAATCTGTTGATTTCATTGGTTAAGCAATAAAGAAACTGCTTGGCCCTGTGGGTGGAGTAAACAGAACAAAATGCTGGGAGGAAGAGGAAGTGAGGTCAGACTCCACAGCTCTCCTCTCGGGAGCAGATGCCTCAGAGAGACGCCATGCCCCGCTCCAGGGCAGACACACGCCATGAAGCAAGCCGCCAGGTTAGACATGCTGAACCTTTCCCGGTAAGACCGGTGCTCACAGATTATTAGAGATGGGTTGATCGGGATAACAGAATTAGCCAGTAAGGGCTAGGGCTAAAGGGCCAAGCAGTGTTTAAATGAATACAGTTTGTGTGTTATTTCGGGCATAAGCTAGCCATTCAGGCTGCTGGGGTGCTGGGGATGCAGCCCCGCCGCCCCTAATTACTACAGACCTAAAGGCCATTTTATAAATTAGCCATAGATGGGAGAGGGTATAGTGCATTGTATGTGGTGCCACCCTTAGGTTGGTGGTACTAGGTGCTATTAGAAGGCAGGGTGAGCAAGCCAGTAAGTATCACTCCTCCATGGCCTCTGCATCAGCTCCTACCTTTAGGTTTATAGCCTGCTTGAGTTCCTTCTACGATGATCAGATATTGAAGTGAAAGCCGAATGGACTCTTTCCTCCCAAAGTTACTGTGGTCATAATGTTTCACTGCAGCAATAGTGACTCTAAAGGGGACACCCTTTCTTGACGAAGTGGATTTTTGTCAGGGAGTTTACAGAAGTAAAACTAGGAGAGTGTATAAAAGAGTCTCTGTGACTTTCTAGTAAAAGCTGAGATGTCTGTTGTTGTTTGTTGTTTTGATTTTTGACTCTGAGTATTTTCAAGGCACAGATGCTCACTTAAGCATGGAAGAAATGAATAACTTCTGGGCTAGTCTTATGTCAAACATAATTGATTTGCAAACATTGGTAGAAGGCTAAAAATTTTCAGCCATCATTCTGTTCAAGCAGCAAATAACAAATTCTCTATTGTTTATTTTTAGTCTATCTCTAGAATGGCACTGAAGAATTTTTTATTGCTACCGACTTCAATCTATTTGATATATTATAAACTTGGTTTGATGCTAAATGAAGGAACAAGGAAGAAATTAAATGTATAAAAATATTTTTATTATGAGAACAATGAACAGGTTTTTTTAGAATTGATTATTGAGGAAGTGACTAAGCATATCTGTTGTTATCTATCATAGTCTGGTCTTAAAAAAATTATTCAAATTTTCATTTTTGTAGCTCTCTAAATGAAATCACCAGATATTATGGGGCAGGTCAAAGCAGGTAAGATGGGACGGAACAGAGTTATATAGCTATTGGTATTGAGGATTATCTGTGTCAGAAATTACATAGAAGTTACCAAAGTAAAAATAGTTAAAATGTAACAACAAAAGCCATAATATTAAGTTGCTTTGCCTGTTTATGTCAACCAATTGCAAAATCTCAATGACAAATGGGCTGTTAGTCTCTTTGTTGGTGTTCTTGACAGAGCTAAGGCAACTGAGCTTTGTGCAATAGACTACTATTTGTGTGCAGCAACTAATCTCCATGAATATTTATTCTGAAGACTGAGGAACAGAAGTTTGCCAAACAATGCCGAGAAATACATGCCATACCATAGGCCTAGGCTTTCTACCTACTAATGGTATGTTGGAGGACCATGAGTTTTCCCTTGCTATTGTGAATATCTATGAAACAGAGAAATAGACTCTGTATGGAGGTTTTGGTAACTAATTATTGCTGAGTGATATTTTACTTCAAGCAAAAACAAGCAAGCTGCCAAAGTCATTGATGAGCCTGAAGTAAATTACCATATCTCATTGTGCAGTAAAAAGCACAACTGAAGTGGGATTCTGTTGAAGACTGCTATTTGGTGCTTTTTAACCTTCCTTGGTTTTCTTCTCTCTCCTGTAAGGACCTTTTAGGCAGGTTCAGCACGGGCAAAGATCAACTTTGTAAACGTAACACGAAAAATTGTTTTAACAAGTATAGGCAGGACATGTGGCACAAACAGAAAAATGATGTTGATGCAAAAAGTTCAAAGATAGTCCTTGAGCCAGAGTTAACATGCTTATGATGCATTTATTTTGCAAACACTAGAGAATTTCATGTTTGGGCCATCAAGAAGGAACCCAAATGACCAGGGCAGAACTCGTGGGACACTGGAAAGTTAGCTCTTGGTCAGGTGGTTGAAGTACAGAAGTACATACTCTCTCTACATCACTTACAACTTGCTTTAACTCTAAACCAAAGGAGAAATAATCTAAGCAATCCCTCCCTTCTCACTTTCTGATTTCCGATTTAGTCTCCTGTTTCTATATGCACAGATTAATGTAACCGAAAGATGTTACCAGAGAAGTTTCTTTGTGAAGTAGACAGCTTTAATGTAGATGTTCACAACTGGTTAAAGCACAAAGAACAAGTGTTTGTTGATGTGGGAGTGATTTCTTATTAATAAAGAAACTGCCTAGACCCATTTGATAGGCCAACCCTTAGGTAGGCGGAGTAAACAGAAAGGAATGCTGGGAGAAAGAAGCTGAGTCAGGGAGTCGCCATGATTCTCCCACTCCAGACAGACGCAGGTTAAGATCATTCCTGGTAAGCCAGCTCGTGGGCTACACAGATTAATAGAAATGGGTTAGATCAATATGTAAAAGCTAGCCAATAAAAAACTGAAACTAATGGGTCAGGCAGTGTTTAAAAGAATACAGTTTCCGTGTAATTATTTCGGGTAAAGCTAGCTGGGTGGCGGGACACAGCCCACCGCTCCATATTTCAACAGTTTGTGGAGTCCTCAGCCACAAATGAGACATCTATATCCGGCCCCAAGGACCATCTTGGAAGAAGAAGTAGAAAGATTGTAAGAGCTAGAGGCCAAAGAGGATCAGATAAAACAGTGCCTTCTAGGCTTGTCAGGATGGCTGAACTCATGAAGCCACAGCAGCTGTGGGTTCTAGCACAAGATCCACAAATTATCAAGCCAGTGAAGCTTAAATCACATAGGAGGAAGGTACTCAGAAACTCACACACCTGAAGAGTCATTGACAGATGTTGGGTTCTTTGAGGGAAGGAGAGTCAGCATTTTTAATCATGGTCAGGTAGGTCATCCATACTCCAGTGGATGGGGAGATGAGTGTAGATCTGGCAAAAGTGAGTGTACATGTAATTCTAAAAGAATTAACTTTATGTAGGAATATAGATATAGATCTGAACTCAGTCTCCTAGCTGTTTAAGGAAATATTAAAGATATAATGTGCTGACGTCAACACTAACGGGAAGAAAAATTTTGGTGATTAAGGATCAAGTGCAAGCAGACTGATGATTCACACAAAGTATTCGTGTCTCTCTGTTTGGGGAAATGTGTGGTTGCAGTTGTAAAAGAGACTTATGCATGCAAACAGCAGCAAGAAAATTGTAGACATAAAGGGACTGTTTCTGCTTCTCTGATAGCTATTTAAATTAAGTGTGATCTGTGATTTAAGTAAGTGAGCTTAAGAAAGACAACTAAACAATTTATTTTATGAACTTCTTTATGAGATCCCCGGAATGAGCGTTAATCCTTTGAAGTTAATAAAATGCAGTGTATAGCATAAAACATTTGTAGACTTCAAGGACTGGTCATCAGCCATGGGACAAAGTTAGCTCAGTGCTGGAGTGAAAAACAAAAAGAGAAAAACAAACTATACTCAAATAGTCATCATATGGATGAGAGGTCAACAATTTTCATATTTTGTGTTTCAGCAGATTGTAGAAAAAAGTTTTCAGAGGATATTAATTTCTTACTTAAACTGAAGAACTTTGATGTTTAATGTCAGAATGTTTTCTGATAGTCTAATGAAATCTGAGCAAGTTACAAGATACTTGTGGAACATATTAGTCCATCTAAACTAAACTTAAAGATTCCCCTTAATGGATAATCTTACATTTGGAAATTTTAGGCCCATATTCCTAGTAATTGGGGAAAGGAAGGAGTCTCAAGACCAGAGTAGATAGAGACCCCATCCTTAAGAATAATTAGGAGGATAACATAGGCTATAATTTTCTTGAGTCTTTTTGACCTGCAAGTGTTGGATCCAATTCTAAGTCACTCAGTTCTCTGAAACTTACAGGAAATTTTTAGTTTACCAAAAGGGGTAAAATTTTATGTATTTTAGCATTACCATTGTTAGTAATCTATATTAAAATCCATATAAAAGAAAAAACAGCTAAGAGGTGTCTGTAAAAATTATTTCAGTATAATAGAAGGGGGAGAAGTCAGAATTTCCCATTTTTCATATACCTTAAATCATTTTCTTGAACCCTCAGAGCTTGCATAGACTTTAAACTCTTTTTCTTTCCACCCGATTATTTCCCAGAGACATGAGTTGTTATAATTGAAAACAATCATTACAAATCATGTTCCTTTAGTGAAAAGTTACATCTGAAGCCTGTTTATCCTTTAATATGAAGCTTGCTAGCAAGACAAATCTATCTGCATTTTGTTTAACAAGAGACCTAGAAGATCTAGGAAAAAAAGAGACCTAACGTTTATATATGAAATGAAAAAACAAGGTGGTTATAGCTTTTGGGGAAGGAGCTGGTAACCTACTGATGGCAAGCTGACAAAGGTACAGTTAGCCTAGCCATCAACATCATCAGAGATCCAAAAGGATAAATTATTCCCAGGTAACCCCTGTATCAGTTGAAATGACAGATACTTTCTTGTTATTGAGACAGCCATCCCAGGCCTGTGTGGTCTCCATAATTCCATTTGGTCCCACAACAGTATCAGTCTTTGGCTCCCAGGCTCGGGAGACCTGAGAGATTTTTTTCCTGTGCAGGATGAACTTGCGAGACCAATTTTATTTTGTCTAGGTAAAGTGGGGCAATCAACTCTCCAGTGTCCTGTTTATGTACACTTTGAGCATTGTCTGGGCAATGAGTGAGGCATTGGGGCAGTTGTTCCCAGTGGTTATCATTATCACAGTTCAAAGAGAGTTGCCATCATTCCACATCGTCTTCTTTGGAGACTCATAAGTCAATTAGGAGCTGAAGTATCTGCCTGCCATAGTAAGTTTCTTTCATTAAACATTTTAAATGACACATTCAGCAAACTCTGAAAAGTTCTGAGAACCATTATTCATCTGAGCCACACAAACTTAGCTTGTGTTTAGTTACTTATCTTAGGTGTAAGCTCAAAAACACATTTAGTAGACCTTAGGTAAGGATAGACTCTGTGCTAGGGTGCTTAGGTCATTGTCTTGCTGTATCCTAAGATAGGAACGTCCCCATTTCTGGTTTGTAGTGTTTGTTGCTCATAGTTGTGGCCCTAAGTTTTTAGTCCCTTACTTATTTCCATATTTTACATATTAATAAAGATGTCAAAATAAAATATCTTATAAATTTAAATTGCCCCATAGTCTTACAAATTTAAATATTTTTGACATCTATTACTTAAAAGCAGTCAGGTTTTTTTTTCATTTAAATTTTCTATAAAACTATGACATTTTCATTTAAAGAAGTTTAAAATCTCTCAATTTTATGCTCCTGTAGTATCAAAAATAAAGTATCTTGTTTATTTCAAGAGGGAAGAGACATGGCAAAACCATAATCTCAAATGGTAAAGCCCAAGCTTCAACAGTGAAAACAACTGAATGCTCAATATCTGAGATTCATCATAGTCTTTTGGGCTTGGATCACCAACCCACTCAACCTCAGCATTACACATACCCGGTGTTTAGATCTGAGCAAGCTACACAACTTCTTCATGTCTTTAAAACGTATAGAACCTGGATGACTTATAAAGTTTGGCTGCCAGGGCAAGGCATGTTCTTGTATATGAATGTAGGGAGGTACAACTTTAATATCTAATTAAACAAGTATTGTTTTCAGGACAGGACAGGAATTATTGTATAAAAATCTATTCTATCCAAATTATCTTGGAGACCCATTGTTGTCTCCTTAGTTGGGCCACAACGCATGGTTAATTTTAATCAAGATGGTGAACTCACATATCACCATTTTTCAACCCTAGCATGTGGTTGCCTAAATATAAAGGCAAACCACATGTTGCTTATATCCAAAAAACAAAATCATACCACATTGCTCCTTTAAGATTGACAATGCTTAGATATTACCTATCAACCTATTTTATGAGTTCTAAGTTAATTTTTTTTTACAGATATTACATCCTTTTAGCTATATCCAATAATCTTAAAAATCTGAGATACAGAAAGTTTATATAATAGTCTTAGGCAAATAAATGAAACCAATAATCTTTTTGCTTGTTTGATTTTGCTCTTTTCTCCCTGTTATAGCCCCTGATATGGACATAGAGATTTTAAAAGCATGGCTAGGTCTGGAAAAGGGAGAGCCATAACCCAATTACAGAGTCAGCTTTTCAATAAGGTACGACAGTATAAGGCAACTTTAATATTATCAATATCCCAAAGACATTTGAATTCTTGTTCAACTAACTCAGTAACCAGAAAGCATAGAGATATATTCTGAGCCCAGACCATCAAAACAGATATGGTACCTGTAGCTGGTGAGTGGCCACAGGAGAAACAGCAAAATATAACCAAGGAAAGCAGAATACAGTAAACTCATACGTGGAATTGAGCCTGATAGTTCTACATCGGCTCCACATTTTCATCAAAACTTGCAGAAGCATCAGAAAACACAGACCCATTCACACAGACAAAACTTTTCCTACCTGCTTCAGAGTGTAATTCCAGGGTATGTGTGTGAGGTGGGAGGAGGCTTGGCTTGGTAGCTGCAGCTACTGAATCCAATACCCACTGGTAAAGGAAAGGGAAAGCAACGGAACCATTTTGGGTGGTGGGAGACTGTAAAAGCAGTGGCTGGGCACTAACTGGCTACACTACATGGCTTGGAGATGCAGCTCCAGCCACACAGTGGTGCTGCAGTGGGTCTGGCCACAGACGGGTGGCAGCCCCCAGGGCTTCTGCACAGGGCCTGAGGATTGTCTTGAAATCTATGCATTGAGCCCCAAGCCTGGCCGTGGGCATCACATTCTGTGCCCTCTGTGCTCAGACCTGTCACATATAGTCATCAAATCCCATTCCCCAAGTGACCTTTGGAGCAGTGCTTCAGCTTAACAGTCTTGTCTTCATTCAGTTGCTGTTGTTCTTAATTCTGCGGGTTAGACGGTAAAGACATTATGCGAGGAAGAATACACAGACACGCAGCGGTCCCACGTGGGTGCACTTTAATGGGGGAAGGGTAACAGGCAGGTAAGGGGCGTGCAGACACGGTAGGAAAGGCGGGGGAAGAGAAAAAAGGGAGGAAGTCATGGCAGCCTCTGCTTTTTAACGGGGAATGCAAAGGCTTCTGGGAAATGTGTTCCGCGTTTGCATGCGCTGGAGTCCAGCTGAACGCTGGGAGCTGTAGTCTTGCAAGAGAACAGTTGCCCCAAGTCAGAACACATACAGACAAAAGACAGGTACAGACATAAGACAAGACGTGGAGCCAAAATGACAACAGATAACACAGGAAAAAGACATCCACAATTGGAGTCATTAATAAATAGGAGGCTCCAGCTTGCATTCCCACCAGCAATGCAGAAGTGTTCCTTTTCCCCCACAAAGTGTTCCTTTACCTCTCCAGCATAAGTTATCATCAATGTTTTTGATCTTGGCCATTCCTACAGGTGTAAGATGGAATCTCAGAGTTGTTTTTATTTGCATTTCTCTGATGACTAAGGATGTTGAGCATTTTCTTAAGTGTCTTTCAGCCATTTTAGATTCCTTTGTTGAGAGTTCTGTTTAGATCTGTACTCCATTTTTTTTCTTTTTTTCTTTTCTTTCTTTCTTTCTTTCTTTTTTTTTACTGGATTATGTGTTCTTTTGGTGACCAGTTTCTTGAGTTCTTCATATATTTTGGAGATCAGACCTCTGTCTGATGCGGGGTTAGTGAAGATCTTTTCCCATTCTGTAGGCTGTCGTTTTGTCTTTGTGTCCTTTGCTTTACAGAAACTTTTCAGTTTCAGGAGGTCCCATTTATTAATTGTTTCTCTCAGTGTCTGTGCTGCTGGGATTATATTTAGGAAGTGGTCTCCTGTGCCAAAACGTTTAAGTGTACTTCCCACTTTCTTTTCTATAAGATTCAGTGTGGCTGATTTTATGTTGGGGTCTTTGATCCAGTAGAACTTGAGTTTTGTGCATAGTGATAGATATGGGCCTATTTTCATTCTTCTACTTGTTAATATCCAGTTATGCCGGCATCACTTGTTAAATATGCTTTCTTTTTTCCATTTGATATTTTTTGCTTCTTTGTCAAAAATCAGGTGTTCAAAGATGTGTAGATTGATATCTGGGTCTTCTATTTGGTTCCATTTGTCCTCTTTTCTGTTCTTATGCTAATACCAGGCTGTTTTCAGTACTGTAGCTCTGTAGTAGGGTTTGAGAAAATTAAGAAACAACCTTCCCCAACATCCAGTAATACCACTTTTGGAAAACCAAAAAAAAAAAAAATGCTCAATCATGCCACAAGGATATGTGCTCAACTATGTTCATAGCAGCTTTGTTTGTCATAGCCAGAACTTGGAAACAACCTAAATGCCCCTCGGCCGAAGAATGGATAAAGAAAATGTGGTACATTTATATCATGGAGTATTACACAACAGAATAAATAATAACGACATCTTGAATTTTGTAGGCAAATGGATGGAGCTAGAAAGCATCATTTTGAGTGAGGTAACCCAGACACAGAAAGACAGTTATCACATGCACTCACTCATAGGTTGTTTTTAAACATACAGCAAAGGAAACCAACCTACAAACCACATTCCCAGAGAACTTAGACAACAGTGAGGACACTAAGAGAGACTTACATCGATCTAACCTTCATGGGAAGTAGAAAAAGACAAGATCTCCTGAGTAAATTGGGAGCATGGGGACCTTGAAGGAAGATTGAAGGCGGGAGGGGAGAGGCAGGGTGGGGAACAGAAAAATGTAGAGCTCAATTAGTATCAATAAAAAATATAAAATAAATAAATAAATAAGAGGCTTATTTTCTTCCTCAATAGCCTTCCCACACAACCGACTGGGAATGAACCTACCAGAGACAGGGTCTCTAGGAAATGTCTTTTTCCTTGGCTCTGGGGATGTCTGTCATCCAACCCCATTGCTTTCCAAACTCTCAACTTTTCCCCCAGTGATGTGAGATGCCCTGATGGTTTACCACCTTTGTTCTGTAGCCCAGGCATGGAAACCCTGCTGACAGGCATCCGGGACTCTGGGTGTTTTCAGTCCAGGTGTCACCAGGCAGAGCTCCAAGGCAGGTCAGAAGAAAAGACTGGTGTTTTCGATTAACTGTCAAATAACCAGTGGTCTGTGGGATGTCCCTTTACCCTAGACAAGGGATTGGTGGAACTTTTCAAGCCTGCTAGGTCCCCAGGTCAGGATTTTTCAGACGGAGAATCCTGAAACCTCTGCTGAAAAAAAAAAAAAGAAAAGAAAAAGAAAAAGAAAAAGAAAGAAAAAGCAAAAACAATGTTTACTGTTTCAAGAGCTGTCGTTCAGGTTAGGAGTTTTCAGAACTGAGGGCATGGTCCCAGAACGAAGAGCCCAGAATCTGAAGAATTTGGCAGGGATGATTTTTCATCTCATTGGGAGCCTCCAAATGTTCATCCTGAAAATTGTGGGAGAAGGACCAGTTCCACAATTTTTGAATCAATTCAAAACAAGCTTTAATTAACGACTAGCCAGGTGGATGGTCTCCAGCTAGGTCTCTCTCTAGGTTCCCAGGAAATGGCCACAAGCCACGTTTTCAAAGGCTTGAAAAGGCAAAACCACCAGGCCACTGTACTTCGCATGAGGTCCAATCAGGGGCAAACATAAATCCTGATGAATTTCCTTCCTAGGTGCGTACCCCCGGTCCACATCCAGTCGGGCACACCTGGTGTAAACAAACTTGTTGAAGGGAACATAAACATGTGGCTTGTTCTTTTCCCAGAACCACAGCCTTCAACATTCTATAATTCTTTCCGTCCTTGGGAAAGTGTGACTTACAACTGTGGCTTTTTAGTAAATATCTTAGGTACTCTTCTATTGTAGTGAAGGGATGTCCTTGAAGAAAGAATTTATTTGGGGCTGACAGAGTCAGAAGTTTAGAGTTCTTAGCCATGATGGCAGGAAGGCAGGAGCTGAGGCAGTTGCCGAGAGCCTCCATTTTGATCTACAAACATAAGGCAGGGGTGTGTGTCTGTGTGTGTGTTGTGTGTGTGTGTGTGTGTGTGGAGGGGGATGAAGAGGAGGTGTATACCTGAAACCTCAAAGCCCAACCCCAGTGGCATACCTTTTCCAGAAAGGCCGTATCTTTTAATTCTTCCTAAAGAATTCTAACACTGGGAACCAAGTATTCACATATATGAGCCTATGGGAATAATTTCTATGGAAATGGGCAATCCTTCAGACTGTGTGGTCTGCTCACATTAATATCCTTTCAGCGGAGTGCTGGCATAGCTGAGCAACTGGAGTGTAGACTGAGATTCCTGTTGTGCTAAAGTGTGTGCATTCCACAAGAAAATAGGAAGGTGGGCTGTGTTCGCATGACAAGGGAATAAACCAACTGCCACAGTGACAGTCAATTCTGCATTTCAATCAAATAGAACTTTTATGGATTTGGTATAAACCAGGGAAAAGCTATAATATTAATAGAAATACTAATGCCATTTTAAATATAGCACCATTGGGCCCTGCTTCTATTACAGAAAAACTCAGTGGCCTTTCTAGCAAGTCAATATTACAAATATTGGTGATAAGATTCATTCAATAGTTAATGGTTTGACAATTATTGGAGAAAACATACTTGCCATCACTTACATTTGCCAAACACTCTAATATTTTAAAGGTAGTTACACTGAACTTTGCTTGAATGCTTAAAATCACTACTTACACAATTCTAAGCTTTAAAATGTTACCCATGATGCCTAGTAGGTCACATGCTGTGAGCCTGATTTAGTAAAAGAATATTTCAGTCTGCGTAAGAAAGAAACACAATGGTGCAAAAGTAAATTTGACATGACAGATCAATTAACAAGTTAGGTCGCAGAATCATATTAGCAAAGTGGGAACAATAATGACAGTTTGAACGATGAGTGTAAAAGTTCAGACACAAGTATGAAGTTATTTTTAAGCCTACAAATTCAATTAAACAGTGAAAGTGCTGTTATGATAGAAATATACAATGTCCCCATGGGCTAATGTATTTGCTGATTGCTCTTCACTTGGCCCTGCTGTGAGTGTGGGAGATCTGGCAGGTGTGGACCAGCCAGAGGATGTGGGAGGTGGGACCGCAACTTTGAAAATTGTACTTCATTCATTGTCTCTTCTTTTCTGATTCATATTTAAGATGAGGTTAGCAGCCTCTTCTACACACTTTGTTTAAAATAGTTTAAGTTCTTGAGATTATAACTGCATCATTTTCCCCTCCCTCTCTCCAGATCCTCTCATGTACCACCTCCTTGCTCTTTCAAATTTGTAGTTTTTAAAATTATTGTTACATATATATGTAGTGTGTGTGTGTGTGTGTGTGTGTGTGTGTGTGTGTAATAAAAACACAGGAAGTTTTCCTTCTTGGGACTTGATTCAGCCTATAAATATTAAATTAGTGAATCTCCTTTTTACTGCTCAAGGCACATGTACCTTACAATTTCAAGTACTCATGAATGTCTGTGTTGTTCTAACAATATCAAGAGTCATTGATCTTTGTTTATAAAATTGATTTCCTACTCAATTCTGTTTTTGCATACTCCTCTCAAAATCCTTGTTTCTAGAATGAAATATGTAGGTTAAAATTAAAGAAATTTTAGTTGATGCTTAAAGTTGAATTATTTCCAAAATTCCTACACCAGCTCTTGCTCCTTTGATATGATTTAGCGCACCACTTTATTGCCATGGCTTCTCTTAGAAGCCAACAGAGACTGTTCATTTGCCGATAACAATGACTGTTTTGCTAAGGATGCTCCTTTCTGTGGCGAGTCTTGGTGAGCATGAGTCCCCTTTTCAAAGCTGGATGATGAGCATACACAGCATACACTGTGAGCACAGCCAGCCAATTCCAGGCAGGCCCATTACTGTTGTTGAATGGAAATAAATGTCTGCCCATAAGGTTGATACAAAACTAATGTGATTAGTTTTCAGGGTTGTTGTCCCTGTTGTTCAAAAGTTATCTTTGAATGTCTTTTCTAAGCACCTGCTCCTCTACCATCCCTCAAACTTCAACCCAAATTTGAATCTCAATTTAGCGCTAGTCCTCATGCTCAAAGACGGGAGGCGCTCATTGGCTTTGAGTACTCTCAAATGTACAGTGTCCTCTGAAAAAGAATCACAATTCTGTTTTTCAACTTTTGGTGACTTTTCTAAGTTATTTGACTATGCAGTACCTCACATAAGCTGCATTCCCAACACTTTGCTCCTTCTTTTCTTCAGTCTGTCTTGTTTGTGTGGCATGCATGTGCCATAGCGTACACGTGGGGGTCAGAGGACAACTGGCACAAGCAGGTTTTTACCTGTTGAGCCAACTTGCACACATCCCAGTATATTATGCTTTTTTCTTTTTCCTTCCTTCCTTACTTTTCTCCCTTTATTTCTGTACTACTCATTTAAATTTATTTGTCAAAATTCTCAACAAACAACAAAAAAGCCCATTGGCATAAAGTGCTCCTTTAATGAACTTCAAAGACCGATGTTCATTTGGAATTCACAAGTTTCAAATCAGTCTGCATTTATTTAATGTTTATAAATGTATGTTAGATGTTTTCAAAATCATGTGTAACTGAATGTGATTTTGATATAAACCACAGAAACATTCTCTGAGATTTTCTAAGCTTCAGGAGAAAAATTTACTGGAATCAGTATTTAACTTCTTTGAACCTTGACCCTTCAGTATCTATGATGACTTTTGGTGTCCAGGACAATGAATTTAGTAGCTTCAAGTGATAGATGTGCACAGCAAAATGAATTTCCTAGTAAAACTTATTAATCTAGAAAGCATTTGAGATGATTCATTTTCCAGTAATGTCGTGGAAAATTCTACCTTTACAACAATTTATTACTTCTTTTTAATGGGAATTAAAAATTAAGTTAGAATATATTTAATTTTCTTGAAAGTCTAGGGAAGATATACCATTCCTAACTTGTGCTAGAAAAGATGTATAAAATTAAGCTCTTTTACTGAAAGCACCTGATTTTGTAGCAACCAATGGGGGCAGGATAGCCTCATCCAGTTGTGCTGATGTGCTGAGCAGAGATTTACTGTGGTCCAGATGGAAGCTTGGCAGCCCGCTAACAAGAGGGATTGAGATTCACAGGGCTTCTATGAGAAATGATAGAGTGGGACCCGTGAGATGGGTTCATGGTAAAGGCACTTGTACAAAGTCTGCTGAACCGTGTTAGATCACCACAACTCACATGGTGGAAGGGGATAATTGGTTCCCCAAAGTTGCCCTTTAACCCTCCCACACATGTATATATTATACATATATGAACAAACACATTAATTAATTAATTCATGTGAATGGCTTCCAAAAAAGGAAGATTATCTACCAATCCTTAGTAAACCAAAACAAAATATGCTTGTGTGCCAAAGCATGAATTGTCTAAATCAATAAACAAAAACAATTTGTTTCTAAATATTACCAGTCTCTCAAATTATGTCTGGTTCTGCTGAGTGGGTGACCAAACACAAATAAATTTCAATTTAATTATTATAATGACCATTATTAACATGTTTACTAAATTTAGTTGTGAACCTTTTTGCATGTACCATGGCATACTAAGTCTTTAGGAGATGTCACTCTTTGAATAGTATATAACTGAGACACAAAAAAATACATGCTAGAATGTAAGTGGTCTTATTAAATCATTTTAAGTACTTCTCTGGCCATTTTTTCATAGCTTTTAGTTCTTTCAAACTGAAAGTGATAATAAGGCTAAAATTTAAAGGCAGCCAGCTACCCTATGATTTGGACTCTAATGAAACTCGGGATCTTATGCTTGTTGTCTGTTATATTTAGTTTGCTTAGAATGAATATTTTTATCATTTTGAAAGTAGAATTATAAAGTTTTAAATTGCTCCTGTCTTACATAAAATATGATCAATAATACTTATAACCTGACAACGTCAGGGAGATAAATGTGGAGGGATTGGTGACATGTCTGAGAACAACTCCACGCTCCAAACTTCTTACAAAAAAACCACTTCACATATGTGAGTTTTAGTAATACCGAAAATTGGAAGTCAGGTCTAGATTAAAGATATACTGAAGACTGAATTCTATGTATTTGTAATTTGAATTTCTATTTGTTTACTTTGTATGCATATTTTATTTGTTTATTTTGTATGTCAGTGTAGGTATGTTTTATTGTTCTATTTTGTGGGGGGGGCAGTACATGCCTTGACATGTATGTGGAGTCTAGAGTCCAACTTTTGGGAGTCAAATGACTCCACTCACCATGTGTGTTCTAGAGATAGAAATGAAGTCGTCAAATTTGTCATTTTCTGCTCAGCTATTTCATTGGCCCCTTGTGATTTGATTTGAAGGTTTTGCCTAGCTTTTATTCTCTTAAGAAATTCATATAATTTTACCACCATTTCTAACCAGGAAATGCTCATAAACTATTAACTCATAAATAATTTTGAAGACAAGTTTATATTGCAATATGTTGGGGCGGTATGTATTGGCAATAGTAGTACTAAGGATGACTAAATTTTTCTAAAGAGCTTTTTCTGATTATGCACCCAAAAGTTTGATGTGATGTTTGAAATATTACTGTCTTTACACAATGCTTTATTTAGAGACACAGTGATCTCTCAGGGAAGGGAGCTTTTCCTTTGATTCTGTAATGCACCATTCTGGGTCTGTTTTACTTCTTGATAGGAAGATGACTGAAAACAGACCACATGTCCTTCTACAAACCAAACTGCAGATGTTCTTGAAAAACTCCAAATATTGAATTCAAATGGATTGTTCTGGGGTATTTGTCTAATGTCAAATAGTACCCGGACAATAGAATATGTTTAGTCTAGGTCAGAGTTATCTCAAGTCTCTCTATGTATAATCAGTTTAATATGGACAATATGGATTGAAGTGTAAGTCTTCTATGAAGATTCAATGTGTGTTTTCCTGTCTGTGTATCTGTACATCTCTACCTCCCTCTTTCTCTCTCCCTTTCTCTTTCTCTCCTTTTATGGCATGTATGTATGTTTCTGGGGATCAAACTCGGGGCCTTGCACATGGTATTCTACCACTATGTCTATATCCTTAGCCCATACCAATATTAAATTTTTGAGGAAGAAAAATACATAGCGCTAGATCTATATACAGCTTTAGATAGACATGTAAGCTGACAATGCTAATTTGTAATCCAGCAATTGGAAGATAAAAGCAGGAAGATTAGAAGTTCAAGATCTATCTTTGGCTAAAATGTGAGTTCAAGAACAGCTTCTGCTACATAAGACCAAAAAGCTGAAAGGCAAAATAAATCAGAAAACATTTTAAAAAAAATTGAAGTTAATGCCAATTCAGAACAAGTGTATGTTATCTTATCAAACAATATAAATGTGAACAGTGTGGCCAAATCTTGTCCTTGATGGATATCAAAACACCTCTTCCTTTTAAAAAAATCAATTCAACCCACAGCATCTGTTTAATATTGTGTGCGTGTTTAAGGATGACCATCTGATATTGAATAACAAGTTAGGGGTGTCATGCCTGTGGAAGACAGATTCTCCCTTTCTTGGCAGCTGTTCTTTTTCTGTAGCTGTTTAGCCAGGTGTGGGGCACCTGAGATTTCCCTACCATCTTGGCAGGTAAACTATTATTGACATTGTTCTGGCCTTTTTTAGTTACCCATACTGTTGAGATGTCATGGGTATGGATGGCTTCTATGTGATATGTGAAAAACACAATAAGAAAAGCTCTCCAAAGGGGCTGGGAACAAGTTAGGAGCTGTGAAGGATTAAATAAGAATATCCCTCATAAGCTTATTATTTGAACACTTGGTCCCCAGTAGGGGGCGCTGCTTGGAGGAGTTTAGGGAATGTGGCTTTCTTGGAGGGCAGATTTCAGTGAAGGCAGGCTTTGAAATTTAAACAACTCATGCCTTTTCTGGGTTATTCTCATGTGAGCTTCCAGCTTGTTCTTTCAGCTGCCAAACAACCACCTGCTGTTGTTCCTGCCATCCAAACTCTAACCTTATATGACTAAAAGTCTGAAGGAACTCTTTATCCCCAAATTCACTTTGGTCATGGTGTTTTATCCCAGCCAAATCAGAGTGGCTAACACAGGGCTGCCTGTGGATCTTCTAAGAGACCTGTGGGGTTTTGTTTGCTTATTTTGAGGCAACTATGTCAGGTAATTACCTGATATAGAAGTTACTACCTTTTAAGTACAGCAGCAGAGAATCCTATGCCTCTTCTGGCCTCCATGCATAGCCACACGCATGCAGAGTACATTCATTCATTTAAACAAAAATACCACACACACACACACACACACACACACACACACACACACAAACTGCCACCACAAAAAGTTGTCCAGGACTGGAGATAAACCCATGTGTAGAAGTGTCTTGGGTACAAGAGTACTCTGGTTTGGAAAGTCGTTGCTACCTTAGCATTAGATTTGGCTTCCTGGCTATGTGGCTGTAGAATGAAAGACTCCCAGAACCCATTTCAGGTGGCAAAGATGGATGCTAGCCTACAGTTAGAGCTCCCTGAGGACTATCTTGGTCTCTGCGCATTGAACTTGTTCTAAGCATCCTCTTTATTTAGAGCCCAGACTTTTATCCCCTTCTAAAGGCATACCAGTCCTGTGCACTGAAACACAAGCCTTTTGGCACAGCTTTAGCTTTTCTCCCAAGTCCTAAGGTGCTGTGATGGTTCATTTTAATTGTCAGTTTGACATAATGTAGACTCACCTAGGCAAAGGATCAGGGAAAGTTGGATTAAATTAGTTTGACTTTGGGCTTGTCAAAGGAGAGAACCTTGATTAATTAATTGTCATGGAAGACCTACCTACTGTGGGTGGCACCGTTCCCTGGGCCTGAATGTTGAATTGTATAAGAGAGAGAAAGTGAGCTCTGCAGTGGGCATGTATGTATTCATTCTCCTCTTCACGAACTAGTGTCTGCCTTGACACACCCGCAATGATGGACTATGATGGGGCATCGTAAAACTAAGATAAACCCTTTTCACTGCAAAATGTTTCTTCCTGTACAGAAAATAGCCAGTCTCACTCTGATTCTCGTGCTGAAATGTATATTCTCCATCCATAGTATTTCTGACTGCCTTGGCTTTCCTTATAAGCTACAGAAAGTGATTCTGCTTGTAATTTTCCACTTCACTTGGCACCGAGGTTTGTTCTGTTAAGCCGACTTGCCCCTCTTTTCTCCTTCCATGAACAGAGCTGGCCGGTCATTTTAGATCCTACTCAGAAGTCATTGTGAAGCGAGGGGTTCCTGACTATCTTATTTAAGTGATATCCCCACCATGTCTTATAATAACTTTATAATTAACATCTGCTATTTATTTATTTGTTTGTTATTGTAGATTGTCTTTTCCCCTGGCCTCTTCTAATAGCCATGACAACTTTAGTGAGACTTTTCCCTCCTCCATCAGGACTCTCTTGTTCACCTATCATTTCCTGCACACAAACTGTCCCTTATATATTGTAGATGTGAAAAATCTTTGAAGAATGAACAAACATGTGTGCCTTTCAATGAGATACTTTCCCTTCCTGTGTCTCAAGCCTGACCATGACTTTTATTACAAATCTGCTGGAATACTTGGAAACTCAACCACAATAAAAGTATAACCTTGTGTGTAATTCAAGCCTTCTATTAGATATGACAACTTCAAAGTTCAATAACTCAACCAAACTCATAATTAGGAGAATACAAACAAAAACACTGTGGATAAAATGTTTTATGCAGGTATTTGAAGTGAGAAAATGGAAAGGAGTCAACAAAATTTCTATAAGAAAATAATATAAGCAAATGTGCTTCATTAAAAGCTAATTTCAAAATCCTACTGCATGTACTGGCTTTGTGGGAGCCTAGGCAGTTTGGATGCTCATGTTACTAGACCTGGAAGGAGGTGGGAGGTCCTTGGACTTCCCACAGGGCAGGGAACCCTGACTGCTCTTTGGGCTGATGAGGGAGGGGGACTTGATTGGGGGAGGAGGAGGGCAATGGGAGGCGGTGGCGGGGAGGAGGCAGAAATCTTTAATAAACAAATAAATTAATAAAAAAGTAAAATGAGGCCGGGTGATGGTGGCGCACTCCTTTAATCCCAGCACTCAGGAGGCAGAGGCAGGTGGATCTCTGTGAGTTCGAGACCAGCCTGATCTACAGAGCTAGTTCCAGGACAGGCTCCAAAGCCACAGAGAAACCCTGTCTCGAAAAACCAAAAAAAAAAAAAAAGTAAAATGAAATAAAATAATATTATAATAATTTTAATTGTTATTATATGAGACACTTTCCATTAGACACATGATTCTGACCCATAATACACTTAAGAATTTCACAGTTTCTGGTAACATAGTAAATCACATCATGGGAACAGGTTGAGAGACAGAAGTCAGTCATTCCCAGACCACCAAAAAAAGCCTCCTGAAAACCTTATCCTGCTTAGGAAGTCTATATGAGACATCAGAGCTCAACTCATGTGTGGCCTCAGACTCAAGCAATATGCTAATAAAATAAATAAAATAAAACAGTTCCATTCACAGTAAAATAATAAAATAGAATAAAACAGCTCCATTCAGGTTTCTCAATTGGTCAAGCAATTTTTTTGATCAGCTTTTCTCTCTCTTAATCCTCGTACTAAAACAAAGTTTATGTACACGCGAGTCCCATCTCGTGTGAATAGAAAGAGTAATCACTTTTGCAATCTGAGATTTACTGCACTCACTTTCATTCCAGAATGAATCTTTTCCTAGACAAGTGTCGTCATTTCTTTCAATGAAAGCTCCACATCTAGCAGCAGAGGTAGCACCTGCTCCATGTCTTCCAGACAATCTCATTGGAGCATAACAGCCTATTACAGCCTCTTTTTCACAAACACATTGTATTTTTAAATAAAGACATGTGTGTGTGTGTGTGTGTGTGTGTGTTGTGTGTGTGAGAGTGTGTTGTGTGTGTGAGAGTGTGTTGTGTGTGTATGGTATATGTGTGTGTGTGTGTGAGTGAGTGTGATAATTACTAGGCAAAAGATTGATTCAATATTTATCCAAGCCCAAGTTGTTTCCAATGGAAAGCAGAAAAAAAATGAGACCATTTCCTTCTCTTGAGGTCAAGTTAATTATACATTTAGATGTCCTCTTAAACCCTTAGAGGTCTCTATTACTGCTATTTGGTGGCCATGGCATTTACAAGAATCTCCCCCCAAGGGCTTGCTATAATTTTCAGAGACAGCAAATGCTTAACCCTTAGTTAGAAATTCTGCTAAGAGGGGCACAGTCCTCAGATGTGCAATTGTGCTAGTGACACCGCCAGATCTTTCCATATATTACCTTACAGAGCCGCGCTTCCTTGAAGTCACCCTCCTGCTTCACACTGCCGAAATTAAAATACACTGTGGCACAGAGAAACTGCCTTCTCAAAGTTAAATCGTCTCTAACAAGCACAAGTCAGAAAGTTTCCAGTTTTGCTCTGTGCTTATCTGTTTATCTGGATAGCAAGCCTCATCAGTGCTAACTTCAGGGTTCAGAGACATTAGCATATTGTTTGAGTCTGAGGACACACGCACGTTGAGCTCTGATGCACCTGTCTCATATAGACTTCCAGTGCAGTGAAAGGTTTGCCGAAGGCTTTTTGTGCTGTTTTGGGAATCACTGACTTCTGTCTTTCACAGTGTTCCTATGCTGTAATTTACCACTTTTTTTTTTTCCAGCAACTGTAGCATTCTTAAGTGTAGTATGGGCTAGAATCAAAGTGTCTATTGAAAAATCTCTCACACAGGAGAAGAGTTATGTTATTCCCCTTCACAATATGAATGCTAGTTACTTCCCGATTTAGAGAGCCGGACTCATTACAAGCGTGCAATAGGACTATTGCTGCCTCATTTCATGCATAAAAAATGATTTTCAAAACCGATTGGTCTATAGCGAAGGATTGAAGCCAAAGGGTAAGAGGTGCTGCTCATTAATTTCGGTTTCTCTGGAGGAAATACAGATGTTTTCCCCTCATTAATGCTGGACCTGATGTAATGTTGGTTGCACATGTGGGCAGATTCAAGACTAGTCCCCCTCCCAGGCTCTTAATGATCAGTGCCAAATACTTGAACTTGGAGTTTGCTAACCTTTAGGGAAAATGGTCTTGAGAGAGATGAGGCCATGCTAATGACTTAATGGAGAGAAGTGGAGACATTGATGAAACGCATTCATTTTAGTAGTACTTTAATGAAGTGAGACTTTGGCAAGAGGCACCGAGCGGCTGACAAGTCAAAGGTTGAGGTGGTAATGGACTGAATGTCTCTTGAATTATTGGAGTTCAGTTTGGATGATTTAGTAAAAGATATACTTAAGGCCATTATGAATGGAGCACTCAGAGCTGTCATTATCTCAATCCTTTCAAGTCCACTACTTCAACATGTACTTCTAGAGGTTGTCACTCTCCTTAGTTATTGCCTTCCCCTTACTACTTGAGAAAATGGTTAGAGTGTTGCCGTCCAAATTAGTACGCCACATGTCATTGCTTCTTGCCATTGTCAATCTGCCCAATTTCATGCAGAATTATCTTTCTAAAACAAAAACAGCTTAAAAATCACATACGACTGACGGGAAGGTAAATTATTTTCATGTTAAATAGTAAACATATAGCAATATCTACCAAAGTCAAGATTCCACACAACTCAACAAACATTTCATTTTATGAAAAAGGAAATTATCTTGTAGCTATATCCTTACACACAGAATCACGAATATACAAGTACAAGGGATCAAGAGCATTACAAATAGAAAAGGTTTAAGGAAAGCTAAGCACAATCAGCAAAAGTCTAGCAAAATTATGGTGAAATCCTACAAGAAAGTTTATTAATGTATTCTAGTTCTGGTTCTGCCATGGAGTATTTTGCTTTTCATGCTGGAAAATGTACATAAAATATATTAGTTACTGAAAGGGTAAGATTTAATGGGAAACATCACAGCTTCTATTTAGAATGTCTCTTCTGCTGTAGAGAAGTGAATTGAGTTGTGGAGATGTTAAGTGCTTTTAACTTGTGTTTGGTGTTTATTCACATGCAAGGGCTTTTATAATAAAGTTTATAAAATTATGAACTATACTGTTGGGTTTACTTATTTTAGAAGAAATAAAATAAATGTGGAACAGACTAATGAGGAAATAGAGAGTGGATGGACCAAGGACAAAAGTAAATGAGGGAATTTGCCAATAAAAATATTTATAAATAGAGCTTTATGCTATAATACTCAATTGTTGTTTTAGTTTATCTACAGAATCATTAATGTTTATGTATTTTTGCATAAATCCACATTTTAATATATTCACATAAGCATAAATATTTATGCTCACACAAAAATATAGCTGATACTATAAAATTACCATTCTATAATATAATACATAACATATAACATGATAGTATATTAATCTATATTGCCATATACATCTTATATGATGTTTATAATGTAAGATATACCATGGAGTCATATACTAAATTCATATTTCATAGATATGCTGTAGTAATAATTGAAAATATTTTTGTTGCTATTAACCCCTTTCTGAGTTTCACCAAAAGAATTTCCTAGTTTACTAAAAAGCATGTAGTTAAGAAGTTTGTTAAGTTCAAGTTTCAGATCAATCCTATATGATCAAAGAGATACTATAATGCAAATTTTGCATTTTAAAAGTGACCGCTTGTTACAGACATCATGTAGCTGATGCCACATGGCATAACTTATCCATTTTCTCAGCATATAAAGTGATTCAATGTGGAAATCAGAACTTTGAGAAAGCCAAATGTTTTCCACAGTTCACTTGGTCAGTATATAGGAGCCAAAATTCAAGCTGAACCTATCTCGTAAGAAGGACATCCCAAAATAATGGAACACAGAACAATAACTTGAATTGCAAAGTAACTTTCTATATTGAGAGAGACAGTTTCACAAAGAGACAATCATGAAATTTCATGGGCAAAACAACATTGGTTATGCTGAACTTTAAGAATCATGAGGAGGATTATAGAGGTAAAGTAATTAACACAGCTTGGTATTGGCATAAAAAGGACAGGTGAACCA
This sequence comes from Microtus oregoni, assembly GCF_018167655.1. Lineage (NCBI taxonomy): Eukaryota > Metazoa > Chordata > Mammalia > Rodentia > Cricetidae > Microtus > Microtus oregoni. The sequence goes on from NW_024543084.1 coordinate 3,411,479, forward strand.
CACACCTATGAACACCTGATATTTGCCAAAGAAGCTAAAATAATACAATGAAAAAAATATCTTTAACAAATTATGCTGGCATAACCGGATGTCAACATGTAGAAGAGTACAAGTAAATCCATATCTATCCCCATGTACAAAACTCAACTCCAAATCGATTAAAGACTTCAATCCAAGTCCGACCACACTGAACCTGATAGAAGAGAAAATGGAAAGTAGACTTCAATGCATGGGCACAGGAGACCACTTCCTAAATATAACATCAATAGCAATAAATATATGGAACCTCCTGAAACTGAGAAACTTCCGTAAAGCAAAGGATACAGTCAATAAGATGACAGATTGGCTCTCTAATGTGTACCAGATAAATTCCCTTGAAATCTGAAAAAGCTTAAAAAGTAATTTTAGAAACAAAATAGAGTTGGGCACAACTTCCTGGCAGCCAGAATTTTGCTGGCAGCATGCTCCTTCTCCTTTAAGAGAGATCTTCCTGATTCAGAAGTAGCAGGAAAAAAAAAGACAGCGCGTTTTGAAACAGCAGCGTGCTGGGCTGTGATGTCAGTGCAAACTCTGGCTCTTTCAGGAGGCCAAGCATTTAAATGGGGTTTGTAGGCAGCATGCTACAAGTTATTTAGTGGCAGCATGGGCCAACTGGTTATCAGAGTTGAGGTGCTGAAGATGGCTCCCACACAGCAGTCTCAGAGGCAGTGAACTGACTTCTGCCATGTTGGACTGGGAAAAGCTAGCAGGCAGTGCCGTATTTGTTTTAGCAATGTAGGTGCTTAGGTTTTTAAGAAAAATTTAGAATTTTAAAAATCAGTCCTGGTCAGAAAAGGATTACAAGTACACAATAAAGACAAATTCAGATGGAAAAGACCTCTAAATGGGCCACAGTATTGGGTAAATGTATGTAGGCTTGGGAAAGAGAAGAAAAAGAGGAAAGAGACAGAAAATGTAATATGAAAGAGTATAAACAGTCATAGATTAAAAGAGAAAGGTAATAAGAGAATTAAAAGTAAACTTGTAGAAAGAGTAATAGAGTAAGAAAAAATTGTCATATAAAGATGGACTATTCACAGAAAATTTGGATTATGTATATTATTGTGTTTTCTTTGAATTTTTTGACTACAGAGAGACATTTGATTCTGGGGACTGATAAGCTAAACCAACATATGTGTTTTAAATGTTTCTTGACTTCAAAATTTGAGTATAAGAATATGTTGCTCTGTCAATTCTAGAGTTTTGTTTTTTATTGCTGAGTAGTACTCTAATATGTATATATTCCATACTTTTTTCATCCATTCTTCCATTGAAGGGCATCTAGGTTGTTTCCAGGTTCTGGCTATTACAAACTATGCTGCTATGAACATCATAGAGCATATACTTTTGTTGTATGATAAAGCCTCTGCATTTCCTGTTTACTTAGGTAATATTACATCCTTTGTAAGTCTTTGATGGAGTTGATGAATATATAGCTATCATATAATTTTCTTTAGTTAGGATAAGAGATAAAGTAGATATAAATATTGTAACTGTAATTTTTGCTTGACACCTATTTTCGTATATGTAATTTTACTATGTTAAAGTTAAAACCTTTTTTAACTTTATGATGTGGGATTTCCCTTTAATGCTGTGAATTCTATTCTTTAATAAAGAAACTGGCTTGGCATGATAGGGTGTTGCCGGAGGTCCTCCCACTCCTCCAGCCAATAGCCGCTGAGATACCAGCCCATTGGGGCGTGGACTCTCTCCCTTTAAAAAAGCGGCCACTTCCCTCTCCTCTCTCTCTTCACTTCCTGCTCCGCCAGCGACTAGACTCCCTTCCTGATTGCACAGAGGGCTGACGGTGATCTGTAAGTTTTTTCCCCTTTAAATAAATACCACCCGATTAATCATAATTCCAAACTGGTGTGATATTGTGACTTACGCCTTCAGTTGGCACCCAACGTTTGGTGTTAGGACCTCTCCTTTCCCCGCTCGGCTGCCGGCCACGAGTTCGGCTTGGCGCGAGCCTCCCTTCCTCAGCTGCCGTCGCTGGCAGGCGGCCTTGTGGCCTGTGTCTTGTATGTAGAGCCAGCAGCTTAATAAAAATCATCACGCACTGGCTTTTATTGCTGCGGTTCTTTATATTTTCTCTTTAGACACCTCAGATTGACTTCCAGTCCCCACGCACCCTATCGTCTGCCTCCCCACGTGGATTTAAACTCCACAGGCCTGCGTAGTCTCCGCCCTCGTGGTTTGCTCTTTTCTGAGTCATTTTTAAATCTCCCTTGCAAGCACAGCTCTTAAGTGGCGCGAACCAGAGCACGCGGTTGCTGAAAGCTGCAACCCCTCAGGGTGACTCTGTCACGTGGAGGCATAAGCGGCTTCCAGGTTGGTCTTCTCTACCACTGGATTCTGGGTTTCTGGTTCCGTCTCTGGAATTGATTTAATTACATTTACTTTTTGAGCAACTTACATTTTCCAGTTTTTAACAAATACTAGGCAGACTCTGAAACAGGACTTTGTTTTCGTCACAACTTGGCAACAGCGCTACCTGCTGGATAATAGGTAATATGGCAGCTTTTGTTTCCAACGCGAATTTTACTGTTCTGGTTATCAATACAATGGGTTATATCATGCAAGGTTTATATGGCTATGGGGATAACTTAATTTACTGGTTACTAGGTTTCAGTATTCGTTTGCATATTCCATCATTTAGGAAGAATATGGCACTCCTAAGAACCATACATTCTTTACTAGAATCTCATGCAGGTCAGGAGATTCAGGATTCAAAGGAGACAATAATAAAGACAACTATAAAAAGACTTGAAATGATTGAAGAAATGATTGGAGCTGGTGAACAGAGTAATAAGGCACAAGGACAGGATACAATGCCAACACCAGCTATTAGAACCCAAGGTTTTAGCGGCATACCCTATACTTAATTCTGACAAAGCGTCAACTTCTAAAGGCTCAAAGGGAGTCAGAGAAGCTAGATGGACGCCAATAGCAATGAATGATCTAAAAGAAATTAAGCAAGCTATTGTTATTTTGGCTTGCACTCTGCATATGCAAAGAAAATGATAAGGACTAGGGCTTCTAATGCTAGAGCTACCCCCCATGATTTCCATCAGTTAGTGACTGCAGTTTTAGATAATGGACCTTACTTGATGTTTGGAATTTTTTTCAGAAAAGAATCCAAACATATGGAACAGCAAGGAAGAGCAAAAGGTGTCGAGGATTCCCAAGATCAAATTCTTGGTGCAGGAGAATATGCTGATCCACAGGTCCAAGCTCTTTATGACGATGAAGTACTGTGTCTATGTCACCAAGCAGCTTCAAATGCTTGGAATAGGATACAAGATCCAGCAAAAAGGGTTGAATCATATACCAGAATTAGGCAGCGACAGAGAGAACCCTTTATTGACTTTTTGCAAAGAGTAATTAAGGCTCTGGACATAGGGGTAACAGACCCAGAAGCTAGACGAATATTTCTTGAATCTCTAGCTTTTGAGAATGTAAACATAGAATGCAAAAAGATAATTGGGCCTTTAAAGTCTAGATCAGCACCTACGGATGAATGGATTCAGCATACGATGAATGTTGAGACGTTTAGCTATAACAATGAATCTTGGGTAGGAGAAGTGATTTCCACAGCAATGAGGAGACATCAAACTGCCAGGTGTTTTAATTGTGGTATTAGGATATCTGAAAAGGGATTTGCAGCACAGAATTTCTAGGAATAATATCTCCTCTGGGAATGACAAAAATAGGAGACCTAGGCCTTCAGGTATATGTAGGAGATGCAGTAAAGGCCGACATTGGTCCAACGAATGCAGGTCAACAACAGACAAACAAGGCAACCCAATACCATCAGGAAACTCCTTGAGGGGCTTCTCGCAGGCTCCCAAGCCAACAGTGGCCCAGTCATTTCCAGTCACAGTGGAGAACGTCCCTCACCAAGAAAATTAAAAGCTCCAATTTCTGCTGTAAAAAGTAATACTGGTCTAAATGATGAAAAACATGTGGAGGATGAGTCAAAAAACCCAGTAGGACAGAGTAAACTTATATTTTGGCAGACTTCTATTAATGATCAAAGACCAAAGTTAAGAGTCTGTATAAATGGTACTTTTATTGAAGACTTATTAGACACAGGTGCGGATGTAAGTATCATTACCCCAGAATCTTGGCATCCAAATTGGCCTCTTCAAGAGGTAGATGTTTAGTTCCTATGGATTGGAACCCTATCTCATATAAAACAAAGCACAAGATGGGTTGAATGCATAGGGCCCGAAGGGCAAATAGGAAGATTAAGGCCATATATAGCCAATATTGCCATAAATTTATGGGGCCGTGACCTGCTACAGCAATGGAATACCCAGATTAACATTCCTGTAGTTCCAGGAACTCATAATTCTGGGAAGGATATGATGAGGTATTATGGAAAAAGGTCACCAGCCATTCAGGCTGTACAAGAACATACAGCAAATACCAAACCTTTAGAGGTACCAACAGCCCTACCTTTAAAATGGCTAACTGAGAAGCCAATATGGATCAAACAGTGGCCTCTAGCTGAAGATAAACAACAGGCATTGGAACAGCTGGTGCAAGAGCAACTAGATGCTCACCATATTGAAGAATCAACAAGCCCTTGGAATTCTCCTGTGTTTGTTGTAAAAAAGAAATCTGGTAAATAGAGAATGGTGACAGATCTAAGAGCTGTCAACAAAGTAATACAACCTATGGGCCCACTACAATCTGGAATTCCTTTGTCTTCTATGTTACCAAAAGGATGGCCTCTTATAGTTATTGATTTGAAAGATTGTTTTTTTCACTATACCGTTACAAGAAAAGGATAGAGAAAAATTTGCCTTCACAGTGCCTACTTATAATAATTCTCAGCCTAATAGGAGATATCAATGGACTATCCTCCAACAGAGTATGCTAAATAGTGCTACATTGTGCCAATATTTTGTAAGTAAGCCATTGGAAATAATTCGTAAACAGTTCCCCAAGTCCATAATTTATCATTACATGGATGACATCTTGTTATCTGATTCAAATAAAGATACTTTCGAAAGGATGTTTGAAGAAGTAAAGAAAGTCTTGCCTAGGTGGGAATTACAAATTGCCCCTGAAAAGATTCAAAGAGGAAATTCTCTTATTTACCTAGGGTACAGAATAGGGTTAGAGAAAATTAAAAAGCAAAAGGCACAAATTAGGAGAGACTGGTTAAAGACTCTTAGTAACTTCCAAAGATTGTTAGGAGACATTTCCAGTCTATGACCAGCTGTTGGGATAACACCTGATCTAACAGTTCATTTAAACAAAACCTTAAATGGTGATAAAGATTTGAATAGCCCAAGAAAACTGACAGCGGAAGCAGAAAAGGAATTGACAATGATTGAGGAAAAATTACAGGAGGCATATGTGGATAGGGTGAACCCAAATCTTAGCTGCATCCTAGTCATATTGCCTTCCAGAATTTCTCCTACAGGGATTCTAATGCAGAGGGAAGATATTATTTTAGAGTGGATATTTATACCTAATAAACCAAGTGAAAAATTAAAACTTATGTGGAAAAAGTCTCTGAATTAATTGTAAATGTAAGCGGAGACTTCGTCAACTAGCAGGTATAGACCCAGCAGAAATTATAGTGCCTTTTACTACTGAAGAAATAAAAAAGTTATGGGAAGACAATGAACCATGACAAAGAGCTTGTGCTAATTTTTTGGGAGAAATTAATAGCAACTATCCCATAAGTCGTAGACTTAACCTTATAAAAAGAATTTCTTGAATTCTTCCTAGAATTGTACGTGATGCTCCAATAACTGGAGGCTGTTCATTCTATACTGATGCAAATAAATCAGGGAAAGTGTAGCAATAGGAGTGGCGGGGCTGTGTACCCAACACCCCAGCCACCTGCTAGCTTATGCCCGAAATAACAACACACAAACTGTAGTCATTTAAACACTGCTTGGCCCATTTCTATCTAGCCTCTTCTAGGCTAACTCTCACACCAGGACTAGCCCATTTCTAATATTCTATGTAGCACAGTTAGGTGCACTTACTGGGAAGATTCTAGCCTATGTCCATCCTGGGTCAGAGCTTCATCGCGTGTGTCTGCCCAGGAGCTGGGAGCATGGCATCTCTCTGAGGCGTCTGCCCCTGAGAAGAGAGCTGTGGAGTCTGAGCTCACTTCCTCTTCCTCCCAGCACTCTGTTCTGTTTACTCCACCCACCTATGTTCTAACCAATAAAATGGACCAAGGCAGTTTCTTTATTAGCCAATGACCTTCCTCCAACATTTCCCCTTTTTCTGTTTAAACAAAAAAAAAGGAAGGCTTTAACTTTAAGATAGCAAAATTACATATAACAAAACAGTTATCATGCAAACTCCATCAAAGACTTCAGAAAGATACAATATTACCTAAGCCGACAAGAAAAAAGCAACTTTCAAACTCTAGAACTGACAGAGACATCTCACTGCCTGGACAGTCATCCAAAGTTTCTCTATACCGTTGGGGCATCCATCTTCAGCCTTCAGGCCCATAGTTTCCAGCAGACATTTCTACAAAGCAGGAAATTTCAAAGGCAGTCACTATCTGCTTGTTCTAAAGAATGTCTTGCAGACTCTTTCATGAATCAGGAACCCCAAAAGACCATCTCACCTTTAGGCAAGTTTAGCAGTCCTCTCTCTGTGGGTTCTCTATGTCCAGTTTATGCAATACTCCAGGCCAGAACAGTTTCTTGCCCAAATGGCTATCAAACTCCATAAGGATCCTCTTCGATGCCCATCTTCTTCTTGAAGTAGATTGGTGCTGCTAGGAGCAGAGTGTCTCATTGTCATGAAAAGTCCTTAGTTATTAAAACATTAAATGCCATATTCTGCAGTCTTTGAACGATATGAAGAATGCCTATCTAACTGAAACATATCTCTATATATTTAGAAAATCTAACTAAAATGACTACAAGCTTTACTATTATCAATGATTATCCATTAACAACCTATATTTCCTATTATACATTACATTTTAAATGAACTACACGATCACAATACCTTAATCAATATCAGAATTACATATACATATAACAAAATTGGCCTTAAATCTCTATCAATAAAGCAAAATCTATACTAATGCAAATTATTCATATCTATATCATATCCCCCTTTAAATGTTAAAGAACGTTTATAAACCATATTTGGGAACATGGGTGCAGTTTTTTCCCTCCAAACTGATTACTGCTGAATGGGGGCGTCGTTAATTAGGTCTTTCATGGTATAACCTGTGTGCTAGTTTCATCTCAGTTGGCAGTTGAGCGAAACAATTTTCTGAAGGTGTTCACACCAACCCTTCAGTAGGGCGTGGTCCATCATACCAAATCAGAATAGAAGAAATGAACAGGGTCTATTCCTCTGTGAAAACAAAATAAGAAACTCCTTTCCAAAGCATCATGTCCTTAGATCCAAATTTCAAATTCAAGGCATTTTCAAAATATCTATGTTGGATTAGTTCAGCAGCATTTATAAACAAATATCCTTTAGCATCTGTTGCTCCTTCCTCAGCATTCAAATAATTCACAGAGAGCATAATAGCATACAGTATCAAAATTCTCTGTTTATTTTCCATCTTTGTACAGCTTTGTTTTAACCTCTATTTCGTTTCTTTTTACTTCTATTTTATATTCTCTGTATATCTTTGACCTAGAATAATTCTGTGGACCAGGCTGTCTTTGAACTCTCAGAGATCCGCCTGTCTCTGCCTCCCAGGCATTTAGGATTAAAGGTGTACACTACTGCACCTTGAACTCACAGAGATCTGTTTGTTTCTGCCTTCTAGACACTGGGATTATAGGCGTGTGCTACCACACCTTGAAGTCACAGAGGTCAATCTCCTTCTGCCTCCCAAGTGTTGGGATTAAAGGTGTGTACTACCATACCCAAAAACTCTCTTTCATTTTTTACTTTTAAGAACTTTTAACTTTTAGCTTACATATATTTTTAACACACTGTAAACCATTAAGAAATTTTCTTTGTCTTTGAATCTCTCTTTTTCTGACCACATGCATCTTTAATTTACCAAGCAATCTCAGTAGGACTAATTCCGTGGCTTTGCCAGCTAGATCCAGTCCATTCCTTAACTTTCCAGCCTCATGGCTGAGGTACTGGCTGTAGACATGTTTACTGCCACAACTCTATGGCATTTCAAGGTTCCTGCCAGCAAGCGAGCTTTAGCAGCCTGTGCTTGCAAATTGCACGAACTGCCTGCATAAAAGAGTCAGCATTTGCCCTGGGAGGACAGCCCAGAAGCCGGTATTTTTAAACGGCGCAGCTTTTTTCCTTCTACAGCTGAAAACCGAAAAGCATGCGTTCAGCTTTTCGTCAACACCGTTTAAGTGTTTCGTGGCAGGACCTCTTAATGAGCTGCAGGGTTTTGCAGCTAAAACTGAGTCAGGAAAATTTCAAAATGGGGGATGTACCATTTTATGCTAGCTCTGGGGCCGCCAGGTAGGAGCAGCACTCAGCACTTTAATTCTGAGACTGAGCATGCAGCACAGAAATTCTTTTTATCCAAGTTATGTCCAAATCTGACACACAGAGCACTGTGCAGTCTGAAAACACATCTCTGTATGCCACGCTCTCCCGCCTGCCTAAGCCTGATTCGGCCTTCTGCCCAGGTGCAGGCGGGGAGCACTGAGCCATCAGCATGTCTCAGAGCACTCTCCTTCTGATCCCAAGTGGGAACACAAACATCCAGTCCCGTAAAAGCCACTGGAATGCTTTAAAGCCAGAGTTCATGCTGGCAGCACAGCCCCAGGAAGCTGCACTTTAAATTGACACAGCATTTTTTCTGCTGCTGTTGCCGAATCAGGAAATCTCTCTACAGCACACCACCAACAAACAGCAAAAATCTGTTAAACTTTCTCTCCCTTATTTTTAAGCCTTCTTAGGTTTTTAAGTGGATTTAGTCCATCATGTCTGGGTGCCATTTGTAGTAATAGGAGTGGTGGGGCTGCATCCCCAACACCCCAGCCACCTGCTAGCTTATGCCCGAAATAACAACACACAAACTGTAGTCATTTAAACACTGCTTGGCCCATTTCTATCTAGCTTCTTCTAGGCTAACTCTCGCACCTGGACTAGCCTAATTCTAATATTCTATGTAGCACAGCTAGGTGCACTTACTGGGAAGATTCTAGCCTACGTCCATCCTGGGTCAGAGCTTCATCGCGTGTGTCTGCCCAGGAGCTGGGAGCATGGCATCTCTCTGTGGCGTCTGCCCCTGAGAAGATAGCTGTGGAGTCTGAGCTCACTTCCTCTTCCTCCCAGCATTCTGTTCTGTTTACTCCACCCACCTATGTTCTAACCAATAAAATGGGCCAAGGCAGTTTCTTTATTAGCCAATGACCTTCCTCCATCAGGAAAGCAGGTTACAAGTCAGATGAATTGAGTAAGGTGGAACAAAGCCCTTATAATTCTGTCCAGAAGGCAGAATTATATGCCATTCTTATGGTGCTAAGGGATTTTAAAGAACCTCTTAATATAGTTACAGATTCACAATATGCAGAAAGAGTTATCTTGCATATTGAAACCACAGAATTTATACCAGATGACACAGAGTTTACTTCATTGTTTGTCCAGGTATAAGACATAATCAGGAATAGGCTTTGTCCGATGTACATACTACACATCCGGTCCCATACAGGTCTGCCTGGTTCACTAGCCCAAGGCAACGCTGATATTGATCAATTATTGATTGGAAGTGTGTTGCAGGCCTCAGAATTTCATCAGAAGCATCATGTCAATAGTAAAGGCCTAAAGAAAGAATTTTCCATTACTTGGCAAAAAGCTAAGGACATTATAAAGAGATGTCCTACTTGTTCTTTCTATAATCAAACACTGTTGCCTGCAGGGAGTAACCCAAAGGGCACTAAGAGAAATGAAATCTGGCAGATGGATGTGTTCCACTTTATGGAATTTGGTAAATTAAAATATGTACACCACACCATAGACACGTATTCAGATTTTCAATGGGCTACTGCCCTGAGCTCAGAAAAGGCTGATTCAGTAATCACACATTTATTGGAAGTTATGGCCATCATGGGTATACCTGCACAAATAAAGACAGATAATGGTCCAGCATACATATCTAAGAAAATGAAACGCTTTTTTGATTATTATAATATAAAACACATTACAGGTATACCAAATAATCCTACAGGTCAGGCAGTTATAGAAAGATCAAATCGTACTATAAAGGATATGCTGAACAAACAGAGAGGGACCGGAAATAACCCCAGAAATAGATTACATAATGCTTTTTTAACCTTGAATTTTCTTAACGCTAATGAGAAAGGAACGACAGCAGCAGAAAGACATTGGATAATGGAAAAGTCTGCTGAACTAAATCAACCGATTTATTTCAAAGATGTGCTGACCTCTCAGTGGAAGCCAGGAGATGTGCTACGTTGGGGAAGGGGTTTTGCTCTTGTTTCCACAGGAGAAGAAAAATTGTGGATACCATCAAAATTAATAAAGTTTTGATTTGAAGAGGAGAAACCTCTTGGAAAGGAGAAATAACAACTCATCCACAATGATGATATTCATACAGGTGGTAAGAAAAACATAAAATGGGGGCAGGGTTCTGTTCTTATCTCTACAGGAAAACACTCATCTTTGAAAAATTCAATAGATCCTGGATGTTTGGATACTGACAGATGGAAAAATACCTGCCCAATAGGAAATATCAAGAAAACTGAATGGGTTGTGTAAGTAATATTAAACCATATTTCTAAATTTATAAAGCTGGTTTTGAAGTTGGACTCTGGCTCAGTCCCTCTCCAATTCCAAGCCTGTTAGTAAGAGTAAAACCCAGAGTTTCTGGAGTTTCTGTATCATGTCAAGAGCCATGATATGGGACAGAAAGAAATATGAGTTTAGAAAACATCTTTGCTTTTCTTCATATCTATCATACTTTTCATTGAATATATCTATCATGCCTTTCAGTGACTATATACATATATGTCTATATGATTAATGTTTAAGTTTTTCACAATGAACAATGAGTTTTTCCTGAAGTGACAGTTGAAGTTTCCAGGAAGAAGATGGGGCCCCATAACAACAACTCCACCTGGTTGATATGACGTCATGATACTGATAGCGTTTCTACAAGACCTGCTTTGGGTACCAGCTGCACAAGACAGTTCCAACTTGGTTAGCTGAAATGGTTCACATCTTATACAACATTTTGACCAGACCTGTACAAAATACTCAGAGACTATTTGCAATTTTAAAATACATTGATCTTGAAATTTAACCATCATTTTACTTTCACAGGATCCCCCAGAAAGAACGTCGCCCCCATACCAGCTGGAAGTAATTCTAGAGGACGACGTCCCCTCTCCCAGTAAAGTTTGCCCTTGGGTTTAGGGACATCATTTAGGGGTTGATTATAATTAGTGTATGATTGAGGGTTGAGAGGAATTTTATAAGCTCAGGGATCATTTTGAAAAAAAAAAAGAGGGATGATGGAATAATAGATTTGTAATTGTGAGTTACTGTTTTTAGACAAATATATTGTTATTGATTCTTGTATATTGATACAAAGTTAAATTATATTGACTATTGTATGCATGTATGTTTCTACCTCTGTTTAAAACAATTTTTTATGTATTAACATATATTGTATTGATATATATATATATATATATATATATATATATATATATATTGTATATATTTACCATATTGCAGTGTACATTTCTACCTCTGATTAAGATACTTATATAATGTTTGTGTATTGATATATATTTACCTACTGCAATGTATATTTGCACATTGTTTATATTTGGAGGTCATTGTCCTCATTTGTTTCACAGTTGTTTATTGTCTTAGTCTTTAAGTTAGATAGATATTGAGAATTATATAGATTAATAGTCATCTAAGTTTGTCACTTATAATTAGACTAATCTGGTTCTTTAGATATATAGAGATTATACTCAGTATAGATAGATAATCTTCAACTTCTTCAAAGAGCTGTAGAAAATGGCCTTTAATCTAACTCAGAGTTTTGTGGTAGTGAGACACAATTGCTCCTGGCAACACCACTCTATTTCCGAGAGAATGTTGAGCACCAAAGACACTCCACCTGGAGCCTTTCTTTTTGGCAGAACTGGCCTTTGGGCAAAGAAATGCCCATACCTCAACCAGTGACAGAGATACAGAGCATGCATCAATGGATAAAACAGGACTGTCATATCCTGCCAAGACAGGGTAAGATAGTTTTGAAAAAGTTGCTTGCCTTTGAAAATGGTATGTCAGTTATGTTAGGCCTTAGCCAAAGTTGGTTGCTTCAACGCTGCTAATGTGACTTTGGGTGATTGCCCAGGTAGCTAGTTGTCTCTGTGATTTGTTGCATGTTTTGGAAGTTGTTTTACTGAACTTCCTAATTACCCAGGTAACATTATTTCCCTTCTGAGATCTTCGATGGGGTTGAAGACTATATAAATGTAGTTACTTTTCTCTCATGACTTGGCCAAGTTATTTATTATATAAGACCTAAGCTAGTTAGAATAGGATATTTGTACTTATTGTATATAATTTCATAGTAGGTTTAGAACTCTCTTATTTAAACAAAAGGGGGAGGTGTTGCGGGAGGTCCTCCCACTCCTCCAGCCAATAGCCGCTGAGATACCAGCCCATTGGGGCGTGGTCTCTCTCCCTTTAAAAAAGCAGCCACTTCCCTCTCCTCTCTCTCTTCACTTCCTGCTCCTCCAGCGACTAGACTCCCTTCCTGGTTGCGCAGAGGGCTGATGGTGATCTGTAAGTTTTTCCCCTTTAAATAAATACCACCCTATTAATCATAATTGCAAACTGGTGTGGCATTGTTTATGACTTACGCCTTCAATAGGGTAGAGTAGAGCTAAGCAGGGAAAACTAAAGTGAATGTTGGGAGGAGAAAGGCAGAGTCAAAGAGAAGCCGTGTAGCCCCAACACAGACAGACACTGGAACTTTACTTGGTAAGCCACAACCTCATTAGAAATGGGTTAAATTAAGATGTAAGAGTTAGCCAATAAGAATCTGGAGGTAATGGACCAAGCAGTGATTTAATCAATACAATTTCTGTGTGATTATTTTGGGAGTCTGGGCAGCAGGGATAATACTAGTGGCTTCCTACAACAAGGCAGCCTACTGAATGGGAAAAGATCCTCACCAACCCTGCATCAGACAGAGGACTGATCACCAAAATATATAAAGAACTCAAGGAATTAGACATCAAAATTCTAAATAATCCAATTAAAATGTGGGGTACAGACCTAAACAGAGAATTCTCAGTAGAAGAATCTGAAATGGCCAAAAGACATTTATGGAAATGTTCAATATCCTTAGCTATTAGGGAAATGCAAATCAAAACAATTCTGATATACCACAAAAATGCTCAATCATACTATAAGAACATTTGTTCAAATATGTTTACAGCAGCATTATTTGTAATAGCCAGAACATGGAAACAAACTAGATGCCCCTCAACTGAACAATGAATAAAGAAAATATGGTACATTTCCCAAAGGGGAGTACTACGTGGCAGTAAAAAGCAATGACATCTTCAAATTTGCATAAGAATGGATGGAACTAGTTAAAATAAAAGCAATTCTGAGTGAGGTAACCAAGACCCATAAAGATGAATATGGTATGTCCTCACTCTTAAGTGGATACTAGCTGTAAAGCAAAGGATACAGCCTATAGTTCATGACCCTATAGAAGCTAAGTAACAAGGTGAACCATAAGAGAAAAAAAATATAGATCCTCCTGGGAAGGGGAAACAGACAAGTTATTTTGAGAAAATTGGGAGCATGGGGTGGGGAGAAGGGAGGGCAGAAGGGAAGGAAGAGGGAAGAAGTGCAGAGGGGAGGAGAACTTGAAGTATGGCATAGTTGAGATGGGTGGAAGACAGAGACAGAGAGCATGGAAAGAGTTGTCTTGATTGAGGGAGGCATTATAGGACTAACAAGAAATTTGGCACTAGAGAAATTCCCAGGAGTCCACAAGGATGACGTGAGCTAAGACCCTAAGCAATAGAAAAGAGAGTGCCCAAACTGGCTTTGTTCTGTAGTCAGACTGATGATTATCTTAAATGTTACTGTAGAACCTTTATCCAGCAACTGATGGAAACAGAGGCAGAGAGCCATAGCAGAGCTCTGGGCTGAGTTCCCAAAGTCCAATAGAAGAGTGGGAAGAGTGAGAATATGAGCAAAGATGTCAAGATCATGATGGCTACACCTCACTGAAACAGCTTATTGAGTTAATGGGAGCTCATCAACTCTGGCCTGACAGGGAAGGAAACAGCATAGGACCAAACTAGATCCCCTGAAAGTGGATGACCGATGTATGGCTGGAGCAGACTGTGGGGTCACTGACAGTGGCACCAAAATTTATCCCTACAGCTTGTATTGGCTTTTTGGAACCCATTCTCTTTGGATGGATACCTTGCTCAGCCTAGATATATTAGGGGGGGCCTTGGACCTTCTCCAAAGCAATGTGCCTCCCCTACTCTGAGGAGTGGATGGTGGTGGGGTGGGGAGATAGGTGTAGCGAATAGGAGAAGGAGAGGGAGTGGGAACTTAGATTGCATGTAAAATGAAAAGATGTAGTTTGTTTTCTGTTTTAAAAAATAAAATAAAATAATCATGAGGAGTGATAGAACTTTTGTTTGAAGCACATAGGCTTATAAATTTTGCAGGTCAAAATTTCAAATAATTAAAATCATTTTTCTTTTAAGTAAAATATCCATGTGGCATAAAAACATTTAAAAATATGATAAAATAAAATTTAAAAAGTATGGAGATTCCGTATTCTCCAAGGTCCTCATTCTTAAGAAGGCTCCTGAGTGCTAGACAGAAAATCAGAAACATGAGCAGATCGGAGTGCAAGTAGACTGAAGAAGTAGAGTGAGCTTTGCTATTTCATTTTTGTAATTTTTAAAGCACTTTTGATTTTTTTCTTATTTTATTAGATCTTCCTCTCCTCTTTCTCATGTGTGTGCATGTGTGTTTCCATATGTGTGTGTGTGTGTGTGTGTGTGTGTGTGTGTGTATGTATGTGAGAAATGCATAGGATTTGTCACAGAGTAAAGTGTTTCAAGGGACTATTGTCCTGATCAATAGGCATTAAAAATCTATTGTTTCTTTCTTTACAATTTTTATTAGTTCTTCAGCATTACAACTTTTGGACAACTGTATTGATCATTTGATCATGTTTAACCATCACCTCTTTGCAAATCTGTTCCCCTTTTCTTATATACTCAACTTTGTGGCTTTTTTTTCATTTTTGTTAGTACTTTGATATATTTTTACAATATGTGTTGATCATATTCATCCCTTTTCTCATCCCTACATCCATCCTCTTTTCCCTAACTATACTTCTTTGGGTTCTCTCTCTCTCTCTCTCTCTCTCTCTCTCTCTCTCTATCTATCTCTCTTGTTCTCTCTTTCTTGGTAGTGGTGAAACTCTACTATCTATACTGCATTTTTTTCTGGCTTGAGATTTCACAGATCTTTTACATGCTATTACAACTGCTGTGAATTTGTATGTGCAACTTCGCAGCTGTGTTCAGAAAATGCAGTTTCCTTTTATTTAACAATCACCTCTGGCTCTTCCAATCATTATGTCTTCTGAAGTGATTCCTGAGCTTTGAGAGAAGAGGGTATAATATGGATGTTCTTTTAGGGCTGACAATTCCAAAATCTCTCATTCTATGCACCTTGGTACGTTGTGACTATCTGTATTAATTCCCATCTATTGAAAAACAAAACTTCTCTGATGAGTTGAAAGGTAAACTAATCTGGAATAACTCATTAGGAGTTGGTTTAAAACTATGTCCACTTAGCAGAGAAATAGTATTAGGTTCTGTAGGACTTATTCCCTATTCCGCTCCAGTTCTTTTTAGCTTTGATAATGGTACTAGGTACAGGTTTCTATTTATGTGACAGGCCTTAAATTCAATTAAAAGTGCTTGATAACTCTCATGATGTTCATTCCACTACTGCATTGGTAGTCATGCCTTACCAGGTCTGTCATTGCAGCTTGCAAGATACACAGTTGGATAAGAATTTTTCCAATTCTTTAATAACACAAATACCATCTTCTATCATTATGAGAAATTGCAAATAGAGGATGAAAGTGATGAGATGAGTTCCAGACTGATTTTCCACTGTTAGTACAGTGTGTGAATTCTTCATCTATAGTGTCAGTACCAGATGGCCCTGACCTGGAAGCTTTATTCTCTACTCAGTAGTTTTTTTCATAATCTCCAGGAAATGGAAATGTTTTAGATGGCCGTCAGCTAAAGATTGGACAATGTGATGGTTTGAATAAGTATGACCCACTTAGACTCATGTGTTTGAATGCATGGTTTGTAGAAAGTGGTACTATTAGGAGGTGTGGTTTTGTTGGAGTTGCTGTGGTCTTGTTGGAGGAAGTGTGTCACTGTGGAGGTGGGTTTACACATCTTATATGCTCAAGCTATGCCCAATGTGGATCTCAGTAGTTTCTTCTGCCTGTGGATCAAGCTGCAATTCAGTACCTTCTCCAGGACTATGTTTGCCTGCATGCTGCCATATTTCACCATGAATAATGGACTAAACTTCTGGAACTGTAAGTCAGCCCCAATTACATGTTTTCCTTATAAGAATTGCTGTGGTCATGGTTTCTTTGCACAGCAATAGAAACTCTAAGACAAACAACAAAAATATAGTGCACGTATGTAATCAAATGCCATTTAACTGTAAAGGAAAACAAAGTTATAAAAATCCATATATAAATAAACAGATCTGAAAATAATCATTCTGAGGGGCTAATTAATTTACAGTAAGATACATGTAAATAAAGCAACAATGAATATGGATGGGAAAGTATTGCTGTAATAGAATATAAAGTCCTTTAAGAATATGAACATAAGTAATATACATAGATCATTAGGTAGACCTATTTTGGACTTTTTTGAGGAGACACCACTGTATTTTTAATATATATTTTTATTGAGTTCTACATTTTTTTCTGCTCCCCCCCTTACCTCTCCCCTCCCCTTCAACCCTCTCTCAAGGTCCCCATGCTCTTAATTTACTCAGGAGATCTTGTCTTTTTCTGTTTCCTATGTAGATTAGATCTATGTATGTATCTCTTAGTGTCTTCATTCCTGTCTAGGTTTTCTGTGATTGTGATTTGTGGGCTAGTTTTCTTTGCCTGATTGTGACTGCAGCAGTTTATCCTCCCACCAGTAAGCAGGAACTGCTGTTCTTTACCCCTATCAATGACAGCATTGTCTTCATATGTCTTTTGAATCTTAGCCACTCTGAAGGGGGTTTTGATGAAAATTCAAAGTAGCTTTAATTTGCATTTTCATGATAACTAGGAGCATTGAACTAAAAAAAAAACATGTTTCTCAACGACTTTAATTTCATCTTTTGAAAACACTGTTTAATTAATTCCATGCCCTAATTTTTTAATGGGGTTGTTTGTTTTCTTGAGTACTTTTATATAGTTCATAAAGATATTTTCTAATTATTTTGCTAACTTCACTGGAATGGTGCTAATTTTTGCTTTAAAGAAACTTCTTAGTTTCAAGAGGTCCAATTAATCAGTTGTCCGTCTTAATATTTGGGCTTCTTAGTTCAGTTCAGAATACAACAATGAATTTAAGTGTACTCCTTACATTTTCCTCTGAATTATAAGGTCTCTCTTAGTTAGGGTTTCTATTTCTGTGAAGATATATCATTACCATGGCACATTTTCCTCTGAATTATAAGGTCTCTCTTAGTTAGGGTTTCTATTTCTGTGAAGATATATCATTACCATGGCAACTCTTATAAGGAAAACATTTAATTGATAATTTTAGAGGTTCAGTTCATTATCAGCATGGTGGGAAACATGGTGGAATGCAAACGGGATGTTGGAGGAGTAGCTGAGAGTCCTACATCTTTTGTATTCCTAGATTTTATAGGACTTTTATTATGAAGGAGTGTTAGATTTCCATCATAAGCCTTTTCTGTATCTAATTAAAGGATGATGTGTTTTCTGTCATTATAATATTCAGGATAGAGTTATTTTATAGCAGTGTTGTAATCTCAATTTCTTATACTTTTCTGATATTTGGGAAGTCAGCCTTTACCCAGATTTTATATTTCTCTTCTATAGTCTAGTACATTCAGGAGTTTGGACAAGGAGCCTATAGTAAGTTTCCCTTGGCAGTATGGGCTGATCTGAATCTGAAGGCCCCATAAGGCAATTGAAGTTTCTTAATCACAGAGCTTCCAAGGCTCTGGAACTCTGTATCATATGTGATGACTGATCATATGGTCCACAGTGGTGATCTGATAAGACCAAGAAAAGGTAAACTGGCTGAGAGGTAGTACCTCTCACTATCAAGTATCCCTAGGACTTGGGTAACTGAAAGTGGAAAGAGAATAAGAGGGAGAGTAATGGTAACATATGTTAGGCCCTCAGCACTTGTACTGATTACAGGATACCAGGTAGCAAGCAGTTCTGGTATCAGAGGAGTCTCAAAAAGATCAGCCAAGAGGAGGTAGTCATTTACTCACAAGCAGTCATGGCACTTGGATGACCCAAATAAGAGTAAATTCTTCAGAGAATAAAGATTACAAGTGAAATGCTGATGTCATCTCTCTCTCTCTCTCTCTCTCTCTCTCTCTCTCTCTCTCTCTCTCTCTCACACACACACACACACACACACACACACAATTTTTTGTTGCTTTTATATTCTTTTTTTTTTAAACAGGGGCAGTTAATGAGAGATCTACCCTCTTAAATTTTTAAATGCTTCATTGGATTTTTTTTTAGCAAGCTATTTTGTACTACGTATTAGAGCCACAATCAGTATATATAGTACATTTTTCAAAATATTTATGAATGTATATTATATACTTAATAATGAATTGTGGAGATCAGAACTTATCATGTTTGGAGTTACTTCCTTTCTTTAGGCTACTTTATATGGTGTGTAACAGGAAGCTGCAGGCTATGAGTTGTCTTACTTGACTCCATTTTACAAACTAACAGTCAGCTCCATTTTGACTACAAACACCAAGGTAAAATGACTGTATCTTGCTTGTGAAGGTTGATACTGGCCTCCTGTCAACACAACGTGAACCACGGGGCACAAGCTTATCTGTGCAAGTGAACAAGTGCCACCTGTGAACATTTTGATATAGACTTGAGAGATGTGGACACATGGATATGTTAAAACAGCATCCCCCAAGCCAAGTTTGTTATTTAATGATCACGCTAGATCAAAATGTCTAAGTCTCTCACACCTAGATCAACTAAAAGGAGAACACTTAACACTAGTTCATGATAGCTTCTATCAACCTGTCATCTGGCTATCATCAAGTGTATGTGTACCATAGAAACAACAGGTAAATGACTCTAGATTGTTATGGAGACTTAGCTCGCTACATTCCCCACAATTTGATGGGATCTATTCATTATTCTTACTCTTAACCCTGCACTGGTCCTGTGCATAGCTTGACTTGACTTGAAAAGACTTTGCATTGAATTAGCAGTGTTTGGAATGGCTCTGCTGAATGCTTCCAAGAGTGCCCTGACTAATTACTATCCTTTATAGTCACCCGCAGTGACTCTCTTTGTATCTGTATCTGCTTTGCCTCTGCCTCCAATAAGATTTCTGTGAATTCAATGGCTTCTCAATCTCTTTAACCTTCCACTCATTCTTTAACATATATTTATTACTATTTTTAGAAAATGTGGTAAGTGACTAAGATTTAATATTAGTGATTAAGATGGGAATCACTCTTAAGTAAAATCAGTGTTGTGTGTTAAATTTAAGGCAATAAAATAAACATAACTTGTGAATACATTGTTATTTAATAAATTCTGACATTGTGGAAAATCACAAATATACCCAAGCATGTTGATGATATACTGTACTTAAATCATTTTTTATTTATTATCAAAATTTATGCCCTGGCAATGCTGAAGCTTCATGTGCAACCCGTATATGGTGGTTCTGTTGAACGTGTTCATATTGGGTTTCATGGTCTAAGTTGATGAGGACAACTGACCAGGTCTCTTCCTCAAGAGGGCAGCAGATCTCACTACAGATGGCTGTGAGTCACCATGTGGTTGATTGGAATTGTACTCAGAACCTTTGGAAGAGCAGGCAGTGCTCCTAACTGGGGGAGGGGAGTCTACATTTAAAGCATATGGCCAGAATATTTTAATGGTATCAATTTCATGTAAATAACACAACATTGGAATATGACTAGAAGTAAAAATACAACTTTACTCTTTGTGAATGTTGTGTTCAGAAAGATCTGTTTATCTGACTTGTAATACTATTGAATAATTTTTTGTTTAATACTTTTCTACTAACAGTTGTATGTATATGTGCATAAATCAGCTTAGTTTATCCAACATTATGTTCTTAATATTCAACAATATCTTTATATGCATTTATTTTTACTTCCACTACTGTTTAAAATTCTTATATGTTATAATTTATTTACTATGGCATACATTTGAGAAATAATCATATTCAGAGCCATTATTTATGTTGTCTTAATTTTCTTTTTTGTGACTATTATAAAAAAGAGCTTAAGGGAGAAAGGCTTTATTGTGCTCGGATTTCCAGGTTACAGCCCTCCATCACAGGCAAGCCACTGTCACAAAACTTGAAGTAGCTGGTCACATCCCTCCTGCAGTCAAAGCAGAATGAACGTATACTTGCTGGAGTTCAGTTCTTTCCCTCCACTGTCACACAGTCCAGGCCCATGTCTAGAGAACCATGCCACAGTGAGTGAGTCTTCACAACTCCATTAATACAATCATGATAATTTCCCTGCAGGCTTGCTGACAAGACAAACCAGCCTAGATCATACTTATTGAGACTTTGTTCTACTTTCCCTCCTTAAATGCTAACCCTATATTATAATGTCATATATAAACTGAAGAATAATAAAAAATGATGTTCAAATGAAAATTTGAAAATTGATGTTCATAGACAAATTTATGGATAATGATTAAAAAGAAACAGTCTGAATGTCTGTTAATTAAAAAGAAAATGATAAACAAAGTGCTACATTTCCATACAAAAGTGTGGTATTTAGCAATTTAAAAGGTAGGTCAGGTGCAATGAATAAATCTTGGAAAATTTATCTTAAAATTTTATGGTTCAATAAAATGTAATTATATGACTTTATTAATATAAAATAACTGAGCGAATAAACTACAAAATAGAAGGTAAGACGGTTAGGGATTTTAGGGGATTATTGGCCATAGACTTATTAGCAATGAGTATAGGTAGGTTTTCTTTTCCTCCTAACAAAATGTGAAGCTCAATTATGATGATGATTATACAATAATGTGGCTAATTTTTATGTTTAACTAGACATAGACTAGGGTTATTTTGTGAGGGGATCTCTGCAGGCGTCAAGGGAAGCAGTGATTCACAAAGGTTTGAAACTCCAGTTGATAAGTATTTAATTGATAACTAGTTTTATTCAGTGGAATTTCGCCACTCTAAAGAGCGGGCCCCATGCCTACCAATAGAGGGACTGCACAAAATAGCTCAATAGTACTTTTGGAAGTTTGTTGGGTTTTTGTTTGTTTGTTTATTTTTTTTTATCCATAAAGTCTTTTTCCAGATTCTTTGCTTATATTGTTTCTGATTTTGTTTTTATAAGATTCCTGTGGGTGCAAATGTTTGTATGCATTTGTTGTATTTTTTCTATTCTAATGAGAAAGAGAAAAAAATTGTGTATTTGTGTGAATGTGAAAGTGGGGAAGATTTGGGAGGAATTGGAGAGGGAACCATAATCTCATAATCTGAAAATAATCTGTGAAAAAATATTTTCAATTTTGAAAAAGGCCAGATTCCCATGGACTCAGTCCAGAATTCTACCAGATCTTTAAAGAAGAAAAATATAAACTCTCAAATATTTCTGTAAATAGAATGTGAAAAAACATTTCCAAATTCTTTTTAGAAAACCAGCATTACCATAATAACAAAAACAGACAAAGAATAGAATGCAACTGACTTCTCAAGACATGGGATGTTGGATCTGTGAAAAAGGCAGAGGTGGAAAAGACAATGAAGAGACTTCCCAGACAAGAAGGAGTACGGAGGCATTCCTAGGAAGAGTACAGTGGACCATCCTACTCCCTCACAATATGTCATCCTCAAACACATCTTTAGTGGCCTCATACAATACTAATATTAGCCATGTCAGCTGGAACATAGCAGTTGCCTGAAAGCTTATACACACCATCCCAATGATGAAGTGTATGCTGACACTTCATCCTACCCCACCAAATGAGGCTCTCTGCTGCCTCATTCTGTTCACGGGAAGACTTGGTCCTCATTTCCAGATGTGGGAGCAAAAGCTGATTTAGAAGTCTACCCCACCTTCCTTCTGATATTCAATTTACTTTGTTGTCCTTGAAAAGGGATGTTTTGCTTTGTTTCTCAATTTAACTAAAAATAACTAAATAAAAAAGCCCACCATCTCAAAACAAATAAACAAACAACCTCCCCATATAAAATTACAGACCAATATCTATGAGGGATGCAAATAGTTCTCAATAAAATACTTGTGACCCAAATTCAATAACATATGACAATATAATACATTGTGACCATGATTTCATCCTAGAGATGAAAATCTAAGCTTTATTGTAGTTTACTTATTTATTTACACAATTTTTAAAAAGTAGGAAGGCCAGATATAAACTAGACAGTAAGGAATTGGAGCTTAAAAATAAATGAGGAAGTAAAAAGCATTAGTCTCGCTCTCTGGTAGCCTGAAACACAGACAAATTGGTAAGTTTGCCTTTAGGGTCTCTTGAGTTGACGTTCTGACTTAATGATGATTTAAATACTGGTTTAATAGAAGCAGACAGGCAGCTTTTTAAATTTTTGGATAGCTTGGTGGTGTTTTTGTCATTGCTAATTTTATTCTCCTGTAAGCTGGCATGACATCCGACAATGACCTAAATCTTTCTCTATTTCCTGCAATTTAAGGAGTTCTAATAAACGCATATGTTCATGATAAAAAATACTCCACTTGAGAAAAGTAGGAAATGGTTAGGATGGAAGGTAATCAAATGTGGTGGAGGAACCATGTGTTGGTCGAAGATGGTCATCAATAACTTCTTAACTCAGTATCCCATCCACCATGAGCCCAATTTCTATTTCCAAATCAGTTTGTCACTTTCCATTCTGTAAAAATGCCCACTCATACCAATGAGTCATTATTGCCGTACATGAAATACCTACTTTAGAACCCACAAAAATACTTTTTAACAGTTCCTCGTTCTAATACCAGAGTCAGGTCACCATACAACTTTAGTATGTATAAAATTTATGAACCATTACCCTACAGAGACAGTACCCTGGACTGGAGCACCAGTAAAGCCTACTCTAACTTATTCCTTAGTCTGGTAGCAATGTCATGTCTTCCTGTTTTTGACCATGGGACTGCCTTGCTGTCTCTCACTCATGGTGTACTTTTTTAGACTATTTCATTACGTGATTCACCAGTTCCATTGATTTCCATCTTTAGCTGACATATTGAAAGTGTCTTCTTCTTTTCTGGTTTGCATGCTGACACCAATCAGTGCTCCCTGACACCATACCCACTTAATCTCTTCATGAAAGAATACTTGTTCATGTCTGAACCTACTTTAAAAGAAACATTAAAGTTAAGTTTTAGCTTTTAGATTCCAGGAAATTCTGCATAGTTTCTATGGCTACATGTTGAAAGCGTCTGAGGAAGAGTAAAAATCAATTTAGTTATAACCCACGTAGCTTTTTGACCCAGGTTCTGACAACTTTGAAAAGGAGTAGTTTTAATATTCTTTCTAAGTCTTTCACACAATGGTGGCAAAGTCTTTGTTTTTCCTCTGAAATCTCAGAGAGGCCCTTCAGGAGCAAGAAGGAGAAGTGCCAGCCATGGAGGTTGTGAGTAAGTTATCAAAGCAGAGGCTAACTTGACATTTTATAAGTCCTAAGGAATGGCAAAAGGCATTTAATTTTAAACTGAGAGCTCAGAACAGTTTTGAAGAGTTATTTGTAAGTAGTGTTGTGCCTGGGGATTTCACTCTTATTCTCCATAAGCTAACAGGAAAAAAATATATTTACTTTGAATGTAATCTTAGTTCATAAAATTACAGTCAACAAACCGAAAAAAGTAGAATGTTGTTCATTACAGGTACAATTCTTAGTTGTTCTTAGAAATAGCAGGATCTGTGTTCAGACATTTTTAAGGAAATGGAATGATAGTTGCTGTGGATATAGTTAGTTTTGCAAAGACAAAACTGAATACTTGTCATTACCAGCTGATGTCTTCACTGGCAGAATGACCGCTATCCTGTCTTGAAAAGTTTGCCATTAGTTGATTATTAAAAAAAAAAAACAGTTGCTCGCATGCTTTTGCTCCGTTAAGCTCTGCAGAAGCTACAAATCAAGGCTACTCTGGGTAATATAGAGAGATCCTGTTTCAAAAAAAATAAACAAAAATATGCTAGGAATGTTCAAGGTGGTTCAGTAAGTAAAACCCCACTCTTGCTCATTGTTCTATGATTTCTGCTGGCACACCATGGCACATTCATGCCACACAAACAGACTGTACCAAATGTTCAGGAAGTCACTGAGCTTCATTTTCTTCCTGTGAAAAAACACAAACATGCTCTCTACCCCATATTAAAACATGGTCCAGTTATTTCCTTAATTCAGTGCAAGGGTCTTTCCATTTTGCTTTAGTGAAGGTTGCTCTAGTACCAACATACCAAATTCTATCCATGGCAGATTGTTCATAGGTATATACATTCAAGAAATTTGGTATAAAAGGGCATGATTTAAGGCATTACATGGTGACTGAGGGTATAATTTTCCTATTTTTATCTTTTGAAGTTGTGTTTTCAAGCAGACATGGGCACACTCCAGAATTCTTTGTCCTTGTGGGATATATATATAAAAGAATGCTACCTTTATAACACTGAGAATAAAATTGCTGAAATGCTTCACTAATATACTCCAATCAATTATCTGTCTTTATAATTTTAGAAATTCCCATTTATGAAAACATTGTAAGTGATGAGTTATCACATGCTTAGTGGCTTTTTCAGTCTGTGCAATGGCCATCAGGAAACCTGATTATGTATTATTTGTTAATATACATATTTAAATTTGTCAAATTCTTCAATATGAGTAACATTCATTTGCCATAAATGATTAGGACATGGACTTGGAGCACTTACTCCCAGATGAGGTGCAGGTAAATATTTCTTAAAATCTGGCAAGCAATTTCTCTTATTAATCCAAATTGTTTATTTTAAACTTTTACCAGTTTGATAATGCAAATCACGTGATCGCTGAAAAACTACCCAAAAACTATTATTTTAAAATAACCAAACTGCTGCTTAGTATAAGGAACACTGATCCTTACCAAAATAGCACCTAGATTCCATCTGACTTTTCTGTACTAAACAAGGTAAGCACTCTTTCTAATCCAAGCTCCAAATTAGCTGGCAGGCAGCAATTAGTGTTCTGACATACTCCTAGCTCGGAAGGTCAGTTCTCTAAGGCTGCAGTCTCATTAACTCCTCTCAAATCCTGCATCAATCTCCATTCTCCAGATTTCTTTTTTAACCCTGAAAATAAGAGAATTCCCGCAACCTCTCCTCTGCTAAAAGCTTTGATCTACCCATACAGGCTCATTGGGTTCACAGGCCGTGCTGCCTCTGACCATTCCTAGACGACTGGCCCCATGCACCTGCCATGACTGTGGGAGACATGGCCCTCCAAACATTCTGTTTCCTGTACACTTGACTCCCTGGTGGTGACTACATGTGGAGCATTGGATTGTTCTCCGTCTCCTGCCTGGGACTGAAGACCATGAGGCTCAGATTCACCTATGCCTGTTGAGCCTGGGCAGAGTCCGCACCCGGAGGTACCACTGCAGACCTGGGATGGCACACAAGTGGCCATCATTATGACGACTGAGACCATGTTGTCCACAGACTTGGCTGGCCTGGAGTTTAGGTGAGTGGAGCCATGCCATTTTCACTACCCCCACTTTTCCTTCCTCGAGCTCCAGAGCAGACAGGTGAGCCCACACTGCTTTTTACCTGGCTAGAGTAGAACAGCGGTTACGTTCCCTGTGCTCCATTCACTGGCTCCTTCAGAAGCAGCTGGGGCCCTGAGACCACAGTGTCCACAGGCCAGCCTGACTGGGAGGGTGTACGGGGCTGCACCTTCACTTCCTCAAATCCTGGAGTAGTTTGAAAATGGCAGTGGTTTTACTGTCAGTGTGAGGTAGGGGGGTAGAATATTTCCACTGTCTACAAACTCTGAAAGTCTCTGCATTTGTTTATGCTCTGCCGCAGTTCTTCCGATTTTCAAAATATACCCAAGTCAATGTACAGACAGCTGTCTACTCTTTCTTGTCCCATATCTACAATTATATACAATTTTAGTCCCAATATTCCCTGCCCTCCCACGTGTGTTATTTACTTCCGTGCTCATTTCTCACCTCTACACCTGTGGTGTGATATTCCTATGTGGCATCCATCATGTTCTCCACCTGTACCACTGGCTACATGTCCGGCTGCATCTGTCAGACCCCCAAGTTGAGAAGCCATCTGTTAGAGTCTCACACTGAAGTGACATCCTTCTTGGTCCAGCCTGGACAGGTTTGAACGTTCCAGGGTAGGTGTGTGTGGATTAGACATGTTAGGAAGAAGCAACAGATACAAAAGAAGAGGAGGCAGACACAGAATATTGTCAGGAGGGCAACCCAATAAACTGATGCCTGTGTTTATTTTCCATAAGTTTTATATGCACCAATCCAAAATGAGGGAAGGAGGCAAGACTTCTTTACCACTATAAAAACAAGAAACATACAAGGTAATTACCTCTTCAGTACCAGAAACATCCAGTAACTATGTCCTGAGTTAAGTATCCTGTTGTTTAGGGAGGACATCTGCTGACCACATACCCTAGATCAGCAACCTTTCTCACTTCTCATTAGTTTCCATACCATTTTACTGCTCTGCTGATTGTGTTTATGTCTAACTTCAAGTCTTGCCTCTTTTGTACTTCGAACTCTCACATCTGGTTACCCAATTGAAATTTCCACTTGCAAAATCAATAAGTACTTGGACTTTTGGTTACCTTTTCACTTCATTTGTCTTTTGGCACTCCAAAAGTTTTCTCCTGCAAAATTCAGGTCAATAGATCCATCATCTCTCTACTTCTATTCCTAGCTATTTAGGGTGGATTTTCTGTATATGACACTCTTAAAAGATGTTAATTACACAGGAACTTACATTTGGATTATTTCGTTCCCCCTTGAAAATCCCTTGTAATTTTATCTTTGAGCACAAGCTTTGTAGGTGATGTCTAATAAAAGAATTTAGTCTGCCCATCATCCAGCACTGCTATACGGTTCACATTCAGAATTTATGACTCCCCAGGGTTACAGAATTCTGAAAAAATACTCAATTTGCATTTTCAGTGAATTGAAAAAAGTAGAAAGAAAACAGTTGTGCCAATGAATATATACGTGATGACATATTGAAGAAATTTTTTTCACAACCCCCATGGCAGGGAAGAACAGAACTAGGCAGGGAAAGCTAGTCTTGTATGCTGGGAGAAAGGAGAATGGGTTCAGAGAGAAGCCATGGAGCCACTAGAGACAGACACTGAAACTTTAGCCTGTAAGCCACAGCCACGTGGTGATATACAGATTAATAGAAATGGGTTAAATTAATATTTAAGAGTTATCCAATAAGAAGTTAGAGTTAATGGGCCAAACAGTGATTTAATTAATACAGTTTCTGTGTGATCATTTCAGGTCTAAGCTAGCTAAGCAGCCGGAAAACAAACAAGCGGACTCTGCCAACAGCGTCTAGCACAGACAGAAGTGGTGACCTTCTTAGACTTATGGTCAGTCATAAACCCTAGCATATCTTTCTTAATCACATTATTTCCATTTGTAGACTATATTTGCTAAAACTTATGGCATTAATTGCAAAAGAACATGACAAATATAGAATAACGCATAGTTTCTTTTCCTATCAATGTCCTGTTACTGAGGCAGGCCAACATAGGGAGCAACTTAGTAACCTGAGTTGTTACGTGAATTGGATTAACACATTTCACCTCTGCTAAAAATATACTTGGTTGCTCAGGTCCTTCACCTCTACATACTTGCTATATAGACACATACTTTTTGCTGAATAATGCATCCAAGAACTACAGACCCTCACCTGCTCCTCTCTTTGCACAATAGGATGTTTCTTTCCTAACAGCAGTCAAACATAGACAGTTTCTAGTCAATTGCATCTTTAACATTTCAATAGGTAGTGCAGAATTACCAGTGTAGGATAATCTAGTTTAAAATGAATGCACAAAAAGTCACAATTTGTGTCATCAAATAAAATTTTAAGGCGAATCTCCTATATTTTATCTGTTTGTAAAATTGTACATGCAATAATTAAAATCAGGTGCATTTTGGGAAGGGACACATAAAGTTGAAAAATTATATGATCTAATTTCTCAGTCAAAACAGAGTTCTACCTTCACTATGTCCCTTAATAATCAAAGTCCTCCTTCCGTCGAGACCATGGAAGAAAGTCCCACACAATATTTGGGGGCTTTTAAATATCTTCTCTTCTGTAGTCTGCCGCTCCCTGCTGTGTATTCTGATCTTTTCCATTATTTGCCTTAAATAAACTTTCCCTGCTTCCTTTGAAAGCCTATGTACTCTTTCATTTCAACTACTTAACTAAGAGGCCAAGGACCCAGCAATACCTTATATCTACCCTGACTATCAGTATCATTATAATTATTAAGCTGAGGATACTGAATTATGATGCCCACATCAAAAAGAAAAATAAAAAAGGTTTTGATGTGCATCTTGTCATTCTGATGTAATAAAGAATAGGTGCCTGTATATCATATGAATATGAAGATGTATATACTGTTCTATGTATTCTTACACATGTTTTCATTGCCTTACTCTAGTTCTGGACTCTTCTGTGTTTATTAATGGAAATGAGGGTTATCTCAAATTTTTGGCTAGAATACATTTGCTAGAATAGTCTTTTTGAGAACACATAACTTTATTTTTGATTAAAGAAATTACTAGCTGAATTGTTATATTATCAGGTAGATATATGTTTGGATATGATAAACTAGGCTTATTTTGTTTCATTTTCCATGAAAAGTGTGTACAAGATATAGAGTTGTCAATACTGACAGAATCTGTCTTTTGCATGTTAATCTTTTTAGTGACTAAGCAGAAGATATGATTGTGGCTTAATTTTCATTCTCTTGATGCCTACTAAGCTTACTAGCATGTGTTTATAATATCTGTTTTTTTTCTATTGGATTATTTTTTTTTGATGCAGTTACAAAAAATTTTTGTATATTTTGGATAAGAATTTTTGACCACCAACCGGGTGTCATATATCCCCTAAACATCAAAGGCTAATTCCAAGACTACTGGTTACCCCCCCACACACACACATAAAGATGATAATGATATATTCATAAGGATGATATTTGTCTCATCCTACATAGCTGGTGCTCAACTAGAAGCTTCATCCCTACTGACTATTACTCTGCATGACACTATAGATGAAAAGCAATCTTCAGTCTCACCCAGTATAAACCTTGTGACATACAATAGTGATTTGCCTGTAAAATATTCAATAGTGGCACCAGTGTTATGGAAGTAACCAACCCACTTTTTATTTGGACTGAAATCCTAGTCCACGAGATGTCACCAAGATGTGATACCACTAAAGTGCCCAGGAATCTGAGAAAAGAAAGGTCATTGGCCTAGTGGGAAACTTATTAATATTATTCTCCTAAAATAGCATAATAATAAAATCATCCCTAAAGATGCATTGCTATACCATATATTGGACTATTGCTGAACTTTCATCAGATCTTCATTTAGTATATAGTAATTAACATAGAGCACAACAAATGGGCAATGTGCAGAGAGTGAGGTACTTTGGAGCCTTCAGCCCCAAATGCTTCCTCTCAGGGCCAAAGTATCTAGGCAGACATGGGTATGAAAAGTTTCTAAGAGTCAGAGGTGAAGGACAACTCCCAGGATACATCATCTTCTACACATTACAGGGATGATACACAAGTGAACACAAATGTTACAGACTGTGACAGCATACTAGACCTGCACAAATTCTCAGATAAAATCCCAAGACAGAAAATTCTAAGTGGACACAATGTATCCCCTAAAACCAAGAAACTAATTGCAATTGATACCTAATGGGGAAGGGGAAAATCAGTTTTTTTTTCCAGCAGAAGGCACCTCAGTGTATCAACCACACTCAGGTGAATAGCATGATTAGCTGGTCAACACAAAAGAGACTTGTGGTTTTTGTGTGCTCTTTGTTTGGCTTGGGTAATTTTTTTTGTCTTATAGGTTTTCATGCTGTTTTTCATTTGCTTTTATTTCCTTTTTATTGTCCTGAGAGAAAGAAAGAATGAACAAACATAAGGTCAGGTAGGTAGAGGTGTGGGAAGAATTAGAGGAGGTAAAATAATACTATCAAAAATACTGTATGTATAAATACATTAAAATTTCTTAGTCACATAAATGTATTTAAATATTACACCCTGTCTGGCTTATTAATTAAGTGAAGTATGTGGTAAAAAATCCGCTGGGCACAGCTAGACACATGAGTACAATTCTTCCCTTCTGAAGCAGCAGACTCCTTAGTGTTAAAGAATTCTGCTAATGTGTTCTTCCTACCACTTAGCAAAGATGAATACTTACCTCTCTAAGACTTAGACATTCTAGTTCTAATTGTTAGTAAAACTCTTAAGTTGTAGTTGATATTTGCATCCTTTGATCATTTATAGATTTCATATATGGTTTATTTTGGAATTCTCACCCCAATTTAAACTTTCTCTAAGACCATCATAAACTTTAACTGTTACGTAAGATGAATTTGTAAGATTCATTTGTATAGTGCTCAAGCTAAATAGATGGGAAGATCTAGATCTAAACATATGGGATGAGACAGCTAAGGGGGATACGACCCTATCACAGGGCTTACCTAAGACCATTGGAAAACAGAAATATGTATATTACTGTTAATAATAGTAGCAAAATTGCAATTATGAAGTGGCAAGAAAATAATTTTGTCTTGGGGGTCCCATAACATAAGGAACTGTGTTTAAGAGTCTCAGCATTAGGAAGGTTGAGTAGCCCTGCTCTCGATGGTTCTCCCTGTTTCTGTCCTTGTTCCTCTCCCCCTCATCCCCCTCCCTATCCCTCTCTGTCTCATTTTCAGAAGAAATAATATCCTGGTTTTCATATTTACAGTTCTACATTATAGTACAATTTTACACTAAAATTACATGTGTATGTTAGCTATTTCAAATAAGGCACTGAAGTCTAGCCCCCAATGAAAGAACACCTCTGGCCACTCCTGAGAATTACATACTTTGTTGTTGTGTGAGATTGTCATTATTTCACTGGCAATGTCATTTGGGGGTCCTTTGTTTCCCAGGATAGGACAGCTGCACGAGGCAATTTATTTCAGAAATGTTATCCATCACATATGATGTGCATTATCCCATTCATGCTGATGATTTTACAAGTCTCAAAAGCAGTAATCAAGCACCCTCATCTGCACAAAGTCATTTTCTGTTAGTCACAGGGGAAACTGTGCTAAATAAATGATCCCATTCAATGGGTAAGAACCCAGAATGTAATTACTGGCATCCGCATTGAGATGGTAACCTTGTTGCGCATTTTACCAGAGATTTATTTTTAACAAAACTATCTACGAGGACTTCTGATTGTGGTTTATTAGGTATATCTGTTTGAAGTGGATGTTTATACTTATTTTAGGGTCCACTCCATTTCCCATTTTTTATTGTTGCACAGTACCTGGAAGTGGATGCTTATATGCATCACTTAAGTTTCCTGCTTTGCTTCTCTTTTGTTGAGATAGGTCTCACTCTGTTGAGCCGACTTGTCTGTGTAGAACAGGCTGTCATCAAACTCAGATCCATCTGCCTTTGGCTTCTGCGTGCTATGACTGCAGGCATGAGTCACCATGTCTAGCTTTGTGTCTCACTGGAAACCGTTAATATAATTGCTATTCTTGGAAACCACATTTAATTTCTAGTGTTACCTATTTATTATTTTGTAATAATTCAAGTTTGATAAATTGCACTGTCTTCCCCCTTTTGTTTTAGAATGTAGGAATAATCCAAGCTCTGGATTTAAACACTGACTTTATTTATTGACTTTGTTGCTTTCTTAGGTTCTGCTGTGGTAGTGCAGGTGGCAGTCGAGGTGGTCTGTTTGATTTCTGAGGAAAGATCGCCTATGTATCCTAGGCTGATCTTGAACTCACAACCCCCTTGCCTCAGCTTCCTGGATGAATCCTGGAATTTTACCTAGGCATCACGACATCCAGTTTTCCTCCTAGAGTTTTGTAACAAAACCAATCATAACAAAACCAACCAAACTGACCAAACAAACGGAAAAACCTGAGAGGACATCAAATATATATGAAAAAGGTATAAAGGATATCAAAATATTTAAATTTTGACGCACATACTTCAATTCCAGCATTTGAGGGACATAGATTGCTATATGAGTGTTATGAGTTTGAAGTCAGCCTTCCCTACACAATTGAGTGTACAGTGAGCCTCTGTCTCCAAAAAAGACAAAATAAACAAAAACAACTATTAAAATTTTAAAACATACTGTGAATATTATAGAAATAAATATTAA
Source organism: Microtus oregoni (assembly GCF_018167655.1). Taxonomy (NCBI): domain Eukaryota; kingdom Metazoa; phylum Chordata; class Mammalia; order Rodentia; family Cricetidae; genus Microtus; species Microtus oregoni. The sequence continues at coordinate 3,444,281 of NW_024543084.1, forward strand.
AATTAAATGGATGAATTTCTTTAAAAATGATAAACGTAAAAGAGACAATGACAAACTGTATTACATTTTTACATGTCACAGAAATTAAACTACAGAAAAATCTTCATTCTTCCTCAAAAAAAATCCCATATGCAAACATTTTTAGAGAGGTTACAAGTGAACCACTTCAAACCTTCCTCCTCCAATGTCTAATGATGTTAATCACAGTGAAGGATTACGGATGAATATAAGACATTTCAACAGTTCCAAAAATTAACTACATGTGTAGGCTTAACTTTTGCTTCTTGCACTGTAAAGGGATCAGTCAGGTAGGCAATCACTGGACTACAAAACTATATCCCTTCCCCAGAGAGTAGTTAAAATGATACATTTTATATACTTAAAAAACTACCAAGGATTATATTCATTCTAAAGTATTTTAAAGTATTTCTTTGAAAATGCAAGGAAATATCCTCAGTGTTCAATAATTTTTCCACAGTTATAATGAATGTTACTGGGAAATGGAAAGAATGAAATAGGAAATGAGTGGAAAAGAAGAAATTCTGTTCATTTGATGACTACGTCATCATCATCACCATTACAATAAAATAAAATTTTATAGAAAGAGAACGAGAAATTTTTACAAAGAATAAGGTATTTCTGTGAGACTGTAGCTTAGCAAGTTAGCCCAAAATATCAATAAAGCTCTTGTCCAAGAGGATTAATTGAAGAGTAATATACAAAAAAAATATACATTTGAAAAAGTGTCCAAGCATGAGTCTTACAAAGAATTTTTACAGCATTTAAGAGAGAAAATATTGATCTCTGTTGGATAACAGTAAGAGATAAAAATAAGTGACTATTAAAATGTTATTAAAATTTTCCAAACTAATATACCTGTTTAATGCACCTTGAATATAATTTTCACCTGAAATTTTTGAGCAGCAATAAATATTCTAAATTGATATAAATGCCTCTGTATTATAAATGTGACTTCTGGAAAATATGCAAATGGTGTCCTGAAAATGGCTGTGTTGCAATACTACAGTGTTCACAACAGTATAGAAATGGACATATAGGCCAACTGAGTGATTGAACAAAAATGTTAATAAAAGCACTCACATCTGGATTGCAACATAAGGTTCAACTAATTTGGTATAAGCAAGTATAAAGAAAGGCCTCTTTTATACTGTCAGAAAGTTCATTCAGCCTATAAAAAAAAAACAACCAATCTTGGGATGGCATTATATAGCAGTCAAAAGTTGACTCAAGATAGATTCTAAGAATTATGTCAACAAGTGTTAATTCTAGCAGAGATAGGTAAAACCCCCTATGGTTTTGATGTATCTTATATACAAAATTATTGGTACCCACCAATGAAGAAAGAAAACTTCATCATATATTCAGACAAAAACTGAGCAATTGGCCTAATTTGTTTTTTAAATAAAACATTCAAATTTATCATCAATCAGAGAAAAAGTAATTGGGAATGAAATGCCCCTCAGACTTCACAGATAGCAGATTTGTGTATATAGTATTCTCCAACGGCTCATGTCTTAACATTTTGAATCTCAGTTGCTGGAGTAAATGAGCAGGAGCTCCTGGATCATGAGGATCTTTTGAATTCATAACTTGATGGTATTACTGAGATGGTGGGTGGAGTGATCTCTGTAGGCATGGATCAATGTGTATTTGTTTCTAGCCTTCTCCTTCCTCCCTTAGATGACAGGAAATCATTAGCTTTGTTTCACCATGGTCCTCCTTCTGTCTTACCAGGTCCCCCGACCCCCCTGAAAAAAAAAAAAACAAGGCAGGAATTGACTACCACAGATTAAATACTAGGAAACCACGATCCAAAATAAGTAGTTTCCCTATTTAAATTATTGCCCTCAGCTGTTTTTCACAGCGCCAAGGTGTTTCAATTACACCTGGGTAGGTGAGGCGGGAGGCTATAAGTTCTAGGCCAGCCTGGGTTACAGAATGAAATGCTGCTACACGTTAAAAAGAAAGAGTGAATTAGACACTATAATAAGACAGTTGGCAAAGATTTAGAGAAGTGAAAACGTATATAAACCCTTATGAATTATGATTATAGGGACGATAATTTACAGGAATTGCACTGGAAAGAAATTTATCTTCACTAAATGAACCTAGGTATGACTTCATTTAATGGCCCTGAGTAACAAATTCTAGGTGATAGCCCAGAGAATTTCTTGCACAGTGAACATAGCTAACATGTTGAAAACAATGAATAAAAGATACACAATTTGGGACACTGTGTAACATTATGCATCATTTAGAAGCTACAGTACAAGATGTGCATACAATATCCAAATGTGATTTTGAACATTTAAGAACTAGAGTTGCCTTTATTGAAACCCGTGTTAGAAAAGGATCTTTGCTCTCTCAACGAAAATGACTGTCCACAAGTAGAAAAGGTACCTGGTGTGGTGAAGTTGTGCCCCAATCTAATAAGTTTTATTTAAGGAAAGGGCTAATTTTTTTCTTTTAAGCATGAACATTTATTTTAAGTAAAGAAAGGATTTTTGGTGAACAGTCATAAAACAAGCAGTCAAACAATGACAAAAATTATCAACAACAAAAAAACTTGATTAGCCATGCATGATAGCTCACACTTTTAGTTCCAGTACTCTGAAGGCAGAGACAGGCAGATCTCTGAGTATGAGGCCAGCCTGGTATACAAAGTGAGCTGCAGACCAATGAGCAATACCTATAAAATACATGAAAATAAAGTTCTGTTATAGATTTTAGTCACTTAGTATATGTATATATAAAGGAATGTCCCCTTTAGCGGCATTTTCTTCAAAACTGACTAAGAATAAACCAATGCTAAAGAAAACCTTATTGTCATAAACAGAATCGGAGAAGTCATGTTTTTGTTTAACAAAGCAACTTCAAAGTGCCTTATATAATGACTTTAAACTTTACAGATAATTGATTTAAACTGGTTCAGAACACAAGATTATTAATACATTTTATCTCTATTATAACTGTAAGATATCTAAAATGTCATCAGTTCACTTTGTGTTTTTCTATTAAAATATTGTAATATAATAATAAAACCATTAATGATAATAAGAAAGACCACTCTCAGGAAATACATGGAGGTTATAGACATGAGACACGTCCTTGGTCTGGAAAAAGGTGAAGGAAGTGAAAACTGCTTTGGGAAATTTGCACAGTGAAATAAGATGATTCTGACATAGAAATAGGTGAGAATATTGGAAAATTAAACTGGGTTGTATGAATATTATTAAATTTAGCTTAAGTAACTGGACATGGTTACATGTTGATTTTATCATAAAGTTGCTAAAATTATGTTCAAAATTCAATACCCTTAGATAAAACTAATGCCTGATTCTGTTTATGGAAAGGGCTAATTTTGACAACTCTTGTAGTGAATTCTTTCTTTGCAAGGATAAATAATTTTCAGATAGTGGACAAGCAATAATAAGAAATGTAAGTCCCACTGTAAGTGTTGCAATCTCAGCAAAATATTGCAAGGAAGGGTTGTAAAGCCTCTGGCACCCTGGAAGGGGTCTTGATCAATGCAATGCCTCCTTGGTACTCTATGAACTCAAGGAATTCTAAGAATCCTAGGATTGGTTGGGTGGGTCTGAGTAAGGCAAGCAGCACTAGAAGTCATATAAATGATTCAGTGTTCTGTCCTTTGAAAATAAAAATAAACCTTCAAAATATAAAACCTTATGTGCACTTTAAGCTTATGTGAATAGCAATGGATTTTAGTACTTCAGTAAGTACTGGGTTCCTCCTCTCTCTTCCTACTGTCTTCCTTCCTCTTAGTTGTTCTTTTTTCACACATTACTAGAAAGTTTAGGATTATTATGATAGGTTATACACCTGCTGAGTCTAGTTTTCATTATTTAGACATTATTCTTGCTATTTAATCCAGTCATTTAGTCCAGTGTGCTCCCCTCATTCCTGCTAGCTTTAAGCAATAATCTTGTGAATCTTTATGTCTTGTATTTTACGTTTCTTTTAAAAAATGCATTAAAGTTTGCCAAGAGTCAGACAAATACCAAGTTAATATATAAATAAACAGAATGCAAAATGGATATTATAGGTTTCAAAAGAGAAAATTACAAGCAATTTAAGAATTTGTAGTAGAAACTCATTTCTGTAAGGAATTTCCAGTGGCCATTTCTGGTGGAATTCATGAGGTAAGAGAACAGCTTAGAGGGAGGTGGACAAAGAGAGGGACTTCCAGCCTGGAGAACTCAGCAGCATCGATCTGAGATGCAGCAGAGTGGAGGCTGAAATAAGGGATGGATATGAGGGCAAATAGGCTTCACTCTGACAAATAATGCCTTCAGAAGATCTGGCCTTGCCTTGCCCTCATCCTCTCTCCCTGCTCCTTCAAGCCCCTTTTCCTTCTTCTTCCCTTCTGTCTTTCTTTTCCTCTAGAGTTGGGGATGCAAGCTTCATGCATACTAAACATGGGCCTACTACTGAGGTTTTTCTCAACCACTGCTTTCTCCTTAAAAAGGAAGCCAGAGATAAAATATTCCAGACAGTGAACAGTGTTAAGAGGATTCCAATCATAGATTGCATAGATTCTCTAATTTGTGGCCAAATACAATCTTTTCTCATATGTGAAAAGTCTGTAATATGGTAGGATTAAATGTCTTAATTATTGTTGAAGCAAGGTTTAGTGCAGGGTACTGACTCAGTTTACCATATTATTTTTACTTTTTCTCATGTTAAGACTGAATGCTAGAAATGAAACATTTAAGGGTATCTTTCATTTCTTGAATGCATGGCAACATAACATATATTGTGTTAACATTGAGAACTGAGAAAAAGTCTTCCGGAAATGGTTGTCCAAGCCCACTGACTAAATGACAGATTGTCACTTTGCACACTGTCGTAGATTTCTGTTGAAGGAGCCCAAAGGGATGATTTCACAGCTGATCGTCTTACTAGCACCCATGAATTTAATTTTATAGAAAAATATAAAACATAATTGTATAAAATATATTCCTGGATATAAAATGTAAAAAATTGCATAAACAAAATCTAGAACAAAATTAATATTTTGGGATGTGAGACTACATACAATTTATAAAATTTTAATTTTGGAACAAAAGACAATAGAATGATGACATTATATTTCTAGATTATTTTTATTATAATTATTCATAGAAAAATATGAATATTTCATTTCCATATATTTAGTTACTGCCTGTGTGGGAAAACTTGTGACCTAAAAGGTCAAAGCCAATATTAACTGTGATGGTTTTGTAACAATAGTCTTCTGCTAGGAACTTGCGAAATCTTTTCCCTGATCCCCCATTGTGAAACTCGAATATCTTAATCTTAAAGGAAAAAATAAAAACTTTATTAAAGGAAAAATAAAATCAATAAATACCATATGTTGCACACAGGGAAATTGTAGTCTCACTATAACCCCTGCCTTTGACACACCACACAATACTCATCTCCAAAATTACTTGAAGAATGTTAGAATCAGTCAAGGTGCCCGACTCTGACTGGATAGTGGAAGTGGTGGGTGGTGGAAGTATAGACTTCTGTACTATTTAGCTAGAATTTCCATTGTAAAATTTTCAGGATGGCTTTAAAGAAAAGAAATTTGACTGGTAAAAATTCAGGCTGAATTGTGTGAGACTTTGGTTTTTTGGCTTGAACATGAAGTTTGTCTTCTGTCCTCATATGGATTCTTTGATGTAAATCCACTGTGAGGATGTTTAGTTGCATCCTCTTTTGGGGAGAATATGGATTCTGTCATATTAGTTCTCACATGTGTCCTTCCGTTTAGCCATAACTATGCTTTTAAAGGTTCTACCTCCCAGTACCATCACACTGAAATTAGGAGTTCAGCATACTGCTGTATACCAATGTCTTCCATGCTGAAATATTCTGGGTTCTAGCAATTATAGCAAGAAATATGGACAGAAGAGCCAAAACTGCACAGCAAAACACCTTAGAGAGAGACCTGAGTAGGCAATGAGGGAATAGCATTATTAAGTTACTTGGAGAAGTTAAGAAATCAAGGACAGAATGCCACTAAAGGAAAAAGAACCCCAGCTCCAGTGAGGCTGATGGCTCTTGCCAGTTCTGCTGAAAAATCCAATGAATGATGTGGAAAGTTTCTGGGGAGATCTGTTGGGCAGTGATGCAGATACTTACAACACAGGTGGACAGCTTCTTCACTAAGCCCTTGCAGGTAGGTAACAGCAGCTTACAGAAAGGCTAGCAGATATAAACTGGAATGGTTTGCGAATACAATTCTATCCAAAGTAACCAAGACTGTGAGATTTTTATACCGTTGGCAGTTCATTTCCACCATTTCCTGTGTGCTTGTCAAAGATATAGATTCTTACACCAGAATCTAAGGGTTGCATGATTGATAACTTAACAGTCACCATCAGCTTCCCAGTTGCGTCTAATGCCCTGTTTCTCATCCCACCAGGGAAAGTACAGTCACATAGAAGGATGAGATGCAGCAAGAGAGTTCAGATCCAAGGTGAGTACTCCTTTGCTTAGGAAATTCAACCCTTATGCGAGGCCCCTGGAAAACCTGTAAACCTTTTACCTTAAGAGTCATGTTGCTGTTACCTCGGTCAGGAAATAAACCTGACTTCTGTTCTAAAGGAGGGCATCCTTGTTGAGGGTTCTTTGCAAAGAACATCCTAAAGAGAGATTCTGGAGCATGGCTACTCAGGCATTTTGCTCAATAGCTATGCACAGATGGGACAGCTAAGTAATGGCAGCAGTATCAGATGATAATAGTGTAAATTCATTTATATTCAAAGGCTTGAAATCGCAAGATTATACATATCAAAAACAGTTGTGTAGTCTTTAAAACAATTTTATCCTTGTGAATTAACACTATATTTCCTCTAAGTGCATACTCACTTTCAATATAAAATATTTGCCTAATCAAAATCTAGATAAGAAACTGAGCACATGAGTGGATAATATGTCCTATGGACAATGGAGGCCAAAGAAAAATGGAAAATTTGGAAAGAAATTTTACAACATAGTCTTTTCCTTCTCACCAGAGCTGCAAGTGGGGAGGGATGCAGGGAGCTGGCCATACAGTGCTTGTTAAACATTTAAATCTGGGACAAAAAGGCTGGGATGTCAACACCGCTGTGCAGCATCCATGAGCTTTTTAGCCAGTTGCTGAGGAACAGCTAATCCTGTCTGACACAGATGGTTCTTTTATTTGTGAGAAAGAAAAGAAATTGAAGGGAAATGCTTCTGTAAGACTGTTTAGAGTCTGCTAAAAGCAATGACTTGACTCAAAATACAAAGGGGAAACATGCTAAAATATTGCTTTTAGTTTGTCTGTTTCTTTCCTTCGAGACAAACTTTCACATTATAGTTCAGGCTGGCCTGGAACTCACAAGGAGCTCAGGGTACTTCCTGTCTCACAGCAATTGACCTTCCCCAGCCTCTTGAGCTCTAGGATTGGGGACATCAACTACTGCATCAGCTATTATAAATTGGTATTCTTTAGGACACTGAGAGAAACAATTAACAAATGGTACCTCCTGAAACTGAAAGGCTTCTGTAAAGCAAAGCATACAGTCAACAAGACAAAACGACAGCCTACAGAATGGGAAAAGATCTTCACCAATCCCACACCAGACAGAGGGCTGATCTCCAAAATATACAAAGAACTCAAGAAATTGGTCACCAAAAGAACAAATAATCCAATAAAAAAAAATGGAGTACAGACCTAAACAGAGAACTCTCAACAGAGGAATCTAAAATGGCTGAAAGACCCTTAAGGAAATGTTCAACATCCTTACTCATCAGAGAAATGCAAATCAAAACAATTCTGAGATTCCATCTTAAACACGTAAGAATGGCCAAGATCAAAAACACTGATGACACCTTATGCTGGAGAGGATGTGGGGTAAAGGGAACACTTCTGCATTGCTGGAGAGAATGCATGCTGGTACAGCACTTTTGGATATCCATCAGTATGGCAATTTCTCAGAAAATTAGGAAACAATCTTCCTCAAGACCCAGCAATACCACTTTTGGGTATATATCCAAAGTATGCTTAATAGTACCACAATGACCTGTGCTCAACTATGTTCATAGCAGCACTGTTTGTCATAGCCAGAATCAGGAAACAACCTAAATGCCCTTTGACTGAAGAATGGATAAAGAAAATGTGGTATATTTACACAATAGAGTACTATACAGAATAAACCTTAAAAATTCAGGGTGACAAGAGATTAAAAATAAAGAGGAGATAAATCTTTCCCATTGATAGTGCACTAGAAAATGCATTGTTCAGGATTTATTACAATGAGTCTGGTTGATGTATAATTTACATGATGTGAAAATCCTTTGTAGATGATCTGGTGGGTTTCTGACTTAGGTTCCTGCCCTCCTCATAGTGTTGTGTACCCACTGCTTCCTTTGATCCCACCCTACAGGAACAATGACTATTTATTTGCATTTTCTTTGGATTTGGCCTTTTTTCTTTTTTGCAATTTTAATTTCTTTGTTTGTGTGTGTGTGTGTTTTTCTATTTTTTAATTGATTTTTATTGAGGTCTACATTTTTCTCTGCTCCCCTCCCTGCCTCTCCCCTCCTCTTCAACCTTCTCCCAAGGTTCTCATGCCTCAATTTACTCAGAAGATCTTGTTTTTTTCCTACTTCCTATGTAGATTAGAACTACGTTTGTTAATCTATGTTGTCTACCAACATGGAACAGCTCTAAGCGAACAGTCCTGGCATATATACATTGGTTGTAACCAACAGCTCTCTAACTGGACTTGAGGCTCTCTCAATGAAAGGGAAATCATGACTGGTAAAAGAAACCTACCAGCTAACTATCTAGGGCCAGTGAAATCTCTGATCATGGAGGAAGACCTACAGCTCCCATATATTAAACCAGGAATCCTTAAGTACATTCTGAATATGTGACCTTATACTCAGAGATACATAAGTATAATCCTTACTCCTTATCAAGGAAATTTCTCTGTGCAATGAATGGACCCTATTTCAGAAAATCCCAATTGATCAAAATGAAGAGCTGTGGGGCCTACTGACAAATGATATAAAATTCTTGTACCTGAACACTCAGAGAACATTATGAATCTAGATATTTATAGATTTCTTTTGGTTAACCTATGAATATGATTGATCTTTTGAGTCTGGCTTCTTCTATTTAAAATGCACTTGAGGATCATCTTTGTGGCTGTGTAGTTACTTTTTTGATGTCTTTTTCATCATCTTCTTAAAAATGTATTTTGATTGATATATAATCATGGATATTTATATGGTACATCATCATAACTTGATAAATGAACACAATGAATAATAATCAAATCAAATCAGGGCAATTAATTAGCCTTCTAGCTCTGTAAAAATTATTCACTCTATCTGTAGCCTCTCAACTCTTTTCTAGCACCTTGTGAAACGCATCATGCATTGGTATGAATTACTCTTCATGCTGTAGCCCTCTGGAAATCGTCTTCCTACATTCCACTGGATTTTGGTACTTTTATCCAAGTCCCTTCATTTTTGATGTAATTTTTGATCTACTTGTTTGTTTCCTGTTTCACGGTACAGTTTTACTCAGGAAGGTCCTACACAATATCTCAACCCTTAAATAAGTGATATAATTTTCAATCTTTGAAATTTTTGATACCTTTGAACTGGAGAAGGCAATATTCTGTGACAAGAAATTATGGGACAAGAAGTTTTTAGTAAGAGAGACCAACAATACAACCCCCTCTATCTTCTTCCCCTTTGTTTGACTCCCCTTTCCTGGCCCTCTAATCATGAACTTAAAAGTCAAGTCAGTAGTGGCTACTACTAAAAGGTATTTAGTTTGAGTTACTTCATTTAGAAATTTACAAAGAGAACATGAGGCCTCCCTTATAATACAATTGAAGCCTTCTTGAAATTGAAAAATGACATCCAAAATCAAGTCTAATGTGTGCAATAATCTCTGTACTGTAAAACGCACACAGTGTTGTCTAAATTTCATTTTTGTTTCTGTTTAATATCAATCTTGAAATAAAGCTATTATATCCCTAGGCAATCAATGGTGAATCACACTTTTCCCAGAAAATTTTATTTCAGATTTGGCAAGAGAACACCACAAAGATAATTCCTTTCTATCCATATAAAAATTTCATCTCAAGGAACAGATGGAAACAATAAGATTTCCAGTATTTGAAAGCCTATAAAATATTAATCAGAAACTTTTCTAAGAGACTGTGAGCTACCTCAGAAGTTTGGCATTCTTTACTGTTAGTTATAAAGAGAGAATATAGTGTACTAATATGTACTAATAGTGTACTAATATGCAATGATTTATGTGGGATGTACCATGAAGAACTCTACGTACAAAAAGTGTTTTGCAAATTTTTAGGATAGCCCCACATTGAAAAAAAGAATTAATTCTTTATTAAAAGAGCAAGTGAAAATGTCTCAGTAGTTCTAATTTCAGTACAGAAAAATTGGGGCCTGGACAATAGTAATGAATTAATCTGCCTAAAATGTAATAAAATAAAATTTCTGATTCCCAAGTGTTAACTGTTAAGAAAGGCTGACAAACATTTATTATAAAACTGATGCCTTGTAAATTGGTGCAAAGAATAGTATTTTGTACAATGATAAACATTTCAATCATTCTAAAGATTTAGACAGAGTTAATTTGTTAACCTGTGTATGCCTTGGAAAAATCAAATTAAAGCCCTCATGATAATACCAATAATTTAACATAAAGTTGTAAAAGATCTGTATTTTGCATTCTCATTTAATTAAAAAATAAAATTCCATTTCCCAGATGCCATTCTTTGACTTCAACTTGAATGATTTTTTTAAATTTATTTATTTATTAAAAATTTCTGTCTCTTCCCCGCGCTTACTTTTAGAACATTTCCTTCTTGGGAAAGAAGTCTTCTGTCTTTGCCTCTGCTGTGCATGGTAGGAAACCCCAGCATTCTGCCCCATAGACTAAGGGTTTGTGTTACATTCTGGGTTTCACTGTTAGCCGGGTTGCAGCTTGCTCTAGGTTGTAATGATCGTTTCAGATATTCCCTCTCTTGCCTGATACCAACTGTGCATACCTTTCTATCGTAGTTCCTCAATTTTAGATTTTGCCACAGTATTTAAAGGCTTGCAAAGGTGTATTGTTCTTTGTTCTACCTGGTAACTGTGGCTTCATTTAAGTAGCACTGTTCTTTGATCTGGTTATAGGATTTCACCCAGGTCCCATATGAATCTGATAAATTCTTTGTTCATTTTCTATTGAGGGTTCAACAAATTGGCACAAGCAAAGGCAAATTCCTGGTGGAAAGTAGAGACTGTGACATTCTCAAGACTTCCTTTATTGATAATTTTACTAAATAGGGGCAAAAATTCACATACATGCAAAAATGAATACTTTGTAAAATTCAAGAAAATACAGGATTATTGTGTTTATGCCATTAATTTAGTCTCTCCAAATCCCAATGATTAGTCCTCTTATTTTATACATCCATTCAATATGATTGTGGGCAGCAATAATGCTAAACCTCAGGATAAGAGTCACCAAGGTTTCTTGACGAAGAAGATTCATTGCTGTGCTTCTGTAAAATGTACATCTGAGTCATGAAAATTCACTTCCATTCAACAGTCATTGAAGATTTAACAAGTAATAGCAGCAAATGAGACAGTAATATTTCAACAGAATTGATTCCTCTGCATGACTCATTTCTTCCACCTTTGGCCTTTGCTTATTTATTTTCCAATCTCCTTGTGCTCTCAGAATACCAAGGTCCTGATTTGTTTTATTTTAGAAAATCTCTTCCTCTAATTCTAAAAATATATGCAGTTTGTTATGACCGTGGGCTGAGCGCATCTATGCTAAGCATCATTAGTGGAAGTACGTGGCTGAGGGATTATTCTTGCTTTCTTTTCTCTGTTGAGCTGGATAATCCTGCCATGAGCAAGACGTATAAAGGCTGACCATAGGCATAGCATCCATTACACTTGTTTGCCTATATTATTTTATCCAACATTTCAAAATCACTGCCTCAGTTATATTATTTACAAAATAGAGCTGAAGTTTCTAGTCACAAGAGGATTAAAGGCATGGTTCAGGAAAACTTATTTCCAAGTATAGAAACCCACAACTCTTTTCCTATGTCTTTCATACCGCACTTCCTATTCCATCTACTTCCCCTCAATCAGGTGCTTTTGGCAGTGTGCAGCATATGGCTGATAGTTCATAGAAGCCTTCTTGCTTGCTTTTAGCTTGTGCTGGCCTTTGCTTGTCTTTTCACTTTTGAGTGGGATTGACTGTGTGTGTGTATAATATATGCATATAGATAGATAGATAATTATATAATATATATTATAATGACTATGTGTCATTCCAAGTTCTTCCTGGTAAAAGCCTCAAATTCCAAATTCCTTCCTATTTGCAACAGGCTTTTTCAATATCAGAACTTCTCTAAACCTGCAGTCAGTTTTGTTGCTGGGTACCCCGTATCTGTGGCTTGTGATGGAAACATTGTAGTACATCTACATCTATCCCACATAATTGGTGTGCTTCTGAACTTCCAGAGGAACTCATTTTGATTTGTAGTTTCTCCAAGCTGTGCCCAGCTATTACAGTAACTGAAGATTTTACAGTATATACCGACAACTCACTGCAGCTTTTGGTATCTGCGCTTTGCCACTTCAAGTGAAGTGTTGAAAGCTTGCTTCCATTTAGAATCTTTTAACTGCTTCAATTTTACAATATAATAGCCTCAGGTATTATTTCCACACATAACAAGCACCACATCAGATGGTGGGATAATTTTTCCTTCAGTTGTAAAATGAGTTTTCAGAGTCATCAAAGGAAGCCTGGTCTATTGAATTCAGCCTCGTTTTTACACATTGCAGAATTCTTGGATTATTTTTTAGTTTTATTACCTTTTTCATTTATTTCTAGCATGAACTCAGTATGTCAGGCATGCCAGGCAGGTGAATCATCATGGAACTGTATTGTCAGTCAAAATGGGATGTACAGACTGCCAAAGGTGGAATTATGTCACTCTATGGCTGAACGGCGATGTATCTGAAACTTCATCTAAAGTTGTGAAGGGTTGTAGGAGGAGGCTGTTAGTTAGTTCCCAGCTGCTTAGCCCCGAAATAATCACACAGAAACTATATTATTTAAATCATTGCTTGGCCCATTAGCTCTACCTTCTTATTGGCTAACTCTTACTGCTTAATTTAACCCATCTTCATAAATCTGTGCATCACCAAGAAGTCCTAGTCTACCAGCAAAGTTTCAGCATGTCTGACTCCAGCAGCAGCACCATGGCTTCTCTATGACTCTGCCTCCTTTCTCCCAGAATTACGTTTAGTTTTCCCTGCCTACCTAAGTTCTGCCCTATCAACAGGCCAAGGCAGTTTCTTTATTCAACAGTATTATTCACAGAATATAGAGGGGAATGCCACATCAAAGGGTCACCCTGTTTCAAATTGCCTTCTTTTCTGAAATCTGTGTTTACTACTCTAGAGGTGGTGGGACCTGGGAGAATGCAACTGATAAATGGGACAGACTAAAGTCTCATAGAATAGCCAACTTTATTCAGAGCATCAGACAATTTATACTCAGGGTTAAGAGTAATATGAGTAAAGTGTACACTCACAAGGACAAGCTTCACATGGTAGACAAGCTACACACACAGCAAAATCAAGCTTTTCCATAGAAGTATACAAGCACGCCTCGTGGTCCCGACTTCTTTGCTCATGTTCTCCCTCCTTCTGCTCCTCATTGGGACCTTGGGAGCTCAGTCCAGTGCTCCAGTGTGGGTCTCTGTCTCTGTCTCCATCCATCACCAGATGAAGGTTCTATGATGATATGCAAGATATTCGTCAGTATTGTTCTCGGATAGGGTCATTTCAGGTTCCCAATCCTCAGCTACCCAAGGAACTAACTGGGAACCTCATGTTGGGCACTTGGGAGCCCCTCTAGGGTCAAATCTCTTGCTCACCCTAAAGTGGTTCCCTTAACTAAGAATTGTGGTTCCGTGCTCCCCTATCCACCTTTCCTTTATCCCAATTCTCCTGATTCCCCAAGTCCCCCCTCCTTCCCTTCTACCTTTTCTCTCCCCATCTCCCCTTACCCCCATCCCACCCCACCCCCAAGATCCTAATTTTCTCCCCGGCAATTGGGTCTACTTCCCTTAGCCAAGAGGATAACTATATGTTTTTCCTTGGGTTCACCTTCTTACTTAGCTTCTTTAGGTTCACCTATTGTAGACTCCGTGGCCCTAATTTATGGCTAGAAACCAATTATGAGCGAGTACATCCCATGTTCATCTTTTTGGGTCTGGGACACCTCACTCAGGATAGTGTTTTCTATTTCCATCCATTTGCCTGCAAAGTTCAAGAAGTCATTGTTTTTTACCGCAGCGTAGTACTCTAGCGTGTATATATTCCATACTTTCTTCATCCATTCTTCCATTGAAGGGCATCTAGGTTGTTTCCAGGTTCTGGCTATTACAAATAATACTGCTATGAACATAGTTGAACAAATGCTTTTGTCATATGATAGAGCATCTCTTGGGTATATTCCCAGGAGTGGTATTGCTGGGTCCAGGGGTAAGTTGATCCCGAATTTCCTGAGAAACCGAAACACTGACTTCCACAGTGGTTGCACAAGATGGCATTCCCACCAGCAATGGATGAGGGTACCCGTTCCTCCACAGCCTCTCCAGCAAAGGTTATCCTTGGTGTTTTTGACTTTAGCCATTCTGACCCACCCACTGAGACAGTGGAGCTGATCTACTGGGAGCTCACCAAGGCCAGCTGGACTGTGACCGAAAAAGCATGGGATAAAACCGGACTCTCTGAACATGGCGAACAATGAGGGCTGATGAGAGGCCAAGGACAATGGCACGGGGTTTTGATCCTACTTAATGTGCTGGCTTTGTGGAAGCCTAGCCAGTTTGGATGTTCACCTTCCTAGATATGGACGGAGGGGGGAGGACCTAGGACTTACCACAGGGCAGGGAACCTGGACTGCTCTGTGGACTGGAGAGGGAGGGGGAGAGGAGTGGGGGGAGGGGTAGAAGGGTGGGAGGAGGGGGAGAAGGGTGGGAGGAGGGGGAGGGAAATGGGAGGCTGGGAGGAGGTGGAAACTTGTTTTTTGTTTATGTTTCTTTTCTTCTTTTCTTAATAAAAAAAATTATTAAAAAAAAAAGAAAAAAAAAAGAAAAAAAATAAATAAAAATAAAAAAAAAAATAAAAACCTAAAACAAAAAACCTAAAAGCCCTTCCTTCCTCAGCCTCTGGGTGGCTCATCTCTGATTTGGGTCGGAGACTGCAGACCTGCTAGTGGCTTTAATAAATTTGGCTAATTGTAATTAAAAAAAAAAAAAGAAGTATACAAGCAACACCCGGGTGTATTAATAATGTCAAGTAAACTCACTGCTATCTACTATACCTGGGAGGAGAACAGAAGCACACTCCAAGAAGAATTCCTCCTTTTGAAGAAACTGAGGTCACAAGACTCTTGTCTTGATCTTTTCTTTTTTCTTTTTCTTCTTTCTTTCTTTACTTGAATTTTTGCATAAACACTCAGAATTCTCACACAACTCCTTTCTTGGACCATATTCTGACATCTTAGCACTTGCTCCCATTAGTCACTAGTGAATGATTCTCATGGTTTCCTTTCATCTGAAAATTTCTTTGTCCTTAAGGATCTTTTCTTCAGATATGTAATTTAGTAATTATTGCCTGGCACGAGAGAAGTGTGGTGTCAGTTGTTCCTGGTTGCTATGGTTTCTGTTGAGGAACGCTGTCACTTTGACGTTCTCCAATAAGCAGTGCCTTATTTCATTATGATGCCTTCAGTGTTTTTTCTAATCTTTGGTTTCTGAGATTTACTTTTTGTGAAGGTGGAGTCTGTCCCATTTGGGTATTTAGCATTCATATGCACAGAGAAATAAACACCTATGCACATATACATGAATCCACAGATTGCATTGAAAGGGAAGGACCCAGGTCTTCAGAATTAGGTTATAGAAATTGTGGGCTCCATTTTTCATCTTTGTAAGTCATACCAATTTTGAAAGTTTTAGTTTGCTAAATTAACAGCTTAAAAATGTAGCACTAATCCTATTTGAAAACAATAACTATATATTTACTGTGTTTAGACTATAAATGATAGATTAAATGGGTGTTTGAAGTCTTTAATATCAAATTTTTCAGAAAAGTAGCACAGATACTGATAAAGCAACCAACAGTAGTCCATATGATAAAATAGCCCATTTGGTGAATAATCCTTAGAAGTTCATTTGGTAAACAAACACTTCTTGGGTTCAGAGCAGGCCAGAATGAATAAATCTGGAAGTGACATAATAGAGTATGCTAGCCAGGACCTCACACATTGTTCTCATTTGGGGTAAGTGCCATGCCCTTGAAGTAGTGAGCAGCTCCTTTGCTTCTACTGTAATGAATCATAGACTACTATTCTCTGTTTACTCTAAATTTGGAATCTTTGCTCACTTGCTACCTGATGTGTGAGCTTTCTCTTCCAGTGGTACACCTGTTTGATACGGCTGAACTGCTCTTGGGGTGGAGGTGGGAAGTATTAAAATGTATTAAATTCACAAACACACACAAAAAAAGCAAAACAACAAAAACCACACACACATAAAACAACAAAACAAACAAACATGGAATTTGTTTTGTGTTGGTCAGCCTACACCTGGGGCATATATGACCTGGTCTGGAGTAAGGTTAATATGCCCAGAGACATTCTCTTGGAGGAAACTAATTTTCCCTTTTGCTGCAGGTATCAATTGCAAATAACTTCTTGATTAGGGCTGGGACCCAGTGTACACTTCCTTCTTTCAGTGCTGGAAGCACTACTTACTGTTTTGAACCTGTGTAGATCTTGTGGATGTTGCCATTCTGTATTATATGAAAAAATAATAAATCGTTGTTTTACTTTTAAATTTCTAGAATCTAGAGTCTATATAAGTCTCAATATCTGGGTCGTGACTTCTTTGGGTTCAAAAGGAGCCCACAGGAGTCACCTAGGACCATTAGAAGACATAAATATTTACATTGTGTTTCATAACGCTAGCAAAATTACTATTATGGAGTAGCAGCAAAAATAATTTTATGGTTTGGGGTCACCATGACATGACAAAATGTATTAAAGAGTCATAGCATTAGGACAGTTGATAACCACTAGTCTAGGTGCAAGAAAATTTGGGAAGCATATTATCGATTAATTTTTGGAACTATCTTTTAAGGATCCAGTGGAAAAAAGTAAGACATTACTTAATGCAGTTAGTTTCCCCTGTTAGATTCTAGTTGGCAAATGAAGTTTATTTTGTTCCAGTTTGTTTTACTCTGAGGTTTTGTCCACAATTTCCTGAGGCCAGGCTGCAACCCCCAAACCCTTTGCACAAGTGTCTAGAAAGAGGTCAAAGCACTAACATTGAATTCTCTTCTGACTGGTCAGCCCAAAGCCCAGTCTGGGCAGCCAAACCGCACAACTCCCTGATAGGCTGGAAGTATATTGCTATGGAAACTGCTTTTCCCTGTTTGTATGATGATTGGATGAGACTCCGGAACTGTCTTCTTGTGGTTTTTCTTTTTAAAACTGGCTGCTACCCTCATCTCAGGGAGCCTGAAATTTGTTGTCTCCCTGATATATTAGTTTTTCTAAATAAATTTTTGGCTTGATTGAAGCCGGATTTTTATGGTGGATTATTCCAGACTCTTGGATCCTAAAACTTGTAGACTTACTGGTATGCAGCATGTTTTCTCTAGCCTGATAGGTATATCAGAGATTCAAGAAAAGTTGGAACAGATCAAATCCTTAAATATTTTGTCATTGAGCCTTTTCATATTTCCCTTCTAGTTTCAAACATCTCTTTGTTTGGAACAAGAGTTGACTGACCGCACAGTCTTTTCCCTGTAATTTGTATCAGCTACAACCTTTGATTTTTATTTTTTTAAAGAGAAACAACTCTGATAATTTATCAATGTTTTTTTTGTTAAGGACACCACTACTCAGATTCGAAACTGTCCTGGCTTATAAGCATGCCATCCGATATTACTTTCTAAACAAGTTATTAAGACACGTTATTAGCTACTTTATTATCATTTGTATCCCCATACCCTTCGGCCACCAGCAGCCCAAGTATAGATATAACTAAGATTATGGCAGAGATCAAAATGGCAACAAGAACAACATCATGACAAACCCAAGATCTGTTATTTTCAATATCATTGCCATATATTCTGGAGAAAGTAGATTCACCATGAGAAATGGTCTTTTCAGAAAAGCATGGGCTGCACACTGTGACATAGATGGTGATCTTTAAAGTGATGCACCCACCTCCTCAAAATTTTATACTGTAAAAAGAAAGGCATTTGTGTAGGTTGTCACTTTGCTTATAAACACTACTATGAAATTACAAAGGAATTAATAATAGTATCTGCAATCATTTTTTAAAGCAAACATAGCAAATATTGCTTTCTCACATAAATCTTGTCAAAACAATAGTGTGAGGAAACTTTTTGAACACACCAAAAAAAAAATATTCTTTGAAGTTTCTCATGTCTGGAGATCAATTCTACATTCATTTGACTTCAAAGCAACTTTTGAGAAAAGTAATTTAGAAAGCATAGACTTTATTTTACTGACCATAGTCATAGAAGCACAAGTTCTGGTTATTATTACCAAATTATTTCCAAAAAATGTAAATGACATGTTGAAATAATGTTTCTCAGAAAGGTGATGAAAGAAGGTCAAAGCGTGCTTAGATTTGGATGCCCAGACGAAGAGAAGGCACAGTCCACACTGTGGTAATGCAGGCAGACAGGGTAAAGCTTCTTGTGAACACACAGTTCACTTGCTTCTTCTGGTTACCTTGACTACAGACCTCCTTTCAACAGTGATTAATAATTAATAGGAAGTGACAGGAGTCTTAAAATTTTAACACATTTACTGCTGGCCTTTCAAGATAAATACTTCAAGGCTTAAGGTCAAACAATCTATGTTCAATGATTTCCTTATTGAAAATAAAAATCCTTTTAAAAAGCTTACTGAGCATGTGTACTATGACCGATGAGATGTACAACAGCTTATATAAATCACAGCAACGTAGGAAGTGAACAACTTCGTGTTAATTATTCAAGTTCAGTAAGACAGCATGGCGTTCTAAGGCTATTTTCATTTTGTTTTTATATGTGTGTATATACATCAGAAAAAGTAAAGCTTTCTCTTTCAAACTTTATAGGTCTTTTTAAAACACAAGTAAGTGATTTGTTTGATAATTAAGAAAGTTTAAGATTAATGTTCCAAATTATATTTAACTCAAGCCTCAAATTCTTCCTTTAAAAATCAACCACATCAATCAGCTAGGGCTCAGACAATATCATCTGCAAACACGTACAACTCTAGGACAAACAAGTCATAAAGTCTAAGGACAGTCTTCAGATCAATTAGTAAAGGCAATGGTATTCTTAGGATGATTAAAAATTGATTATTTTTACAAACATACATGACCAGTAGATAGAAACAGATAAGGAATATTAAAACGTCATTTCTGTTTCTGGTCTCAAAAGGCTACATACTAAATTGTTTGATTCATACTACAGCTTGAAGTGGCTTCGCCATTGTTGTTCTTGTGCATGTATACAGTGGTGTGTGTGTTTGTGAATGTGTGTGTATGTATGCACATGTACTCATTTACACACATGAATATTCTGTGTCAGTCAGAGGAGGGCCTCAGATACCCTGGAGCTGGAGTTGCAGGTGGTCGTGAGATGCCAGATGTGAATGAACTAAATGAACTCAGGTCCCACGCAAAAGCAGCAAGTGTTCTTAACTACTCAACCATATTTCTTGTCCCTCATGATTTTATTAGTTGAATAAATTCTCATACTAAAGATAATCTTGCACTCATTATATGAACAAAGGACTTTAAATAAATACCAAGTAAAGTGATCTTAATAATATGGTTTAAGGAGGAAAGCTGAGGTTTAACTGAAGGCTGGTCTTTGAAGAAATCTTGATATTTCTGTGAGACCTCGTCCCTCAACACTGCATGTAACCCCAGTGAGATGCTTCTGAATCAGCTGTGACTCATTAATTAATGGCAAAAGCTACTTGAAGGTGTTCACCACTGTTGTTTTCTCCCAGGAACATTGACACATTAAATTTCTTGTGCATGCTGACAGGCATTTTTTTTATCTAATCATGTGTAAAAATTCTATGAACACAGATTATATTTTTCCTCAGTGAGAAAAGTGATGATTAACTTTGGTGTCAAATTGACTTCATTATGCAATTCCTATGATATTAGTAGAGCATAACTCTGGCTGTGTCTCAAAGAGGTTTCCCAGAAACATTTATGGACTCTGACCTATGCAACTGATGAATCCCCAGATGAATCCATATTGCGATCATTTTCTTAGGTGGCAGTGAAAACTAGGAAGTGGGACATTGCAGAAGATGGATCATTGTGGGATTATACCTTGCCCTGGCCCTTTACTTACTCTCTTTTTTCTACCTGCTGTCTAAAAAGAAGTGAAGAATAAATTTCCACTGCCATGTGTTGTTCTGCCCAGGTTAAAAAGGCCATGTGACCAATAATGGAACTTCTGAACCCATTAACCAAATAAAATTTTCTCCTTTTTGTGGTTTCTCTTAGGTATCTAATCGCACGAACCCGAACTCTGACTATTGGATCAAATACAGGGAAACACTACTTAGAAATCCTGGAACTGTTAAACAATTCTGATTTTCAAATTATATTTGCTTCTGGGTATTTAATAACCAGTAATTTGTCCTAAATTTCATAATTCTGATTTTACCACAGTGAACTTTTTAACCATACTAGCAAACAATACCAGGTACTCATTTCTCCCAACCCTCTTTCTCTCTCTCCTTTTTCTGCAATCATCTATTTACTGTTTACAAAGGCTGCTTCATTTTTAGCTCTTTCATTTTGGGTTTGATTTTCAAATGCTTTTCCATCTTTGTCCCTGAGTTTTTCATATATCCTGATTTTCTACACACACACACACGCACACACACACACACACACACACACACACTTTCTCCAGTTTTCCTCCTATTCCCACTTTCTTTCTTTCCTATGAATATACACCCATGCTGTTATTCTGTTAGCTTTGGCTCACCATTCTCTATGCCTGTATTTTAGTGTTGATCCTTAGACTGTTCTGTGCCTGCTTATAGTTAGTCAACTTTGGAAACTACTCAACTCAAGCCTCTGAGAATGCTTCATGTTTAGTTGATTGTCTTCTCTTACATTACTAATCTTTTGCTGTTTTTAAAATTTTTGCCTATTGTTTTAAAGCATTCTGTGGTAGTCACCAATACATTGCTGTTATTTAATTGGTTAGTTCTTCACATTTGCTTACATTTTTTATTTTTATTACTTAAAATTTCTTTTAAATGTAATTATTATTTTTTGTAAGTTCTTTATTCAAAATCTTGATCTGAAATGCTAAAGGTGAATCTATGCTGATTATTTTTGTGTACTATTGCTTTGTCTTACTGGTAGTAAAAGTTAAATCCATGGCAGGTAACCTCTGCAGGGCTCCCAGTGATCTCTGTCTCAAGTATTTATAATACAAAATTTTCCTCTTGCATTGAATGTGAACCATCCTTTTCTGTCTATCAAATATAGTATGGCAGAAATGGCAGAACGTCTTTCTAAGATCAGACACATCACAATTCTGTATCTTCCATGATGCTTCCGTTGTCTTCAAATTCCAGTGCTCCTAGAACAGAAGTCAGCTCCCATGTATCCCACCATGTCATCTAATAGGCCTCGATTCCAGGTGATGGCCACTAAGGAACTGATTCTTGCAGTTTATTTTCATGTCATCATATTTTGCCAGGTCCAGAAAAGTGATGAGCAAGTAATGGTGCCTGCTGCAATCTCACTGGGATATATTTTTCCTTCTGAGCTCTTCAGACAATCTGTTTTCTCCTTTATCTCTCTATCTAATGTCTTTGATTTTGTATGTAGTTGATTCTAGGCTCCTTTAGAGTCACTATGTGTTTACTTAAATAAAATATTTTGCATATATTGCATATTTTTGATACACTGATAAGACACTGGACTGATAATATGTTCAGTGGTTAGCATTTGTCTAGCATGCTTGAGATTCTGGGTTTAATGGCTGTCATTGGAAAGGGAATCAATTGCCAACTTTGACAAACTACATCCACTAAGGGGACAAGCCTTTTCCTTACCTGGGAGAGATTATTATGAGGTGGGAAGACTACCTTATTAAGAGGAAGCAGCAAGCCCTGGATTTCAGTCTTCTATTGAATAAAAATGACAAATCAACAAAAGTCCACACATTAGAAGCCTTTGACTCCTGACTGTCAACACAATGTATCCAATTACCTTAAGCTTCAGCAGCCAGTATTTTCCCACTGTGGTGGACTATAACATCAAACTGTGAATGAAAATAAATATTTCCTCCCTAAAACTTCCTTTGTTGTCTCAGCTGAGTTTTGGTCTTGCATTGGTCTGTTCTTTGCTTGGTATGCCCCCATTCTTCTCTTTGGAATGGTGGTATTTCTATTTTGCTATTGTGTGTTGAAAGTATGGTCCAGAATCTGGGAAATAGCATCCTTGAATTCCTCTTGCTGTGTCTTCTCAGAATACAATGGGAAAACAATTGAGGAACACTTACCATTGACAACCTCTGACTTTTACAGATAATATGGGTGGGTACACCTTCCAACATACATACAGAGATAGAGAGATAGATAGATAGATAGATAGATAGAGAGACAGAGACATAGGGATAGAGAGACAGAGACATAGGGACAGAGAGACAGACAGGTAATAGTTTATGTACACCAGCTGCTGTGTGGAGTATACCTTGACAAATTTTCCCTATTTCAGGACTGTAGTTTTTATTTCTGAAAATCAGATTTCTATAAGATTTTCAACTTTTCAGAGGTGGGGTATAGGTATGGGCTTGTTCTGTGGTCTACATTTCAGCTTTTTCTTGTGAAGATTCTAAGTAAAAGGAGCTCAAGTTATAGTAGATTGTTTCTGTTTATGTATGGGACTGCTGCTTCCATTCATGTATGGAGTCTCTAATTACCAGAGACATCAAATGCCATGACCAGAGGCCCTGGCTATGGAAAATTCAGGGACTAAACCACATACCCAAAGGAATGAGATAAGAAAGAAATCGATTGCGTACTTTTGACATGGCACCGTGACATTGTTGAAAAAGATGGAGAGAATGCAGATAGATGGAAAACAGAGAGACCAGAAATTACTGCAGAAAACCAGATAAGAAATGGTAAGAAACTGAAGCAGCACGAGGCAATAGGAGACAAAGTAAAAGAAAGCCAATTGGAGCATGGTTTTCATTATCAAATTAATTATAAAATACAAGGAAGTCTAGAATGTCCCTAGGTTTCATTCTGATCAATATAACGTTGTACCCTTTTCTCTGTTGACTCTAGGGGATTATGTTTTATTAAGACATGGCATTGGTGTAGGGTCACACATAGAGATGGACTTGACCTCATTAACCCAATGTACACAGAGTAAGATCAAAAGAAATTATAGCCACACTAAAGAGATCAGCTTGGTGCCCTAGATAAAATGATGCAATGAGGCTAAATAAATGCAATGCATTCTGCCTGTCCTTTCAACCCTGTTCGGTTCTTCAATGGAATATTTACTTGTGAGGGAGTGTTTGCACATATTATGCAGCAAGTATTTTCTGTCAGAATACACCGGTGTCCTCTTAACCTGTAATAGGGAACAAAAGTGTGGAAAGAATAAAAATATGCATAATTCGTAAACGTTCTTTATGGATATTGTGTACAACAAATAGATCATCCTTAGATAGGCAGGTCTTTCAAAAACTATTTCAAGAACTGGGAGAGAAAGCTTCACAATCAAGTGAGTTTAAGTTTGCACAACTAAAAAGAGTTATTTCTTGCCTACAGCTGTGCACCGAGGTAGGCAATTATGTCTCCTAGAAACTACAAAGGGCATGGAAATTTTGGCCCTTCCAGCTGCTCATGAAATTGGCTGGCATTTGTATGCTCACCTCCAGGTGCCTGTCTCAATAGAACTGTAGCTGGGCCTCAATCCTATTTCTTAAAAAAAAAAAATAAAATAAAAATAAAAAATCTCTGCTAGTCTAAGGGCTGATGGTGCCTGCTGTTTATAATTCTTCTAGCACAACCTAATTTATTTAAAAAATAACACTCTTTCATATTAGAATGTGAGAATTGTTCTTGAATGAAATGGGAATTAAGAGCAGGCTGGATTTTGATAATTATTTCTTCACTCTCAATTTGTGCTGATAGTAGGTCCCATAATACAAAAAAGAAAGAAAAAAAAACCTTTACTTTTTATAGAGATCATTCAGCCCTTTCTACTGCCTATGACAAGCTCACCAATGAATTTTTTATTTTCTCTTTTTGGGTCATGACACTATGGTTTTAGTCATTCCTAAAATGCATTTGTCAAGAAGTGAGTCTGAAAGAGGTTTTGTGATATGCCCCTGATTTTGACCTTTTGCGTCTTGGAGATCATTTTCCCCATCTGTAGTTTGGAAATGAATGAAATTCTGAATAAAACAATGCATTCACCAATGCTTATTTTCTTTGTGGATTCATTAAACTGTGGTATACAATGCCTTCGAACTATAATGTTGCTTTTCCATCTTCAGAAAGTTCTGTGGCTTTTATCTTACATAACTCTAGTATTTATGCACATTTCAGCTTTGGGAAATGAGCTCGTCTTTTCTTTCCAGGATGCTCATCAGGATTTAACAGAGCAGGTGAAAATACACTCTGTCATTGAGAGGGGAACGTCCCTTGAGGAGACCAGAAGCTCTCCCCCACCTTGAGCAACTCCCTGTGGAGTGGGGACTGATGACTGGCATGAGCTGACCTGCGCAAGCATTATTTCAGTCTCTGGTTCCTGAATCTCAAAATTCCTAAGATGACTGCAAAACCCCGAGTGCCTCAGAAGTGTGGAGGTGCCAATTGTGATGGAACTGACATTTGAGAAGGGGCCTCACTCAAGAGACTGCTAAGGAAACATATCATGTGTCTGTCACGGGGAAATGCAGCATTTGAATTTTTCTGTCTTGCTAGACTTGTGCCTCTGGACTCTGCTGGTGGCTGCCCCATTGCCCTTTTGGACCCCAAGTGGGAAAATAAAGAACTCTGAGTTTCTCTCTTATTCCTCAATAGGAATGTGTTGTGCTGGACTGATGGGGTTTTCTAAGAAGTTCCGCCTTGGGCAGCAGCCACTTCAGCCTGCAGTACCTAGAGCTAATGAAAATGCCCTCAGGATGGCTCTCCGGATCCCTTCCATATGGTGTTGCCCACAGTGCCCTGGGAAGAGTCTGCCCACAGGCAATGATACTATAGAAAGACTCTTCCTTGTAGTTACCAGTGGTAGTGCCATTTTTATCATCATGCAAACTATCATTCAGACGCCAGGGTTGAACCAGTAACTTGCTCTTCCTTATTTGGGTGCACTCACCTTTTGAGGTAGTTGATAAATTCTGTACACACAAAGAAGTATTGTACTCGGCTTGCAGGGTATTCAGACTTAAAGGCAATGTATAAATTAAGATGTGTCATGAAGTATTGGATTTTTCTCCTGAAATCTAAATGAGATCATAAATAACAAATGAAATTCAATGACTCAAAACTTTAGAATAAATGACTCTACAGAAGTGCGCATTTCCAATCAGATTTGGATAAGTGTGTCCAACTTTTGGTGTGACTTTGTACAGACCTGTTCTGATTTAGTTTGAAGGCATGACCTATTCTTCACGTTTATGCGTGTGTCTTTGTATAAATGGGAATTCATGGCCAAAGGGTTAGCATCATTACTTGATAACCTGTTGCTGACTGATCCTTTCAAAACAGATGCATTTTGTTCTTAGATATGCAGGTGCATGTATGTGTGTCTGTCTGTCTCTCTGTCTGTGGGTATGTGTACATATGTGTGAATGATGGCAAAGGACACAGAAAATGAATCAGATTCCCTGGAGCTCTAGCTCCAGGGAAACTGCCAGACTTGTGTATTAGGAACCAAACTCTGGTCTCTGGAGGAAAGGGAAATGCAATTAAATTCTATACTCATGGTCAAGCTATAACCACCTTTATGCTGACAATTCATGGGACAACTCTAAGTTTTTCCGCTTCTCTTCCACTAAGACTCTGAAAAAAAGGACATGGGACTCTCCCCTAGATTTTTTTTTTTAAGAGGTTCTATGATGAACAGTGCAGCAGGAAAAAGAGTCCTCCAACGTCAAAGTCATACAAGAAGGGAAGTTGCTGGAATGGGATTTTCAAATACAAAATGGCAAATGCAATATTTCCTGGCTACTCTGCTGTTTGGAGAAATATTCCATATTATAAACAAACACAAATAAATACACAGCCACTGCAGGTGAATAATGACAACAACCTTCCATGTTGAATAAGTCTATCCTATAATCCCCAGAACCTAAGAATGTCTAATTTTACATTAGCAAACTTGAATTTGAAATGTGATAATGAAGCAGGCTTTGAGCAGTGGAGATAATCCTGCGTTATCCAGTCGGGCTAATGTTTTAACATGAGTGATTGAACGTGAAGACCAAATCCTAATTAGATTAGAAAGATGAAAGGGAAGAAAAGAAAGATGCGGGATTCTCATTATAAAAGTGACTGGACATGGGTAAAAATGAAGACGTGGTATGAAACCATAAGTAGAGCCCCAAATACGGCTTCTAGAAGCTGCATACAGCTCTAGACTGACTGCCTCAGAAAATGTAAATTGAAACTCTACAAATAGGAACTGAATTGTGTTGAGAACTTGATGAGCAGAAAAGAATCCAAACCCTAGAAACTTTTCTTAAAATGTACTTATTTGCTTTATGTGTGCATGTGTGTGTGTGTGTGTGTGTTTGTGTATGTGCGTATGTTTATGTGTTTATATGTGTGCATGTGGAAGCCACATATTGTCTTTGGTGCCTTCTATCATTTTGCACCATAATTTTTGATACAGGAACCCTCTGTGAACCTGATTTGTGTAACCTGTCTGGCTCGAACACTCTAGGGATCTGAAAATCTCTGTGTACTGCCTCACACCCTACCTCCAGCGTTACCTATGTGAATTTCCATGTCCAGATATTAGATGGGTACTAGGGATATGAACTCAGGTCCTTACATTTCTGGCTGTCACTTTATCTTACTTATTCTTAAGGAGAGGGTGAGACTTGTTTTTTCTTAGCTAAGAATCAGCAAAGTAGGAGATGAACATGAAAGTGAATGCTTTGAATCCTACAGGTTAGAATGTTAGAGATAGAGGTTTTAGGAAACAAAGGGGAAGCAGAGGCTAATAAAGGAATATTCATGTCCTCTGGAAATGACTGAATGTTTCAGGAGTTCTGGGACATCAAATCTCCCTTTGCTTCTTTCCAGACTTAATCACGGCTGTTGTCAACTGTTGAAGGCTTTGCAGCTGTGGCATGAGCATGCAGATGGAGTGATAGTGAAGTCAAGGGTTATTTAATGGTCACCCTGGAAGCAATATTAAATCAAACCACTTTCAGCCAGCTCACCTGAAAAGGGGGAGAAGGGTGGGATCCTGACACCTACAGAGATCCTGTCCTCAAAGATAGGCATGATTAATGTGGAGCAGAAGTGCCAGCAAGTGACTTGGGCAGTACTCAGCATGAGATCATCTGTCATCTGAGGTCCACTGCTCACTCTTGAGCGGTCAGTCAAAGGCCTGACTTGTAAAATTGCTTAGATACAAATCAGAATGTTATTATGTTATTAGGGGCTCAATAAAAGAGTGAAAACTACCCCAAAATTACATAGCTTTAGTTATTGCATTCTTATAGTTTATAACCATCAATAACTGATATTTGTGCTATATGGCCATTGGTCTTTACTTAGGAAAAAGAACAGGGCAGAAGTGGAAGGCAAGTAGGCCCCCAAAGTAGCACCAACAGGGAAGCTGTTAAAAGACTTGAAATGAGCGAATTCCAAGTAACAAATTGACAGATTCTCTTCAGTTATGTCAATACAGCCCCGTGAAGAATTTGGAGTTTGATCATAGAATCGGGTTGCCTGCTCTAAAAGCCCATAGTCTTTTTCTTTTATGAAACCTCCGAATATACATCATTGTTCCCTTGCAAAATTTCCTTACACTGAAGCCAGACATTTAATCCTAGGGGTAGAAAAATCATAAATCACAGGGCCAAGTACAGAAACAAAGCCAGTGTGATATGAAACCAAATAGACCTGTTCCTATGCCACTGTGGCTCTTAGAAACCTTGGGAGTTCTGGTTTAATTTCTAGTAAAGGGCACAGGTCTTAAAATCTGGCCTGTGCTAAAGAACTTTGTAGTGACTATGTCAATAACCTAAATGCACAAAGCCTTAAATACACAAAGAAAGCCAGCTTGTAAAACAAAACTAACGTGCAGTAGCTAGAATAACTCTGTTGGCATTTTCTCTCCATAGGTATATATACACAAATGTCAAGTGTTTATGCCAGGGGTGTTTGAATGGAAGTCAAAGTAATGCAACTGTAATAGACTAATATACACTCTAGAATACATTACCCAGAGGGTCAGTAGAACAGGGGATCTGGACTACTCATGGCTGCAAAGATATTTTTGTTTATTTGTCAGCTGTATAAGGTAGCCTGTCTCACAGTCTCTTACATTAAGGCCCTCTGATCTGGTGTGATGTTCGTATATAATGTCTAACACAATTGGGTTTCTCTTTCTCCATGTGTGATGTAGAGGAGTGAGTGCTACAGGAAAGTCACAATACTAAGTACCAACCTTCTGGTCCTGACATAAGTCACTTTTTCATTTAGAACCTTTTCTCACTGAGGGGAAATCATATTGGTAGCAAGCTTTGTTGTTGGACTCCTGCTCACAAATAACATCATGGAGACTTGTTATTAATTATGAAAGCTTAGTTTTAACTTAGACTTGTTCAACTAACTCTTATAACTTAAATTACCCATTTTTTTTTTATTGATCTATGTTCTACCACACAGTCTTTACCTCTCTCCCATTCTGCTAGCCTGACTTATTCCTTGTCTCGGGGTCTCTCTTCCTTTCCTCTTCCCAGAGTCCTTTCTGTGCCCAGAAGTTCTGCCTATATCTCCTGCCTAGCTATTCGCCATTTAGCCAATCAGAAGGAACCCTGGCAAAGATATATCTTCACAGTGTACAAAAAGATTATTCCACAAAATTATCCATTTTTGTTTAAATTAAAAGGAAAGGTTTCTAACTCTAACAGAGTAAAACTCTATACAATAAGAACAATTATCAGGTAAGACCTGAATTCACAATGTCCAGACTATCACTATTGAAAAATTCAGAGAAAATATTCTATCATCTATCACATTTTGGTGAATCAAAGTTTTCTACCTGATTTATTTTCTCTTCTAATTTGTATTACCAACCCAAAGATATCTTCTTAGACCTCAAAACATTTCCTTAGTTAAACAATTTAAGCTTTTATGTCACTCAACCTTATACACTTTACACGTCTTTTGTCAGTTTCTTTTTTGAATTTTGTAATGAGAAAAGCTATAGCTATAAGTATGTTGTCTTCAACTCCATCAGAGATCCAAGAAGGATATAATACTACCTGAGTAAATAGAAAGTGAATAGCAAGCAACTTCCAAAACTATAGAAATAACAGTCAGTCAAGTGTCAGGACTCTGATAGTAAGGCTTCTTGGGTCTAATAATTTCTTGGGGTTTGGTAGAAGTTTCACCATTTTTATTGTTTTGATTCTTGAGGTTTTTGAATGGTAATAGATCTGGTTACAATTAAGTAGCAACTTCTTTCCCTTTTAAATGCTTATGCATAAATTTTCCTTCAGTTTTTTCCATATCCATAATAATTTTTTATTTTTAATTTAATTTATTTATTTATTAAAGATTTCTGTCTCTTCCCTGCCATCGCCTCCCATTTCCCTCCCCCTTCCCCAATCAAGTCCCCCTCCCTCATCAGCCCAAAGAGCAATCAGGGTTCCCTGCCCTGTGGGAAGTCCAAGGACCACCCACCTCCATCCAGGTCTAGTAAGGTGAGCATCCAAACTGCCTAGGCTCCCACAAAGCCAGTACATGCAGTAGGATCAAAAACCCATTGCCATTGTTCTTGAGTTCTCAGTAGAACATTGTCCACTATGTTCAGCGAGTCTGGTTTTATCCCAGGCTTTTTCAGACCCAGGCCAGCTGGCCTTGGTGAGTTCCAGATAGAACATCCCCATTGTCTCAGTGTGTGGGTGCACCCCTCGCAGTCCTGAGTTCCTTGCTCATGCTCTCTCTCCTTCTGCTCCTGATTTGGACCTTGAGATTTCTGTCCGGTGCTCTAATGTGGGTCTCTGTCTCTGTCTCCTTTCATAATTTATGTACTTTTTAATTATACTTTCTTTTTTGCTGTATATTGAAGACCAACTAGGTGTCCCTTAGATGATATAAATATCAATCCCTGTATTTTCTATTGTTAGCTTCATCAAAGGCTACTCAAATAAATATGTAGAGAAGATTTCTATGGTCATGTTGACTTCAGGCCACTGAGACCTGTTTCAGTGCCTCTGGATGCTTTTATTACAAAGGTTGATGAAGAGCAGGAAAGAAAGTCTTTTGGCCTTTATCATACTTCATATATTTCATTTGTCTTCTGAATAATGCATTATTCTGCTCCTAAGATACTTAAATCCACTTTAAATCATATTTCTTTATTTCAACAATAAAGTAGTGATAAAATAAAATGATAGTTCTGATTGTATTCATGAGGAATATGGAGCTTATAACCTTTATTTATCAAACAAAATGGTGGTACTCATTATGGAGCACAAAGTGGAGATTTGTTCAAAGAGATGCTTATCAGACCTAAGTGTGCGGAATTTGTTCATTTGTGAAGGGGATAACAGAGTCATTCCTTCATAAAATGTATAAAACCTATCAGCAAAGACTGCAACTAAGCCATATGCAATTAACAATTTTAAGTAGTTTAAGTTCCTGGGAAAAGAATCTTCCTCCCTAAGACTTGCAAGCTCAATGACTTAGGACATCAAATAAAAACAATTTCATTTTATTATATGAATGAGGGATATCTAAAAAGTGCATGTTGTAATCAGATGGAAATTTTCCATGGAAACACTGAAAACACAAAATTAAAGAGGGAGTGCTCCACTCAGGACTCAGGGCCTGCTGAGCTCTGGACCTCGAGTCATTTCCAGTGCTATCAGCAAGTCTGTCTCTGTCATGGAGGGAAATCAACCAGACCCTCATAGCACAGTAGTGGAGTTACATCACATGTCAACAAATCTTTCTGGTTAGAAATGACTTCATACATGATTTCACACAACTAAAAATGCTTACTGGTTTCAGCTCTGGAGTCACGGTTCACACTCTAAATAGATAACTTTATCCCTGTGTCTACATACAGGCAAGATATCAATGAAAATATATGATATTGAAACAAAAAAGAAGTAGTGAAAATATGTGGTAGTCACTTTGTCCCTTAGACATTTTCATCCCCCCCCCCATATAGATTGATGATTGTAGTATAGTAAGGGACACACTCAGTAGAAAATCTGCTTCAGTGTTTGAATTTTGGTATTTCTTCAGGTTATTAACATGTAATGAGATAGTTCCATCATGCTAGGCAGAAGAGAGAGCCCCAGCTCCCAGCCAGTGACAAGACTGACCCTAGAGCCCACTTTGCTGGTAAATGAACTTTGTGAATGAATAGGTTAGGCAAATTAGATCTGGTTTGGACTTTTAATATAAGATGGCATTTTAATATAAGATGACTTCTTTGGTATGTAACCAAAGCATAAAATGTATCTCATTCTATGTTACCAACTTTACATGGTATTCTTTACAAAACAGTAATTATTCTTTGCAAATGATTTAAAATGAATACCAGAAGATGCTTCTCACTCTAACTTCTTTATATGGTCATTTTCAACAAATCAACCAAAATTAATTGTTATAAACTAAGAAAGTGCAGCAATGATAAATTCTGTCACAAGTGTTTTAATAGTACTGCTGTTTTCACGCTACAATAAGATCAGTGCTATTATTAATTCAATGCTGGTTCTTGGGTTTAGAGTGGTTGTTATTGGCTTTAAATCACTTGGTGAAGCTGGAATTTCAATTCACAAAACCTTACTTCACAGTTCAGGAGGGAATATATTCCCTCTTTCAATTATATGTCTCATTCACTACAGTGCAAAATAACTGAACATATTCCACTTGAGATTTTGATTTCTAGCTAGTTGTTTTATTAACGATACCTTACAACAGAATTCTCCAATAAGTGTAGAAGTTGTTTTTATATACACTGTCTAAATTTATCAAGGAAGGAATTCTGAGAAGTAGAGAGAAAACTTACAATGATGCCCCCATATCAGGTGCAACTCCTTTTGTTTAAAACTAAGGGTAATAAAAAACTTTTTCTTCCATGTGTTGAGTGGAGAATGAGTCAAGGTATGTGCTAGCATCTCTGATGGATGCTGAGGACAGCTCTTGGGCCTCCTAACATCAACCACACTGCACTCTGTCTTTTATCAGTTCTTCCTAAGAAGGTGAGAATGAACTTAGGAGACTCCATTAGATGCATTGCGTTTGATATAAAATGCTCCTTACAAATGACCTTTCCCCAGGCATTAACTGTCACTCCTTAGCCAGATGTGATTTAATCATGTGATTTCTTTGGATTTCAGGCATGTTTCTATACTGAGTTGTATCAAAACATTTCCTGTGAACTCACATTATGGCCACATATTCTCTTTCTCACCTGTGTTTTAATCAGCAAGAGAAGTTAACCTCTGTCTTTTCTCTCTTTGATCCTGACTGTAGTTCTTGGACGCATAAGGCCTGAGTATAAAATAGCTCTACAGTGTACATTAGCAGAAAGAGAAAATTCCTTAGAGCTAAGGCAGCAGTATTCGGGAAAAAGCTTCACCATCGTCTAGTGCCAGTCATTTAAATTCACAGAACCTTTTATATATCCATGTAGCCCTAGGCTTATTGATTCCAAAATACTTTGAAGGCATTTTTTCATCAGCCTGGGGAGGAAATCCCTACAATAGATACAAGAAATAGGTAGATGTGTTAGCATTATGTAACCATGTAGGTAGACATAAGATACCAAAAACATTGAGTCTAGCATTTCAGTTTTATGACACAGCATTTAACAAATGCATCTATTCTGCTGATGCAGTATAAGCTCATTTGTACTAGATGAATGAAATGCTTCTTATGTATCCAGTTCAGTCTTGAATTGACTATCCAGATACAGTGTTGAATGGAGAGCTTTGCTCACGTCCATTTCAATTTTGTTTACTTCCTATAATTTATTTCTGGCACATTTTGGTTTTTCTATTAAGTATTATTTTACCAAAGATTATGTTTTGTATCCCATGCAGATAATAAAAACCAGGGAGTGTCTCATATGTACTAGACAAGCACATTGGGCTCTAGTCCTGTTTTCTTGGTTTTGAGATAGGGTCCCACTAAATTTCTGGGTTGAGACTGAATACAGAGAGCTTGACCTTAAAATGCTTATGTTTCAGCCTTGAATTGAGCCTGCAGTCCTTGGTCTGCAGTACCTGGGGGTATTAGGCCAAGGCAATATGCTTGGCTCTAAATGATGTATGTCTTTCCCCTTAGGTTTTTCCTGCCTTTCAGTCTCCCTGAAAAGTCTTTTGGGGGGTCTTGCTTACCAGGCACTGTGAAACACTGGAACCTCAAGGCTGGTTGAGTGTGGACATTTGTGCAGCCCTAGTAGGAGCTGGATGAAGAAAGACCAGTATCTTATGACTGTTTAGCAGCCACCCTCAGGACGCATTGCAGCTGCTCACTTTCATTTGCCCAAAGCCATTCTTTTTTATAGCTTCTGGGTTTCTTTCAAATTATAATATAATTAAATCTCTCCTTTCCCTTTATCTTCTCCCCATTCCTTCCCATATACCCCTCTCTGCTCTCCTTCAAATTCATGGCTTCTTTTTTTTATTAATTGTTATTGCATGCATATATGTTTATACATATGTATTTCTAAATATTCACTGTATAATCCATGTAATCTTGCTTATATGCATGCTTTCAGGGCTGACTCTGTAACAGTGGACAGCCAGTTTGTCTGCTCTTCTCTGTAGAAGACCAACTCCCCCACTCCCAGCATTCTCCGGTTGCCTGTAGTTCTTTGTGTAGGGTTGAGGCCTCTTAGGCTCTTCATTCAGTTTTGAACGACTACTGTCATTCTGTTCAGCTAACATTTCAGCAGTCAAGTTGTTAAGAATTTGTGGGGGTGGTTTCCTACATTACCGGGAAACACATTCTCATGGCTAACTTCCTGATGCTGTAGTTTTTGTGATTTTTCTGGCCCCTCTTCCACAATATCTCTTGACCCTTCTGTGTGTGGGGCTTCTAGCTGTATCTATTGTGACTGGGCTTCACAACTCTGCATTTTGATTGGTTGTTACTTTCTATAGTGGTTTCTGTCTGTTGCAAAGAGCTGTTTCCTTAATGAGAGGTGAAGACTATGCTTATGTGTGGTTATAAGAAGAAACATGATAGGAAAAAAGCTATAAACAGTCAATTTCTAAATAAGTTTTTGTGGCAGAATACAAAATAAGAAATATTAAGTGTTTTCCTTAACAAATGTTATTTAGAATATTCCTTATAATTTATTTAAAATGTTAGACACTAATCTGACTCAAATGAGAGAACTCTCTCTCAACTGTTTTAATTTTATATTATGCTAATTGATTTTCTGTTCCTATATTAAGATTCTTGGTGAGTTTATTAACACCTAATAGTTCTTCTACAAAGGCCATAAGCCAAGAACTAGTCACTTTTAAGAAATTTTAAGCTGTTTTTTATTTTTGTTTTGTCAAAGTCTCAAATATACCTGGGCTTAATTTTGATTATAGAAAGGCATGTAATTTTCCAAATTACTGTCTCAATTTACCGCAGAAGTTCATGACACTAAACATACAGTCACACCACATTACGTGATGAATTTTGACTTATAATGTTAATAATTCATTAAAAAAGAATAATAGAAATCATCATTAGCTTGTGTTTAAAAAAAAACCCTGAAGGCCACCACAGAGATTTATTTATTTAATTTTATACAAAAAAAAGTTCCATTTTGTTATATAGAACAAGTGTATTTGAGTAGGTTATTCTTACCCTTTGCATTAAGGGGAAAGAGATCTTAGACTAGAATACATTCAGGTGGTCACTGAGGCAACACTCGAAAGCAGTGAACAGGAGATACTGGTATCAGTGCATGAAGAGCTTAAAATAATGCCAATGACAGAATTTTTTTTAAAAAAATATGAAAGGTTTACAAAGCATATATAATGTGATGTGGGATTCCCCTCTGTATGCTATGAATACCCTTTAGTTAATAAAGAAACTGTCTTGGGCCTGTGCGGGAAATAGAGGTAGGTGGGGAAAAACTAAACTGAATTCTGGGAGAAAGAAAGGTAGAGTCATCGAGGAGCCAAGGAGTCGCCAGAGACAGACATGCTGAAACTTGGTTGGTAGGAGGCCACAACCTCGTCACCACAGATTAATGCACAGATTAATGCAGATGGGTTAAATTAAGATGTAAAAATTAGCCAATAAGAAGCTAGAGCTGATGGGCCAAGCAGTGTTTTAAATAATATATTTTCTGAGTGATTATTTTGGGGCCGAGCTGCCAAGAACACACTAGTGGCTCCTTGCAGCAATAATGTATACAAATATTATATACATATGTAGAATATCCAAATATTTGCCTTTTGATAACTAGGAGCATAAATTAGAAAAAAAGAAGAATTAAATTGTTATTTTAAAATGTTTACTTATTTTATTTTATGTGTGTGCATGAGGGTCTGCATGTATATATGTGTACTATATTCATGCCTGGTACATGGAGTCCAGAAGAGAATGTCGACTTCTCTGAAACTGAAGTTACAGGCTGTCATGTGAGACCCTCATGTCAAACTCAGTACTTAGTATTCAGACACAGCTAGCTCTGCCTCATGAGGACCTGACAGAGTAGGTCACCCCTGCTTCGCCTCTGCATGCAGGGCAGGCAGTACCTATTCCTTTAAAAGTCAAAACTCTGCCTATTTTTTTCTCTTCGTCTTCTTTCTTTCTCTGTATCTCTCTGTCTCTGTCTCTTCTGCCACTCCTGTCCCCAGAAACCTGTCTCTTCCCTTCCCTCCCCCATTTCCCTTTCTCTCAATAAAACCTCCCATGTAAGAGCATAAGCTCCTTCTTATGTCATTTCTGTCTCTCACTCACAATAGGCTCTCATCCTCCAAGGTCTCTCATGCACAGAATCATATTAGTCAGGTCCTCTGTAAGAACAAGCATCAAGTGTTCTTAGCTGCTGAGCTATCTTTTTTTCTTTTCAAAATAATTATTCTTGCTTCATAAATATCATATACGGAGTCCATATTTATCATGAAATAAGATATATGATTAACACAAGTATTCATATTTGAGGTCAAGAGAAAGTAGAAAAGCAAGGCATTTTATAAATGGTAAACCTTCCAGCTGTTAGTGTGCATGCTGTGTATCACACCATCTGCATAGGTCAGTGACAGCTCAACATGGGAGCACTCTCATTCTTTTAGCTTTCCCCATATATGCTTTAGTAATCATCAGTGCTGAAGGATGGCATTCAATGGTGGAGACACTGTGGAGCAGACAGTGGGGTTTCGAAGAACATACCTCACACTGAATCTGTAACTCACCTCTCTGGTCTTGTGACTTCTCTTAGCATCCTGAGAACAGGGTCTGGACTCTGCAGATATCATCTCAGCCTCTAGCCTACACATTCAGGGAGATCATCTTAGTTTCACAGTGTGGTGTGGAAGAACACAAAACTTCTTGAGGGCTTTAGTGAGCTTTCTTCACTTTGGGTATGAAGGCAACTGATGACTATTAGTGTGTGTTAACCAAGGTTTCTGTCATGCCTGGTCCCAGAGCCGTTTGTTCCAAAAAATGCACAGAGGTATACTACATTAATTATAAACTGGCTCTCCTATTAGCTTGGGCTTCTTTCAACTAATTCCTGCATCTTAAATTGGCCCATTATTTTTGCCCTATGTTGTCCAAATGGCTTCGTACCTTGATCAGTGAGGCATTCTCTTCTTGCTTCATCTGCATCTGGGTAACAACTGCAGACTGACTCTTTCCTGGTCCCGGAATTCTCCTGTTCTCATTGTCCCACCTCTACTTCCTGCCTGGTGGCCCACCTATACTTCCTGCCTGGCTACTGGCCTATCCGTGTTTTATTAAAATATAAGTGACAAATCTTTACGAAGTTTGTCCACAGCAATTCTCCCCCCGACTTTCTTTTTCAAAACAGGAATTCTGAATCTAAGTTCCTTTGTTTAGCTTTTCTCCTGATCATTATCTATAACAACTTGTAAACAATATTCTAAACAAAGGCAAACATCCACATCCGTTTTGGGGGAATGTGGATCTAGTTTTTCAGGCTACTTACTGCTTATTGGGGGTTCTAATAATCTTATGGGGACCTAAAGAAAATTTAGAATTATGATCAAGTCCTGACTGGAGTATTGTGTG
This sequence comes from Microtus oregoni, assembly GCF_018167655.1. Lineage (NCBI taxonomy): Eukaryota > Metazoa > Chordata > Mammalia > Rodentia > Cricetidae > Microtus > Microtus oregoni. Next base: position 3,481,911 of record NW_024543084.1, read on the forward strand.
AGGCTTGATCATCTCAGGCAGCAGTCTTGAAACTGTTCTGGTTTTAGAACTCAGACATCTGGGCCATCTGCTCCTATTGGAATTTTCTCATGGGATCTTCCTTGATAAACGTTATTTTTCTCAACCCAGAATGAATCCATAACCTCTCATTTTTTTATGGAAACAAACACAAAACCTCTTCTCCAAATTAATATAACTTTTGACTTAATTTTTGAAGTCAAGGCATTTTCAAAATATGTATGTTGGATTAACACAGCAACATTTATAATCAAATGTCTTTAATCAGCTGTTGTTCCTTCCTCAACTATCAAACCATTAAAAGACAACATAATAATGTGCAGTATCCAGACTCTGTTTATATATTTTTTATCTTTACATGGCTTTATTTTAAACTCTATTTCTTTTACTTTTATTTTTAATTTTTTTAGACTAGGTTTCTTTGTGTATCTGGATGTCCTGGCACTCACTCTATAGACCATATTGTCCTTAAACTCACAGAGATCTGCCTGCCTCTGCCTCCCATGTTTTGGGAATAAAGTGTGTGTCACCACACCCAACTCTCTCTCTCTCTCTTTTTTTGAAAGGACTTTCTCCTTTTTCTCTTTTCTCCCAAGCCTTCACATATTTTTAAACCCACTGTAAACAGTTTAGAGGTTTTTTTTTTTTTAATCTTGATTTTTTTTTACTGTATATCTCTTTTTCTGACCACACGAGTCTTTAATTTGCTAAGCAATATGGCTAGGATTAAAGCCATGGCTTTGACAGCTGGATGTACCCCCTTCCTTATCTTTCTGAGAGTCTAGCTTTATGGTAGAAATACTGGTGAAAGCCATGCTTATTGCCACAAATCTACAGAGTTACAAGGTTCCTGACACCACCAAAAAGCTTGCTGTTGGCTATTCATAAACATCATTTTAGTGTTTGCTGATGGGTTCTCTTAAAACAGCTACTAGGTTTTTGCAGCTAAATCTGAGTCAGAAAGCTTCTCTTAAATGAGATGTGTTTGCCTCCAGCAAACAGAGCCCATCTGAAAAAAAAAAATTCTGCTACCAAGAAGATGTGCTTAACTCTATTCTTTTGTGTCTAGAACTACTCCCCAAACTCTCACGTTTTAAGTTGATTTAGCTGTCCATGTTGGTGGCATTTTGTTGACAGAGATTTCTGTCCCATAGCCATTCAGTCCCAAAGAAACAAACAGAGGTCTGCATAAACCATAAACTGGTTGGCCTATTGGCTCAGGCTTCTTATTAACTATTTCTTGTCTATGAATTATCTTGTCTTACTAACTAATTCTTGTTCTATTCTTGGCTATGTTGGCCATGTGACTTGGTACCTTTATCAGTGTGGCATTCTCATCTTGCTTTGTCTGTGTCTGCAAATGACTATAGACTGATTCTCTCCTGTTCCTAGAATTCTCCTTTTCTTGTCACCCTGCCTCTACTTCCTGCCTGGTTACTGGCCAATCCACATTTTATTAAAATACAAGTGTATTTATAAAAATACAAATCTTTACAAAGTACATAATCATTGTCTGACAGCAAGTGCTCCCCTGTAGGAATTATTTTACTTCTCTGGATCTAAGAAAAGGAATACATTAATTCTACATATATGGGCACAATGATATTCAAATATTTTTTCTACTTAAACAGCAGTTCAAAAATCTAAATTAATTAAATTTTTAATCTTTGAAACAATGTATACTGATTGCACCCATCCTTTCTTCCTTCCCTCCAACTACACTTTAGACCTGCTGCCAACATATTTCCCTCCCAACTTCATGTTTTCCCCCACATACGCATTCAATCCATTTAGTGGTGTGTTGTCACCCATTAAGGTATGCACAACCCACCAGTAGCCATCCTTCAGAGAAAAGTGACTCTCCCTCTATTGTCTATTACCTCATAATAGCTCTTTGGTTAAGGGCACTGGATGCCCTCTTTTCCCCATGAAAAACTTTTATAAGTACTACATGCTAACCAGTTATTCCAAAGTAGCTCTAACATGATGAATTATAATTAACTTGATCTTGTGCAGCTATTCACCACTGCTAGGAATTCATATATGCCTCAGCCATGCCATGTCCAGGGAGCAGAGTCTCATATCCATCACATATCCATCTTTCCCCCTTTTTGAATGGCTCCTGATCATGGGTAGGGGCTTGCTATTGTAGTCCTATCTATTGATAAACACTTATAGACACTTATTCTGATCACTTGACATAGTTACATGTCTCTACATTAACTGCCACTCTTAAAATAGGAAGTTTTTCTGACCAAGGTTGAGAATGGCCCAGATTTAGGCACAAAAACATAAATACAACAAGTCAGTTAGACAGCATAACCATTTAGCAAACAATATAGTTTTTATTTCTAAAGTGATTATTATTGATCTCTGAAAAGCCAAATGTCATAATGATTGAACAGAGTATATTTGTGGTCTGAATTAGAAAATTAAATTAAAATTATTTGATTTACCTTGTCACTTTATTTCACTTCTCTACTAAATTAATATATTTTAAAAATATTTGCTCAATAAATTATATTAATAAGCATAAACAACAAAAGGACTGACTGTTCCTTGGCCACATACATTTTGTTAATACTGTCAATGTTCTACATTTATTAACTTCTATCACTTCCTCCAGGCACTGAAACTATTCTCTGGGGGGAGCAGAGCCAGTATTTCCCTTCATGTTACTGTATGTACACAGAAATCTGCAGAAAGGTATTTATATTTTTTTTTTTTTGTATTTTACCACTTGGAGCTAATTCTCCAATTTAAAATGCCTTTTCTTTTCTTATTGAATATTGGATCTATTCATTGTCTTCCATTTTTATAATCTTTAAAAAGATGATTAATTTCAGTTTTAAACATGTGTGTGCATGGGTGTGCAAGGATATGTGCTTGCATGTGAGGAGTGTGCACATACATGGGTGCATTCCCAGGTCAGGACACAATTGTTAGGATCTGTCAGACCTGGGTGTTGACAACTGAACTCATGGCCTCTACATTTGAAACCCTTGAGCAGGCTCTATAGAATCTGGGTTTTTTAGTTCCATTTTCTTTTTAATTTGTTTTTATTTCAGTGTAACCTGCAGTAAGTGAAAGAAAAACAGGTCAGATTTATTAGCATTTACAATGCTTGCCCCGAAAAGAGACCTCAAAGCAAATTTCGTTAAGACTGAAGAAAAAACTCCAATTAAACACAACAAATCTATTTTCTAATATTCATGTTAGACTAAATCTTAAGAAAGCCTTTGGTGAATATATAATTATTTCTTGAGGAAGTATGCTAGTCTGTGTCCCAAGCAGGCTTTTGACCTCTGATCTGCCTTTCTAATCTCTAGAACACTAAGACTACAGATATGGGCTATGACAAGAGATCATAATTATTTCTCCAAAATAAATTTCTAAAAACAAAATTAGGGCACAAAACAAAGTTTAGGAACATAGTTAACACACTGACAATTTCTCCCCAATAAAATCATACTAATTTGTACCCTCTCGTGCCGTGCTCAAGAAATATTGGTATTTCTCAACTTTTTTCCTGGTTATTCATACTTTATAGTGAATAGGATCTGGCTTACCATCTCCAGGCTTTATTCCCCAGGAAGACTGGATGAACTACTTGCTTTTCAATTATTTCCTTTGAATTTTTTGCAGCCACAATCTATTTTTCTGAGATATTTTTATTCGCTGATATTCATTTATCATTTGAAATATTTGCCATTTGGGGGTATTATGTTATAAATATGTATTTTCATTTTTTGTCTTTTAACTTTTTTCCATGCTACTTTTTAGGAATGATGAATATATTTGAAATAAAGTTATTTTCTTTTATACTTTCTTCTTGTACTTCAAAGTGCTTCTTATACATAAAATTGACTTCTGTGTTATCAGCATTATGTGTACTTAATTTAGTTATTTGCATACTTGGAATTTTTAGAACCAGAAAGCCTTTCTGTATGGTCCTGTGGGTCTGTTTGAATAAATTCTGCACTGATATGAACCAGTTTTTATAACCGATGGGACTGCTAAACACTTGTCTGAACTTTAAAAACATTCTTCCTGTTTGCTTAAATTTATATAACATGTTCAATTATGAATAATAATATTGAATTAGAACCCTAATTTGAGAAATTAGTGTCAATGAGGGCTGAAGTGCAATATTTCTTTCTATAAAATAACTACCAAGTCATCCTTTAGCAGTACCTTGTTGTCAGAAGTTTCTGTCCCACTTGGTCTCATAGCTGTTCAGTCCCCCCCCCCAAAAAAAAACACAGAGGTTTATATTAATTATAAACTTTTGGATTATTAGCTCATTGGCTTAGTATTAGCTAGCTCTTATAACTTAAATTAACCCATAATTCTTACTGTGTTTAGTTACATGTCTTGGTACCTTTTCATCATTGAGACATTTTTATCTTTCTTCTACTGTGTCTGGCTCGTCTGTGCCTCTACCATTTGTCTTCCCAGAATTTTCTTAGACTGGTTGCCCCATCTATGCTTCCTACCTGACTACTGGCCAATCAACACTTTATTATTATTATTATTATTATTATTATTATTATTCCAACATGAGTGGAAAATCTTTTTTTATTAAAAATTTCTACCTTCTCACCTCCTCCCATTTCTCTCTGACTCCCTCCACTCTCTCTCCCCCCTCCCTCTCCAGTACTAAGAGAAGTCAGGGTGTCCTGCCCTGTGGGAAGTCCAAGGCCCTCCCCCCTCCATCCAGGTCTAGGAAGGTGTACATCCAAACAGACTAGGCTCCCAAAAAGTCAGTACATGCACTAAAATAAAAACTCAATGCCATTATCATTGGTTTCTCAGTCAGCCCCTATTGTCAGCCACATTCAGAGAGTCTGGTTTGATCACATGCTCGTTCAGTCCCAGTCCAGCTGGATTTGGTGAGCTCCCATTAGATCAGTCACACCATCTCAGTGGGTGGACACACCCCTCGCAGTCCTGACTTCCTTGCTCATCTTCTCCTTCCTTCTGTTCTTCATCTGGACCATGGGAGCTCAGTCCAAGTGATAGACTGTTTCTATCTCCATCCATCACTGGATGAAGGTTCTATGGTGATATACAAGATATCCATCAGTGTGGCTATGGGAGAACGTCAGTTCAGGCACCCTCTCCTCTGCTGCCCAAGGACCTAGCTGGGGACATTCCCTTGGACACCTTCCTTTCTAGAGCCAAGTCTCTTACCCAGGATAGCCAAAACAATCATATACAATAAAAGTACTTCTAGAGGTACTTTTCCCTGACTTCAAACTCTATTACAGAGCTACAGTGACGAAAACATCTTGGTATTGGCATAAAAACAGATATGTTGACCAATGGAATTGAATCGAAGATGCGGACATTAATCCACAAACCTATGAACACCTGATTTCGACAAAAGAGCTAAAGTTATACAATGGAAGAAAGAAAGCATCTTCAACAAATGGTGCTGGCACAACTGGATGTCAACCTGTAGAAGAATGAAAATAGATCCATATCTATCACCATGCACAAAACTCAAATCCAAACAGATTAGAGACCTCAATATAAATCTGACCACAGTGAACCTGATAGAAGAGGAAGTGGGAAGTAGTCTGCAACACATGGACACAGGAGACCACTTCCTACATATAACCCCAGTAGCACAGACAATAAGAGCAACAATGAATAAATGGGACCTCCTGAAACTGAAAAGCTTCTATAAAGCAAAGGACACTCTTATTAAGACAAAAAGGCAACCTACTGAATGAGTGACAAGTCTTTACAGTGAACAAAAAAGCATTATCCCATGGCAGTACCTGCCTTCTATCCCCATAGGCAATTTGGGATGTAAAATGAGCATCTTCTTTTGTGGTAAATTATCTTTCCCCTTCCAAAGGTAGAGGCAACTTCTACCATTTTAACCATTTTTCCCCTATGAGATATAACCAGATTTAATTTTTCCCATATGGGGGGATTCTTCCATTAGGGTTCATTTATTTTTACCCCAGTCTCTGCGGCATCTTTATTCTTTGTATCACAACATTTCCTCCCAACAATCAGTTTGCTTTACTACTTTTCTCTGGCAAGAGAGTCAGCCCACAACAGCAGAGCCAGCATTCCCACAGTTGGAGTTCCCTCTTTCCTCTCGATTCTCCAGAACTCCCATCTGTCGGGTCCATTGCCCTCTTTCTGTGAGCCACTTTTGTCCAATGTCCCATGGGACAGACTGTGAAGCAGCATATCTGTCACTGTATGTGCAAGAGGACTTGCTGTAAACACTCAAAAACAACAACCCAGATATTAGAAACAAGTGACAAGGAGGCGGTTCATGAAAAACACAGGCTATGCAAGCAGTGATTTCCGAACAGAAAGCTAATACAGAAGTCAGTATTCTTTTTATCAACATGTCTTTTCATTTTTCACTATAGAAATGTAAATGTTTTATGTTAGATTTTATTTTTTTATTACATAAACCTATTTTTATTTAATTAACTTAATTTAAGTCCCAACCACAGCCTTCCCTTCCTCCTCCCCTCCCTTCTGTTTTGGCCTCAATCCACCCCTGCTGCAGTGAGACCAGGTACTTCTCCCTGTTTTCAGGCTGAACATGGTAAAACAATTTAGGAGTGGGTTCCCAGGAGCCAACCAAAGCACTAGGGACAACCCCTGCTTCCATTAGGAGTCCTACAAATAGACCAAGCTACACAACTCTAACATATAAGCAAATATAAAATATTTGTAGGAATATGGATGAGAGATTATTTATTGAAGCAGAAATGACTCAATGACAGTTGCATTATCAATATGGTTGGCAGTTTATGAAAGGTAAAAACCTGTACAGCCTTCAGGCAGCTCAGAAGATTGCCGTGTCCTTTTTGGGTGGCTAAATTGGGGTCTCTTCCAAACAGATCATGTGTCCTTTGCTTCTGCAAGGCAATTCTACCTGTGTCCACTTCTTTCAGGTTGCATGGATGGTCTTTGCTTTTTACTTTCAATTTGTCTGGCTTCCATGAGCCTTCTTTGAAGCTTTACTGCTAAAGGGCAGTTCTCACAGGGTTTACTATTTATACACACTTGGGAATGCAGTGGTCTAGTGAATCGGGTCAATTGCAGGCACTTCCTGCAGAGACTTTGAGTTGTTTACTTCCTGTCTTTATGGAGCTTCCCTACAGGATGGAGTGTTTTATCTTCCCCAGGAACATACTGGTTTTTTGCCTTTTTGTAAACATGCTCTCCTAAAGTATCAAATTGTTTCCCTTTCCCTGAAAATCCTATGACTTAAAATCTTTCCCTCCAAGATGGAAGGTTTTAAACTCAGAGGAAGATTTTTTGGAAACAGAGTCATCTGTGTTGTTCACACAGGCCTCAGACTCACAATCCTCCTGCCTCTGTTTTTGAATGCTAGGTTTATAGGTGTGCATCATATTGTTTTCTTTCTAAATATCATTTCGTATACATTCACACAAATATCTTTCAGGCAAGATTGGGTAGAAATAAGCAAAAGGATATAAATATTAACTTAATAAAATAATATGAAATCATAGAAAAGGAAATGATAACAAGAATTTTTGTATTCAAGTTTTGCATAGAACCATCTGGTCAACAAATTTTATGAGGAAAACAGAGTTTGAAAGTCTGAGCAAATTTAGACTTGAAAAACATTTGCTGATTTGTTAATGTAAATATGGAGAGTAACTAAATGTGTGCTTGAAAGTCACCAGTTTCAAGAAGTTAAAAGTCACAGTTCTGTGAGAGTGTTTCTTAGAGCATCCTCTGCTTTCCAAACATGTCTAGATACCACGGCAGCTGATTATTCAAGCGCCTTTCTTTCTGACCACTAAAATAACAATGGACTAGCTAAGATTTAAATTTAAAGTTATAATATCTCTTTGCTTAATTCGTTTTTTTTTCCTTTAAGCTGAGGAAATATCTTGAGTAAAATAATAATTGCTAGAGAGGGTGAAATGACTCTGTGGGTAAGGGTACCTGCCCCCAACTATAGTGACCCTTATCCCCTAGGAAAGAGCAGATCCATCAAGTTTTCCTCTGAACTTCCACAACATTCTCTCTCACATACCCATATATACACACATAATAAACACATATAATAAAATGTTTGAAGAATAATACTTTTAGATTCATGAAAACTATGCTTGATGAATATGACAGAACACTTCATAGCATCAGAGAGAAAAATTGTGGGTATAGAGCCACTGAGGAAAGAAAAAAGTCAGAATAGATGAGGAATAAAATTGCCAGGTACAATTAGATTTGGACACACGCACAACAATGAAACAAATCTCTTTTCTTTCAGTATTGGCAGAGACAAAGTACTTGAGGATCTTCTTAGGAAAGCCACTAGCCCTTGGTAAATGAGTTTACTAGACATGAGAGACCCTGCCAAGAGGCAGCAATTCTCATGGAAATTTCTCAGGCATTGCCCTGGGAAATGGTGTCTCCTGAATGTTACCTCTCTGATAGTGTTTGATGGCTGCCTTCTGATAGAGTCTGGACACACTGCTTTTATTTGCTGAGTTATCTTTTTACACTGAGGTCCTGATGGAAGGAAATCAGCCCAAAACTACTCCAATATCGGCCTTATTTTATGAAATGTCAAGTAAATTGTTTTTCAACTGAATTTTCTTTAAAACTGAAAAACGTTCCTGAACCATGCCAACTCCTTTTTGTGAACTTTTATTCTAAGTACCAGTTAATAGCCCTATAATATAGAAGACTCTTTCACAGGCATTAGAGCCTTTTGAATAATTTTTATTTGAATAAATCTCAGTGGCAGTTTCATATTGTGATAGCCAAAGTTATGTTTTAAGTTTTAATTGCTGTGCCTAAGACATCCATGAAACAAAAATGCCTCTAACCCCTTTCCCAAGACAGATACTTCCTGAAATGCTAGAGGCTACTGTTTTTGCAAGATACCAAACCATATATTTTCACTCTTCCCCCAGCAAGTTTGCTAAGCTCAACAGTACAGGATGTGCTTGGTAACATGTAAGTGGAAGGTATGTGGGCAGGAAGCCTATCAGAAATAATATTTGCCCCAGATTGGACCCAAAGAGAAATACAGTGGCCTTATGGGTTTGCATTTAGAAGCCTCTGCAATATGTTACCTGTCGCCATATTCTGGGGACCCCAAAATGGCCCTGGCCAGAGTCCATCTTCCTGGCCAGTATTCATTAAAGCTTGCTTAAAATTTGGCTAAAAAAATGTGGAGCTGGTTTTTCTCTCATGACTCTCAGGCTTAACAGTGTGACTCATGAGCAAGCATCCATGCGACACAGTTTCAGTGGAAGAATAAAGATTTTCATTTTATTTTTAAAGTACAGTATATTTCATTTTGACAATAAAAAGGTAATATGTGCCAATCTTACACCATTTGTGAATTGCAAACAAATTGAAAAATCGAAGAAAACTGAATGTTCTCTACCCAAATGAAGTTACAAGTTATAATTTTCTGTGTTTCATTTCAGATTGATTTTAAGGAATATCTTTAAACTACTTTTAAAGTACTACTCTTCTAAAATCAGTAAATTAAATAAAAATGAAATTTTAAATAACCACTCAGTAATAACTGGCACAGATATTTAGTAATTTGCCTTCCAGCGTCCTAGTCTATAGTCCTTTTCCTTTATTTATTCATTATTCTGTAAAATTCTGTATTCTGAGGTTTAGAATTCTACAAGTAGTGTAAGAAAAGTAAGGCAGAAAAAACAAAAAAAACAGACTTGGTACAGCATGCTGAGATGGCTTTATTGGAACAGTTGCTCTGGAATGAAGGCTGAGCAAACTCATAGGGATGGATATGCATATACATACATATACATATATATGTATATATAATGTGTATAAGTGTGTGTGTGTGTGTGTGTGTGTGTGTGTGTTAACCAGGAAGTTTAAACTCTGTTTTGTGGTAGGACTGGGAGCAGCGTGAGTTGCTTTTCACACATGAGCGTATTGTTTCTGTAGGTGGAGCAGAAAAGTCAGACTGGAGTTAAGCTATTCTTTATGGCTTGGAGTTCTTCCCCGATATAGCTTGACTCAATGCCTCATGGGCTGAGGCTATTTGCCAACAATCACAGCAGAAACGATCATTTTTTTTTTTGGTAAGTGTTACCTTTAATCCTACATGCTAATTTGAAGATCATTGAGGAGACTGGCTTTTGGACAAACGTGGGGAATTCTCCACATTATGATTGGTTTTGAGAGCATCTGTGAGAGATCGTCTTGACTCGCTTCCTGTGGGAAGACTCATCTTGATCATGGACTTGACCATTTCCTAGGCTAGAATCCTGGGCCACATACAGTTGAGAAAGGAAGCTATGCATAATCTCAGAAAGGCAAACTCCACATAGTCTCTCTCATATGTAAAAGTTTAACCAATCATTTTCAAGTACGTGTAACGATTGGCTCTTGATACCCTTTAGAGGTCTGAGAAATTGAAAGCTACCATGAAAGGAAAAGATTGTGAGGAGGAAACTATTAAGTTGGGAGTAGGAGCAAGGAATTGTAGAAGAAGAAGGAGTCAGGAGGAGAGGGGACCAAAACTAACAAGGCGTGACAGAACCATTAATAACAGCAATAAAAAAAATTTAAATACTCTGAAATAGTGAACTAGGGATTAAAATCATGTCTACCAAAGAAGGTGGATCTATAAGCATATCAATACACCAACAGAAGCCTTGTGCAAAAAACAAACAAGCAAGGAAAAAAATTGTGAGAAGGAACTGTTGTGGGCCTGGTCGAGGTGTATCCAGGTTCTTTGTCTGATTCCACGAGTTGACATGGTATGCAGTAACAGCAAAGCACAAAAACAAAAAACCAAAAATACTCAAAGAGAAACCCAAAACACACTGCGAGTGACATGTGGTTTCTTTAGCTAAGTGCTCAGGAACATTGCTGCAGAAGATGGCAAAGCATAGCCCCTCCACATGTGGTTCCTGAGATGCAGGAAGCAATTCCTTCCAGGAATCCCAGTAACAGCTAAATGAGCATGTTACTTGAGGCTCAAGAATAAAATAATTCCCCAAGGACCAATTCTTTGGCATCTACATATGCATTTGGCAATGTTACAGATGATTCTGGTTATAGTAATTCTACTAGTGTACTTGTTCTGCATGTTTTTTTTTCACCTTCCACACCAGTGGCTTCTGAAAATATGGATGTGTTGTACAATGACATGAGTCTTCCTAATCCTGATGGAGAAGGCAGGCATTGAAGCTGTAAACCAGGTTATGGGGGATAAAAAAAAAAAAAAAAAAAAAAAAACCATGACTGATGAAACAATTGGGGAAATTTGGGAAAAATGCAGAAATTGTTCTTTACTTGATTATAAAACTTTGCAAAAGAATTATACCGAAGCAGAAAGAAACTTAGTTATGATGAATAAAGTTTCTGAAGAACCTAGGGCCTTAGGGGTGCCTGCCTATGACCTTATAAATCAAAATGGGAATTGTGAGGAACAATAATGGGAAAGGTACGACAATGGAGTGAAACCTACTGAACTATGCTTCCGTAAACTGCAAGTAGTTAGCCTCTGAAGTGAAAACATCTGCGGTGTTTTATGATTAACTCAGCTAAGAATTAAGAATATAGTGGTTGGCATGGGACTTGAGAACTGGGAAAATGTCATATTGAATGATGATGCTCTGATTTCAAAGAATCTGTATACTTCCTGTGAATTGTTTTGCCCATGTAGTGATTAACCTGTGGCAGAAAAAAAAATCATTTTCCTTGTGTAAAATTTACAATAAAAGACTCCGTATGAAGCTGTGGGTAGAAGAAGAACCTGCCCAGCTGCTGATAGACTGTCAGCTTGCATCAGAATCCTGTGTTATGTACTCATTTTGCCTACCAGCCATCCCTGATTTGAGAAGCACTCTTCTCTGCTGAGGCTGATCCCCCACATATTGCTTACTGCTTAAGACTTTCTAATGGGATCTTGGTTGTTAAGAAGAAAATGTGGGTGATTTTCTGATTTGACTGACAGGCTTGGGTTATATAAATCTTCCTTTAAGAGGCATGTCCTGTTCTGTGAAATCTTATTTTAATCATGCGATCCACTAATTATACAGTTATAATTGGTAAGTAGGAATGTTTGCCTCAAACTTTTCACTTAAAGAACACAGTTTGTCTTGCTGTTTGCATGCTCCCAGTCAATACAGGCTAAAACAGTCCTCTGCCTCCAATTCCCAAATATGTTACACAATGTGTTTGACCATAAAAGAGTTACCAAAGGATCCTAAGGGAAGAAAATTCGTGATATCATTTGAAACATCATGTCCACACTACTAATGCAGGTCTGTGTCTAGGTAAGCAGGTGATTGTTAGGAAAAAGCTATGTATACAACTCAAGCTGAGCGCTTGCCTAGGTGGCTAAGCTATTTCTATATTTTCTTGCCTCAGAAACACTTCTTAGGGATATTTTCATCATGGTAAACAAGAGAGAGGAATCAGAGTAGAGAACCCAGAAGCAGAGGCCCTCCTGAGAGGTAAGCATGTGCAAGGCATGGGTCGTCCGTCATCAGCATGTGACGTAGCCACATCTTTCCCCTGTTCGCATGTGCTAGGCAGCCTTTAAAAGATGGATGCACCCGCGCTCAGGAAGGCAGCCTCTCTCCCTCTCTCTGTACACCATTTTTCCCAGGCTTGTGTGCACTTTCCCCCTCTAATAAACTCCTAAGTGGGTTTGAGTCTTGTATTCTCTTCTTACTAGCGCCAGATCATTTCAAGCCTTACTGCCTTCTCTGACTTGGGAAGATCTGCCAGTCTTTAGATATATATGAGGTGAGCTTTACCTACAGCAGAGGCACTGACCTGGGTAGATGAATGGTACCTTCAGTGCTTGCTCAAGAGTGAAAGCATTTGTACAAAATCATTTTCTCTGGGTAGGAACACTGAGAAGCTGCCTTCAGGAGAGAGGGCCGGAATCAGGATAAGCTTCACATACAAGTCTCATATTTTATTCTGGGTATGTTGATACACACTTCTGTCCAGCAAAAGAAAACAAAACTCATTTCTGAAAGAAGTACATCATTATGTAAGATTCAAATTACTTCTTAAAATATTAATTATTCAAGTAAAAATCAAAGATAATGAAGTAGGTAGCAGGATGAAAATATATAAAATAGAACTAGTCAAAAACAAATTAATATATCTTAATACAAAAAAGTATTTTTTTTTTAAAGAACCAGGTGGCAATGCCTTTAATCCCCGCACTTGGGAGGAAGAAGCAGGTGGATCTCTGTGAGTTTGAGGCCAGCCTGATCTACAAGAACTAATTTCAGCACAGGCTCAGGGCTACAGAAAAATCCCTTCTCAAAAACCAAACACAAACAAACAAACAAAAACTACTACATAAATTCTGTGCTAGAATTACACTTAATATGTTTGGGGAAGAAAAAAAATCTAAATTATTAAACAAGGAAGTAAAACTTATAAAAAGTGATACTGCATGTTAGAATCAAGTCAACTCAAAATTATGGAACTAGCATATATAGTAAGTGAAACCAAAATTGATAATATGAATTTGAGATATGCTACAGCTTGAAAGAACCTCAAAAAATATTCCATAAATAGAAACAGACTTGGCAAGGAAGAAGAGAAATTGAGAAGGAACTCTCTTATTCTTTTAACTGAAGAAGTAAAACAACAAAGCCAGAATGAACCACAGAAAATAGTAGATGTGGATTTCCCAGAACTTATGAAGTAAAAAGAAACAACAATAACAAAGCAACGCATGAAAATGTTAAAAGCAGGTAGACATTGTCCTTGTAGGAATAGTGAGGACGAGAACCTACTGATCATTAGAGGTACCGTTAGAGACCAGAGTTCAGACAAGCCTCTCCACCATGCTGACAGCCATGGTGACAAGCTAATCTTTTCACTGTGAGATTGTGTCTTAAGAGCAGCAAACGAATCGTCTGCCCAAAAGTAACTAGAAACGTGCTATTGCCAGAACACACGCCCATCAAAAAAAACAAATGCAATCAAAACACGACAGAGACAGAACGTAATAAAGTGCCAACCCAGTGGAGCTGTTGAGAAGTAAGAAAAGACACAATGTCACTTTAAGAGTATATGGAAATGAGTGATGTTGGTAAAGAGCAATTACAAAATGTACTGCAGGATTTAAAGTTCATTATGTTACTCTATGAAATACTGTTGAGGAAGCCATGGTGTGGGACATGGTCTGTATTCTGTCAATTATATTTTAAATAAACACCGATTGGCCAGTAGCCATGCAGGAAGTATAGGCGGGACAACCAGACAGGAAGCAGAGGTGGGTCAGTGAAAACAGAAGAATTTTGGAAAGAAGAAAGTCCTAGTGAGCCATCATGACCCAGCCACAGAAGAAGTAAGATGTGAGTGCCTCACTGAATAAGGTATCCAGCCACACGGCTAACATAGACAAAAATAGTGGGCTAATATAAGTTATAAGAGTTATGGGGAGAGTAAAGGGAGAAGGGGAGAATGGGGGAAACTTGGGGAAAAAGGAGGATTGGGATAAAGGAAGGTTGGATAGGGGAGCACGGAAGCACAATTCTTAGTTAAGGGAGCCACCTTAGAGTTGGCAAGAGATTTGAACCTTGAGTGGCTCCCAGATGCCCAAGCCAAGGTCCCCAGTTAGTTCCTTGGGCAGCTGAGGATAGGGAACCTGAAATGACCCTATCCTAGAGCAATACTGACAAATATCTTGCATATCATCATAGAACCTTCATCTGGTGATGGATGGAGATAGAGACAGAGACCCACAGTGGAGCACTGGACTGAGCTCCCAAGGTCCCAATGAGGATCAGAAGGAGGGAGAACATGAGCAAAGAAGTCGGGACCACGAGGGGTGCACCCACCCACTGAGACAGTGGAGCTGATCTATTGGAAGCTCACCAAGGCCAGCTGGACTGTGACTGAAAAAGCATGGGATAAAACTGGACTCTCTGAACATGGCGAACAATGAGGGCTGATGAGAAGCCAAGGACAATGGCATGGGGTTTTGAACCTACGTAATGTGCTGGCTTTGTGGGAGCCTAGCCAGATTGGATGTTCACCTTCCTAGAAATGGATGGAGAGGGGAGGACCTAGGACTTACCACAGGGCAGGGAACCCTGACTGCTCTTTGGACTGGAGAGGGATGGGGAGAGGAGTGGGGGGAGGGGGAGAAGGGTGGGAGGAGGGGGAGAAGGATGGGAGGAGGGGGAGGGAAATGGGAGGCTGGGAGGAGGTGGAAACTTGTTTTTTTTTCCTCCTTTTCTCAATAAAAAAATGGAAAAAAAAAGAGTTAATAAGAAGCCTGAGATACTAGACCAATCAGTTTATAGCTAATGTAGAACTCTGTGTGATTTTTGGGAGGATGTAATGACTGTGGGAACCAGGCAGGACAGAACACCCCAACAACACATCCTGAAAAAAATCACCCGTGTTTATTCTCCAAAAGCCTTTATACCAAAATGCATACTGAGGGGAAAATTCACTAGCATTCTGTTTCCTGGGTAGCTGGGAGAATAACTGTGGTCAAGTCCACACCTTTCTATGTCCATTTTGTCATTTCTTCCTATTTGTCATCCTGCTCTGTATAGACTGAATTAGCATCTCTTTTCCCGGTGACTTACCAAATTACAATAAGAGCAAAGCAACATTAGTATATCCTGACCCTTTCTTTAAAATGGCATCAGTTTGTCTCAAAAGGCTAGGTGACCACTTTCTGTGTGGCAGGTGTAAATTGTGCCTTGCCAGGTCACTAGACAATGTAGAAACATGGGCCTGTAAAATGTGGCCCTACAATTTATTATTAATTTTGATGAAGAAAACATACATATTTGCGTTAGGACTAGGATAGGCATGATAACGTCTTTAAAGTGCTGACTATTTTATTTTTGTAAATGTGCAAAACACTTAAAATACCAGAACCAAGTGCTGCATATTTTAACAACTAAAAGGAAAGCTGACAATAATGTATGATATTACACCACATAATAAAAATGTATAATTTCATTTTCTTTAAATACATTTTCATGAACATGAAATTGTTCTCTCTGCTAACAACATTTGAATTCATTGCAATATTATTTGGCTAAATGTCAGCAAAGTAAATTCAGAGATGATGAAATTGAATACGATTTACTTGAAATGGCATATTTTGTAACAGTTTCAGAGGTTAAGCAACCAGGTCCACAGGAACATGAGACTGTGCCTTGGACAAGGAGTATGAAACTGACAGATCAAAGACATCAACAGAGCTCATTTTGCTGTTACTCATGAGCTGATTGAAACCCTGTTTACACACTTTATATGCATTTCCACAATGTATTTTTTCCATACCCCAATATGTCTGATTATGAATAAAAATGATGCTTTTGTTTCAATCACCAGTGATATTTTATATGTTTTTGAGTTTTATAAGCATGTATTAATTGTACAAAAGGTTTCATTATGACTTTTTATATAAGTTCATAGTGCACAGTGATTGCATTCACCCCTCTATGACTCTTAATTTCCCCTCCGCTTCCCTCTTTCCTTCCACCTCCACTGCAGCTTTTCTTTTCTTTTTTTGCCCCCATTACCCCTTTTTACCTTTCTTCACAACTTAAAGAAAATACTACTGTTTGCCAAAAAGGATGCAGCACAATGACTCATAAGGACATTGTTTTACTGATCCATCAGTGCTTGCACAGAACCATTTCTTTTATTTCTGTTCCTTTTGCTTAATAATTCTAATCCTCATGTTCCTACTTTGGAATGTATGAATTTTGTCAAGGTTTTTCTTTGACAAATGGCAGCCTAATGCGGTGCTTTCGACAGAGAGGGAAAGCAATGGAAGAGATCTCTTGATAAGAGGGTGTCATTATGTGGTTATGGAGAAACATGGTGCTAGGGGAATTTCTAGGAATCCACAAAAATGACCCCAGCTAAGACTCCTAGCAATAGTGAAGAGGCTATCTGAACTGGCCTCCTCCTATAATTATAATCATATTAGTGACTTTCCAATTATAATCCTAGAATCTACATCCAGTAACTGATGGAAGCAGATGTAGCGACCCACAGCCAGTCACTGGGCTGAGATACTACAGTTCAGTTGAAGAAAGGGAGGAGGTATCATGATCAAGGAGTGGTCAAGAATAGTTAATCAGAGCAAGTAGGACCTTAAGAACTCAGGCTGACCGCTGAGGAACCTGCATGGGACTGAACTAAGCCTTGTGAATGTGGGTGACAGTTATGTGGCTTGATCTGTTGGGGTGGTCCTGGCAGTGGGACCAAGACATATCCTGGGTGCATGAATTTGCTTTTTGGAGAGCCCATTACTTGTGGTGGGATAGCTTGCTCAGCTGTGATACTGAGGTATTGGGGGTTGGAGTAGCTTGGTACTGCCAGAACTTGGCATGCCATATTTTGTTGACTCCTCAAGGTGTTATCTGTTCTGAGGAGTGGATGGGGAGTGATATGTGCACAGGTAGGGTATGGGGAAAAGGGAGGGGCTGGTGTTGGTATGAAAAATGAAAAAGAATTAAATAAATAAGCAATTAGTAGTTCATTATGCTTCACATCATTTTGGGGGTATTTTTTTGCATGCCATGCCTATACTAAAATAATAAACACAAGGAGTCCTACTATTCCAGCAGTAAACACATATGTAAAGAGTGATAGTGAGCCAGCCATCCTGCACTTCTCAGATTCTAAGATAAGAAAGGGACATGAAAACACTTGTGATCCAATGGAGAGTAAACACTCCTTTACATACATCTAAGTCTCTAGGAATTGGTGTTTAAGCAGTTAAAACCCAGAACATTATTTAGCATGGGCTAGACACATTGGTCCTTACCTGTCAGGTATGCTTTGAGGTGATAGAGATGCTTAAGAAAGAAGATGAAAAAAGCAATCTCCCTATGAAATGTTACATCATTATGGGGTAAGAAGGGACAAAAATGATGACTACATTACGGTCTACAGTCGAGAACAGAGCAACAGAAAGAATATGCTCTCTGCTGATTTGAATAAGATTGGTTCCCATAGGCTCAGAAATTAGAATTTTGGTCAGGAAATGGCAGTACTTTGAAAGGATTAGGAAGTATGGTCTTGTTGGAGGAAGTGTGCCACAGTGGGTAGACTGTGATGTTACAAAGTCCAAGTCCAGCCCAGAGTCACCCTCACTACCTGCTGCCTGTGGGTGGGTCTGGATGGGGAACTTTTAGCTTGGACTCCAGCATCAAATCTTTCTCCATGATCCCTACCATGATGATAATGGACTGAACTGAAAATTTTAAACAAGCTCCAATTAGATGCATTCTTCTGTAGGAGTTGCCACGATCATGGTGTCTCTTCCCAACAGTAGAACAGTGACTATCACACCCTTCCCACTTGTTGTTTTCCTTCCCCTCCCTTATTCCCTTCAACCCTCCGTTCATTCAGTTTTTACTTCACAAACTGCCCAGAAACCCTTATTATGTAGACATATAAATCTCAAGATGTTTCAGATACGAGATGAAAGAAATGATATGAGACTAAGGTCAGAAAAAAGCCTCTTCCCTAAATGATTGAGAAAGCTGACCATATGCATTGTTCAAAGCACATAGTTTATTACATTTCCTCCTGTTAGCTCCTGTTCACAACATTCAATGATCATTTCCCGGAACTTACCTTCTGTTTTCCCTTTTCATCATGGTATCGTTTTGTAGAACTATATCGTTTTTAGAGCATTTGTACCCATGGAGGTGAGGAGATTATAATAGGTTTTGTATTTTGGTAGCTAACCTTTTCATTTTTCTAAGAAGCACATCAATTTTCTGAAACTCCCCACTTTCTTGATGTCTGTATATTTTCTCTAGAATCTTTTTTTTCAGACAGTCTCATGACATCAATCCTCCTGTACCACCAAGTTTTCCATCTGGAGCTTCACTATGCCCCTGACAAATGCTGCACATAGAATTTGTAGATTTTACTTTCTGGCTCTCATATCCAACTATACCTCATTATTTGTCTTTCCACTGTAGCCACTTTTCTTGTGTCGTGTTCTCTAAAGATGGTTGGAAACAAAGCTGTCATTCAAAACTAGTCTTATTCTTGTCTTCCAGGCATATCTTTAAATTCAGTGATTAATAATTGGGTAGTTGGAAATCTACACAATGTTTCATTTTCTTTAATCACCAACTGGGAATTGCTGTGAATGATGTCCAGGTTGTTTCCTGTAAAGTTCCATGTTTTCTGTGATGGGAACAATACTCTTTAACAAAATTCTAAACCATCATCGTAAATCTTTTTCTTTTTTCTTTTTTCCCATTGACAATGGAAACTCATAAACATTGAAAATTATCATCCCATCTTTTACTACTTGGGTGATTCCAGCTGGGTATTTCATACATCTTAGTCAGTTTTTGTCTTCTATAAAAATAATTGCAATGCAGAAAATTGTCACAGCAGTCAGGGAAAGCAGAACACCTTTTAAGAGAAAATGCTGCTCAGTGGGTACAGAACAGAGATGTGAATGGCAGTGATCTGAGTGATGGACTCAGAACATGTGCTTTGAGAAATAATGAACCTCAGAGAACAGAGGGTCATGGAATTTACAAAGATGGCAAAAATGAATAATAGAAAGCTTTGAAATGAGGAAATAAATATGAAGATTGAAGATGAACAGTCCTGCTACCCATCCTTGCTAACCCTGTAATATAAAGTTAAAACGGAATCAAGACAGGGAAAGCAAAATAGATTAACAGTTCAGTTCTTTTTTGTTTTTTATTTTGTAATTTTTTTTGAGGCAGGGTCTCTTTCTGAACTAATAGCACTTAAATTATTATGTTTCTCTTGCCTCTGATTTTCCAGCCCTGAGAATACCAGTTTACAGCACACATCTGCCTACTGTCATGAAGGCTGTTTGGAACCTCATTGCTATATGGCCTTCTGAATTGAATCTCTGCAATAAGAGAGGCTACCGAGGGATTAATAGTGACAAGAAAATTTGGGGTTAAAGAATGATGTTTCTTAACTATCCATTCATCTAGTTGTCACTGAAATTAGGCAATTAATTTGCATTGTTGTTAGTTCAATAAAAGTATGTAAGCTTAAGATGAAAAGACTATTTTAAGAATATGACCTTTTCTCAGCCATGCAAGGAACAGTTTTTATGATAATTTAAGCTGTTGTTTTTATAGATAAGCTTGAGCTTCAAAGACACCACAGACACATGGCTTTGATTTTTCATTGAGGTAGCTTTTGAAAAATTGAGCAAAACAATGGAATTATTAAGTCACTTGGAAAAGGGACAAAATGTGAGTTGGTGTAAGATAAATTATTTCAAATATTACATCTGTTGCTCTAAAGATCTTGCTTTGGTGACTATAGATTTGTATTTAAACATTTTTAATATTTGAAAAATATTTAACCACATTGACATTATAATAAATAACTAAAACATGCTAAAATGTATATTTGAGAGGAAATTATCAATGGGCCTAAGATATATTTTGGAGTTAAATTGAAAAAATTAACATGAAACTCATATTTAACTTTAAAAAGCACTTGCTTATGATCTTTTTCTTTGCTGTCAATGGTGAAATATTTTTTTGCTAAGTTTGTTTTGTGTTTAGGAGAGAAATTGAAGATTTCCTTCATTTCTCATTATCTACAGCACAATTAGTGGTTAATGCCAATTCTTTAGCCTCTGGGAAATGTGAATGTGGAATTAGAATCTGACTACAAGTCAAATAAACTTTGCTTTTTTTCATTGATTAAAGCATTTTTAAGACAGGTATTCAATAAGGTTTGCTTAGCAAAATTTCAATAGAGCATGTTCAAAATGGTGAGCAGTAATTGAAGTCAGTTGCTTTGTCAGGTTCTGTAATTCTTTTGGAGTTAACTTGTAGGCATTAATATGATTTGATAACATAATGATTTGATATTAATATTGTTTTTCCAATCAACACATAATTGCAGTGCAGTGTTTTGAGTGGTTACTGAATATATTATCTGACTTAGTTGATGTTAGTTTTCATACTGGAATCAATTGCTTCTCTATGTTTAAGTATTAACTTTTTACTGATGCATATTCATTATATATACATTTACAAATATTCTGAATCTTGCTATATTCACACTCACTGTCTCCTTCTCTTTTCATTCCCAGTAAAACTCTCATTCTTATTCCACTTTCTTTCCATATGCACATGATTTTGTCTGCCACATATATAATATGTGGTCTTACGCGTCTTTAGAAAGTCAAAAACCCATCAGCGGGAGAACACATGCAACACTAGTCTTTCTGAATCTAAGTTATTTAGCTTGCCTTAATTTTCTAATTGCAATACAGTACCTGTTTATTATTTAGAAACCACTGAAAATGATAAAGTCATTGAACAGATTCCACAGTGGTGTTGAGGTCCCCTGCTAATTATTAACTTGTTAAAGGCACAGATCTCTAATTTTACTATTTCCAAGTCTCATCTTGCCTCTAAAGAGCACCTATTTGTTATATGAGGAAGAGAATTAGAGCCAGAACCTTTCCTAGACAGAATGTCATGAAATAAATAAAAACCTTATATCAAAATGTGAAAATGTTAATAGCATGCCATGTCTGCTTTTTCACTTTGAGAAAGTGCAGAGGCTGCGGGTTTCATTCTTTTCCAAATAACTATACACACATTATAATTGCTTCTTAATACAAATTGCTCACCAAAGAAGCAACACCCCGATTTGGCATTCTTAGCTCCCCTTTCATCAGTCCCTAAATTATCCATACATTTTCTAAACCCGTTGCTGGCAGATCTCTGCAGTCAAATGCTAAATGTTATTAACCTCCGACAAATTGGCTTCCTGATGAATCATGTTCTTTGCAACGGTGTCAATATGTCATCACAATGTCCCATAGAGGATTCTGTCATGCTTAGATGGGACCCAGTCCACTTGTCATTTGCATCTGACAATTCAAATATCATGTTCTGTTGGATCGTGAAGCAAATATATATGAAACTCAATAAATGGTTTTAGAATAAGCCAAAATGCTGAGAGTATGCTTGGATCTGTGACTACAATAAAGAAAGTGGTGTTTCCGGAACTGTTCTGTATATTTAGTTTATTTGGGTGTTCACAATTCTACAGGAGTCAATGTCACATCTTGTATCTTCCCCTAGTGGACACATTGAGATAAGTTAATGTCAATTTTAAATTAATAATGAAATGAATTTTCATGTAAAAAAATTGTTTTTTGGATATCAGTAGCTTTAAATGTACGGAATAAAAGGGCAAAGTTAATACAGAGAGAAGGCGGTACTGAGAATTCCCGTGAATAGCCACTCCAGAATCTTCTGGTACTAGAATCCCACACATCTACACAACATGTGTTCCAGTTGAAAGGGGAGTCCTGTTAATGCTGTTGCTGACTGATAGCCACAATCCATGAATGTATTCTTGGTTTTGAGAAGCAATTCTCTTGCTGTAATTGTGTTCTATCTAGGATATCACATCATACCCTCTTCCCTGATCTCAGGCTCATCTCAGATTGGACCATTTCCCAGATTTCCCTTGTTTTCAGTGAACTTGAGAGCTGTGAGAAGCCATTAAGTATTCTGTAACTCTAAGATTGGGTTTTCAACTCACAACCAGACTGCTGTAATGAGTTGGGATGGAAGACCACAGGAGTTCAGTGCTGTTTTCATAACAATATGAGAAGCTACTGTTGCCCTGGTATGTATATAGCTCTGGTTCCTGGCCTTGGTCACCAGGCTGGGGTAGTGCAAACCAGGTGTGTGCACTGTGAAGCTACTCTTCTTCTCACTTCTAGACATTGAACTTTTGCAATGCAGTTGCTAAGAACAGTCAGCAATTGGAGAGTCGAGTGATTCACCATCAGGGAAGAACCTCTAGACATTATGTGTGAATATTCAGCATAAGAAATGTGCCCTTCCCTCCATCTGCTTAAGTTTTAGAGTTGTTTATTTGTGCCGATATGGATGCAGAAATGTTTATTTTGTATTTTAGGCTACAGCATCATTCTGATTCATGTTGCGTTCCAACTGTCCGAGCTTACGAGGCTGCTTTGGAAAAAAAAAAAAAAAGAACTGTAAACCAATCTACTGAAGTGTATTTTATTTTTTTGTGTTTTTCTTACTTTTTTTTTTTTTGAGAAAAATTCTTCTCTGGATAAACACTTTCTGAATAGCAAACCTAAATGTTGGCATTTGCCAAAGCTAGAGCTGACCTCTTCTCAAACACTATTTTGTTCTCTATAGCATATGTGTTTGTGGGAAGGACAGGAGCAGAGAAAACTCCGCAAGGCCCAAAGGAAACAAAACTCTGCGATTTCTTTAAAAACAACAAATGAAGGCAAAAGTAATACCAAAGTCCCTCTGAGATTTGCATCTTGCCGAGGAAAAAAGATGACTTTTCCTCGTTATTGACAGGCTCATGGCTGAGCCCTCCGTTACGTTGGGCAGGGCAACAGGAGAGAAATGTGCAAGCCTGTGTGGTCTAAGTTACAGAGCCTGGATGAGGGCACAGCCTGAATCAGAGGTGCTTGTGCATTTCTGGTCTTTGATAAAGGATGAGAAATCGTGGAAAAAATATAACGGGGAAAACAGAGGCTGTGGTGATGGGAATTACCTAGGGCTGGTCTGCTTAGCGCTTTGTGATTTTGTCTTTCAGGAGATGAGGATAGCTTTGGTCTCAGGGTAATGTCACCCTGGAGTAGAGAATTTATGACTTGGAGCAGAAGAAAAGGATGAAAAGAAACAATGTCTTTCTACTTTCTGCTGTGTCCTCAAGCACAAAGGTACTCTAAATTTGGAAAGTGCATCGGTACTCTTTGGATCCTCACACTGCCACCTCTCCCTGTCTCACGGGCTTTCAGTGTTTTTATGATGATATTTATACTTTTATCTGACCTACTCTAGGGCCTAATCCAGCTTGTGCAGAGTTGAAGCAAGCAGGAACATCAAGGCTTTCATACCAGCCTTCTCT
This sequence comes from Microtus oregoni, assembly GCF_018167655.1. NCBI lineage: Eukaryota > Metazoa > Chordata > Mammalia > Rodentia > Cricetidae > Microtus > Microtus oregoni. The sequence goes on from NW_024543084.1 coordinate 3,505,851, forward strand.
CTTCTCTGAGTTTTGTACCCAGGCGAAACAGCACTCCCAGACTTCCCAGATTACCTCAGCAGTGTTGATGACAAAGAACACTAAACATTTAGCAGGCCTTTATTGAAAAGTCTACTTTCCATAGGTTCCTCTCCTTTTCTTTTGTTATTCTCCATTCCTTCCTTTACTCTCATATTACTTTAGCCTCTCAAATAGAGAGCTCGATGGGACCACAAGGAAAAGATCATAAAACCATCCAAACTACGAAGTCCGCTTCAGAAATCACAAAAGAGAAAAAGAGGTTTGGTGAGGAGATTTTTGTGTGCATTGTATACTGGTCTCACCTGACATGAAATGATTCATGGCGCTTGTGCTAGTCAGTGTTTATCAACTCGACACATGCTGTGGTGTCATCAGGGAAGAGGGAACTTCAGCTAAAGAATTGACTCCACGGGTCTGCCTGTGAGGAGGTCTGTGTGGGAATTTTCTTGAGGAATGATTCATGTAGGAGGGTCTGTCTAGTGTGGATGGTTCCATTTCTGAGCAATTGGTCCTGGGTTGTATAAAAAAGTAGGTGGGGCTTTCTCAAAGTCCATTAAGCAGCATTTCTCTGTGGTTCCTGCTCCTGTGTCAGTTTGAGTTCCCACCCTGACTTCCCTCAATGACGGACTGTGAAAATCAAATAAACCCTTTCCTCGTAGGGCACTTTTAGTCAGTGTTACCAGAGCAACAGGATGCAAATTAAGACAGGAGTCAAGGATTGAACTGTCTGTATCACTGTGGAAAATTTTTAGTAGTAGAATTTGTGTATAACCTGAAAATATTAGAAAATGTAAAATTTATCAAAGAAAGTGGTATTAGCTCTAAATTATTTTAATTGCTTTTTTGGAAGTCTTACTAAAGGTTCTGTAACTAACGTTGGGTGATGTGGCTTAAATTACATCAATCAGAAAATTACATCTTTATGTTTCTAGAGACTAGAAACACACATTCCCTGTCAGTTTGGCTGACTGTGCTACCACTAAAGGTTCAGGCAAGCATCCTTCTTTTCTCACCTTTTTACAGGTGTTTGTACTGCTGAGCAGGTAATTCATGTCCCTAGACCTATGCTTGCCTCACAGAACTCTGACCTCGTCTTCACATTCATTCTACCCTCCGCTGCTCTGTATGTATTCCCCTCCTAATGACACTATTCATGGCATCAAGGACCTATTTATATCTATGATACCTTCATCTTAATTGAACCACTTACGTCTGCCAGGATCCTATTTCTAAATAAAGATAAATTCCGAGGTTTCATGTAATTATATGTAAATTATAGAAAAACAATACTGAATCTAGAACAGATATAATTATCATTACATAAATAACTGAGCACGTGTATTATGTATTATTACCCATATCATATTGCCTTCATTATTTTTCTTTATTATAAGTTTTTTCTATGTTTATAAGTTTGCTTGTTGGTTACTTTTTGCAGTTATGGACAATGATCTTTACTATGTATTAAATAACTATGGATTTTGCATTTTGCCATACATCTTTCTAGAAACAATACAAAGATGAAACATATATTATATATAATTATTATATATTATATAATATATTACATATATAATTATTAAATATATATATATAATTATATGCAGAGAGACAGAGACAGAGAGTAATGGCAGATAGAAGCATCTAATACCCACAGCAATGATTTTAGATATTTAATGGCTATTTTAGAAGTTATGAATTATGAGTAGAGGCAACAGCATAAAGGCAAACAGCTGCTTTTAACTACATAACACAGGACAATAGAAGTTTTGTTGAAACATGATGCAAGGCAGGAATTCAACAGCCAAAACTTTCCACATTTTTTATAACCTCATGACTAAACTGGTTGTAATTCTTTTGAACTGGCTGATGTAGGTTTGACAAAAAAGAAGTGATAAGATTATTTGATTTTAATTTTAATTTTCTTCAGTTGTTTTAAGTTAGTAAAAACCTAGCTGCTCCTAATCCCTTCTTATTAAGTCAGTACATTGTGATCTTGTATGGCACTGATGTAACTTTTTGTTCAAGAGTAAATGCAACCACCTTTTTCCTTCTAGTACAAATAATGTTAAGGGATTAGTTATAAAGTACTAGCAGGAGATATTAATTTTTCTGATATGATGATATTGTCTTTATTCAAAGCATCAGTTCTGCACAGGCATGTGCATGCAGAAGCCAATCGCGCGCGCACACACACACACACACACACACACACACACAGAGATAGAGAGAAACATGTACACACAAACATAGAGAAAGCAAAGCAATAAATTTTGTGATGAGGTTCAAGTTGTGCATAAGCCAATAAATGGTTGATGTAGGACAAAGTGAATCAAGAGCACCATCTGGGTATGAGAATATTATATAACAATATTTATCTAAGAATGTAGAAATTGCTACTACAAAATGTCCAGGAACCCAGAGAGGCACTTTCTGTCTTTTATAATTCCAAGGTAATAAGTGATGTTGAAAATTTTCTGAAACTATTAAAAACAAGAATAAGCAGTAATGATGATTTAAATTTAGAAAAATTTACAGATGAGTATTACAAAGCTGGTAAATGCTAGTCATCTTCCAAGGAATAATAGTCCATGACATATAGACCAGAGGATATGATACTTAGAACAAGTGTAATGCCATTTATACCAATGCCAGGCATCAGAGTACGGTGGGAGATGGAGAGTCCCAGTTGGGGATCAGGCATTATTAGAAATGATACAGGTCGAACTCATACGAGTCTTCATAGAAATGCAGCTGGCTCAGGACGTTTCTCATTCTCTGACTTACCTTTGCTCTGCATTTACACACAGGGATCCAGAATTGTAACTTTCTTTTAAGGACTGAAATGAGTGGTTTACATCAGGGAGAGAACAGAGTGCTTTCTAAAATAAGAACTCTTTGAATTTTTTGAAAACTTAGAATTCAATAAGGAAGATTTTGCTGTTGTTTTTTGCTAAAATAATAAAAAACAAACTGATTGTAGAAGTGAAATGTCCACCTGAAATCCGCTTGGGTCATTTGTAAAGAATTTGATGCCTTTGGATCATTTCATTTTTTTTCTTTTTTTTTGCGTAAAATCATTCATCATTCTTCTGGTCCTTACCTTCAAGGTCTTCTACTAGAGAATCCTATAGGTTTAGTAAGATTTTGAAATATCCTATAATGTTTGGGGAGTGTGAAGGTTCATAGGAACCAATAGACAAGATCCTACTGGCCAAAGTTGAAGTGATTTCAGCAACAAAATAAAAGAATAGTATTAGATTCCAGAAATATTAATTAGATATACAAGGATCGAATTGATGTGAATGAGTGAGTTAATAATTAGGTTAGGGAGAATGGAATTATGTCATGTAGAAAATGACAAAATAATGTATATAAATCTTTGCCCTCTAATTTAGTGGATCATAAGTCCCCACACCTTAGGTGTGGGGTACACATGATACCTTCCTTCTGAAATGTGCAGGATGGAATCAAGGAGATGGGAAATGTACAGAGTGGTTTAATGCTAATCATTTTGATGTGCTAAAGTATGATTCCTCAGTGCAATATCTGCAAATAGCAAGGACAATCCACAGTGTTCCTCCCGAAAAGTTTGTTTATTAGTCCCATTTCTTTTTGATTCTGTGGTGCTGTAGCATTTACAGACCTGGCTGGCTCAGTGCTAATTTCTCGGGCTTACAATATTACACAAGCCTTGCTTACTTGAGTGTGGCATTACCTTTGGACAATCACAGAAAGTGCTACAGGTGTAAAAATCGAATCCAAATTACTCCAGTCATAGCAAATGTGTAACTACAAGTATAAACACAAGTGAAAGACTTGCTTTACTACCAAAGGCCGGGCTGCATTCATTTGGATGTAGCTCTACTGACAAGTCATCTTACGAGTACAAAGGCAAAATGTCACTTTGAACAGAAGGGAAATTGATCTGAGGTTTTGGAGACTTTGAGATGAGTTCTTCTTGGGATCTCGAATCTAGACATTATAAAACTTTCTCTAGTAAAGCTTTATATTTGTTAAAGTTATTGAAGCCCTCTTTTGGCCTACACCAATTGAAAATATGACCCTTGCAAACCCCCAATAATTAATCCTCATATAATGTAATTGATACAAAACTGTGAGTCCTCAGGCAAGTTCAGGTTTGCCAACAGTATTCCATTGGAAGACCCAGTAGGACATGTTATAGTAGGACAATCTGATTAGTCTCTAGCACTGGAATAGTGCCTGGAAAGATAGACCATGGGGCAAAGACCTGGGTCAGAAGATGGAACAAGTGATCCTCCCTCGTAGAGTTAGGGGAGGAATACATTTTCACAATTTAAAAGGTGGTGAAAAGGCCTCTTTCTAGTAGAATTTGAATCTGTAATGGAAAATTTTATGTAGCTGATGGCTGGAATACATGCCCTGGTAGTTCAGAAAATCATTATTCTATATCATCTGTTAAAGTAAATTTTTGGTCAAGATTAACATTTAACTTGGTTGTTTGAGATAGATTATTCCAAACAAGTAAAAAAAGCTTTACTTTCGCTAACTCTTTAATCTCTAGTTTTACTGTCTTTCTCCATATTTATATCAATATCTTTTTAATTAGGTTTTGTTGAAGAATAATTTTGGGTGAAGTTAGGACCATTGATGAGGTCAGCATTAGTGCTGATAGGAGTTCATGTCAATGTTACTGAGATTTTTATATAAGAGATGGGAATTATTATCAGCGAAATGTCAATAAATGAACTCAGTTACAATTTTTAACATCCCAATTTCTGGATCACTTCTTCTATGAGTGTGGATTTTATAGGTTGATATTTTGATTATGTGTAATTGTATATTTATTCTCTAATTAATCCTGGCTCTAACAGTGTTGATATCAGAGACTATCATGTAAAATCAAGCAAACCAGAGTTTATGAGGTAGTTAGTGTCTTGCTATAGTTTCCCTGGCTGGACACAAACTCCCAAGCATGAATGATCCTAGAGTTTAGGTATAGAAATAGTTAAAACTTTAGGCACAAAAAAACTATCCCTGTATTTTTTCAGTTTTAATTTTATTTTAAAGGAATATAGGATCAAATTCAGGCCCCTGCACATATTATGCAAGCAGTATAACACTGATACACTTTCCCAGCCAAATAGAAGTTAAACTTGCTTTGAAACAACATAACTAAAACTAATGAAAACAAAGTTGACTGTCTATTTCTGTTGCATAATAGACAAAACAAGTAATCAAAAAGTTTACCTATCTCCATTATTTTAATGAATCTTCTTTATTGCATCAAATTTTGTGGTCATTAGAAAATTTAAGACATTAAATACATACAATATAAACTAGTCAGTTTGTCTATAGTACTCAATATTTCAGAGACAAATTCCTAACTGTTCAGCTCTGTGATTCACCTCGACTTCTAGCATTTTAAATGCACATCAAGAGAAATAAAATAATTTTTAAAGTAAATCTTTGAGTAAAATCTTAAACATACAAACACTGAATAATGATAGCTTCTACCTTTTAGTTATTTGTCATAACTCCTATTCCTATTAACTGATATATTTTATTCATTCAAGTTTTACTTCGTTTGTGAAGTTATTGACATTTTATTTTATTGAAAAAAGGAGAAATTCTCATTTTGTCTGCTGTAATAAATCTCACTATTCTCATTTAAAATTCTTTGCTGTTGTTGCAGAAGCATTTGAACAATAAAGACAAATTCTCTGATTTGATTAGCAGACAGATCTAGGCCACCATTTGGAACAGGGTTATAGAGAAATGAGGTAACTTTTAAGAAAACGCCTACTTACTTACACATTCAAATTGAGGTTTTTATCTAAATGGTCACTTTGGGAAAGGTGGTTTACTAATTCAAATGATATTTTACAGTTTTTTTGTTTTGTTCTGTTTTCATTTAGACGAAGGACTCAATTGTGAGAGATCTAAACAATTGCCTTGGTGTGTTAAAAAACACACATGCTAAATGATATACAGGTATTATCCCGTGAGGGGTTTAACTATTATTTTTCATAACAAACTAAGGTAAATAATATGATTATCCTAATTTTGTTGACAAGAAATCAAAGGATTACTTGGTACTCTATAGCAAATATGTCAGGGTGATGGTCCAAGTTTGGGATGTTTGATGTTGTAGTACCCATTTAATTGTTGCATTAGTTTATCTCTTACATCTAGTTATTACTTTAAAACTATATGAAACTTGGTATCTTTTTTTGTTTGTAATATATAAAGTAGCTTCTTGAACCACTTCCAAGGAGAGACTAAAGAGCTTGAGGCAAACAGTGGCTGAATCATAGTTCATCCAAATCGCAAATATGAACTCACTACAGAAGAAGGTGGAAGGGCTCCAGCAAGGAAGAGCATTCCTAGTGCATCCTTCCCTCACTAGGCTCCTTCCTCTGCCCTGCCCTCTTTATCTCTCTGACGCCATAGCCATTTCCTGGTCCATTTTACTCTTTTCCCCTCTATCCACATTATCTCTATTCTGTTCTCCTTCTCTTGAAATATAAGACTCCTTACTATTTTCTGTGTATATTCCAGTTTAAAAATACATGTATAGAAATACAAAGCTAGACTCCATATAAGAGAAAGAACATGCAGCATTTGTCTTTCTGTGTCTGGGTTATTCATACAAAATGGTTGTTTCCAGCTCCATCCCATTACCTGAAGATACCATAATTCATTTTTTATAACTGAATGATATTTTACCATGTATGTATAGAACATTTTCATTATCCTCATCTCAGTCAACAGATACCTAAGCTATTTCTACTTCCTGGTATTCTGAATAAAGCATTTAAGACCATGATAAACAGGTATTCCTGTATTATATAAAGAAGTCTGTGTACGCGTACAAGAGTGGTATATGTAGATTATAACGTAGGTATCTATTTCTAGCTTCCTGAGGAAGCTCCACCTTGATGTACAGAGTGGGTGCAGGGTTCATACCCCATGAAACAGTGAGTAAATGGTCCATTTCCCCCACATCTGTGCCAACATTTGTCATCATTGGCTTCTGAGCTTTTTTCCACTTTGAGTAGAGTGGGATGAACTCTCAAAGTCCATTTAAAATGCATTTTACTAATGGTTAAAGATATTAAACAGTTTCAAACACGTTCCTCAGTCATTTGTATCATCTTGAGAATTCTCAATTGAGGCCCAGACCCAAATTTTTAATTGAGATGTTTGTTTTCATTCTGTTTCATCTTTTTTGATTTCTTCGTGATTTCTACCTGCGAATATTCTTTCAGATGTTCACTTAGTTGGTGAAGATTTTTACTCATTCTCTAGGTTAATCCTTTCCCTGAATGGATGGATAAATGGTGGTGTGCTTTGCTTTACAGAAACTTTGCAGTGCTGTAAACTTCCATTTTTCAACAAATGTCTTAATAACCTATTCTGACAGTGTTTTGAAAGGCGTCCCACTGGTTCCATGTTTTTTTGATTACTATAGCTTATAGTATACACTGAAATCAGAGATGGTAATACTTCTTGCGATATTTTTTATGTTTTAAAATTGCTTATCCTAACCTGGGTCTTTTGAAGTTTCATATTTTGAGGACTTTAAGATTACATTTTCAAGATTTGTGAAGAATTATGTTGAAATTTTGGTGGGGATTGCATTGAATCTGTAGACTAAAGACATTTGAAAACGCTATAGAGAAACACACTACAGTAGGAATGTCCTAAAACGTGTGCATGCACACAGACACACACATACACACACAAACACACACTCACACACACACACACACCACTCCCTCACACACATAGAAGAATATCAATGATGCTACCCTATAACAGGAGAACCAGAACTTCATAATGAGACTGTACTGCTGAACACACTATGTATTTGAGTCATAGGGTAATGGAGAAATCAAATTTATATCAACCTAGAAGTTTCATCCCTATGCTACCAGGAAAGAAAGTAATCAGTTTTACCTAGTTGTGAATGCTGAGATACAATAACAACTAGGCTTTCAACACAGGCTTCCTGGTACAATATTGGCATGAAGGTTTTGGCAGAAACTGATTATGTTTGGTAGATTTAAGGTCCATTCCTCAAGAGAAAACACATGCTTATTATTGTTGAGTGTTCAAAAAACTGTGGCTCCCTAAGGCATAGGGAATGACCTCATAGTTGTGTTTTGTTAAATGGAGTAATAAACTGTTCCTCAAATTATTTTTTTTAACCCAGAGAATAGTTCATCTTTGAACCGTCATCACAGAAGTTTCTTTTTTCAGTAAACGGCAATTAATAAAGGGACCCACAATTGGTCACTGTGTACAGAAAAAGATTGTGAGTTGCTCAGCTCTAAATGGAGCATCTGTATCATATGCCTCCCCCTAAGATTCAGGGATTATAATGAAGATATGTGAAGACTGTTATGAGTAGGTATAGAGGACATCCACAGTGAAATAATATTCGCCAGGCATGATAGGATCATCGCACACATAAACATACTTACAGCAACTGAAACCACATGTGTAAGACCTGCAAAATAATTGAGCCAGTCAAAGCCTGACATTGGTGGAGGAAGGACTTATGAAGTCTCACCCCCAGCTTTGGAGTCATTAGCAGTTGATGATTGCTGGCTTAGCAAGAATCAGTTTTCTTCATAGATGTGGTCTGGATGCCATAGTCTATATTTTAGGAGCTGATACTATACTCATTTTCATCCAGGCATCACTAAGTGGGCTCAGTGGGTTTAAAAACACAGCACGTGAAGTTGGCCAGGAAAACTGACGGGCGGATTAGAGGAATGATTGGAGAGAAAGGACTGAGTGATAAATTTAATAAAAAAAATCCATGCATATTTATAGAATTCTTGAATAGCATAAGTAATAATAAAGAAATATTTGATTAGCCTTTAATCAGAAGAGCTAGTGCAGAGAGCCCCCCACCCTCCTTTTTATCATTTGATGCACTTACGTTTTACTGAGGCTAATGTAGCATCATTGAGTTTCTTAGCTAGCAGCTCAAATCTGTAAAGATTAAATTGAAGACATGCTCTATCAGCACCTTGCTGTGTTTCAGTAAGTCCACAGGATCATTAGTCAGCCGATCTCTGAAGCTCTCTGAGTGGGTTGATTTTGATGAGCTGCATATCAGACTCGGTGACACATTCCCCTTCGAGGCTTACTTTTGTAAACTAGAGAAACAAGTTATCTGAAGAAGTTTGTTCAATTTTATCCACATTTAATGAATGCAGAGAAAAAGAGAAAGTTTTTGAAAACACACACACATACGGTCATACATACTCAAACGTACTTACGCACACATATTGATGTACTCACGCACATTCACGAACTCACACTCTCATAAATATACACACACTCATAGATACACTCATACACACATACTCATACACATGCACATATAATCACACATACACCCACTCACATATATATATACTCTCTCTCTCTCTCTCTCACACACACACACTCATATATATTCATATGCACACATTCACATGTACCAGAACTGTTTCTATACTACTATACACTAAGAATCAAAGATCTAAAAGAAAAAGAAAATTCATTGAATTCATTGACTCTGGGTCTCCTGTGGTTTTGTAAGTTGTTGAAAGGCCTAATGAAAATGTGGCCTCCTGTTCAGGAAAGCTTATTTCACATGATAAGGGAATACAATGTAAGTAAAATTTTTGTGAAATGACTGGGCAATATAGTGTTTTCTGATAACAGTTTGGCAATGCCGGCAGAGTTACTTGTACATTGGGTATATTTGTTGCCGCAGTGACTGTGACTGACACACCACCATACTCCCCCTGCCCTGCCCTGTTGTCTAGTGGCTGGGTGTTTGTAACTAGATGCTTTACAGACAGTTCTCAGTTTTGGATAATTCTCATTTACATCTGTTTCATGATGCAAAATCTTAGTTACTCTGATCTTGAGACTAACACCCAGCATGTAGAATCAGTTAAAAGAAGCCAAGATCAGTTTATCTTTTGGTATACAAATGAAAAAAAAAAACATTTTAATTGTCTGAGCATGCAGCTGTGTCTACCAAGGAAGACAAAGTGCTAAAAAATACAGAACTGTGGATGGTAATTAAACTATAAATCACGATTCCCCAAACCCCAAGGCAGCCAAGGGAGAATGAGACCTTAGCCTAACTCAGACTGCTCATTTATCAGAAAATTCAGATATTTTCTATGACTGCTTTACACTTTATGTTTACAACACAGAATTTCTCACTAAAAATGCTGCTGCCTTACTTACCTGGGCTGACTGGCCAATGGGCTCTAGGGAACTACGTATCTTCCTATCACTAGTACAGAGGGCATAGAAGGTGTTACCATGTCCCGACTTTTATAGATGCTGGCGATCTGAACTCGGGTCCTTTTGCTTTCACAGCAGGTACTTTACTGACAGTCATCTCTTCAGCCCTTCTCATCAGGGGATGAGATAATATCTTAGACTAGATTTAGACTTTCAAGTTGCAGAATAAGTAGTAATGCTATGGTTAATTGCAACACCTATCCATGTTACGAAATTTTAGCTGTCTTAGGCTACAACGCATACTCCCATTATTTGGGAAAGCCAAGGAGGAAGGTTTGGTTTGCTTTTGTTTTTACAGATCAGATGACGTAGGCTGAGGCAACTTAAAACACTTACTTAAGAGTCTTGACTGGAGTAAGAGACCTTGGCAAAGAATTGCACTCCTTTCCTCAGAGTTCAGAAGGGTGGGAGACTTTGCAAGCAGCATAAATTATTTAATGACCTAGATGCATCTTTTTGCATTCAGATGAAGTTGCCATTTTTGCTCTCTTGTAATTGCAAATGAGAGAAAAAAACAGACTCATGGCAGCTGGCAAAAAAAAAGTCATTTGGCTTATAAAGTGTATATAAAGTATTACAAAAATTTCAGGCATCCCCTGAGATTTTAGAGGTCCCTGGTGTTTTATTTTGCTTTGGTAATCCCATATACGATCTCCTCCAGAGTTTAAATTGAAAGGTTACTGTAGATTTGGGTTTATCCAGTTTGCTTATGCCCTTCAGATATGTTGAGTTGACAAGTACAATCAGTATCTGTTCACACACAGACACACACCCATGCAAGCACACACACACACACTCACACACACCTAGCTACCTAAATCAATAATATCTGTAAAGTACATTCTGGAACAAATAATTACATGTTATATCTTCTTATTCCTATTGTGCAGAAGGAAATGTGCCTTACTGAGCAAGCTCTGCTTTCATTGTCTCATTAACCTACTCATTAAGCCAGTCATCTTTCTCAGATCTTACTTCTAAATTATGTGTGCAACTCTTACACTGGTGGATTCACACATGGAGAGGAAGAAGTAATGCACTGTGTGGGTTAAAGTCTTCATTTTTAATAATTGCAAAGTATGGGAAAAAAAGAAGAAAAAGTGGTGATGACATCACCAAATTAATATTAATGTTATTTTCTAAAGTGCTTATCTCAGTTTCTCTTCCTTATTTTTTTCTTTCCTTCCAAACTGAAAGATACTTGAAAAAGAAAATTGCAAAGCATCCTAGATAGAGTTACTATTGCTGTGATGAAACACCATGACCAAAAGCAAGCTGGTGAAGAAAGGGTTTATTTGACTTACATTTCAGTGTCATGGCTCATCATTGAAATAGGACAGGACAGTAACTCAAACAAGGGAGGCTCCTGGAGGCAGGAGCAGCAGCAGAGGCAATAGAGGGTGCTATTGACTGGTTTGCTCACCATAGCTTGTTAAATATGCTTTCTTATAGAACTCAGAGCTCAGGAGGAATGTCATTACCCACACGGGCTAGACTCTCCCCCATCAGCCACTAAGAAAATCTCTAACAGTGCAGGCTTGATTAGAACCTAATCTTATGGAGGCATTTTCTCAACTGAGGTTTTCTCCTCTCAGATAACTTTATATTTTGTCATATTGACATAAAACTAGCCAGCACAAACAGTAAATGAAGAATGTGCAAAGATAAAGCAATGAAAAACAGGAAAACAGTGTTTCTCCCCCCACCTCCATTTATCCTTCTCTCCCTCCCTACCTTCTTCCTTCAAGAGACTAAGCTGGAGTCCTTGATGACTTAAACACAGAGAAAATGTCAGCTCTGTTATGATTCTCTCTAAAAATAAATCTTAACCTTTATTTAATTTTTTTTTATTTTTGAACATGATAGAACATTCACGATCCATTTGTATTTTTCCTAAAAATGCAAAATATCAGTAAGCTGAAAGCATTATGTTTTGAAATTTTTATGGATAGTTTTATGCATGAGTATTGCATTTATACTATCCAACTCCAACTCCTCCCACATGCTCACACTTCCTCTTAAATTAATGACCGCTTCTTCTTCAGCTATTTTTGTTTCCTATATCTATGTACATATGCATGTGAGTCCATTTAATGTCATTGATCACATATGCAGGGGCATTAATCTGACTACTCAGGGTTGGATAACCTATCAGGGGCTCATCCCTGGAGAAGATTGATTCTCCCTCTGTCAGCAGACATTGATTTCCTAGAACTCCACAACTGTTGGGTTTTGTGAAAATTTCCCCAAATTTGCATATCAGCTGATGTTATCATTATGCAGTTTTAGTTTAGGCAACTGTATTGTTGAGATTTCACGAGGGAAGTTTCCCTGTTGCATCTGCAGACATTATCTCATAGCTGGTGTCCTGGTTCTCTGCCTCTTACAGGCTTTCCATCCTCTTCTGTGGTTTTTCTGTGACCCTAAGAATAGCAGCTGCATCGATGATAGATAAATTGGGGTTAGATTCTCTACAGTTAACTGTTCTCTGCCCTTTCTTTGCTTGCAGATATCTATGCAAGTCTCCATGTGTTGCACAGAGAAACTTGTTTGATAAAAGGTAAGAGCTACACTTACCTGTGGGTACATGGATAGACATTTAGAATGCATCTAGAAATTATACAGTTTAGGGCAATGGGATTGGTAAATTCTCTATTTCAATGCAAATGCCAGCTATGATTAAAATTAAAACCCGTTTTAAAAAAACTCAATAAAAATCAATAAAAAAAGAGAGAAAAATAAAGAAAATCATAGTGTTGTAACAGGGAGCGGCAGGCTGCATCCCCGGCACCCGGCCGCCCGCACGGCTAGCTTTACGCGAAATAATTACACAAAAACTGTATTCTTTTTTTTTTTTTTTTTTTTTTGATTTTTCCAGACAGGGTTTCTCCGTAGCTTTTGGTTCCTGTCCTGGAACTAGCTCTTGTAGACCAGGCTGGCCTCGAACTCACAGAGATCCGCCTGCCTCTGCCTCCCGAGTGCTGGGATTAAAGGCGTGCGCCACCACCGCCTGGCTTGAAACTGTATTCTTTTAAACACTGCCTGGCCCATTAGTTTCAGGTTCTTATTGGCTAGCTCTTAAACATCGATCTAACCCATTTCTATTAATCTGTGTAGCCCACGAGCTGGCTTACCAGGAATGATCTTAACTTGCATCTGCCTGGAGTGGGAGAATCATGGCGACTCCTTGACTCAGCTTCTTTCTCCCAGCATTCTGTTCTGTTTACTTCGCCTACCTAAGGGTTGGCCTATCAAATGGGTCTAGGCAGTTTCTTTACTAATAAGAAATCACTCCCACATCATTTCCCCTTTTTCTGTTTAAATAAAAAAGAAAGGCTTTAACTTTAACATAGTAAAATTACATATAAGAAAACAGTTATCAAGTAAGAATTACAGTTACAATGTTTATATCTACTTTATCTTTTATCATAACAATGGAAGACTAAAACTATCTATCCATTCTTCAGTTCCATCAAAGAGTCCAGAAGGATATAATATTACCTAAGCAAACAAGAAACCAAAACTCTAGAAATGACAGAGACATCTCGCTGCCTGGACAGTCATCCAAAGTTTCTCTGTACCATTGGGGCATCTGTCTTCGGCCTACAGGCCCATAGTATCCAGAGACATTTCCATGAAGCAGGAAATTTCTCAGCTGCTTCAGCAGCCATAGTCGGACCAGAAAGGCGCAGTGCTGAAAGGGTCCAGTCTGCGCACCCAGGGAGATCACGGGGGGGGGGGGGGGAGGTGCAGCTGGGAGTGGTCACCCCCAGGAGCCTCCGATTTTACAGAGGTGCTTGTGCCACGGGCAGGGCTGGGCGCACAGACTTGGCCTATTCCAAACCGCCGGGGAGTGCTAATTCTCCCATCCCGTTTGACTTTCTAGCAAGCACCAGGAAAAATCCAGTCAGTCACTATATGCTGTGTCCTGTAGAAATGTCTTGCAGATTCTTTCATGAGTCAGGAACCATGAAAGATCGTCTCACCTTAAGGCAAGTTCAGCAGTCCTCTCTCTGCAGGTTCTCTGTGTCCATTTTATGCAACAGTCCAGGCAAGAGCAATTTCATGCCCAAATGGCTATCAAACTCCATAACAATCCTCATCGATGCCCATCTTCCTCTCGAAGTAGATTGGTGCCGCCAGGAGCAGACATGTCTCATTGTCATGAAAAGTCCTAAGTTATTAAAACATTTAAAATGCCATATTCTGCAGTCTTTGAAAGATATGAAGAATCTCTATCTAACTGAAATGTATCTCTATATATCTAGAAAATCTAACTAACATGACTACAAGCTTTACTATCATCGATGATTATCCATTAGCAACCTATATTTCCTAATTATACATTACATTTTAAATGAATTACACAATCACAATACCTTAATCAAGAGCAGAAATACATATACATATAGCAAAATTGACCTTAAAATCCATACCAATGCAAATTATTCATGCCTATATCATTTTCCCCTTTAAATGTTAAAGAAAATTTATAAACAATATTTTGGGAACATGGGTGCAGTTTTTTCTCTCCAAACTGCTTCCTGCTGAATGGGGGCGCTATTAATCAGATCATTTAGGGTGTAACCTGTGTGCCAGGTTTCATCTCAGTTGGCAGTTGAGCGAAGCAATTTTCTGAAGATGTTCACAGCAACCCTTCAGGAGGGCATGGTCCATCATACCAAATTGGGATAGAAGAAATCCACAGGGTCTGGACCTCTGTGAAAACAAAAGAAGACCCTCTCCAAAGCATCATATCCTTAGACCCAAATTTTGAAATCATAATACCATTATATCCATTCTGGTTTAGCTTGGCAGCCCATGTAATGAAATGTCTCTCTGTACTTAGCTCCTTCACAGTCAAAAATTTTAAAGAAAACACAGTGTACATAATCCAGACTCTCTGTGAATTTTTCATTTTTACGTGGCTTATTTTTACTTTATTTCTCTTAATCTATAACTTTCTGTACTCTGTCTCTTTAAAGACTTTACCTTTTTTTTTTAAACCATTAATTTTATTCTCTATATTCTTTATCTTCTCTCTCTCAAGCCTATATACATTCATCCAACAGTGTGGTCTTTTATGTTTGAATCTGTTTTATTGTGAATCTGTAACATTTTTTTCTTACTATCCAGGAGCATTTCTTAAACTGTTAAGCAGTTCTTAAAAACTTAAGTTGCACCATGTACAGGTAATAAGGTACCACCTGTGTCCTGCCCAGTTGAAACCTTAACTGCACTGTTTTTATGGTAATTATGGTAGTTCCTGCCTGAGGTCAGCAGAGTTCAACATGGAGCAGTTGCTCCTGCCTCAGATCCATTTGGTGCCCCTGAGCTGAGCACAGTTCTGGGCACACAGTTAAGTCCACATTGGAGCTGCACTCAGCAGTTTAATTCTGAGACTGAGCGTGCAGCACAGAAACTCTTTTTATCCAAGTTACAACCAAATCTGACACGCAGAGCACTGTGCAGTCTCAAAACACGTCTCTTCCGCCATGCTCTTCAGCCTGCCTAAGCCTGATTCTGCAGTCTGCCCAGGTGCAGGTGGGGAGCGCTGAGCCATCAGCAGGGTCTCAGAGCACTCTCCTTCCAATCCCAAGCAGGAACACAAACATCCAGTCCCATAAAATCCTTTGAAATGCTTTAAAGCCAGAGTTAAGGCTGGCAGCACAGCCCCAAAAGTTGCGCTTTAAAATGACACAGCGTTTTTTCTGCTGCTGTTGCCGAATCAGGAAATCTCTCTACAGCATGCCACCAACAAACAAAAAAAATAAGCTCTGTTAAACTCTCTTTTCCTTATTTTTAAGCCTTCTCAGGTTTTTTTTTTTTTGGGGGGGGGGGGTGGGGGGGATTTTCGAGACAGGGTTTCTCTGTGGTTTTGGAGCCTGTCCTGGAACTAGCTCTTGTAGACCAGGCTGGTCTCGAACTCACAGAGATCCGCCTGCCTCTGCCTCCCGAGTGCTGGGATTAAAGGCGTGTGCCACCACTGTCCGGCCTTTTCAGGTTTTTAAGTGGATTTAGTCCATCACTTTGGGCGCCACTCTGTTGTAATAGGGAGCGGCGGGCTGCATCCCCGGCACCCGGCCACCCGCACAGCTAGCTTTACCCGAAATAATTATACAGAAACTGTATTCTTTTAAACACTGCCTGGCCCATTAGTTTCAGTTTCTTATTGTCTAGCTCTTACATATCGATCTAACCCATTTCTATTAATCTGTGTAGCCCACGAGCTGGCTTACCAGGAATGATCTTAACCTGCGTCTGCCTGGAGTACGAGAATCATGGCGGCTCCTTGAATCAGCTTATTTCTCCCAGCATTCTGTTCTGTTTTCTCCGCCTACCTAAGGGTTGGCCTATCAAATGGGTCTAGGCAGTTTCTTTATTAATAAGAAATCACTCCCACATCATCATAGATTTAAAAATAAAGTCTAACATGGCATTACTTGCCTTTAATCCCAACACTTGGGATGCAGAAATGGGAAATCTCTGAGTTTGAGACCAGCTTGTTATACATAGTGAGGTATACACAGCTAGGGCTATCTAGAGAAAAATCTGTCTCAAGAAAACCAAACCAAAACAAACCAATCCAAAGCAACAACAACAAAATCAAAATAAAACTAACAGCAGCAACAACAAAATGCAAGTCACATTCGTTTCAATAAGTGTATCCTTTAGTGACACAAAAAACTCACATTCTTATTAAAATTAAAATTAAAAATATGATTATAAATATCTTATAGTTCAATCTCAATTCTGTTACTTAACTACAACAATGCCCTGGTTTAATAAATCATGAAGAAAATCAATGAATCTCACATTCAATGCTGGAAAGAAAGGTGCAATTATTCTTAAGAAGTAACTTTGGGTGATTCCAAGTTCTCTGAAGAGTTGCGATTAAAGAGAATCACAGATTCTTTGTCCAACTATTATTGCCATCCTACATACAAATGGAGACATTTAGAAAACATTTGCAATAAGTCCACCCATGCTTTGGAATATTTTCACAGTTCTACATTTAACTCTTGCCTCCAAAATTTATTGTCTGAAAGGAATAGCATTGCAATTTTATCAGGATGATAAATATTCTTTTGTAGTTGTCGATATGTTATTTAAATACTTCCACTTAAAAGGAAAAGACACAAAAAAGTGCAGTTATCATGGAGTATAATGCAGTACACATAGAAAATGACACCACCAGAAAACTGATTTAATACAGACTTGGGCTAACTGAAGATTCAGAAATATATTTTCTTGAAGATGAAGGAAAGAAATCGATTTAATTAGGCTTGTTTCTGATCCCTTTTAAATATACAGTAAGTATTAGGCTAGCTCAAATATGAAAATAGAAGTGTACCAAATAAGTTTCTATTCTGCTAGTTCTACCAATGTGGAGGGAAGCTTAGGTTACAGAGGGTGCGATTGTAAACAAAGTATTGACAGTATAGTCAACCAGCCCAGGCTTTTCAATATCAGCACATGCTCCCTGTCTGAGTTGCTAAACAAACTAGATTCTGCCAAATACAAATAAATGAATGTTCTTGAAGAGCTTGAAGGTTGTTTAAATAAAACCATACACTCTTGAGAGGTATGCTTCTTAAAATGGGTGAAAGTTACCAAACATTTTAAAGCAATATCTTAATCTAAGCACAGCCAGAATATACAGAAGTTCTTAATGAACTTGTTTACTGAATGAACTTATGATAATTGTCCATGAATATGAGGACTTACTATTCATATTGTATGGCCTCTGTTTGTAACCATTGAACATATGTAAATTAACGGCATGTATAGTGAATGAAGATGTTAGAAAAAGTTTGGGGTGGAAAGCTGTTAGGTAGACATGAAGGCCAGTGTGCTTGATGTAACTAACTTATGGTTAAATAAGCCAAAAACAATTTCAGGGATTGATATATTTACAAGGGGAAAATTTGATTTGCATTATACCACCGCTGTCAAATGAAGAGAATGATTTGAGAGAACATACATATCACAGTGCATGAGATTTTCTCTCCTCTAACTGCTCTTAGAAATAACATATTACAGTGTGTTTCAGTAGTGAGCATGCTCAGGCTTCTCTCACTGGAATAAGGGGCATCTGTATGTGCTCCCAATGGTGACTAGACTTCATTTACATAGGTCCCCAAATCATTTCATATTTTCTTCCTACATCTTAGAAAAGATACTGAAGGTGGAGAATTTTCTGAAGCCAGTTGGAATCTGGCATTGGGCTAGCCTGATTTGGGTGTTGCAGGAAAAAAAAATAAGATTTTCCTTTATGACTCAGAATCAAAATGAAGCAGATGGTAGGGTGAGGAATGCGGAGGTTGTCGATAGATTTCTTTCCAAAAAGATTTGGTGCTAACATAACATATCCAGTCGACTGGAGCATCTTTATGTGACCAAATATAGAAAGTAAAGATGCCACTGGTTGTCTTATATTTTTTTTGTGTGCTTTATGAAAAGAAACTGTGTTTCTTTGGGCTGGTTGGTATCTGCTTAGTATGGAGCAGATGCACACTTCAAATAATTATCTTCTGTGTTTATGAATATGATGATTTTCATTTATAACTAATATTTTCACCTATAATTAGATATATTTTTGTAGGTATTGATATATGTGAGTATATATACCAAACAATTTAATTGTTGTGCTATAAACTAGTGACTGATTTCCAGTGTAGAAACTTTCACAGTTGATGGGACAGGACAAAGGCGCAGTGCTTACACAATTATAACTATTCAGATTGTAACCAGTGCTGCCAGTTTTCAGAGTCAGAACAAATCTATGACAGTACTTTTCTTGTATATGGCTTTTGTTTCCATTATTACAGAGGATCAAATATTTATGTCTACATGCTTTTTTCAAGTTTTGTATATGAATGGTGTAAAGTAACCAGTTTTATTATGCATATTTTCTTTTATCTTTATCCCAATTTTGGAAGTGAACACAAACTATGTCCCATCTTTATCCTTAAATTCATCAGTCTTATGCCTTGACAGCCATTAATAAACACATATTGGTGGTCCACAGCTTATTTTCTGACTCTAAAGCATTTTGTAATAGGAATTGCTTTTATTACTATATTTTTATGGATAATTATGAAATGAGTGAAAAGCAGGTAGTTTTTTTTCTCATCTATATATGAACCAGGTGCTTGCAGAGCTAGAAATACAAGGAACAGAAGGGAGCAGAAAATCAAAATACCTTTTTCATATCTACTTTATACAGTGATAAGAAAAGCTGCCATAGTTGAATATGGACAAACCTCAGCATTTTGAAAAACAAACAAATAAGAGTCTAAGAGTAGTGCAGTCCTAGAATTTTAACTAACAGGTCTAAAATAAAATCCATATATTTTCTTCATTGCTTATGCTGTTATTGGAAAGGTACAGAAACTGTGAACCTTTTTGCTCCTTCCTTCAATGAGTATTCTGAAACCATTTGTTGAGCTTGTTGGAAAGCTGGGAATATTGTACACCTACATACAGTCAACCAGCAGGTGAGAAGCAATGGTCATGTGACAGGCAAAGACCACCCAGGGCTAGTTTTTCCACTTTATTAATTGTTATTTTATGCACTAAAGTAATAACAGCAGAAGTGACATCTGATTCTAATTTTTATGTTTTTCAAGTTTAAATGTTTTTGTGCCTCAAGTTTAGACTACTTCATTTGGTATCATAGAACATACCTCATGAAAATTGTTTCTGTACACCAGTGTCTACCCAAAGCTTTCTCTGTAACCATAAGGATATAACCTGAAGTTCATCCTTGCAGAGTTATCCATAGTATGCCAGCATCAGTAACATAAAATGCAACCCCCAAAATAATTTGTTTTCAGTTATAAGGAAAAATGTTGAAGAAAAGGCCAATTGTCCAAAGTGAGATATTTGAGTAAAAACCTGAGACCCAAACACCACACTTACTAATGATTTTCTTTATGTTACACTTTTTCTTTGAACAGTTTATTTCTGTAATATTTGACAGTATTTCTTATAAAATGTTCTAGATAACCAATTTTTTACTCCTTTCTGTATTTTTTAATAAACTCTTAGCAAATTTAAATGCATTTCCTTAAAATATTTTAAAGGAAAATTAAGCTCCATCAATATAAAACAACTCTATGCATGTTTTCTCTACATGAGACAGGAATTGTTTTAGCTTGAAAAGGATGTCTAGATAGGCTGTTGAGAACAAGTTCAATCTCAGGCTGTAGGCAAAACAGGAGAAGAAAATCCACTAACAAGAATTATGTATTGTGAGCTTGCAGTTAAAGACTTCAGGCTCATTTTTTTTATTCATAAAGTTGCATTGTACTTTCTAAGAGCAGCATGACTTAGTAACAACAGCAGCTTTCATAAATTTCTCTTAACTGTAAATGCTTTGGATTTTTCTTTCATCCATCTTTGAAATCATCTTTTGTTTTTAATAACTCAATTGAAAGGCTCACTAGTGATGTTTTTAGTAAGTGTAAAATCTTCATCGTAAGTATTTTTCACTTCTGTTAGCACAATCCCCCAAGTCTAGACCTGAGGATCATTTAGAGTTATCATTTCTATGTATTGATGTAGATATTTTAGTGATTGGGTATTTGATGCAATGCACAGTGCATCCTAAATGCACTTGGCAGTCTGTTGTGCTGATCCTCTCATCTCTTCAGAGTTAACATATACAGTATGTTTTCTTAGCATCAGTGAACATTCTTTACATCAAGGTATTCCTCATAGCATGGACTCTTAGGGGCTTTAAAATCCCATAAAATAGATGAAGTTTCATAATACTACTAAAAACACTCATTATACTTTGGCTTAAAGATTACTGTGGTTCTTAGTACTTCAAAGAAAGTCGATTCATGCATTACTAGAGATGAAAGAACACTCTATTTCCATAACCATGAAGGAATTGTTTTTCTATTAATCTAAATTCTCTGTAATTCTAGCTCTTAGCTTCTGCACTTGAAAATAGGACTATACACATGATGTTTTATTCCATTTCTATATAGCATTTTTTTGCAAATATAAAATAATAAATACCCTAGTCTAAATTTTTTACCTAAAAAGCACAGGCAGAATTAACTAGAATATTCTGCAAGCTGCAAGACCAGTGCAATGAATAAGAGAAGAAATCCCTCCCCGTTTCTTCTGTTGATCAGAGATGCATACCAGTACAGGGTGCTTTGTGTCCCACTTTGGACTCTACTGTTCAAAATGCTGTAGGTGAAACACCCTTGTTCTCTTTGAGTCATTTGCTGTCTTTCAGTGCTATGTTAAGCAAATTGACTTGTTTATGTAATAACATTCTTTCATATTTTTTTCCACATGGTACACACATGATAACTAAATACTGCAGAGTTTGAAATTGTGAACTGATGTGGGAGTCCCCTGTGTGTGCTGAGATTACCATTAGTGAATAAAGAAACTGCAGTGGCCTATTGATAGGGTAGAAATTAGGTTGTCAGGGAAAATTAACCAGAATGCTGGAAGGAAGAAGCAGAGTCAGGGAGATATCATGGATCCACTGCCAGAGATAAATGTGCTGAAATTTTGCTGGTAGGCCACAACCTCCTGGTGATATAAAGCTTAAAAGAGATGGGTTAAATTAAGATACAAGAGTTAGCCAATGAGAAGTTAGAGCTAATGGGCCAAGCAGTGATTTATTTAATACAGTTTCTGTGTGATTATTTTGGTTCTGGGATGAACAAGTGAATTCCATCCAACAGTAAACTCTCTCACATTGAAGCTCAGCTTCTTCCTTCTTAAACCGTTCTGTATTTGTCAGTGGCAGTATGAAAAACACTGCCTCATGATTGGTGTATTAAGGACATGTCTAACACCTGAGAAACAAGTCTGGCGTTCCATTGATCCCATTGCTTATCACCAATGACCTGGCCATAAAGAAAAGGTAATTTCTTTCAATAAACTCCTTTGCAGAGATAACCACTATTTCATTTGCTTTTCAAAATATTCCATCACAATTAGTCTCTACAGTTAGAGCTAAAGCTGACACAATCACCTAAAAGATAGTGTACTTCGTCAAAGCTTGCATGGAGATCAGTGTGCGGCAGATTCTGTTGCTCTTCTTTTCTTCCCCAGAGATCTCAGTGAGAGTAATATTTTGTTGTTGCTGTTGGTTGGTTGGTTTTCTGTGCCAAAGTGATTTATCTACAACTTCTTAAATATGTTGTCTAGTTATTTAACTGTTGGGGAGCTCAGCAAGCCCATGAGTGACCGAAGTTCTGAGTATATTGAATTTCTGTGTGTTTTGTTGACATGGGCACAGCCACATAAAGAATCCACAAAGTGGCAAACCTTCCCCAGGTGATGCTTCAAGAGAAGACAAAGCAGCCTTCGTTGGGGGTCTGAGTGCAAATGATAAAGTGGTGTGGATAGACACTATTAATTGCATCTTCCTCCTTCGCATGCCTGAGATTTTTTTACCCACAGAGGCCTCTCCCTCAGAGACTAGCCCCTCCCACTGTGATGCATAGATGCACTGAGATTCCAAGTTATTGAAGTAATCGGTGTGGCTCCTTCAGAGTGCATAAGTCCCACCTGAAACCAGCATTTTTTTCATCCTTGTATTTCTAGACTTCTTCCTTCCTTCCTTCCTTCCTTCCTTTCTCTCTCTTTCTTCCTCTCTCCTCTCCTCTCCTCTCCTCCCCTCCCCTCCCCTCCCCTCCCCTCCCCTCTCCTCTCCTCTCCTCCTCTCCTCTCCTTTTCTCTTCTCTTCTCTCCTCTCCTCTCTTTGTCTTTTGCTTTTCAAAATAGGGTTTCTTTCTGTGCAGCTCTGCCTGTCCTGAACCCAGCGCTGAGAATAAAGTCATGAGTTACCATCACTAGGCTTTAGATTTCTTTTTTAAATGTTCTGTCTTTATTCCCTGGGCACCTCTAATCAGAATTCTAGAACACAGCCCTATGGTACCTCATAGTCTATAATATTTTAAGAATTATAATAAAAACAGAATTAATGTTGTACTATATCAATTTCTCATTATGACGACATTTATTCATTTATAGATTTCTGTTGTTAACAATTGAAATAATATTTGGAACACTTTATTTATCACGCTATAGCACTGGGATGTCAAAAGCAGTTGTCAAAATGATTTGATAAGAAAACTGAATTCTTTCTGATTACTTAAGAATAATAAAATTAAATATCTTCTGTAATCAGTATATTATATCTGACAACAGGCTTGCTCTACTGATGTCCTCTCTGATGATGATTTGTTTGTTTTAATCAGTTTAAAGCAATTATTTTTAACCTTTATGATTCTGATTCCCTTTTTCCTCATCCATCTTTCCTTTCCACACTGCCTATGCAGTTCTTTTTTAAATATTTATCTTATTTTTTGAGAGTATAATATAATTACATTATTCCTCTTCTAATCCTCCCATAAATTTATGACCTCTGTACTCATTAACATATATATATGTTAATGAGTATATATATATATACACACACACACACACACACACACACACACATTTGTATAACCTGATCAATCTGTATAATGTTACTTGTACGTTTTCAGTGCTGAGGGTATTGGATAACCAATTGATGTGCTCTTCCCTAGGAAAGACTATTTTTCTTGATTTTAGTATCCCACAGTTGTATGCAATTCTTTGTGTGGAAGTGAGGCCCCCTGTGCTTTCCCTGTTTAAATTAACATGTCTATTGCTGCAGAAGACCAGGATGAGATCTAGTACTGCACAAAAAACCGAATCGTTCTGACAGTTCCTATCACTCTGGCAGCATTTACCATTACCTGACACAAATATGTCTTGCTATATAATCTGCCTAGAGTGTAAGTTTCTTTAGAAGAGATGATGATCGCTTAAATTTCCAGAATTCCTTCTACATTTATGTTGTCTAAGGAAACAGTGCAATTCACAGTCTTGTACAGTAGTCTTTTATTTCAATAGATTGCTTAGTTGTTATTTTTCCTGAGGAAGCTATAAAACTTTCCATGAACATGTTCAAAGTCTGAAAACTGAGTTAGGTCAATATGAACACATTTTCGCGATTCAAAGAAACTATTTTTTTCCATTTATTTTTGTCATGTCTTAGATATATTTATTTTTTAGAAATATCCCCCAAATCACACTGTTTCTTTCCTATTTTAGATACTGTAATAAGAACTTTCAGAGTGTGTGCCAAGCTCTCAGTGGGAGTCCTAGAAACTTACTGTTCAGGGTGTTTTCATTTTCTTGGACTTTGCTATTTGGAATTACTTTAGACACATAGATAGTGCAGGGATTTTGAAAGAGATTCAGAAGTACCACTTAATTCAACTTCTTTTCTGAACTGAAGTTTGCAAACTAAAAAGAAATTGTATATATTTCCTCAACAGAATAGTAGAACAGAGAAAGACTTCAGGCAAAGAGTGGGTTTTAAAATTACTCTGAATGTGTTGTATTTGAAAGACTCTTAGTCAGAAAGAATGAAAGAGAATACAGAGCAAGAAGGGGATGAAATGAATGAGGATACCTTGGGGGGATGACGGAAAAGCCCCCCCCCCATTTTAACGCAGGGCTAACTTTTAGTTCTTTCACCTGAAAGGCTGACCTTCCCTGGAGGTTTGTGAGATTTCCACATTTTACTTAAACCAGATTGAATAAGTTCTTGTTGCTTGTGCACCAAAGAACCTATACCTGCTGCGCTGAAGACAAAACAAGAAAGGAAAACACACCCTTCCAACTCAGAATAGGAAAAGTTCATAGGTTTATACTAATGCTGTGCCACTTGGATTGAAAAAAAAAACGCCCAGTTGGAATCACAGGATGAGGAGTTTTCTCTCCTTTTCGTTGTGAAGAAGCATGAAAACACAGAGACTGCTACAGAGACACAGTTCGGAGGAGAGTGAGGACTGCAGAGGTGCACAGGAGATAGTTAAGGTAGTTGTCACAGAGCTGATGGTAGTGTATAATTGGAGTTATAACAAGGTTTTGACTCTGAATTCTTTGTGACTTTCACCCCAGAGCCTGCAAATTACTATCAATTAATATAATGAACTGATATCTCTACTGAGGCAGAGTACCCACTAGGAGAATGTGGGATATTGAGCTCATCAAAGAGATAACTGACTGTGCCATACAGAGCATTTCTTTGGCCCCACCAAGAATTTTATAGCACTTAGTAAGACATAATTACCATTCAATTACAGCATAGGCTAGAAATTACATAGATTTTTTAAATGAATTTAACTGAAGTTAACTATATGATTACCATCTTGTATTAACAATATGGTTTCCCCATATGACTATTCAATGTTGATTATTTACATAGGAGCTTGTGACATTTTTAAATACACTAAATGCAAATGGAAACTATCCATGATTTCTTGAAATTAACAGGTAAATTGTTGCTTTACAGATGTCCAATTAGCCTAAAATTAGAAATGAACCCTCACAAAACTACTCTGCAAAAATGTCTGCACTGGCTTTTCTAGCATGGATAGTCTTGAAATCAATTGTTAAAGTGATCTCTCTGGACTACTAATGGTATGCTCTGTCCTCACGCTATTGTTTTTGCTGTTGTTGTTTTGTTTTGTTTTGTTTTACCAGGAAACATACATACTGGGAGACAAAGCAGCTAGTGTCCCTGCAGATGGCAGGATGCCTCTGAGTGATAAGAGTTGGTCTCTATGACTCAGTCACTCACATTCTGCAGCAGCAGTTGCTTCGTTTTACCTGCAAGTCCCTGTCACACTTGAGTCACCATAGCTGGGTTGTATTTGTTTGGAGTGTCAACAATCAAGACTATGATGCTCATAATTAAAGTCAGGTGTTGGACTCGTCTCTGTACACTGCAGCTAATTCATTAGTGTGCCTCACTCTGAAGTTAAGGGATTTCATTAAACCTACTGTTGACTTTACAACACAAAATATACCAATATATCATTTAGGTTGGTGGAAATCAGAGGAGTAAATATTATCTCTTTAAATTGATTTATTGAGCTATACATTTTTCTCTGCTCCCCTCCCTGCCTCTTCCATCCCCTTCAAACCTCATCCATGGTCCAAGCTAAGCAATGATATAACATATAAAATAATGAAGGAAAGTACACAGAGGAAACACAGTGGGTAGCCAGAAATTGAGTTGAAAATATGTAAAAAGAGGAAAAAATCAAGTTTGTACTATACATAGACTTACTATAGAACTTTTTTATAAATATAAATGAACCAAAAAAGTATCCATAATTTCACCCATGTTATACTTAGCATATATATATATATATATAATATTCTAGAACACACATACACAAACACAGACGATTAGCAAAATAATAGTTAAAAGAACAATGTTATCATAGCTAAAATGCTAAAACATATTTGTATTGGTTACTAAACAATTATTCAAATTCGATGGAACTAACAATGAAATATGAAACAACTACTAAAAAATATTTTCAAAATGTATTCCATATCATGAAAAGAAACAAACACATACATACACATAATACCAAACACAGTCAGTTTTATTTCATGGCAATATTTGTTTTATATTATCTATTGTTCTATTTCTATTTTTCATATTATGATTTTATTCATAAAATTAAATAATTTAAATAAATTAAAGTTAAATAAATTTAAATCATAAGGCTGAAAATAATCTTCAGGTTTTTGATCCTAAAGAGTCAAAACATTGGCTACTCGAACATCCACTAAAATTTACTGAAAATAGTAATGAATGAATAAAAGAGATGATTACCACCCTTAAGATTTATAGTTCAGGAAATAAAACAGACTTAGAAATATAAAGAGATAAACATTTTAAAATAGGAGGGGAAAACAGGCATAGGGTAGAGATATATGAATCGGTGCTTCCAGAAGAGAAAGGGTTGGAATGGAATAAAGACTAGGACAAACAGAATTTTTGGCATGAAGAGGGGGTGGCAGGGAAAAGTTAACTAAAGTAAAAGCTGTATGAAACAGAGGTTAACTAAAGGTTAACTAAAACTTGAACTATATGAAGAGCCTGTGTTGACTTGGGGTCCCCAGATCCCAACACCTGACTCAGATAACTGCCTACACAACTTTTTTTGATATATTGCACCCCAGACACTAAATTATTTTGTTTGTGTGTTTGCTTCTTTTTGTTTAGTGACTCATAACTTTTATGACTGACATTGTTTGGCATTTTGAGGTATTCACCCTTTAAACTTTCATCTTTGTTTTTATATTGATTGGCCAGACACTTATTTCTCAGTGATTTTTGCATACCACCTTCACTTTCATTAACCCTTCCCATGTTCATCTTCTTGCCTTCCCCCAGGCCCTGTCCCTGCTTGAACATTTCCACCCCCAATATTCCTATTTACCTCAAGGGAGGAGAGACAACACAAGTGTAAATTATAGATTTCAATATTTATGCTAATCAATTGTTTTTCATATGTATAATATATTGCAATAATAATGGAATATTTCACTATATAAGTGAAATATGTCTCTTTTCTGGAAATGAGAAGTAAAGTGTAGGATGAGTTTATTTCATCATACATAAGTACACTTATTTATACCTTTTAACACCTCTAAAACAAGTACACATACAATAATACATATTCTATTACAAACTGTTACAGATTGTCTTTTATTTTAGCAGCGTATAAATTTGTTGCTGGGACTAGAAAGATGCTTGCCAATTAAACATTGGTATTTCTCTGCAGGGGACTGGAGTTCACTTCTCAGCACTGCACTGCCGATTATTGCAGCTTTAGGGAATATAGTGGCCTCTTCTGGATTGGACTCACATGTGTGCGTTGCCATTTTAATATCGAATATCTATGTGTTCTTTAGATGTTCCTGCTACTATTTCAGAAAGACCCTTGACTTTAAAATATAAATTTAAAAACAAACTATGAAATTTCATCAAAAATACAGTTTCAGTGCTGAATAGATGTTGTAGTAGTATTTAAGAACATTTACTACTCTTTCATTTGACCAAGCACCCACATCAAAAGCTTACGACCATTGCTAACTCTTGTTTCAGGGGCTCAAATTCTTCTAGCACCCATGGGCACAAGACATTCCCATGGTACGCACTTTTATATGCAGGCAAAAAAGAATAGTCTTTATATCCCCATGTCATTTTGACCACAGTAAGTAAAAAAAATAGTTTTATATGCTGAGCATTGATAAATTTTTGCTTTCATATTTAAGCTCTATGATATGTGACAAACTCAACTGTTCAAAGTACTGTTACCTGCTTGGTATAAGAAACATAATAAATAATTGCAAAATTACAAGTTATTAATATCTGTTAGTCACAAATTTCACTGCATATTCATAGCTTATGAATTGATAATGAGTCATCAGCTTGCAAATGTCTCACTTTTCATGTAAAATCTATTTGTCAGAAGGGTTGAAAAAAAAGTAATGTGGGAGAATTATTTTGAATATTTCAACATAGTTAAAATAACCCAGATTATCCTTTATGTTTGCAGGCATGAAAATCATTTTTGTTTGAGGATTTTTATAACATTTTTACTCTATTGAAAAGAAATATTGGGTGACATACCAAGATATATATTTTATAAAATATCTGATTATTCTGTTTGATATTTAAAAGCTTTAAACTTGGCTTTTTATTTCCTCTAACATATATCTTTTAAAGAACATATGATCGTCTTGTCTCTGTGGAGAAAGAGTCAATGAAGTGCAAATTTGAACTTCTAAAAGGGTTTCTTTACCCTAGGTGCATAATCACATGTGACTCCCTCATAGGAGTTCATAAAAGCCGACATTAATCACTAAAGATACTGTAAGTTAGTAAAGGGTGGCTTGCTATCTGCGTATGTATGCATTACTTAAATGGTCTACATCAAAATAATCAGTAATGTTTCCTTTAGTAATAAATCAACTTTGAGACAGTAACCCTTCTTAGAGAAGACTGTGGCTTCAAGAAAAAGATAATTACAGACTTAACAGGCTTTTTATCAGGAGGTAGGGTTTTTGGTTTGATGATTACCAAGCTTTAACATGTATTGCAGTGGCCTGGGAGATTGATAACACATGAATTATTGTGGAGTATACTTGCTTTGATTTTTTTTTGTTGTTGTTTTCTTATTTGTCCTAGGGTAAAAACTAATACTTCTTTGTTTTTTGTTTTAACTGATTCTCAAATTTTGAAAGCAAGATGGTCCTGATGGTTTAGGAAACCCAATTTAATTTACTCTGGATCAATGCAGCAAAAATATTTCTTGGTGCCTTGTGGTAGACATGTACTATACACAATAGATGCAAGTTTACCAGCTATCTTGTATTCAATGATGTTTTGGCATGATACAATTGGCAAATGACCCTTCATATTGTTGATAAATGCATAATATGACCCTAATTGTTCAATTAAATTTCTTCTGATGCTTTCCATCTGAACGTGACACATAGAAATATTTCCTCTACGGAGAAAAGGGAAGTAAACCTAGTAGTATAACAAGTGAGCAGAGACAGGTTAGGATCTTGGATACTGATTGCACTGAGAGTTCTCAATATGGAAAAAACACCAAATCATTATATATTTTATATTCAGAATCCTATAGATTATTTCCTAAGTGTCTGTTAATAAGAATCTCTTTGCAGTCAAAATCATTCTAACATGATTGATGATTCATGTACCATAAGTTTAAATGTACTTCAACTCCTGATTAATAAGGAAAATAATAAAATAGAAAGATAATTATTAGATTAATAATTACTAGCTTAAAATAATAGTACATGCATTCAATGGGGAAGTAATTTCAATTAATCATTTAGAGATTGCAAATGGAGGGTGGGCTGCTGTAATTTCGTTGAATTTTCAGGAGCTCCTGGCAGTGTCTAACAGATGTCACCACTGTCTTTTTGACAGAAACCAGGTGGAGCTTATAAAATAGCTCTTAAATGTAAATTAATAATGTCACTCACAAAAAAAGATCTCTAGTGCTGATTATTTTTAGGTGAACAGAACTTAAAATATTGTTCTCTGAAAGTGAAACTTGATTTTTTAAAAAATTATTTAAGCAAAAAATTTCAATTTTCTCTTATTATTGGCTAGAGATTTTGTGGACATTACCGAGAGACTCTCTTGTACTACAAATCAGTCTCTTCCCCACTTGGCGCTTTTTCCATCACATGTGGCTTTGTATTTCTGGGCAAGAAGACAAGCGTTTTGCTTTGACCATGAAAAGTAATGTTCACAAGAATAACATGGCAGGAAGAGTGTAAATTTAAATCTCTCTCTGTGTATGCAGATTTGGTGGTAATGACACTAGAAAGTGAAGCATGGGAGTGGAAAATGACATCTTAAAGGTCCAGGGAGGGGAAATGAAGGCTGGAGATGACATGTGACATGAGAGGAGAATGGCAGTTACAGGGGTGGAAATGGCTGTATGCTGGGAGAAAGAGAATGGAGTCAGAGAGAAGCCATGGAGCCACTGGAGACAGATGCTAGGAGCTTTACTAGGTAAGTAACAGCCACATGACAATACACAGATTAACGGAAATGGGTTAAATTAAAATATAAGAGCTACCCAATAAATTAGAGCTAATAGGCCAAGCAGTGATTTAAATAGAACAGTTTCTTTATGGTAATTTAGTTCTGGGTGAACAGGACCAACAAGTGGCCTCCTTCCAACAATGACTGTCATTGATATAGCAGTGTCACTTGATTGAAGAAAACCATTTTTTTCCCTCTCTTAGCAAGTAACCAATTGCAAATAGATTCTTGACTGGGGTGGGACTTTATAACT
Source organism: Microtus oregoni (assembly GCF_018167655.1). NCBI lineage: Eukaryota > Metazoa > Chordata > Mammalia > Rodentia > Cricetidae > Microtus > Microtus oregoni. The sequence continues at coordinate 3,536,903 of NW_024543084.1, forward strand.
ACTTCCCGTCCTCTGTCCTGGGATTTAACATGACTGGAGCTTGTGTAGATCTTGGGTATGCTGCCGCAGTCTCTGTTCATTTTTATGTGCATCTCATCTGCCCTGTTGGGTGTGGAAAATGCTATTTCTTTGAAGTTACCCACCACTTCTGGCATAGATCTAGAATGCTTGAGGGGGTGGGTATGATACAGGCAACCTGATTAAAATTGAGCACTCCCAAGTCTTGACTTGTTGTCTGGTTGTGAATTATGGATCTCTGTTAATTACCATCTAGTTCAAGAAGAAAAATTATATATATATATATATATATATATACATAATTATATATAATTTCTTTTACTATATTATTTATTACTGTTACCTATTACATAAACCACACACACACACATATATATTTCTTTGAAATTTTCTTATATTGTAGTTTGGCCATATAAATCTCTTATCAGATCTATCCCTCATTGCACACGTAACCAAGTTTATGTTATCATTTAAAAAAAAATCATCCAGCCACATTAGTGCTGTCTATATGATCAAATAAGTGCATTAGAACTACAAGGGCCCAATACTTGAAGGGTGCTAAGTCTTCTAGCAGCCATCACCTACTAACAGTTCTTCATCTTTGTGCCCACCTCCCCTTTCCACATTATGGATTTGTGTAGTTTGAGCTCATGCAAATCTTATGCTTCCTGATATGTGTGTCACTTCCCTGCTCTATTTGTAAAAGAGTGAGAGAATCATCCAGTTCCCCTGGTTCTTAACACTTTTTCTACTCCCTCTTTCGCAATGTCCCATGAGCCCTGGGAGGAGAGGAGTGTGATACAGGTGTACAGGTGCCCCATTTAGGGTTGAACAATACTTAGGCACTGATTTTCTGTACTTTGGCCAATTGACTGTTGTGTGTCTTTCTGATGATTTTACAAATACTTCAAGAAGATTGCGGTATAAGACAAATACTTAGAATGTAGGTTATCCCAACTCAGTAAAGTAGTGGTTGTAGGTAGTCCTTACCCCTTATCAAGGAAACTTCTCTCTCTAATGGATGGGGAAAATACAGAAAACCACAATGAATCAAAATACAGAGTTGTGAGTCCCAGTATGAATGCACACATCTAGAAAATAGCAACAGCACCTACAGCTCAGGGATCATTACAAAAGAAGAGGCAGAGAGGTGGACAATGAAGGCTGATGAGAAGTCAAGCACAATGGCACTAGGTTTCGATCCTACTGCATGAACAGGCTTTGTGGGAGCCTAGCCTGTTTGGATGCTCACCTTCCTAGACCAAGATGGAGGGGAGAGGACCTTGGACTTCCCATAGGGTAGGGAATCCTGTCTGTTCTTCAGACTCGAGGGGGAGGGAGAATGGAGTGGGGGGAAGTGGGGGAGGAGTGAGGATAGGGGGAGAGAAGTGGGGGGAGGGTGAGAGAAGTGGGAGGAGAGGGAGGAAAATTGGAGGCGGGGAGGAGGCAGAAATTTTTTTCAACAAAAGATAAATAAATAAATAAATAAATAAATAAATAAATAAAATCTTTAAAAGAAAATCAAAAGAAGAGACAGAAAAGTTGTAAGAACCAGATGATCAGGGAGTTTTCTGTTCTCTTAGTAATGTCAGAAGCTACATTAATAATGTGTACATGAATGTGACTGTGTAAAGATATGAGTTCAACAAAGAAAATACAAGAGTGTATTAGTCAGTGTCCTCTAAAGTAACTGAATTTGCAAAATGAATCTTTTCTCTCTCTCTCTCTCTCTCTCTCTCTCTCTCTCTCTCTCTCTCTGCACTCACCCCCCACACACGATTTATTATAATGGCTTACAGGATAAGAACCCAGTAGTTAGTTGCTCAGTCTCGAGGCTGAATCTCTCAATTGTTCTTCAGCATATACAAGAATCTCGAAGAAGTAGGCGCTAATGTCAGTGAAGAAAGGAACTTAATACCAAGGTGAGAGCAAATAATCAATGAGTAAAAGCTTCCTTCTTCCATGTCCTTACATAGGTTTCCTGCAGAAGATGTGGTCCAGATTACATGTGGGTTTTCACAGCTCAAATAATTGGGATTAAAGGTGTGTCTTTCCCATTTCAGATCTAGATTAGATTCTATTTCAAATTAAGAAAAAAACAACTCACACACATGCTCTCCATTTTGGGGTTTTAATTATATAGTCAAGATGACAACCAAGAATAGCCATCACAAATAGACAACAAAATAGGTAGGGGAAAGATCACAAGGTCTCAACCTTACACAGACAACTACAGGCAACTGAGATATGGTGAGGATGAGAGTCGTATTCTTCCTGAGAGACAGGCACACAAACTGGCTACCTAAAACTAAATGACAAACCCTGAAATCATACATACAAGTAACATTATAAATTTGAAGCAAGTTATATTTAATATGTATGTAAAATATATATATATATATATATACACACACATATGCATTCAATAACAATGAAAAAAGGAGAAATTTAAAAGAGAAAAGTCAAGGAAAGGAAGGATACATGGTAGGATTTTGAGGAGAAAAGAAATGATGTAATTGTATTATTATATCAAAACTAAAAGAAATAATAAAATGAAGCTTCTCTGATTGAGGCTGGGGGATTCATTAATCTATGCATATATCCAAAAGTTTTTAGGAGTCAGTTATTACTATGTCCCTATAGCATAATATTAGTAGTGGGTTTGTGTGTGTGTGTGTGTGTGTGTGTGTGTGTATACACACATACAGAAGCTGCCGCTGCAGTAGAATTTTATCCAGTTTTTCAAAAGGGCTTTAGTGTCATTTATGCCTCCTTTCCACTGCCTTTCCAATCTTCACCTCATTTAACCTCTTATTGTTCCATTAGTTCAGGTGAAGAAAGACACACATCACATTTTCTCTCATGTATGGATTTTAGCTTTCAAACATAAGATATGTGCTTCTTATTTGGAATAATCTCATAGGTCAGGCGGCACCGCAAACAAGAAGGCTTCAAGGGAGAAAAAATAGAATGCAGTTATATAAATGGAGACAAAGGCTTAATTTAATGATTGTTTAAGCACTAGCTATAACCTGTGAATATTATGATATGATTTATTCTTAATAGCCGAAAACTATCCCATGGTGTAATTATACCACATTTTTACTATCCACTCATCTGTTAATAGACATCCTAGCTAGTTCCTTTTCCTGCCCATTGTGAATACAGTAGCAATGAACATGGGTGTGCAAATATATTTGTTGGTTCTTTACCAGGTTTGTTTTACCATTTATCAGCACAAATAAAGTAGATAATGAGGCTATGTCACCTCCTTTTATTGTGATCCCAAATACAATTCATATGTATTTACAAAACCTTTTCAAATACCATTCTCAATAAGCTATTTTGAATTCTAATAAGTTTTCCCAAATAACTGAAGATGGTTTATTGTTTTAATTATGTTTTAAACCTAGGGGTAATTACAATATAAAGGTGGTGGGTTCTCCTCTGCCTGTGTGCAGAGGCCAAAGGGGACTGTTGGGTGGGTGGCCTGCTATATCACCTCTATTATTCCTGAGACAGGATGTCTCACTGAACTTGGAGCTATGCTGGAGATGATCAAGCCTCCATTTTCCTACTGTATTTTTCCCACAGCACTGGGATTTCAGGCCCACATGTGGCCAAGCTTAACTTTTTAGCCCTTTATATGGCTACTAGACATTTACACCTCAAGATACTCATGTTTGTGTAGAAAGCATTCTGTGGACATATCTCCTCATTCCATATGGTAATAATTTAATTAAGACATTTATTTTACAATTTAGGAAAATAAAAATGACAAATTTTGAGTTACTTATTTTTTTTTGTAGTAATGATATAAGAGGAAAGAGTAACGAAATCCAAGGCAACAAATAAATTGTACCAGAAAAACTTAAGTTTACAAAGTAGGATAGAAAATTGATTTCAAAGAAATAAATAATTACACATATTTTTCACCAATAAAATTGCTCTTGCCTAAACAGTAATAGTGCATAGAGCATCTCTTTCATGTGCAAGGATACTTCATCAGGAATAGGAAGTAGAGTAAATTAAAATTGAGATAAATAAAGTTAGGCCCCAAACTGACCTCTAAAAAGTAAAAGCTAATTGAAATGAAGAAAATTTTATAACTCAAAGAAAATACAATGTAGGTGACATCTTTGGGTGTTACTGACATCGGAAGGCATGTATGAACTTTCAAATCCCATCCTTTCTGAGTTTTCAAATTTTTTCTTCAAGTTATTTACTAATTTCACTTGTGACTTAAATTGATTTTGTGAACATTATCCTTGCGTGTACCATCCTCTTCCTATCTATCTATATTCTTGGTTAATTGATCCTGCTTGCAGCTATTTGGGAACCAAAACATAGTCATAAGTTAAAATCATGTTACACTTTTATCAGATAGAGTACTATCTTTAAGTACATAGAACCAGCTGAAGGCACTTACTGCTCCAATAAATGTATTTCCTTGAATTTATTGTATACCCTTCAGTTGAAGCCACTTACTCCCACTCTGAGCATCTGTCATCATTACTAGGTAGCCAAGGATGTCCCTGCAGTGACCCTTTGGATGTGACTGCTTGGGGAACACACTATTACACTGGAACAGCATCTTTGAATACTAGCCCTTAAAAGTCAATACAGTCCTTCCTGTGACCTACTTTCCAGTCAGCAATGCCACACATGGGAAATATACATTGATAAATGAGGATCCTCGTGGAACAGTAGAACAAAACAACTAAACAGAGTCTCCAGATATTAATTATTCTCTGAGAAGCAGTCCTTCGGAGTGATCTTCAAGTTGGGAGATAATTTTACACTTTCACATGGTTGAGCCAATGAACATTTCCGCACAGGAGTGAAGCAAGTAATATCAGCAGTGGGTTAGGAAGAAAAGAACAGCAGCAAAATCCTTTATACACATTTATAAATTAAATTGAGAATGGTAATATGCCTACCCTTAAGACATGCTTGCTATCAAGCTATCTAGTTCAATCTCTTAAAACAGCAATGCTGTATCTTCTTAGGCTAAGTCTATTAACACCCTTGGGGTAGTTTGCTTTGCAAAACAGGTCAGTAGTAACTTTTAAAAACTGCTGTAGCTTGATCAAATGATTTGGATTAATGCTCACTGTAGGTAAAATAACAATCAAGTGCAACGCTGTCTTTGTGTTTTCGTTAGCTCATTTTAATCTTCTGTGTAAAGAGTATGTTTATATTCAATTTATCTTGCTAAACTGGCGCTTTTTATGTTGATTGTTGTGGATTCAGGGAAAAATTGCATTAAATAACACACATAAAGTGGTCTTTCAGAAATGTAAAGCATTGTACAAATGAAGCTGATTATGATCATAGTCATTTAAATAGTTTGAATAACTGCTGTGAATATCTTAAAATTTGTTTCCAACTAAGATAATCAGTCAGTCTGTCAATCAATTGTACTGAATTTATGAACACATATGTAAAATTTCCTCATGCCATTTGTCAGTGAGATGGAAAGGGAACAAAATATATAAGCTGCACATTTTGGAAGTCTTCACAACTTAGCAGGAGCACATGGTAGTATTTAATGAATGTCTAGATTATGACTCTATGTGTGTGTTACATATCAAACAACACAATAAATACAAAAGATTAAGTCAAATGATTGTCTATGAGTACCAATAGAAAAGGCAAGTACAGTTAAATAATTGTAATGAAACGGACTAAGGGGGAATATGACATATATACACAAACGATATATAATGCATAAATTGGACAACATGCATAATGGACACAGACAAATAATTTCAGACCAATTAGAAAACTGTACTTTATGTGTTCAAAACAATTTCTTCCTTCCTTCCTTCCTTCCTTCCTTTTTTCCTTTCTTTCTTCTTTCCTTCCTTACTTTGTTCTCTTTAAAAAATATTTTTCTTTATGTTTTCCAGTTGGTCTTCATTTTGAGATTTAAGCAAAAGTTTTTATGAAATATTTTGGTATCTCATCTTTATTTGACACTAGAAATTCAATAGAAAAGCTTCACCTGTATTTAGAAAGTTAAATATATTCATTTGATATCTGAAGATGGAAAAAAATTAAAGTATCTTATATGTATAAAAATATACAGGTGAAACAAAAAGTTTGTAGAATATAGTTATTTTCATTTGATTATATTGGGAATGGCATAAAATGAAGTTAGATTATGTCTAAATATTGGGAGGTTTATATTCCCTTGAGGAGACCTAGCAGTTTCCCAGGTGATATTTCAAGGCACACAGCTGCCCAGCATCAGATTCAGTACTTGTGGTGTTGGATTTCTGGTTTGGAGAGGGTTGGGGGGGCTTCTATGTCCTCACAGGACTGGGGTGTTCCCCATCCTCAGAGGATTGGGCTGCTTCTGTATCCTCAGAATGCTGAGCTGCTTCTGTGTCCTCAGAATGCTGAGATGTGTCTGTATCCTCACAAGGTCAGGGTGCTTCTGTGTTCTCACAGGGCCGGGGTGTTTGCATATTCTTACATGGCTGGGGTATTTCTAGATCTTCATAGGGCACGGGTGCATTTTTATCCTCAAAGATCTGGGTCTTATATACACACAGTGTTGGGCGTTTATTTATCCTGGAAAGGCAGGGTATATCTGTACCCTCACAGGGCTGGGGTGCTTCCTTATCCTCACATTGCTTATTTCTGGTGAATGGGAGAAAATGAATGCTCCTCCTATAAAAGTCACCAGTCCTACAAGATTAAGCCAGTATCCTTAAGAACTCATTTGACCTAATCCCTACTGAAGTCCATATGCCCAAATAGAATCACATTGGGTTGAGCTTTAATTTCTGATTTTTAGTACACCGAATCTAGTCTATATCATGGAGACTATTTTGGATTATTGATATATAATTCTAAAATGTTCTTTTTATAAGGCATTTGGCTTAAAGCCAGGAGAACCTAATGTAAAGACAGAAACTCAGTATGGAGTGATGAGCTTAGAAAATAGACAAAGGGGCCATGGGCCAAGGAATTCAGGTGGCCTCCAGAAATTGAAAACGGTTAAGAACTGTTCTGGTATAAAGCCTCTAGAGGAATATAGCCCTGTCAACATAAAACATATCAGGAATGGAATATTGAAAATGTACTTACTAGGTAATAGAAGCTGATGGTCTAAATTTAAGTGAATGTGTTCAGACTCTGACATCTTTTGATAGAAGGAATATACTTTGCTCTTAGGAAAGTCAGTCAAGTTATCTCATCTGAAATTTGCTACAAAACAATGATGTCATGGAAAACTAAGAATAGCTAAGAAAAATGCAGAAGTATAGGAGGTGTTACTACAGTTAGTTTATTAAAACTCTTTCTATAATTAGTCTAAAAAATTTCCTGGGGGAAAAATCACAACATATAATGTAACCAACACAAAAATACATAAGGCTACAGGGAGGATAGAAAAAACTCCCTGCCTGAATACCGTACTGAAACACAGAAGACTTAAATGAAAATGGAGACGTAATTACTCTTAGAGAAATTATCTATTCATTCAGTAACAATAGCAAGAAAAATGTTACCAACTGCAATAAATAGCAAGACACATTGAAATAACAACTTCATATTACGAAAAAAAAATACGACAACTATCCTAACTTTAAAACCTGAGCTGCCCCTAAAATGTATGAGAAAATGTAGCTATTCTAACACAGAATAAAAGAAGTGAGTCTTCTCAAGTCAAATGTAAGAAAATTAGTTAATACTGTGTAGTACTATTTCTGTGAAAATATGAACAAGTGTCTGCTCACCGAGAAGAGAGTGAACTGATGATAAACCAAAGTAAGTTTTAGTTGGATTAGTTTCAGCTGTATGGGGGAAGGGTTAGCTACAGGAACAGAAGTGACTTAGATTGAGGAAACACAAAAAGCCTACCCTAGCACGGTGATAGTTGGAAACCTGGATCTCACTGACCATCCTGCTGGACAGTGTCCTATCTGTTAGTTAAGCTTCTTCCACACAGTTCAGCTGGTCTCTATTTCTTCCAGGTGGCTTGGCTAGTCTGATTCTTTTCTAGATAGATTGTTGTGTCTGGGAGTATTTCTCTACAGTTCGCCAATGTATATTAGTATGGGAAAGCAGAGGGCCTAGTACAATTTGGTCAGTTTCAGGGACTTCCTGACGTGATTGAGTTATTTACTCCCGAGTTTGCGGCAAATGGAATGCTTCACTTCTCCATAGAACAGCCTGTTCTTCTCCCTTCTAATATCCTGTGTCTTAATAAGTTTCCATCCATGATGCATCATGTGATCTGGTAAGGAATTACAATAAACACTGAAGTGTAGTCTGTATTAAAGGAAATGATCCCAGAGAAGACAATAATATTCAAGAAGTGAATTGATAGAAAAAGAAAAACTAAACAATGATCAAATTAGTATAATCTTTAAAATGATAAACAATAAAAATTGACTTTCAAATATAAAATGTAACTGATAGTCAATCAGGAATATCATGAATGGTGGGCAGTAGATCAAGTGGTCTATTTTTTTTCTTTTTTTGGTTTTTCGAGATAGGGTTTCTCTGTAGCTTTGGTGCCTGTCCTGGAACTAGCTCTTGTAGACCAGGCTGGCCTTGAACTCCCAGAGATCCGCCTGCCTCTGCCTCCCGAGTGTTGGGATTAAAGGTGTGCGCCACCACAGCCCGGCAGGTCTAATATTTTTAAAAATGAGATTTGTCTGTCTAAAAGTCAGTGTGAGAAAGACTATGAAAACTGACAATAAACCTAGCACTTGATCTTGGTCGTGTACACAAGACTGAATATCACACCGCAGAGGTACTTGTTCTCCAAGTATCCAAAAAATGGAAAAGACCTAGATAGCAACCCATCAATGAATAGATAGTAAAATATAGTTTACGTTCTATAAACAGATGGAACAGGAAACTCTCATTCTAAGTAAGTCAGGTAACCAAGACCTGGAAAGACAAACACCTTAGGTTCACTCTCATCTGTGGATGCTAACTTTGAGACTTTACATATATATGTTTAATTTGGATTACCCCAAAAGGCTAGTAAATTGCTAACTGGCCATGTGAAGGATCTCTCAAGACTTGTGCAATACTAAACCTTACCAAATCCTTGCATGGAGAAGGGAGTAGATATGAATTTTCATGCCTTACCAAGGAACTATTGGCAATTCTTAGCTGCTGGAAAAAAAATGGCCAATTTTCTAGAGAAATGTAGCTCCTCATAATTCTACTATGCTCCACGAGAAGACAACACATTCAATAATATTTGGACAGCATGTATTTGCCTTGATGAACAAAAGTAAAATTTTAAGTGAGAGGAAAAGGAAGGTGTGGATCTGGGTGGAGATAAGGGAAGGAGAGAAATATAATCAAAACACCTTGTACAAAATCCTAGAAGAACTAAAAGAATAAATATAAAATGCTTTCCAATAACTATATGACTATTACTAAGTATAAGCTCATAAGGTTTTAAATATACAACACATGTGCATTATTGACATTTTGACATAGAACCCTGTTAATATAAGAACTGTTATTACAAACAATGCTGCTATGAACATAGTTGAGCATATACTTTTGTTGTATGATAGGGCCTCTCTTGGGTATATTCCCAAGAGTGGTATTGCTCGGTCCAGGGGTAAGTCGATCCCGAATTTCCTGAGAAACCGCCACACTGCTTTCCAGAGTGGTTGCTCAAGTTTGCATTCCCACCAGCAATGGATGAGGGTACCCCTTTCTCCACAACCTCTCCAGCAAAGGCTATAATTGGTGTTTTTGATTTTAGCCATTCTGACAGGTGTAAGATGGTATCTTAAAGTTGTCTTGATTTGCATTTCCCTGATCGCTAAGGAAGTTGGACTGAAATCTCAAGGTCCAAATCAGGAGCAGAAGGAGAGAGAGCACGAGCAAGGAACTCAGGACCGCAAGGGGTGCACCCACACACTGAGACAATGGGGATGTTCTATCGGGAACCCACTAAGGCCAGCTAGCCTGGGTCTGAAAAAGCATGGGATAAAACCGGACTTGCTGAACATAGCGTTCAATGAGGACTACTGAGAACTCAAGAACAATGGCAAAGGGTTTTTGATCCTACTGCACGTACTGGCTTTGGGGGAGCCTAGGCAGTTTGGATGCTCACCTTACTAGACCTGGATGGAGGTGGGTGGTCCTTGGACTTCCCACAGGTCAGGGAACCCTGATTGCTCTTCGAGCTGATGAGGAAGCAGGAATTGATCGGGGGAGGGTGCGGGAAATGGAAGGCGGTGGTGGGGAGGAGGCAGAAATCTTTAATAAATAAATAAATAAATTTAAAAATAAGAAAAAAGAAAAAATATAAGAACTGTTAAATACAGTTTTCATTGGCTGTATTGGACACTGAAATCTTGAAATATGACTAGCGAAATTGAGATATGATATATATATATATATATATATATATATATATATATATATATATATTTGGAATTTCGAGACAGTGCTTCTCTGTAGTTTTTGGTTCCTGTCTTGGAACTAGCTCTTGTAGACCAGGCTGGCCTCGAACTCACAGAGATCTGCCTACCTCTGCCTCCCAAGTGCTGGGATTAAAGGCGTGCGCCACCACCGCCCGGCCATGTATATATATCTTACATTTAAAAATACAATGAAAAATATAGATAAGATATGATAGAATGTATCATCAATGTTTCATGTTGTTTAAGTATTAAATAATAACAGAATAAATTTTATCATTTCTTCTTTTAAATTTTGTTTCAAATTTATTCCTAACATTGAATTTCGTTCTGTTCCTTGGGGAGATAATTATCTATGACTACGATGCAAAAGTAACACCCTGTACTTGGTTTTTATTTTGCTGGGTAATCTATTTCAATAGTATATTCATCTTCATGCAACATTCAATTAACTCTGAATTAAATATTGTTGTCTGTACATACATAGCAGATGAATATGAAATATGTCACTGATGATTTAGAGAAGCTACAACAAATTCCAATAATCTGGCCTTTATAAAGCCTGTAATTTTTATTTTGAGCTCTCCAAACGTTTTTATTATTTTCCTTTGTCTGCCCATATTAACAATTTTCATCTGAGTTCTAAACAAGAGATTTGTACATTAAAATTGTAGTTATGAATGCTAAATTATAACCTCATTGCTGGCAATGCCTCATTTATAGAAGAAGGAAAAGCATGATAAACAATACAGGTTTTTAGAAAGATTCCATGATAATGCATGTGGACCAAGGCTCTGGCTGGATGTAGGGCTCCTTACACTGAGACACCACCTCCAAAGCATTTAGCTGAAAGTGTCAAGGTGAATTTCTGTTGCTGGCTAGAGCAAACTGTTCCTGGCCAAAACACAATTATTTCCTCTATTTTTACTTCAAATTAATTCACTTTATCTCTGTACAAACACGAAAACACAAGAGAAGATATAATCTGAAATTTGTACTATATAATAAGCAAGCTTGGCAAAGAGAAAATCTGGAAGTATTCTTAGCAACAAATTATTTTCTTGAACCCAGTAACTGTCCTTTTTATAACTTTGCAGATTTCAGAAGATTGGGCCTACTCTTCTGCCATCTTTAGCCCTAGAGGTCTATAGTTACACCATTTCTCATTTTGAAAAAAAGACAGTCATTATAACTGTAACAAATCATCCCCTTTACAGCCAAGAGGGAGAATGTCTCACTGACTGCTACTCTCTCGAAATTAAACACAAGCTGGTAGGAACTCTGCAGTAAACTGAGTCCAAGTTTTGTGAGTGAAATGCATTGGGATGGCGTTATAATGCTTAAAAGCAAAACGAACAGATTTTCTGCTGATGGTTCTGGAATGCTGCAGGGATGAGAAGTTCCAAAATGTTTTGAATATCTGTTTTATTTCTAGAATTAGCATAAGATTTACCAAAACAGCTACTTTGAAAAAGATTCAGTATTTTTATATGAAGATTGAATTATTTTGTTTTCAGAAAAGAAAGTCATACTTTCCGCAGTTACAATGATTGTTGACTTACGTTGAAGGCACATTCCAAAAAGACCTTTCTGAAGGAAAATACTGTGATGCATAATCAAGTACTTAATATTCCCATCATACTGAAGTCACTGTTAATCTTGTCGCAGGAGGTCCTGCAGAGTCTTGCTTTGTTGCTCTTGTTAAGTTGCTGATCCTATAATGTGGCTCGCAGTATCTAGAGATCTCCATGGAGGAAGAGTAAGTCTCAAAACTTGATCAAAATTTAAAATTAAGGCTGGTACAGATTGAATGAAGATACATTTTTTTGATCAGGATAATGTCATAAGATCTTCTGTCAAATTTATTTTCATAATTTATTTTGGATAATTGACCAAGTTATTATCTTGTAAATGATGCTAAATAATTGTAGAACAAAGCACAATACAGTTGATATAATGTTTATGAAAAGATGGCAATACAGAAAAGTTGAGATTACAGAAATCCTTCTTTCTTACTTTGTGTAATGGTCTTACAAATAATTATTAGAAAATTACTTGCCAGGACTGGAGAGATGGCTCAGCGGTTAAGAGCATTGCCTGCTCTTCCAAAGGTCCTGAGTTCAATCCCAGCAACCACATGGTGGGTTCCAACCATTTGTAATGAGGTCTGGTGCCCTCGTTCTGGCCTGCAGAAATACATGCAAACAAAATATTATATACATAAGAAAGGAAAAAAGAAAGAAAGAAACAAAATTACTTGCCAATGAAATTACATTGAAGGATTTCTTTATTTTTGCCACAAGTAATTAAAGAAACTATTTTATAACCATATATTTTTGGTTTTAAGTTTGAGTATCATCTGTTTCTTAGACTATTCTGATGTCTATGTTCAAAATGGGATAATTTTCATATCAGTTATGATTGCAATTTGTAAATATCAGTACGTTAAATGAAAGTTGTGGGCCAGTGGGTAAAGGCACTTGCTGGCAAGCTTGAGTTCCTGAGTTTGAGCCCCAAGTCACACGTGGCAAAAGGAAATAAATGACCGCTAGTGGTTGTTGTCTCATTTCCACATGTGCTCCAGGGCATGGCCATGCCGTGTGTGCCCACAGGTGGGGACACAGACACATACATGCACACAGCCACACACACATATACATTATACGTAAGTAAAAATAATTTTAGTGCATGCTATTTATTCAGTATATTGGTACTAAAACTGTTTTGAGTCTAGCAAATTCTTCACCCTTTTCAATTTTTTTCTCTTTTGTTAATAAGTGAAGAACCACTCCTCTTAACATCACTATGTAATCAGACCATACATTCTAGTAACTTTCTATGAATATGAAAGTTCAGATTTTCAGCAGTTTCTTAACACAGGAGAATCCATTTAGCCCCTTTCTTCTTTTCATCTCATACAATTATTGATGTATCCTTTAACGATAACACATTCCTAATGCATTTGTTGATAAATAGGAGACGAATTTTTCTCTCTATAGGACTTTGGTGCTCTGTCTTTTCTTCATTAAGTTGTCAGCGCGGGTGTGCTCAATCACAAGTACATCCTGCACGTTAATGTACAGCAATGATTAGTGATGGAAGAGCACGCTGGAGAGTGTTTCAATTCGGAAACTTCCTGGTTTTAGGTTTTACTTAATTGTTCTACAATTGATGTGCATGTAGGGATGGAGGGACGTCATTGATCTCCATCCTCCGCCTGCCTCATTTACTGCTTGGCATTAGAGGAGGGAATCATGCTGCTGCATTAACTCTCTCAGGTAAGCAGAAATCTTAGGTGAATTATGGCAGAGATGTTACTGTATTTTAGTTTTTCTTCACTATGCCTTTGGTGACTTGAGTCAGAGTTGATGCTATCGCCTAGCATTCGTGATCTATTATTCTATCCAGATGTGTCACGTGTCCGAATTATCATACCCAGGCTTCAGAACAGAATAGCAGCTTCTCTTCACACAGCCTAATTCAGGAAGGCATAAATTGCTGCATGGAGAAGTTAATGATTTTGTGACATCATAAAGCTAATGACATCTCTGGAGAGGAGGAGCAATGAGACCTGACCCACAAAACATGGGGCTATCACAGTTCTGTTAAGTGAGCATTAGAAAAGTGGCAAAGCCCTATGTGGATCTCCACCTATTTCTGGATTGATAATAATCTTTTTTAAGAAAAATCCTAGGTAATTATTAAACTTTCATTTTTAATTTTTCTTGGTTCAAATTATCTTTTGATTTTAAAAATTATCTTTTGATAAATTAATTTTATGAATTGAGATGAGTAAATTTTTATTAATGTTATATTTTTACTCAATATTAACATGTAAAATATTCTGTTGTTCTTATTCAAGGAACTGGCAGTCACTAAGAAAGTTTGACGCTGAAGACACTACGGTAAAAATAAACTAAAACTATAAAATTCAGGCTTTATTTATTTACTTACTTATTATTTTCTTGAAGAAGAGTAGTTTGTAAAAGTTATACTTCTCATTGTGTTTCTATGAACAGGAGGAAAGCAATAGTCTGTTCACTTGCTAGTTACGTGGCAGCTTTCTCCTGTATTTAAACTGGAAAGACTCCTGGGATCTTATTATCCTACTGAGGAATATAATATTTATGAAATATTTCTAAGGTGATAAAATTTGCTTAACTGTTGGTTTGGATTGCCATTAAAATTTAGGAAATATAATATGTATTTTGGAAACCATTCATTTGAATTATGACTCTAAATTTATTCCTCAAATCATCTTTATTTCTATTATGAACCTTAGAGACAGGATCTGGAAAAGAATTTTAGTATTTTTAAATGTTAAATGAGTTATATAGCCCTCACTGTAAGCCTGTGTGTTGTTAAAACAAATATATTTGGCTTGAGGCATAGTAGTGCAAGAATATTATAAAAACTAATGACACAGAACACTTCTATAAGAAGCAAAAGGATTATATTATATAATATATTATATTATGTTATATATATTATAATATATATATATATATGCACACACACACGCACACATATACACTAGTTCTCAAAATATACAAAATATGACCTAAAAGAGTTTCTTTGAGTTGCTGACTTGTGAAGGATGCCCACATGCCTGCTTTGGCACACAATCTCATCAGTGCTTGTGTGAAGAATGACTACATTCTTCATTGAGGAGCTACCTATCATTTCTGCAGAAGGAAACTGCAGGTCCAAATCAGAAGTTGTTGCTTGAGTGGGACCTTTGCCGCCTCTCCCCTTTTTTCATCTTTTGAGAATGAAAATTACCCTGAGCTCCAGAGTTAAGGATTAAGATTAGCTTTTGTTGCTGTTTTGTTTTTTATTCTGATTAGACATAGTATTTAATATAGACAGCTTGTGTAAATCTGGAAACTGCCAAAATAAAATTGGGATTTTATGTAAAATGAGAAAAGATTGTTTTAAAAATAAATAAAGTTATTTCAATAAAAAAATAACTTAGTATACAGTGAAATTTAACGTAATATGAAATGAACTTTTCTCCATATTTATTTTCTCTTTATTTTAGTCTAAGAATATTCCAAATTTTACTTTTACTGAGAGCTTCATCATATTTTTTGAGAATAAATATCTCTAACTCTTAGCTTTCATTACATGCGTTATTACAAATTTATTCCAAAATAATTTTCTGAATTTCTCACTAGGAGATTTTTAAGTATATTTAAAAAAACAGTTTAAATTTGCAGTGAAGAATCTTTTATCTTTATTAAAATTTCTTTAAAAAATTTATAACCTTTATAAACAAACTGTTTCAAAATTACAGTGTGCTAATGTAGACATTATCTCACCTCATTACAACCGTTTCTGATCTTTTGTCACAGGTATCTACATTATCATTATTTTAAAATTAAGAAAAAAATCAGGTCAAAATTCTTTTTAGTAGAAATAGCTCAACTAGACTTTATTAATTTCTGTGAATATATTTATAGTTTGCAAAATGAGATATCTATTGAAATATATATTCTCCCTTTTTATATGTTTTACTCAAGTCATAAAAATAATCTTTAAAAATTGATTTTAAATAATCTTATTAATTTTCAATTTCTTTATGTTTTATTGACTTTTTTTCCATGACATATACATACACATACACACACATATGAAGTTTGAACTGCTGATTTTGATTGTCTCATAACTACTGGCTTTCTTTTTCTTACTTTTTTTAGCTTATATGAACAAATATGTTTTGTTAATTAAGCCTGTTGATTTATATTTGACACTTTATGTTTGATTCAGTAGTCTACTAGAGGACTGGAGAGATGGCTCAAAGGTTAAGAGCATTGCCTGCTCTATCAAAGGTCCTGAGTTCAATTCCCAGCAACCACATGGTGGCTCACAACCGTCTGTAATGGGGTCTGGTGCCCTCTTCTGGCCTGACAGACAGAATATCATATACATAATAAAAATAAATATTTAAAAAAATAGTCAACTAGATTCAGATGGTCAGATTTTTAAAATAGTTTTATAAATGTGGATATACACCTAAAGTCATAACTAAAACACACTTAAATTGGCCTGCCCTTGCCATCAGTTTCGCACAATACTTAACAACTAATTAAATCAACCCTTCATTATGCTTTCTCGAATTTATGGGAGTTTCATTTGTAAATGCTATAGTATCGCTACATACAGCATCTTCTTCATATTTTTTTCTAATTATGTTATAAATTTTAGCTCAAACCTGGATAAAATTGCACATTTTTGAAGGAAAGGCTATAAATTTTTGGGTAGTTGTAATATTTGAAATTTTTTCTAATCTGTGGTTGTATGGTGTAAATTCTCAATATGCTAATGTTGTTATCTTTGAAAGGAATTTCTCATTAGTTTTACTTTTATAGATGATCTTTGGAACATTATGATCAGACACATCTTACTATTTCTACCTATCATGTTTTTCAATGTCAACTATAAAGATTAGTATTGATACAAGAATTGTATCAATTATTTGATTTTTAGCATCCCTTATCTAGAACTAAATATCCCATGGAGAATTTCCTTTCTGAAGAGTTCAAACATTACTTGATCATCTACTCCAAAGTAAATTCTTCTTTCTCTAATGAAAGCGACTCCCTGTCCCATCAAGCCTCACTTAAGAAGCTCTAGAGGGTAAACAAACATACTTCTCGCATTGCTTTCCTTCATAATGAAACATTTCTACTGGAACAAATGCACAGAATCAGAGAAATTTGTAAAGCATATTTAAAATTTTGTATTGTCCACATTAAATAACAATGGTGGTTAATTACAGTAGAGAAGAATCTTATATTTTTGTGAAACTCAAGGCTCAATAAAGGATCTTTAGGGTCTAAGCACTGTGGTTGCTTTAAAGTCAAGGACAATGGCACTAGGTTTCAATCCTACTGCATGAACTGGCTTTGTGGGAGCCAAGCCTGTTCGGATGCTCACCTTCCTGGACCTAGATGGAGGAGGGAGGACCTTGGACTTCCCTCAGGGCAGGGAATCCGGACTGCTCTTCAGACTTGAGAGGGAGGCAGAATGGAGTGGGGGGAGGGGAAGAGGAGTGAGGGGAGGGGAGAGGAGTGGGAGGAGGAGAGGGGAGTGGGAGGAGGGGGAGGGAAATGGGAGGTGGGGAGGAGGTGAAAATTTTTTTCAACAAAAAAAAATAAATAAAAAAGAAAGAAAGAAAGAAAGAAAGAAAGAAAGAAAGTCATACACTTTCAAAACTCCATCATTCATTAAGGCTTCATGAGTTTTCGGTTATTGAGTTACTGTCCCATTTGATCATTCTTTGTGGTGGAAACTGTCCACTAAGAAGGATCTATTATTTCATTTTGGAGAAGAAGACATGAAATAATCTGCCCTAGATAACTCCACTGACAAGTTTTATCATGAGAATTTAAAATACACAGACCTTTAAGCCAACCATCTTCAGCAAACTACTTCATTTCCACAAATACTTTCAGAAATAAAGCGTGACTTGTGTGTTGACGAATTTTGATCAACAGGACACAAACTAGAATCACCTGGGAAGAAGGAAACTTATTTGAAGAATTGCCTCCATCTGATTAGCCTGTGGGCACCTCTGCCGGGAATTTTTTCATAGTTGCTAATTAATGTTGGGGACCCCATTCTAATATAGGGGGTTCCAGCCCTAGGCAAGAGGACCTAAGGTATGTGAGAAAAGTAACTGAGCTTGCCAGAGGATGCAGGCCAGTCAGCAGCATCTTTCTGTTGTCTCTATTTCAGGTCTTGCCACCAGGTTCCTGCCTTGAGCTAATGCTCTGGTTTTCCTCTGTGAACGACTATAACTTGTAAACTCAACTTTTTTCTCTCCTCTCCTCTCCTCTCCTCTCCTCTCCTCCCCTCCCCTCCCCCTCCCCCTCCCTTCTCCCCTCCCCCTCCTCTCCCCTCCCCTCCCTTTCCCTTCCCTTTCCAAGTTGCTTCTGGTCAGTGATTTATCACAGCAGAAAGCAAACTATGATAATTAATGATGAATGCCCTGAAAACTTTTGGCATTATATCTGTATATTTCTGCCTTGTATCACAAAGAATTCAAATCATCTCTAGTTTTGAATAATTTTGTGGAGTATGCTTTGACAGATTTCTATACCACTAACTGAATCAGTTAAATATATATATATATGTACATATATACATAAATACATATGACTTTAATATAAAAATATTTGAAAAATATCTACTTTCATTTTAATTTGTGGAATATTATCATAATTTGATACTTGATTACATGATTAACTAACCCTAAAGTATTTTCAGTTATGAGAAACATAATCAGATAAATTTGAACAACTGTATTCCATCAAAATTCATTAATGGTGATAAACAGTTCAAAATGTTCTTATGAAGGAATCATCCATAGCTCAATATGACTGTTGTAGTTTCTCATTATGAGCCTTTGGATCAATATGTAAATTTATCTTTTTCATTCATTCAGTAATTGATTCATTCATTCATGCTTTATACTGATTGTGGGACAAGAGTATTCAAAACCAGTTGAGTGAAAATGGACATGGGAAATTCATTGCAGTCTTCTTCATAGGACAAGATAGTTCTGAAAGTGTTCACACAGGATACAAGATTATGGGAATGTAGTCCAGGCATTTTAAGCACAACTTACTTTGTTAAAAGTTCTTTATTTGTTTGACTAGCATTTCCCATCCTTTGGTGCTTCTCAGTCCAGCTGGGGCCCTAAAACTACATGTAAAATTAAGGATTTTATGAACTAATCATCAATTTGTAAATTTTCAATAGTTTTTAAGAATCTTACTTTCAAATGTCTTTATTATCCTAACTTTAGCATTAGTTTAACCCAATGATTCTCATTTATCATCTGAATACAGAGTATAAATTTTTATCTTTCCCTATATATAGCATAAAACATTATAGTTGAAAAGCATGTAGTATGTAGTTAAAGTTATATTATGATAGTGTCTAGGTAAAAATGTATAACTTTCAAATGCAGAAAAATTATTATTCAGCTCAATAAAGTACCTTGAAACCATTATTTGTAGGGTTGTGAGATTTCAAGATTGTGTGTTTCTATCTGTTTTAAAATAAATTTTAACTATTTATTTAATCATTATTAGTCCCAGAAAATTTGCTTATTTTTTTAGTTTATTGCTTCCAATTCTTGAATTAGGTTATTAAAATGTGACAAAATATAAGTTGAATTTTATAGTTGTATGCTTGGAATTCCAAAATATACACAACTCGGGATTGTTGGTGTACATATTAAAAGTTAAAACAGATTTTACTGTTCTAAAAGAAAAAGGGGTAGTTTTCAAAGCTGATAAGACTTTCCCATTACTGACAAATGAATGAACTATGAAGGAATAGATATGGAAGGCATGTCTTGGGAAAAATAAACATATGAATTTCTAATTATGGGAGAAATCAGTAGGATTAACAGTTGGATGTATGGTGAAAGTCTCATTGAATAGATAACAGCTGAAGTAGATGTGTCTCATTAAAGTCCAGTGACAACTTTTATTAAGAAAGTCATTGGTTCTGCTTTGTGCACTAGAATATTGTTTAAAATCTGGAGATTAACTTGGATCAGGGTAATGGTAAATAATGTCATGCTCGCTGAGTCCCTGGAGATGAATGTCAGCCTGATTTTATTTGAAAGCTCATTAATGATCCGAGAGACAGAGTAAATACTGTACTAATGAAAGTCTGACATGGACTCCGATTGGCAGGTAATGAAACACCACTAAAAATGGTCACTGCTTGAAACTGCCTTGGATGAGCAGAATATTGGCAAGGAGTTAAAGCACAATTTGGTTCTCACACGGAGACAGGAGAGAAGTAAAATCATACAACATGAATCCCATGTGAAAAGGGCAGCTTGAAAATCAGAGAGAGCGAAAATTCATTGAGAATAATCCCATGGATAGTGCAACATTACATTCTACAGTAAAAGTTAGGAGATGAAATTGCATACACAGCATACATACCTATTTCAGAATCTTCACAAATGTCTAAATATTTAATACACTTGCAAAAGTGACATGCCCTGTCCTTGGACACTAAACATTAAGTTTCATTATATATATCATCTAATTTCAAGAAATGCTTTCCCAAGTGGCAACAAGAAGAGAAATTGAAATGATCAAAAACAAAGAACAACAAAACAAAACAGAGTACCCAGGATATAGAAATGGATTAGCAGGGAGTGGCATTGGTCTTACATCTCTGGGAAAGAGGAAAAATGGCTTACAGAAATTATCTGTCTGAAATGAGAGAAGGAAGGATAGACAGTGAAAGGGAAATGAATAAATCATGAAAAGGGGCATACAGTGATGGTACCAGCAACACTTAAGGATGGACCTTCTTTGATAGTAAACATTACTACAAGGTTATCTTCCTGGAACACAAACTTCACTTTCTAGTTTGTATTGCAAGCTCCTGTGCAATGTTTATTTCAGGTATGAAATTTCTTTTGCTCAGCTGAGTTAATAATTCTTTATTATTCTTTAACAGAATAAGGGCAAAACCAACACACTATACACTCTTAAAGTTAAGCAATGTCAATTGACAGCGTCACCACGATTGCCTGGACACAAATCTACAGAGTCCGGTGATGGAGGAAGGTCATTGGCTAATAAAGGAACTGCCTTGGCCCATTTTATTGGTTAGAAGATAGGTGGGAGGAGTAAACAGAACAGAACGCTAGGAGGAAGAGGAAGTGAGCTCAGACTCCACAGCTCTCCTCTCGGGAGCAGATGCCTGAGAGAGACACTATGCTCCATGCCCCGCTCCCGGGCAGACACACGCCATGAAGTTCCGACCCAGGATGGACTAGGCTAGAATTTCCCCGGTAAGCGCACCTTGGGGTGCTACACACAGATGATTAGAAATGGGCTAAATTAATATGTGAGAATTAGCCTAGAAGAGAATGGGCCAAGCAGTGTTTAAAAGAATACAGTGTCCGTGTAATTATTTCGGGGCATAAGCCAGGGTGCTGGAGACGCAGCCCCACAGCCCCTATTACTACAGTCCGGTCCATTAATTGACAAACTATCCAAGCAGACACTGGGAACACATTATAACTCAAGCTTTCTTGTTGAAGTGAGTGAAACTTTAAAGCTGCGCTTCGCAGAATGTTTGAATGGTAGAGGAGTCTTTTGCTCATCTTTTCAACTAATATTTGGTAAATAAGGGTAAATTAGAGATTTTACTCTTGAAGTTTAATGAAAAGTAATGATTTAGACAATAGCCAGACATTTTATGAGGCAACTATCCAAAATCCTGAGAATTAATGGAGCATAAAGAGGGTATTTAACAATGCCAATGATTTACAATAATCGAAATCATAAATACCATGAGAAAAGCAAAATCAAATGGATGGAAAATGTGGGAGCTATGCTTCTGGTTTGTTGTCATTAAAGCTTTTAGAACTAATATTTAATTTATTATAGAAATTTTGATGAGTGCCACTTGGAGGCACTCTTACACTATTCTATATTTTATAATCTCAAAGTGTTATTGCCAAATGAATCCAATTTTGTTTTCCTTTTTGAATTCTAATACTTACTTATGGAGAGGTAATTAACGCTGTTTGGGCAATTTAAACTTTGACATTATTCCAATTTATCACCTTAGACTGTTCACTATTGCAAATAATCCCGTGTTCATCTAATAACATAGACTTCACTCATGATTGCAAGTCAAGGCAAAGCAGTTTTAAGAAGCCATTTAAAATGCTTTGAAAGTACAGTTTGGTTTACAAACTATGCCTAAGCTTCAAATTTTGAGTTTTCACAATTAAAAAATAAAGTTTACTATTAAATTTTTTATTACCAAAACCAGAAGTGAAAACTCAGGCAATCTTGGATGAGACCACGTCACCAAACAATTTTGAAATTTTTACAGCACATATAGAGAGTTAACAGGGTTGTTTTAAAATGTCCTTTGGAATGTGGCTTGTGCAGTAGTGGACCGCAACAGTGCTTGGCACATAAACTGCACACCACAGCTTTTGTAAAGGGAGTTCTAGATGGAAAGACCCGTGCTACACAAAATGCATTGGCTTTCTTCTTTTCTCTGTTTGCTTTTAAATATATAAAACAAAATTTCCTACTATACATGTAAAGTTGTTCATTTCATACTTTTATTTTTTATTCAGTATTCTAAGGATATTGAAATTTTATGCATAAAAACATACCTTCGTCTCATTTTGCTTAAACCTGAAACAATAATAAATAGAAAACACTGTTAGTGCTATTTTATGTCCACCAGATGCAAGCTAAGGTCGTCTGAGAAGAGGGTCCCTCAAATTAAGTAAATGCCTCCATTAGATCGGTCTATGGGCAAGGTTGTAGGGCATTTTCTTAATTGGTGATTGATATGGGAGGGCCCAGCCCATTGTGGATGCTACCAATGGGCTAATAGTGCTGGGTTCTGAAAGAAAGCAGGCTGGACAAGACATAGGGAGAATTCGAGCAATCGGTGTTATTCCTACTGCCTCCAGATTCTTGCCCTGTTTGAGGACCCGCCCTGATTTCCTTCGATGGCAAACTATGGTGTTTTGGAAGTGTAAGCCAAATAAACCCATTTCTCCCCTACTTGCCTCTTTGTCCTGGTGTTTTATTATAGGAATAATAATTCTGACTCAAAGAATATTTGAAATACAAAGTATTGGTCTTGACTTTCCATGAATTGCTTTAATGTTTTTGCTGCGAACAGCATTGTGGTCATCGTAGCACTCTCACGATAATATGAAAACATTGATTTATAATTTAAATCTTGAAAATTTGAAACCATAATATAATTGCATCATTTATCTTTGCACCTTCCTCCTTTAAATTCCTCCCAAATACATCTCTTTGGTTTTTTTTTTTAAATTCATGTCCCTTTTTTTCCAATACTTGTTCTAACTCTTCCTACATACACATACACACACACACACACAGACACACCACAGACACACACATAAACATCTCCCATTCATACACATGCACACACGAATGCATGAACACACATATGCACACACACGCAGATATTTAAATCTATGCTTGTTTTAAATCCATAAGTGCAGCCTGCTCAGTCTGTATAACATTGCTTGCATGTATGTTTTTAAGCTGGACATTTCATGAGCACTTTCCTGAGGGGGCCTGTTTCTTCCGCTCTCAGCATTCCTTAGTCACTTACCATTCTCTGTATAGGGATGAGGCCGTGTGGTCTTTCTCCCATCAATACTGGCATATATGTTGGTACTGCCCTTGTTCACTTCATGCTTAGGCAGTTGTGTTGGTGATACTATAGGAACAGCTTCTGACATTTCTAGGAAACACAGTCTCACAATGAGCTTCCAGGTTCTCGGGCTCTTACAGTCTTCTTGCCCCTTCTTCCACAGTGATCATAGAACCTTAGGTACCAGAGTTGCGTTTTAGATACATCCACTGCAACTGGGATACACGACTGTATTTTACTGGGTTGTAGTTTTCTGCTGTGGTCTCTGGCTGTTGCGATGAGAAGTTTTGTTACACTTATCTGTGGTTGTAAGAGCAAGTATTTTGAGTGTAATTAGGGATTATACTGTTTGGGTAAGTGGTAGATGTTGGTTCTCTTCTAAGATCCATGGCTTCACTACCTCTAGTTAGTTGGCTGAGTTTCCAGTACCAGGCACGATTTCATTCTTGCTGAGCTAGTATGAAGTTCAATCAGAGAACTGTTGGTTACACCACAATATGTACGCCACTATTATATCCTTCGGAGTATTATGTTATAAGCATTTTATCATCCATTAATGAATAAAATCAATTAAAACACTTTTAAAGACTTCATATATATGATAACAAGTAACATGTTGAAACATTAAAGAAATTCTCACTCTTTTTGAGTTTTTGTTAGTCTCGTGGCATACTAAAAAGAATAGATAATTTGGGCAGTAGTGCAACCTGCTCACTGATCTTACTCATAGATGACATATTTTCTCACCATGAGCTCTGGGCTCAGGCTCACCATTGACTCTTTAGTCATTCATCCTTGTAATGGTGATTTATCTTGACATTTTAGCAACTAAACCATTATTTTTTCAGTACCACAGTGTTTTCTTTAACACATTTTTACATATAAAAACATTTTCTACGCCTTGACTAAGAACAGCATATGTAAACTGTCATTTTATATATATATATATGTGTGTGTGTGTGTGTGTGTGTGTGTGTGTGTGTGTGTATCCTATTATAGGTTTTAGTTAATATATAATAGATTATATACATCTGGGAAAAAGAGGAAAGTCAATTTATATGTGAACTCTTGTTCTACATAGTCATCAAAATGTATTTTTTCTCAGTGAGTTAATAGAAATTTATGTTTAGAACAGATAAAGTCAATATAGGGATATGTTTTAATTATGGAATACATTTAACTCACTGGCTTTGTAATGACATTTACAATGCAATAAAATTTCTGTATTTTTTTCAAATAAACTACTATTTATAATGTCAAAAATCAATTTTTAATATATCACAAAGCAAAATAACTTCCCTAAAGTCACAATTTACTACAGATTTTGGCTTTTCTGTTACTATAGATTTTGTGTGCTTTAGGGGTTACCTAGGTTACAGTTATGTGTGCCTCTTGTGGTCCTCTGACAAGATTCATGCTGAGTGAGGAGCCAGTATATATCTACACAATCACAGGAGAAACTGAGTAACTGAAAATCCATTTACTTTCTCTCAGAGATAAATGTAACCTGTAGGGAGCGAATGCACCCCTGTGTGACTGAGTGTCCTTGACACAGGCAGTCTCAAGGTTTCTAAAGGAATGGTGTTGCTTTCCTGACGCCTGATCTATTAATAGTTTAGGGGGTAGAGATGGGATGAATTAGAGAACCTTTCATGTATTTTTAGTACCAAGTGCGAAATGATATAGTTGAGAACTGTATAGGACGTTTCATTTAAGGTAGTGTCTACCTGCAAGGTTGGGACCTGAAAATGTGTTTCAGAGGGATTGGAATGAAGGGAAACAGATTTAAAGCTGGGATTGGGTGAGGTGTGGACCCTTATGGAGATGTCTCAGTAGTCTAGACAGTCAGCCCATTTATTATATTCAGGGAAAACAAGGGAGTCTTCAGCTAATCTTAGTAGGGTATCCCAGCAGTGTAGTGGAGTTGAGTGCAGGAATGAAGAAACAGTTGGAGGAATCTTCTGCAGGCATTGTTGCCAAGCTAAGATCAGCAGGCACACAAACACCCTGCTTCAGCAAGCATCCTAGTCTCAAGTATCAGTGACACACAGATACACAGGGTGCATTCACTCCCTACAGGTTACATTTTCTGACTATTGTCTCTGAGTGAATTTAAATGGATTTGCAATTACTCAGTTTCTCCTGTGATTGTGTAGTTGTACACTGACTGCTCACGCAGCATGAATCTCGTCAGAGGACCACAAGAGGCACACATAACTGTAACCTAGGTAACTCCTAAAGCACACATCAAAATCCAAATTCCCGAATTCTAAAATCACAAAACAGAGTTCCTCTTTGGTTTAATCATTAGAAGGTTTTTTCACACTATAATATTTTGGTATGTACAGAAGAACAATGGCATTTTTTACTAATTCCATTCTTAATGTTACCACCTTCTGAAAATGCTGAGATTGAGCATAGTGGTTTTATTTAATAAAATGTATTAACTGGCATAGGTAGACATATGCTTAGTGCAGTTGTAAAGAAAGCAACACATTAGGGAGAGCAGAAGGGAAGGAAAGTAGCAGCGTGATTTTCAACACATTTTTATTTGCACGACTGTCAGTATTGTCTTTATTGGGAGACTCTTGAGGGACTGGACATATACCGCATTTGAGACCACATAAATGTGGGGTGACATCACTATTTCAATGCCAATTTTGTAAGGTCCTGAATTTTTGACCCAAGAAAGTTATTTATAAATATGGTTGACATGAATATTAAGTAATACTGTATTGGCACCATTCTTTGAACAAGATTGCCACCATTTTCCTTGTTGCCTTTTTTCTATGTCATCGATGGTTTATCATGAAAAATTATTATGTTAATAGAAATTTGATTGTGATATGTGTTAATTATAATGAATAACAGTTATTGAACCTGGCCCTGATGACATCATCATGTACACAAGTGTTTCCTTAGACCAATGAATAATACAAACAGTGAACTCCTGGTAAGAGTATACCTACTCAAAGGTAATATCTATAAGGCAGAGCAAGAGTATACAAAAAATATAGTGCAGAACTGTCTAGATACACAAAGGATTTAATTCATGAATTTGGATTTTCTGTATTTAAGTTCAAGCAAGAATTGTAAACGTAATTCAAGCTATGTGAAACTTCCTTAATTTTCCACATTAAAAGGAGGGGTGGGTTATATGATAACCTATATTATAGTAAGAGTATAAAAGCTATCACATTTTAATGTGATGTTTAAAACATATAATTTTTAAATGAATGAAAGCGTTATGATTTATGTTTTCTATGAATATAGATAGTCTAAATGAAAAAGAATATCCATTAAAAGTTAGAGAATTAGCTTATTATTATCACATATTAATATGTCTGGCTTGACTTATAAAATCGATTTTCTGGTTCTGAAAACAATAAATTAATAGTCAAATGAGTTCCATTTTGTCAAGCAATCACTGATTACATTTGAGTTGGTTTCTCTGACTGTCTCCTCCAGGTTCCTTTCTGGGATGTTGGCAAAAACATCTCAATGTTGTTGCTTCTTTGAAACTTAAATGTTTTAAGACTCAAATGGCTGTGGACAGTGTCTCTTGATGAACATTCTGCCAGTACCACTGCTATTCCCCATGCCTTTGCAGTTAGACAGGAGGGGAATTTGGGCAATGGATTATGGTCAGAAGATAAAAACAATTCCTAGTGAAAATTTGGAAAAATCATGTCACGGCTTTCCAGCTTTCTCTTCCCCCTGAGATACCAATAGATAACACTTCATACTGACTGGTAGAAAATAACCATAGAGCCATCTTAATTCCTTGGTCCTATGTCGTGTCAACATTTGCCCTAATCTACAATCAATTATAAACAAAGGATGAGTAAATCCTTGTTTGGCTAAACCATAGAAACCTTGCAGTTTTTGTTAAACATAAGTATTCTGACCCCATTGCTGTAAAACTTAACCCTGATTTATGGAGCTAGAAGATCAAACTGTACTTGTGGAAAATTAAAGTCAATTACAAAACTGGAAATATATGTGTACTGAATGAAATGCAGGAAAGACTAAACTGTTGGTAAACTTCTCATCTTCAGTTACTACACAATTATTAAGGACTTGCACTGAAAGAAATTCAACAGATTAGACTAGTCCATAGGACAAATCCCAGTGTTAAAGAGTGTCCCATTTTCTTGTGTGTCCTTGTGTGTACAGGCGTCGACGTGTGTACACATGCGAAGGCACCTGAGATCAAACTCTAGTTCTGTACCTGAAGAATCTTGCACTTTGTTTTTCAAAAAGAGTCTCTCAGCTGGGCGATGGTGCCACATGCCTTTAATCCCAGCTCGCAGGAGGCAGAGGCAGGTGGATCTCTGAGTTTGAGGCCAGCTTGGTCTACAAGAGCTAGATCCAGGACAGGCTACAAAAACTACAGAGAAATCCTGTCTCAAAAAACAAAACAAAATAAAACAAAGCCAAAACACTAAAAAACAACAACAAACACAAAAACAAAAACAAAACAAAAGGGGTCTCTCAGTGTGTTTGAGGCTACTTGTCCAGTAGGCATTACTGACAGGGAGTAAGCTCTAAGGATTTGTTACTTGTTTCCTTCCCATGCCTGGACTTTTATATGTGTGTTTTATTGGTATCTATGTCAAATTCAGATTCTTCTGCTTACACAGAAAGTACTTTGCCAACTGAAATATATTTTAAGTCCCTTTGTTTATTTTAAGTATTTTTTTTCCATTTCCTAGGAGGGTGGGAGCAATAGTTATAGAAAACTTAACCTAGTTGGCTTCCTTTCTCTTTGAAATAAAGTTTACATAGTGGAACAAGTGAATCATGGGAACCTACCATTTTTTCCTCAAAAGATAATTAGATTCATAGCACCATTTCCAATTTGAAGGTCCTCCCTAGAATTATTTTAATCAAAGTATTTGACTGCTGCTTGGAGCATACATGAGTAATACAACCATGTTCTAAACATGGAATTTATACAGCTTTATCTGATGAAGTGGGGGCATGTGTGAGTTGAAAGCCTCCTCTCCACGGTCCTCTTTAAGATAATACAGTATTTCTTAGAAAAATTTGTATCTTAGAATCTCAAAGAATTTAATTGTTTTAACTAGTCTGTGATTCATTTGGAATAATTTCTAGCTGTCATTTGGCCTGCATGTTTGGCCTTTATGTAACATGTAGGAACAGTCACTGGCCACAGCAGTCAGAGGCAGTGGGAAATCTTCATTTCCTACAGCTTTCTGGGGCTTTAGTTTATGATCTTCTCTTGTAGAAAGATCTCCCACACACATTTTCACTTGCTCATAAGTCACCTAATGAATTTATGGTGGCTTATAGTAACTTTGTCAGCCAGCTAGTGGGACTTAAAACATTTTCTTGTTAAACGCTTCAGTGAAGGTAGACTCATGAGCTACTCCATAAGTCAAAATGACATTTGCTCTAATAATAAGCTATGGTTTCCAGGTTAATCTCTGAAAATTTAGACATAGACTACAATCTCAGCGCTTGCATGTTAGTGAAAAAATACACTATCAGTATTACTCTAAAGTGAGATTAATAAAAATCATATAATAATAAAAATATGTAATACAATTTTAGATGTGCCTAACTATTCCAAATAGTTAAAAATAACTGTATACTTAAGAACTCGGATTTCCAGATTTCAATTTCAGTACTTAAAAAGCCCATGTCCTTTTAGAACATGCCTTTAGCAAACTCATCAATGGTTGTCTTGGAGAGATTATGGTTGACCTCAGGGCAAGAATTCAATATAGGAAAGCAGGTGTCCCATAGCTCCCATGTGTATAATGCATCAATTAGAATCCATGAGCTACAAATAGCATCAGACTAAATTCAATACTGCTTAGGCAAAGAAATACTACTTCATATAGTCAGAGTCCTAAGTGGAAGTTTGTAGAATTCATTGCATCTATGGCATTATGGAACCTTCAGACGGTCAATTATTTTTTTGTATAGGCATCCTCATCCTGCCAGGTATTGTTAGGGTGTCTTATCTAATAGATTTTATGAGGTTATTGAATTCCTGCTCATTTTAAAATGTCTATCACTTACAATTATTAAGTAGAAGGATTACAGTGTTAATTTAATTAAATTTAATACTTTTACAGTGTTAATTTTAAAACCTAATACATGAACTGGCTTTGTGGGAGCCTAGCCTGTTTGGATGCTCACCTTCCTGGACCTGGATAGAAGTGGGAGGACCTTGGACTTCCCGCAGGTCAGGGAATCTGGACTGCTCTTCATTCTTGAGAGGGAGGGGGAATGGAGTGGGGGGAGGTGGAGAGGGGGAGGAGAGTGGAGGGAGGAAGCGATGTGTGGGAGGAGGGGGAGGGAAATGGGAAATGGGGAGGAGGCAGAAATTTTTTTTCTTTTCAACAACTAAAAAAAAATAAAAATAATAAAAAATTAAAAAAAAAAACTTAGAACAGCATGATTTTGGAGGTTGGAACTTCTAGAACTAAAAAATCACCCTTTGGCCTCTTTTCTTACTAAGAATATCTTGAACAATTCTTTTCCAATCATCTAAATGCCACAAGTGACGGAGCGGGAGACAAACACTCTAAGGGGCATGTGACCATGAGGTCTGTAGAGTATGCTCTCAAGAAAGTAACTATAAGCAATTCCACAGAACATCTTTCTTAGGTTCATCAGGTAGAGGGGCAGATCTGGTATTCTATTTAGTTATTAGAATCTGGGTCTAGGGCTACAAACTGAGAGTGGAAAAATCTGTCCTTCCATTAACAAAGATTGAAAACGAGTGGCTATTGACAGAAATCTGCCTCTGAGATTAACATTATTATTATTATTATTTTAAAAACCCACAAATAAGGCTAAAATAATCCGGATCTTGTGTTCTAAGTACTAGCCTACCATTAAACCCTGAGAGGCAATGGTAGTCAAAATTGTTTTGGGAATTACCTGAACTACCCTGATCAATCATTTGAAAGAAGGTTTCTTATGCCAGGTACTGGAGTTTTTGTTCATCTATGGTTCTTCTGGAGAACATTTTCAGCCCAAGAGGTTTAACTTCCTTTAAGGTGTCTCTCTGTGTTTGTGTGTATGTGTGTGTGTGGTATAATTTTAGATAAATACAAGATAATATGATTGTTTGAGGTTTTATCAAACAACTATGCCTTCATTTGTTCTTTGTACCTCTTTATTGTTTGGTACTGACCTCCCTCCCTCCTTCCTTCTCAGCCAGAGTCTCTTATGTTCTTTGTCTTTCTCTTTCCCACTTCACATCATTTGTATCCTGCTACTTCCCTCTTAGGTCCCTCACCCCGCTGCACCCATGCTTCCTTTATCCTTTTCTGGAATCTGTGGTTACTCCATATTTTGTACTCACATCTGAAGATTTGGAGCTAGAAATAGAAATTGAAAGAGAACATGCGGCATTTGTTTATTCTAGTCTTGGCTTTCCCAGTCAGTATAAACTTTCTTAGATACATCCATTTACCTATAAATTTCATAATTTTAACAGATAAATATAATTTACCATTATATATATGGATCATATTTTCATTATCTATTCATCTGTTGACAGACACTAGTTTGTTTCCATTTTCTGGATATTGTGTATAGATTAGAAATGAACATTATTGTACAAGTATCTGTGGAGTAGGATGTCCAGTCCTTTAGGCCTTTGCCTAGAATGTTACTGGAGGTTCACATAGTAGAATTATTTTTAGGTTATTGAGGATTTTCCAGACTGATTTCTAGAATGGGTGGTACTAGTTTGCATTACCATCATAGGTAAAGAGTGTTCCCCTCTTCTAAAACCTCTCTAGTTTTTATTGCCAGTTAGTTTCTTGATATTAGACATTCTGATTGGGACAAGATAAAAGATCAAATTTGTATTTATTTGTACTACTCCAATTGCTGAAGATGAACATTTTTGAAATATTTTTAGGCATTTTTCTTTATGCTTCTTGACACTCTGTTTAGATCTCTAGTCCATTTTTTGATTTTTAAATTAAATTTTTAATTTTTTAAAAAAAATTATCATGTGTTTAATTGACACTCCTCTTTTCCTTTTTTTGTTTTTTTTTCTTTTTTTCATTTTTTTAGTTCTTTGTGTATTCTGGGAATTAACCCTCTATTGGATGCATAACTGGGAAAAATTCTTTTCCATTTTAGGTACTTTTTCTTCACTTAGTTCAGTGTTTCTTTAACTGTTCAGTTTTTTAGTTTTATGAGGTTCCAGCTACCAATCATTAGCCTTAATTTCTTGGCAAATGGAGGCCTATTCATTCTAAGTCCATCACTCACTTAAATATTGAACAGTACTACCTATAAACATTTTTGCATTTCCTCTTGCAAACTGATGTTATTTCTCAACTTGGAGATAGTTTTTGCTCAGCCCAATAGATAGAAGTCTGATTTCTTTTTTTTTTTTTTTGAAAGTTGTCATGTAGCTTTCCTAGATCCGTTTTTGAAGATGCTGACTTTTCTCCGGTGTATCATATGAAAATAGGGAGAGTTTAACTTATTTTCTTATTTACATCCCTTTAATATTGTTCTCTTGCTATATTGCTCTGGCTAGTACCACAAGCACTATAGTAAAAAGGAGTGGAATAGTATGTAATCCCATCTTATTCCTGATTTTAATAGAATTGCTTTGAGATTTTCTCCATTTATAATGATATTGGCTTTGGGTTTTTTCTTTTCTTTTCTTTTTTATTGAGAAAAGGAAAAAAAAAGTTTCCCCCTCCTCCCAGCCTCCCATTTCCCTCCCCCTCTTCCCACCCTTCTCCCCCTCCCCCCCACTCCTCTGCCTCTCCCTCTCCAGTCCTAAGAGCAGTCAGGGTTCCCAGCCCTGTGGAAAGTCCAAGGTCCTCCCCCGTCTGTCCATATCTAGGAAGATGAACATCCAAACTAGCTAGGTTCCCACAAAGCCAGAACATGAAGTAGGATCAAAACCCCGTGCCATTGTCCTTGGCATCTCATCAGCCCTCATTGTTCGCCATGTTCAGAGAGTCCGGTTTTATCCCATGCTTTTTCAGTCATAGTCCAGCTGGCCTTGGTGAGGTCCCAATAGATCAGCCCCATTGTCTCAGTGGGTGGATGCACCCCTCATGGTCCTGACTTCCTTGCTCATCTTCTCCCTCCTTCTGCTCCTCATTGGGACCTTGGGAGCTCAGTCCAGTGCTCCAGTGTGGGTCTCTGTCTCTATCTCCATCTATCACCAGATGAAGGTTCTATGATGACATTCAAGATATTCGTCAGTATTGCTAATAGGATAGGGTCATTTCAGGTTCCCTATCCTCAGCTGCCCAAGGAACTAACTGGGGACCTCGCCTTGGGCTCCTGGGAGCCTCTCTAGGTTCAAGTCTCTTGCCAACCCTAAGGTGGCTCCCTTAACTAAGAATTGTGCTTCCGTGCTCCTCTATCCAGCCTTCCTTTATCCCAATCATCCTGTTTCCCCAAGTTCCCCCCATCCTCCCCTTCTCACTTTTCTCTCCCCATCTCCCCTTTCCCCCAACCCACCCCACCCCCCAAGATCCCACTTTTCTCCCCGGCATTTTTGTCTACTTCCCATAGCCAAGAGGATAACTATATGTTTTTCCTTGGGTTCACCTTCTTATTTAGCTTCTTTAGGTTCACCAATTATAGACTCCGTTACCCTTATTTATAGCTAGAAACCAATTATGAATGAGTACATCCCATGTTCATCTTTTTGAGTCTGGGTTACCTCACTCAGGATAGTGTTTTCTATTTCCATCCATTTGCCCGCAAAATTCGAGAAATTGTTTTTTACCGCTGAGTAGTACTCTAATGTGTATATATTCCACACTTCCTTCATCCATTCTTCCATTGAAGGACATCTAGGTTGTTTCCAGGTTCTGGCTATTACTAATAATACTGCTATGAACATAGTTGAACAAATGCTTTTGTCATATGATCGGGCATCTCTTGGGTATATTCCCAAGAGTGGTATTGCTGGGTCCAGGGGTAGGTTGATCCCGCCAGCAATGGATGAGGGTACCCCTTCCTCCATAGCCTCTCCAGCAAAGGCTATCATTGGAGTTTTTTATTTTAGCCATTCTGACAGGTGTAAGATGATATCTCAAAGTTGTTTTGATTTGCATTTCCCTGATCGCTAAGGAGGTTGAGCATGACCTTAATTGTCTTTTGGTCATTTGAACTTCCTCTGCTGAGAATTCTCTCTTCAGTTCAGTGCCCCATTTTTTAATTGGGTTAATTAGCATTTTAAAGTCTAGTTTCTTGAGTTCTCTATATATTTTGGAGATCAGAGAACTCCAAAATATATTGATCCCGAATTTTCTGAGAAACTGAAACACTGATTTCCAAAGTGGTTGCACAAGATTGCATTCCCACCAGTAATGGATGAGTGTACCCCTTCCTCCACAGCCTCTCCAGCAAAGGCTATCATTGGTGTTTTTATTTTAGCCATTCTGCCAGGTGTAAGATGATATCTCAAAGTTGTTTTGATTTGCATTTCCCTGATTGCTAAGGAGGTTGAGCATGACTTTAAGTGTCTTTTAGCCATTTGAACTTCTTCTGTTGAGAATTCTCTGTTCAGTTCAGTGCCCCATTTTTTAATTGGGTTAATTAGCATTTTAAATTCTAGTTTCTTGAGTTCTTTATATATTTTGGAGATCAGATCTTTGTCTGTTGCGGGGTTGGTGAAGATCTTCTCTTAGTCAGTACGCTCCCTTTATCTTCAATTGTGTTCAGTCCTACTCACTCTAGGACATTTATCATAAAAAATCAGTGAATTTTGTCAGAACCTTCCTCTGATTCTATTAAGCTGATCACTTAAATCCATTTATTATGAATTTTTGTCATTTGTATGGATATTATATGGACTTTATTATATGTGACTGATATTTACTGACTTCTATATGTTGAGCCATCTTGCATTTCTAGGATAAAGTCAATTTGAACTTGGTGGACAATTTTCTTGATATATGCTTAGGCTTGGTTTCTAAGGTTTCATTGAATGTTTTGGCATGTGTGTTCATCAAGGATATCAGTCTGTAGCTTTACCCGTGTGTGTATCTTTAGATATTAGAGTACAGTTCGTTTCAAAGAAGAACTTTGGAAGACATCTTTTTGTTTCTATTTTTGAGAGGTTTTATAAGTATTAGTTGTAGTTTTTCTTTGAAAACCTGGTAAAATTATGCTATGAATCTACTAGGCTTGGAATTTTTTGTCTGAAATATTTTTATAAGTCCTTTAATCTCCTCCCTTGTTATGGGTCTCTTTATGTTATTGATCTCTTTTTGGTTTTTCTTGGTAGTTTGGATGAATCAATAAATTTGTCCACTAATTTTAGATTTTCTGACTTAATAGAATATAGGTAAAGTATTTACGTTACTTATTTCTGTATTTTTACTGTCTTTTATAATGCTTTTCTTTTCTTTTTTATTTTATTAATTTGAAAATCTATTATTTACTCTTGGCCACATGGACCAAGAATATGTCTATCTTCTTTATCTTTTCAAAGAACCAGCTCTTTGAAGCATTGATTTCTTGTTTTCTTTGTTTCTATTTCAATAATGTCTGCTTTGGGTTTTTATTGTTTTTATTATTTCTTATTATCTGCTAAGTTTGGGTTTAGTTTGTTCTTGTTTTTTTTTCCAGATTTTTGAATTGTGTAATAATTCATTTATCTACAATCTTTCAGACTTTTTACATAGGGAATTAGGACTATAAACTGTCCTCTAACAGCTGTTTTTAAAATGTCTCAAAAGCTTTGATGTATTGTGTTATTATTTTCATTTATTTTTGGAAATATTTTGATATATTTCTAAATTTCTTCTTTGATTCAACTATCATTCAGGAATGAGTCTTTTAATCTCCATGAGACTAAAAATTTATTAGAATTTTCTTTGCTCTGGATTGTTTTAAGTTTCCTTGTATAATTATCCCTATAAAATGCACAGAATTATTTCTAAAATTTTTGCCGTGCACCGTGGCCCCCGTCTGTGCTCTAAGCGCTAGAACCCCATTCGCGAGCTTTGGGCAAGGGACTGGAGGTTGAGGAAACACACACAGAGACAGCCCAAAACACAGACCTTCCAACACTGGTACCAAAAGCCCCCCTTGTAGACTTAAATACACTGCAGTCAGTGGCCAACAGGTGATAATCCCATCCTATGATCCTCTAACTAGGCACAGCTTCTAGTAACTTCACTTAGCAGGTTATAGCAGCTGAAAGCCAGGACTCAATTAATCCCAACATCCAGCTGAAGGCCAGGACTTAATTGGTCCCAACATATTTTCTATATTTCTGGAGGTTTTCTTTGTTTCCTGGCATGTTGTCTATATCAGAAAGGCTTACATGTACTGATGAGTAGAATGTCTACTCCATGGTATTTGGGTGGAGTATTCTGTAGGAATCTATTCATTTGATGCAAGATGATGTCATTTAATTCTGAGTTTTCTCTATGTTTTTTTTTCTAGATACCTTATTTATCAAAGAAAGTAGACTGTGGAGACTGCCTAACATTATTATGCTTATGCTAATATATCTCTTTAATTTCATGAGTATGCTTTTTACAAAATTGGGTGAACCAGAATTTTGTGCATATATATTTAATATTATAATATTTCCTGATTAATTGACCACTTGGTTTGAATAAAATGCCCTTCATTGTTTCTCCTTATTAGCTTTCATTTGGTCTTTACTTTGTCAGATATTAGGATGACAAAATTTCCTTGCTTCCTCATCCCATTTGGAACAGATTTTTCCATCCTTTCACTTTAGGATGCTGATTGCCTTTAAAGCAAAAATGAGATGAATTTTGTTCCTTAATTAATGCAGGTGGTCTCTGTCATTTGATTGGAGAATTAAGAAAATTGGTATTTAGAGTTAATTTAGAGAAAATTGAAAGAAAGTTGTGTATAGATTGCAGCCATTTTGTTTTATACTGATTTGTGTTCATTGTTGTATTTTGTACTTAATTAAAATGTAACTCCATTTTCTTTCTAGAACTTCTTCGCTGCCTTGATTCTTTTTGCTTGAAAATATTGACCCAGTATCCTGGTTAGCTTAGCTTTTTTTTTTTTTTTCAACTATGGCGGATAGTCCTGTGGGTACAGTAGTTTAGGTTGGCAGTCATGGTCTGTTAGAACTAGGAATACATTATTCCAGACTCTTGTGGTTTTCCAAGTTTTTTTTCCCCATTGAGAAGTTAGGAGTTTTCCTTTATAGGTGACTTGTGGTTTTTTAGTTGCAATTTTCAATAACTTATCTTTGTTCTATGTATTCAGTGTTTTGACTATGATGTGCAATGGAGTATTTCTTTTTTAATTCTGTATAGTCAATATTCTTCATCCTTCTTGTATCTGTTTGGGTTTTTCTTAGTTTCAGGAGGTTCTCTTTTATTATCTTTCTAAATATCTGGTCTATAATATTGACCAATTTTTTTTTCCCTCATTTATGCCTATAATTTGAAGAGTTGGTCTTTTGTTGTTTCTGATTTTTATTTTCTTTTTAAAATATTTGTATCTTTCAAAACAATTTTTAAACTTAAATATATTTTGGTCATGTTATTTCCCTCCCCAAATTTCTTCTAGTTTCTTTATATTCCTTCCTACTTAACCATCTTAATTGTTTTTCTTAAAACAAAACAACAAAAAAGAGAACAATACAGCAACAGAATGCCCTAAAATCAATAAAAAATTAAACAATACACCAAAACAACAAAACTCCCCTGAAGGAAGAGAGAGTCACTTGTTGGTTCCCAGCCACTTAGCCCTGAAATAATCACACAGAAACTGTATTAATTAAAACACTGCTTGGCCCATTAGCTCTGGCTTCTTATTGGCTAACTCTTAAATTAATTGAATCTGTTTCTATTAATCTGTGTATGGCCACGTGGCTAGGGCTTACCGGCTAATGGTCCAGCTTCTGTCTCTGGTGGGTCTATGTGGCATTGCTCTGATTCTGCCCTTCTTTCTCCCAGTATTGTGTTTAGTTTTCTTTGCCTAGCTAAGTTCTGCCCTGCTATAGGTCCGAAGTAGTTTCTTTATTCATTAACGGTAATGACATCACTCTCCAGAAAAATTTTACCAAATAAAAGCATACAAAACACCTGTGGTGTCCATTGTATGTTGTTCAACTACTCATGAACCTATGGACTGCCCTGGAATGATTGTCATTCCACAGAAGAAAACTGATTTTCACACTACCAGCAGATATGAATGACATTTCAGTTATTAACCTTTACCCTAGGGGTAGGTTTCCATTCAGTCATTCATTTTTTTAAATATAAGAGAACACAATAAAATAAGATAAAACAAAAACTAACTCATAGAAGTTGAACAAGAAAACCAAGAGAAGTACTAAGAATCAAAGACTCACTCATTTGCATGCTCAGAAAACCCATGAAAATACTAAGCTGGAAGGTATATGATCAGTTCAAGGACCTGCTAAAGACCTGACAGACCCAGTGCATACTGCTTCATGTGCATTGATATGAACTATAATCATGTTGATTTAGATGACCTTTTTTTTCCCCCTTTGGTATCCTCTGTCCCCTCTGGTTTTTATACTTTCTTCTTTCTCTTTCTCAGGGTTCTTTGAGCTCTAAGCAGAGGTATTGACAGAGACATTCCAGTTGGGGCTGAATATTATAAGGTCCCTCAGTCACTGCATAATATCTAACTGCTGGTCTCCATTTGCTCCCATCTGTTTAAGGAAGAAGCTTCTCTGATGATGGCTCTACAAGGGACTGATCTATGAGTATAGGAGAATGTCACTAGAAGTCATTTCATCACTATTTTTTTTTCTTTTTTTAGATCAGTGGTATTTGGTCTTACCTTAGGCTCCTAGACTATGTAGTCTCAGGTTCCTGATCACCCAAGTAGTGCAGGGAACAGGTCCCATTTCTTGGAGTGAGCCTTACATTAAATCAGACATTGGCTGGACATTACTCCCACAAGTGTTGGGTCATTAATTTTTTTTAGCATATCTTGCAGGTAGTACATCATAACAGATAAAGGCTTTGTGTCTGTTTTGCCGTCTATATTTCATTTTTGATATCTTGCAGACTATCTTCCTGTAGCAAAGACACTAGGACATAGTGATGAACTCTATGTAAGTGTCAGCTTCATATATCTTCATGTTGAATGAGTTGTGTAGGCATTGTCGTCAGCAATAGAGCATGAGATCAGTCTGTAGAGACCATCCTATAATCTTGGCCACAACCTTGATTGTTTGGGTGAATTTTACAAAGGGAAAATGACTTTTTCTCTCTCCTTTCCTTTCTTTTCTTCTTTCTATCAATCAGAGGTGAATAACTTTTTGGTATGCAATTCTACTGTAACAAATTGCCTCACTACAAGCAGTGTGGGGAAGGAACCATGCATAGAAACTTATGAAACTATGACACAAAATAATCATTTCCTTTTAAAAGAAACCCTGTGAAAACGCAGGCAGAAAGAGTGTAAGAACCAGGGGGGATGGAGGATACCAGGCAAACAAGGTCTTTTAAATCAGCATGGGCAAATCTCATATGAAACTCACAGAGACTGAAGTAGCATGCACAGGACCTGCATCAGAAATACAGGTACATTAGAGGTATAAAGTACAGCTCAAAGGAGTAAAAATAAATAGAAGGATATTCATCTCAATCTGTTGCAAAACAGTGTTGAGATTCAAGTCTGTCTGGTTGTTTGTGGAGTCCTGGTGGGATCTAACTGAAACAATTCTGTGCATGATATTTGAAGAGTCTCTTTAGAATATGTGTGATATGGAAGCTAAATTTTTGGTACATATTTTGAATAAAATATGTAACAGGCCAACTTGATAGTAACAGAAGAAGGTAATTAAACCAAAGAGAAGAAACACTTTAAACAGAATTTGGCATCTGTCTCGTACTGTGGCTATATGGCTTCTCCTGACTCTGACTACTTTCCCCCAGCATTCAACTTAGTTTTCCCACCTATCTCTATTCTGCCCTGCTATAGGACCAAAGCAGCTTTAACAATTAACAAAACACATTTGCGGTATACAGAGGGGAATCCCACATCAAGATTGTAAATTCCAAGTTCTGTGGAATTGGCCTACCAACACCATGCACAGAACTTAATGGGTTTTAACTCTGAAGCATGTCTGTGGGGAATTTTCTGTTGCTTAAGAAGTCTTTTTCAGTGCTACTTTGACCTTTAAAATAATAATATAAGACTCACACTTGCTCCGGGCTCATAAGTTACATATTAATATCTTTCTGGAAAACCTTCCAAATTAACACATAAAATGTATTATTACCTATGCTAACAATGATGGGAGATGGCATGCTTCTGAGCATGTCTGAGTTCCCCAAAGGTTCCTAGCAATCAGTAATGATTGAAAAGGAAGCTCTTAAGGGTGTCAGACTGTGAGACTCACTGTAGAGATGTATGTTGGTGGAATTTGAATTATTATAGTTCCTTAATCTCAAACTACAATGTTAAACAGCTATTTAAAAAAACACCAATTCTACTTACATACTATTTGTCTTTGTTTATGTGGTGATCACCTTAGGAAGTGCTTAAAGTAGAATTTCTGTTCAACTACCATAGTTACATACTGCTTTGTTACAGTTTGTGTGGAGAGTGTGGCATTTTGTCACACAATGGAAAAAAACAAAAGGATTCAGTGCACCTGAGGACAAACTATGGCTCCAGTATAGTCTGTAGACTGTAAACAACAAAATATTTAGCAAAAATCTTGTTGCTATAATAAAATGCCTTATATAATTATCTTTAAAAAGAGTCGCTATATTTTGTGTCACAATTTCATAAGGACAGTTCATGATCACTTGTCTGATTAGTTATTTCTATATGCTTCCATTTCTTGTTGAGACCATAAGAATGGGATCTTACTCTAATGCGTAAGGAAATGTATCAAAATTTGTAGTGACTTCGTAAACCGTGAATATTTTCCAAATCATCAATCTATTACTATCAAATATATTTGAATTAAATGTGCATTCATAAGAGTTTAAATCGTGGATGTTAGTGAGTTTCAGAATGGAAGGCATATGTGCCTTGTTCATACGTCAAAGTGAAGTCAAGATGACATGAGTCAATTTTTGAAATTATATCAAAGAGTACTACCCAATTATATGCAAAAACCCCGAAATATTCTTCCTTTTTTAAGTTACCTTCTTTAAGCATAAGTTTAATCAGTTTTCAACATTTTACAAATCAAACAATTTTTGCAACATTGGAACTCAAATTTTATTTTCTTATATTTTGTAGCAAAGAAATTATAAAATAGTATCTGTATATTTAGCAGTTTAAAATAATATTTTACTTATGTAGAAATTTCATATATATGTATATATACACACACACATATATATATACATATATATATATATGTATACATATGTATATAATGTGTTTTTATAAACCAGAACTCTAATTTGCCTCTCTAGCTCCTCTAAGGCTCATCACAAACATCTCTCCTCAAAATTGATGTCTTTTTTGGGGGGAGGGTAATAACCCACTGAGTCTAATTTGTGCCTTCCATAGGTATACATGGCTGAGGAGCTATCCAAGTTTGATCTCGTGCAGGACTTGTGGAGGTAATCACAGATGCTATGCGTTCATGTATGTAACAATTATGACATTTTCAATAGGCAGCATTTCACAACACTTCCCCCTACCTCCAACCGTATACTCTTTCTGTTCCCTTTCTCACAATCTTCCCCGCACCTGAGAGCAGGAGAGAGAATTTGATATAAACGTCCTACCCTTGGCTGAGTGCTCACGTTCATTTATTTTCAGCAATTTGAACAGTTATGCGTCTCTGCATGAAGCATTAGAAACTGGCAAACGAAACCTCTCTGTGGAATGTTGAGAGCAGCACAAATCTATGTTTACAAACGTAAATGTTTAGAAAGCATATTGACACAAGACTATTTAGAAAAATAACAGCACACTCTCTGCTGCTTAGCTTTACTTGCACCACAGGGTGTATGCTGGCATTTAGTGCAGATAAAGGCAGCAGTGGTCTTACCCAGTGCCGGACCCTGCATGCTATAATACCGCTCTGTCAGACAAAATATGTCCATTGATGATGCCTTAATATGATTGATATAAAGATAATCAGTGGCTCTCTGGTTGAATTTGAGGCCTACCCCACAAAAGAGAATTTATATCTGGTTCTATAGCCTGGTAATAAACCCATGGTGTGGGAGGTCATAGGTCGAGGGAAGTATCTCTTGTTCTTACTATTTTAAGGGTAGTTATTGTACATAAACATATGGGTGTACAGTAGCATACAGTGTATGTATAACTGCCAGTCTAAATACATGAAAAATTTCTTATGGAATGATTTTGGGTTTAATTTATAATCAATTCAGTTCACATAAACAGAAATTCCTTCGAGTATTTGTACGGCACCACATTTATCACTTTTCTACTGTGAAAGTAGAGTGGTGTCCCATTATTATTCAACAAGAAGTTGATACGACTTATAATGGCTCAGGAATGACAGGGCAAGGCCAGCGAGTGAGATTTTCACCCTGTTCAACGGCTGGCTTTTACCCTCAATTTAAGGCAACCTAGATTCACCTGGAAAGAGAATCTCAATGAGAGATTGTCTGTCCTGAGTTCGCCTATGAGTATACCTGTGGGGAAATTGCCTTAATTAAACAGATTGGTATATGCAAGTGGAGAACTGGAGCTGAGCACAGAGAAGCAAATGAGCGTGCGTGAGTTTATTTATCTCTGCACTATAAATACATAATTTGACACTGGCTGTTTTAAGTTATTAATTCATTGACTTTCCTGATAACAAGGACTGTTATCTGAATTGTAAACAGAAATGAACCTTTTCTCCTCTAAGTTTCTTTTTTGTTAGTATATTTTTTTTTATCATGGTAACTAAAATGAATCTAGGAGCTGACCTTGAAGTTCTGTGAGACTGTGCAATTCTAGCCTGTCCTAGAGGTACCTCATGGTCCCTAAGACTATAGAATGCCAATCTAGCCAACGTTGCAGATGATGCACTGCTCCTCCCATCCTCTCTAGCTTCAACTCACCTGCATCAGCAGACCAAATTTGTACCACAGTACCCAGGCTCGCTCCAAGTATGTCAGGTTCCTATGGGGATGCTGTGGATCCGTCATGTGCCTCTCGTGTTGTGCTTATTCTTTCTTATGGCTACTACTTTCAACCTGACATTCACCAAGGTTCCTCATTACTCTCCCTTAGCTTTAACTAAGGAAAGCTCATAAAAGTTGGCTAGTATCCAGTGAGCTCCTACTTGCACCTTCTTCTGTAAACTTTAAACCCTTTGTGAGCCCTCTCTTGGGGACTATCCTTTAGTCTTACTGAGTGTTTTTGCCTCAGAGTTAATTCTTGTGATCATTTACATTAATTTCTTTTTACATAAATTATTGTTCAGTTTCTGACTGGACTCATAAATCTCAATAATTTCTGCATCAGCAAGAAGTGGTAAAATTGGGGGAGGGATGGGGTAGGAGAGCAATGAAAGAGATAGCTTGATTCAGAGAGCCATTACGGGGTTAAGGAGAAACCTGGTGCTAGGGAAATTCCCAGACATTCACCAGGATGAGCCCAGCTAAGACTCCTAGCAATAGTGGAGAGGGTGTCTAATCTGGCTTCACCTATAATTAGATCAGTGAATACCACAAATATCATCATACATTGTTTATTCCATAACTGATAAAACCAGATGCAGATATCCACAACCGAGCACTAGGCCAAGCTCTGGGAATTCAGCTGAAGAAAGGGAGGAGGGAATATATGAGCAAGGGAGGTCAAGATCATGAAGGGGAAATCTACAGGAACAAGTTAATCAAGCTCATGGTAACTCAACTTAACCAAGCTCTATATTGACAGCTGTGAAGCCTCCAAGGGTCTGAATTAGCCCCTCTACATGTGGGAGATAGTTGTGTAACATGTTCTATCTGAGAGACACCTGGCAACAGAACCAGGATCTATCTCTGCTGCAGGAGCACCATTCCTTATGGTGGGATGTTGTGCTCAACCTTAATGCAATGGGGAGGGGCATGGCCCTCCCTCAACTTAATGGGCCAGGCTTGTTAACTCCCCATGGGAACTCTTACCCTTTGGGAGCCGTGGGTAGGGTGTGGGTTAGGTGGGAGATGAAAAGGGTGGAAGGAGGAGCTAAAGGAGGGATAAGAGAGGAAACTATGGATGGAATTTAAAATAAAATAAAAAAATAAATTAAAAAATAATACAAAATAAAAAAGAAGTATTAATTTGAATGTAATTGTCGCCCTGGGGTGCGGGAGTGATACTATTAGGAGGGGTGACCTTGTTGGAGGAGGTGTGCCCTTATTGGAGAAAGTATGTCTCAGTTTACTTCCTGCTGTCTGCAGATCAAGATGTAGAACTCTCAGTGATTTCTCCAGCACCATGTCTGCCTGCATGTAGCTGTTTGCCACCATGAGAATAATGTGCTAAACTTCTGAAACTGTAAGCCAGCCCCAATTAATAATTGCTGTGGTCATGGTGTCTCTTCATAATAAATGCAGATTTAGAAAAAAAAAATGAAGCGTGACTGTTGCAGTGATGATAGCAGACACAGGAAATGACTATCACTGCAAAGAGACACAGGAGCAGCAGGTCATCTGAAGTCCCTACTCTCCAGTAAATCCACCCCATCCAATAAAGACCTGAAGAGTCAAATGTTATCTAAAAGAGGGGAAGGGAGAAATCACCTTTTGGTTTGTAGGCTTTAGAAATCTCTTCATTTTATTTATATGGATTTGTTTAATAAAATTTGCATGGATTATAGAAGATTCTTGAAAGAGATGTTAATTTTTTTTTTGCCTTAAATCTGGCAATACAGGTTAATGGCTAAGAATCGGCATCATCACCTCGTATCTATATAATGGCAATGACATTTGACCTGGTTGTGCTGTTCTTAACAAACGTATGTGTGGAAGTCTAATACATCATGGGGTGTTTCTAAGATATTAAAATAATGTCATTTCTTC
Source organism: Microtus oregoni (assembly GCF_018167655.1). NCBI lineage: Eukaryota > Metazoa > Chordata > Mammalia > Rodentia > Cricetidae > Microtus > Microtus oregoni. The sequence goes on from NW_024543084.1 coordinate 3,581,493, forward strand.
ACTCAAATCCACTGTTTCTGGTAGAGGTAAAAAAAAAATACCCAGATCTCCAAAATTGGCTTAAGATTTTCTGCACGATCTGTCTTCATTGCCTCTATTTCAGCATCATTTGGTACTTCACTGTGACACCATCTGTTCCAGCGTACTGGCCTCCTTGAAAACAAGAGGTATGATATATGTCACTGTTCTAGCACTGGATGGCTAGATTCTTATATTTTTTTCTTACTACAGAATTGTATTGTATTTACTCTTGCAAATATGTAGCGTGAGGATACTTGAAAGACACCAATTATTGAATAAGTATTTATTGTGGGAGTGAAAATGACCAGAGAAAGTGAGATTGTTCCTAAGACCAAACTTCCTCTGATAATTCCTGCATCTGTCTCAAAGAATGAGCATTTGCTAGGAGAGATGCTAGAGTTCCTTCCATTTTAAAATTTTATTCCCCAAGCCATGTCAGAAATAAATCATAAATGTGAACTCAGGGATTGAGTTGAATCATTCCGCAAACTAATTAAGCTCTCGCTACCTTTAAGATAGTTTTTCCAGCTATTGCACAACCAAGATGATGGAATGATGGTCTCTCTCAGTTGTTTATGAAACAACATAAAATATAGTGGAATATGTTATTTTTATAGTGACATACTGCACATATTGAAACTATTTCTTCCATTTTAAATCTATAGTGTATAAAATGCATAAAAACTGGTTAATATAGATGTGGCTAGGAACAAAGTTAAAACATGTTTTAGTTGTGACAAATGTGTGAAATGGGTTTGGATAAAGTACTTTCAAACAAAATATACTGCAACAGCAATAGGCTAAATGCCCACATACAATGCCAGAGTCACATCCAAGAACATACCTAAGAGAATTCTGTTTCCTTGCCCCTGCAAAATTACACAGTCACAAATAACTAACAATTTGAGGAAAAATCATCCCTGTGAAACAAAGAGAATAAAATTATAATGAAGGCACAAAAACTCCAGAGCAATCAGAATTGAACAGCCAACTAGAAATGCATTTTACACAACAGACAACAAACAGGAGTGTGAGTCTCATTCTCATGTATCTAAAGGGGCATGCAGGGAAAAGCCATGTATGATGAAGAAGACTAGAATTTTGGAGGAATCTGTGACATCTACAGCTGGGATAGTGTTCAGAAAACATTAAATATTTGCCCCTGTGTTATGGTAAATATGGGGCTTTGGTTGATGGGAATACACAAATGATGAAGGTGTGGGCATTGAAAAGGAATATCAGGATAATGAGACTCTCTGGAAGATAGAACTGATACAGACAACAGTGAGGAGACAAGAAGTACAGAAAATTTGAATTAATCTGATATAAAATGCTAGGTCTGTGGTTTCATCAGTTCTCTTCATGACATACTTAGTTTCAACAAAAATTATTCTATGACTCTTAAAAGTAGAATAGGAAATTACAGGAGAAAGTCTATGTGAAGGAAAGAACAATGGATTCACTTATGAGGCTTACAATTTCAAAAAATACCCCAGGTTTTAGAATCTTAGCTTTATGTATTTTGATCATATCATGCTTATATATTTTAAACTGGGTAGTTGACAAAATGCATCTATAGAAGTTTGAATAAAAGGTTCATGTTTGTTATACATTTTCAACCTATAGGGTCTATGCATCATCCTTCTTCAACATCAAAATCTATTATGGAACATCTTTAAACATGAGGGTGGGAATGAAATGATTGCATGAACATGACATTTTTAATGTAATCAGTTAGAGATAAATTATTAGTCATCAAGAATGATTAACAGGGAGTGAAGTAGATGAAGCCTTAAAAAATGAAGAAGATCAGAAAAAAATCTACACTAGAAAGCAAACATCTAATGTATGTTATTAGATTTGGGGTTTATTCTTCAGCAAATAGTCTATGAATTTGCTTGCAGAGGTTTCAATAATGACTTAAACGAACTGGGAAGAATTGCTAATTGGACACTGGAAAAATTCAAATTCTTTTTTAAGTAGTGATGGTATCTGATACTTTCAACAGGACATGGAAAATTGGACACCTTGGACGATGAAACAAGAGATCTGTTTAAGGAAATTTCTGAGCAAACATTCAACATTTTATTTATTTTCCTGTATCTATGTATATAGTGAGAACAGAGATGAAGGAACCACAGAGGATATTATTTAATTTGGGGCAGAATTTAGATACAATATTAGAGAGGCAATATTTCCTGGCTTTAAAGCTAATACCTAATTTCCAATGAATGAATGTGTGCCCTCTGAGAAGCGAACATCAAGACAGAGTAAAACTCAACAAGCATATAAGTGGAAATAACTGTGAGATAAAGAGAGAAAGTAACTATGGAGTGGAAGCAAGGTTGTACTACAGTGTAGACGTCACCACATGGAGTGAGGGAGAAGATACAAAGACAGGCATAGATGCAGCTGTTACCGTGTATTAGTTTGTGAAATTATAACTGTTCTATGGGAATCAAGACTGAACTGTAAACAGCTCATTCTGAAGCTGCTGTCAGCATCTATCTTTCAATTCTCCCTGTCAACAATTTTGTTAGACATCATAGCCCAGTATAATCCCTGATTTATTCTTGTTCAGCTATCAACTCTACCATGGTTGCCATGGGTCTTCTTGCCTGGCGCAAGTTAGAAGGGGGTGGGGCAGTTAATGGAACATCTCCCCTTAAAGCAACTTATTACAGAACAGTTATTGAAGACAATGATGTCCTTCCTCTGCTATTTCACTCTCAGCTTTCCCTTGCCTGGTCTTGGAGGTTGACAAAGCGCTAAACCTTTGCTTTACAGGAAATAATGGAACCCTTAGCAATCATACCATTCATAAATCAAGATTTCTGCCTGTGCTAACTTCATTACAAGGAAACAAATGTAAAAATATGCCAATGAGCTATCAATAAAATATTTATACGGTTCACAATGAATACTCTTTATCATAGGGCACCACAGAAGTAGCTTACTTGACTCAGGAATGGCATGGCCATGGTACTAATAGCAATGAGTAAGCTCAAAAACCCAGGTGCACACATATATAATAAGGCAGAACAAAATAATTGGCTTTATGATGAAATTTTTATTTGTTTACTATTGTAATGTATTTATTTTCATCTACAGTATATTCACCTATCCAGTCCCCAGACATCTGCTTTTTTACTTTTATTTCACATGTGTATGCATGTGTGATTCCATTCACATTTAGAATCAACTTAAAAAGAAGTATATACTATTGTATTTATTCACCATTTGTCCTCTTTTATGCCCCCTCCTTTGCTCTTTTATCTCCACTCGTAGTCCCCTTCTACTTGCATATCATATATATGGACGTTTATTCACTCACACAGTTATCTGTTTATATTCAAAACTAGATTTTCTATATGAGGATCTGGGTCTAACTTATTTTTCCTTGACATAATGATCTTCAGTTTCTGCAATTTATATGCAAATGACATAATTTCATTCTTTGGATAGTTGAATGAATCCCCATTGTGTATCTATCCTGCAATCCTTTCATCATAAGCTGATGTCTTGCTTTGGCTTTTGCTGATAAATTCTGGGTCAGACAGACGTCTCTGATGTATTGGCTGAGGGAAGTAAAGAGGATTCTTCTTTTTTTTCATAGTAGTGAGGAGTCACTGCATGTGTGACTAAAGTACTGAGATTAGGTGACTGTGGAATGTTGATCTGTAATTGAGATTACACCCTCCTCAGCTCAGGGAAAGTGGCAGAAAGAAAGGAAGATCTGGAAGAAGGTAAGAGTGTAAGTTAAACACTAGCTTCTGGCCATGGCATGGCTGATGAAGCCTTGAATTAAACAACTTCTATGTTACCTACACAAGGTCTGTAGATTGAGCCTATCAGAACACTGACTTTAAAAAGAGAGGAGTCCATGTGAGTTCATCAAACATTGAGTATTGATATTCAGTGAATATAAATAAATAAATTCAGTGAATAGCTTATGAGAGAAACTTTTTTCAAGTGCTTAGTCACTGATAAGGCACACACTAGTAAACAAATCCTCACTCATGCACTCATGTGAACTAGGAAACAGCTGTGGTGAAAGTCATTAGCACACACACATACACACATGTTGACTGGTGTTTCTGTCCTGTCCAGTCCTGCAGTAATTCAGTCCCAAAGAATCACACAGTGGTCTATATCAATTATAAACTGATTGGCCCAGTATCTCAGGCCCTTCTTATTAACTAATTCTTATAACTTATATTAGCCCATAATTCTTGTCTATGTTGGCCACATAGCTTGGTATCTTTTTCAATAGGGCAGTCACATCTTTCTTCCTCTGTGGCTAGGTCACGACTGGAGAATGAGCTTCCCTCTTCCCAGAATTCTCCATTCTAGTTGCCTGCCTGTACTTCCTGCCTGGTCACCCTGCTTATAAGTCTTGCCTGGCTACTGGCCAATCAGCATTTCATTAAAAATAGTACAAGGTACAGGATAAAAGACATTGTCCCAAAGCATACACATAGAAGCACACACATACACACACACACACACACACACACACACACGCACACGCACACGCACACACACAAAGTTCAGATGTTAAAGGAAGGAGGAGGTAAGGAGTAACGTAGGATACCTTGATCACACTTTGATACTCCTGAGACGATCCAATAAAATAATACCTTCAATGAGGAGACAGAGACAGTGACTAGGTGACCAGAATTGGACATAGAGAAGCCAGCAGTTTGGATAGAAGATATATAGGAAGTAAAGAGCAAGGATTAAAGTTTGAGCTCTCTTGGTTCTGGGACAAGGGAAGAAACTTGTCACCTGTAGTGTCTCTGGCAAAGACAAGGCTAGTTAGTTGCTACTCAGCCACTCTAAACTAGCAGGATTTTACTCAGTCTTTGACTTCTGAGTCTTATTTATAAATATCACAATAAAGACACAATTTCAACATATGGATCACAGCCACAACAGACAGGGACATGGGACCCGTAGCCCTGCCAGGCCACTGCAGCCTGAGTGGCCACCAAGGCACTGACTGAGAGGCTATGGGGCAGCAGACAATATTTAAAATATTAGTAAATTCAAGTGTAGTCACTAATCCCAGAGGAAAGCATCGGAGGAGAGAAAGAGGATCAATGAGAATAGAAAGGTAACCAGAGAAGTAATAGGGAATTGTTGTGAACTTGCTGGAAATAGATTACTTAGAAGCATGAAAACAGGCTTTTAAACAGATTATAGCAAATAGTCTTTGTTTCCATCTTTCACAATGAGCATCAACGCCAATCAAAAAGTGGTTGGTTACCGTATATCAGACTTTCCAGCTTTTCATGAATAGACATAGCCTACTTAGTAGTTTTGTAACCAGGGTCCACAGCTGAGTTGGACTGCTGGTGATAATCCTCCCCCCACCAATCTACATTATAAATTCTGATACTATGATTGCAGCTCTGTTCCTTTGTGTCTTGTGACCAGGGCATATGTTACCTTTAAGAATGTGGAAGTGGTCTTAACATCTAGTTTTGTTGAGCAGGTAAAAGCAATTGTAATTGTATAAATTTTTTAGGAGTGGAGATTTGTAAGGGACTCCATGACAGACAACTCATCAGGAGAGAACCCAACATTTTCAATGGACTTTTCATGCAATAGCCAGTGACTTTCTGAAATCTTCTTGAAGCCTCCAGTAAGGTGTTTTTGATTTTCTCCCATTTGCTCTCTATATTTGTAAAGAGTTGTTCAGTGATTTCCCTCATCTTTATTTCAGCAGTTCTCTTATACTCTCTGTACAGCTAGCTGGGTTTGTGAGTTGCTTATGATCAATCTTTCAGTTGGTCTTGCCTGGCATGTCTTTCCTTAAGTTTCAGTTGAATGTTTGCCATAACAAGTTGGTGATCTGACCCTAAGTCAGCACTGGGAATGATCAGCTGCTTTAGATGCTAGATAACAGTTTCCTGCTGACCAGAATGTAGTCAGTTTGGCTGTATGTGTACTTGTCAGGGGATTCCCACATCCAGCACCTTGATGGTTTGGCCTGCTTGAATTTTGAGTTGTATATGTACAAATCATTTTCATAGCAGAAGTCAAGCAGTCATTCTGCAATATCATTTTTTTATCTTGTCTATGAAAGAATCACACAGATAACTGCCAGATATACTCCTCAGATTCAGGCAAGATGGGCAAGGTCTTTTATTGATAGAACCAGGGAAAATAAAGCAAAGATGGAGGCAATACTTTGACACCTTGTACTATGACCCAATTGCTGTCGATGTACATTGCAATGAGTAATACTTCAGTAGCCACTCAAACACCAAAGACAATGAGGAAATTTTGAATATTGACAGGAGTGAGATAGAGGATGTTATCAAGAGAGAAAACTGTAGAAAAGTCCCGGGAGTGGATGACTTCATGGTAGAGGAACTTCAGGCAGTTACAAGAGGCTTAGGGACTGAGGTGCGTCTCAGACTCTTCAAAGAAGTAAGGCATCATGAAGTGGTTTGCATGAAATGGAAGCTCTCCTTCATAATTCCCATATACAAGAAGAAGGACAAGCTGGATAGCCAAAATTATAAAAGCATTAGTTTCTTACGCCATAGCAGCAAGATCTTCTCCTCCATAAGCCTGCAAAGGATCAAGGGCAAAACAGAGGAAATCCTAGCAGAGGGCCAGTACAAATTTAGAGCTAACAGGAACGCAATAGATCAGATGTTACGTTTGAGGCAACTGACAGAAAAGTGTGAAGAATTTGGAAAAGACTTATATGTCTGTTGCATTGACTTTAGGAGGGCATTTAATAGCATTTAGAAGAGAGGATTTTGAGAAACAATGAGGTTCTTTCTACAGGCACCCAGAGAAAATCATGAGAATATAAAGATTCCTTTGCATCAATCAAAGTCTGTGGAAAACTAAGTGATCAGATTAAGACAATTGTAGGAGTGTTGCCGGGATATGTCCTCTCATCCCCAACTCCTTAATATATTACTGGATTTCATAATAGCAACAGCCATGGAAAATAATGAGATAGGCATGCAAATAGGTGGTGTGCTAATCAATAACTTGCAATTTGCAGACAATATAGCACTACTTGCTGAAAGTCCAAATGAGTTGCAGGCCATGGTAAATAGAGTGGTGGCTGCAAGTGAAAGCCATGGTATGAAAGGAAACATTAAGAAGAATAAGATACAACACATGGGACAAAGATTTCAACTTTGTAATAAAGAATCAGAACCTCAAGCAGTCAACTTTGTCTCTCTGGAAGGAAACCTCAGTTCAAAGGAAGGAACCATTTCAGACATCAAGATGTGGATAGAGATATCAAGGGCTGCATTCTAGCTGCTAGGAAAACTTTGGTCAACAAGAGACATAACAACAATGACAAAATTACAAGGATATGAGACCCTTGTCTTAAGCTGCCTTCTTTACAACTCCAAAACATGGACCATGAAATGCTCCTCAGAACATTTTCTAATATCCAATAGATTAAGACAAAAAGAAAGAAAATAAAAGCCTTAGTAAAAGAAAAAAATATTTGCTCACATGGTGGAGGATGCACAAAAAATTACAATATCTAATAAGGGGATAAATATTGATCTTCTTCCTTAAGCATGGCTTTAAGATAATTTCTGATATGTGTTCTTTTGGCCAGATGACTGACAGCCATCACTGCATTAACTCTTAAAGGAGATCGTAGTACATGATCTCCTAATTTTTAGAGAAGATCATAGTGTGTGTCACCATCCAGTGCCAGAGGTAGGTTTCATTTGTTTGACCAGGAAGAAATAAATTTCTTAATATCCATCACTAGAGCATTGATCTCCATCTTTGTTGGCCTCTACTACTGTAGCATTTCCACACTAATCAAGAGTCTCCAAAATAATTTAGGAGTTTCATTTAGTTTGAAGAATAGATATAACTAATTTTATATATGACAATTGAGTGTTCCTATTCCAAAGCTTTTTACCAAAACAGTTGGTGTATAGACTGGAATTTTGGTATCACACTCAGTATACAACCTACAGGAGGAAGTTTTATGTAAGAGAAGACAAGGAACCAGTGCTTTTTTCTGGCATTTCTGACCTCTGATCAAAACACAATCAAGGACATTTCCTGTTTATAGTTGGAGACAAGAGTGGAACTGTTCTTTTTCCATGATCTTTGCCCCTAAATTTCCCCTCAAAATCTCATCTAGAATGTAATGATAGTGAGAAAAGGATAGAAAAAAATGACATGAAAAATGTAAAGTTTGACTTTAAGCAAACTTCAAGTTTCAGAGAAAAAGATGTCAGGCAACAGGGCATCAATGATTGTTAACAACATTAGCAACCATTAAGGAGAAACCTCAGTGGTCCCTTGGTAATAGAGGCATTAAGAACAAGGCCCCATGCACTGAATGAATGATAAATCTTTTGTAATGTAGAGTAAGTAAGAACTTAAACTGATAAAGCAACTACAGGTATTCCTGGTTCAAAACTAATTACATAGGGAAATGTGCACAAAGAGAATTGAACTGCAGTCCACAGAGGTTGGCATTATTCTGCTTGCAGTAGAACTTGGCAACATGGTCCACATGATAATGGTTTTGCAGGCATGAATAATGCAAGGAACATTCATGGAATTTTTTTTTCATGATAGTCCCTTAAAATTTGTGAGGTCAAGCCATGACTGACTGGGTTGGAGTCTCTGCCAAGAGGCCCTAGGATACCTCTATGTGAGCTGTAAGAGTGAAGCCTAAGTCACCGAAGAAAACTGCGTGCACAGAATAGACACTATTTAAGAAATAAGCTGTGTCTACTCCAGTGGCAGAGCAGAAGGAGAGGTGTACAAAAGGTCTTTAAACCCTAACATGCTGCCTGCAGAGAAGCAAGATTTGGTGTTTCTACACATGGGTGTCAGTCTTGCTCTGGTCCTCATCTTCCCCCATTTCTCCCTTTCAGAATAAGTTTTCCTTGTCCTTATGTACTGGAACTGTAGAAACCGTGATTTGTTTATATATATATATATATATATATATATATATATATATATATATATATACACACACATATATATACACACATATATATGTGTGTGTGTATACATATATATGTATATATATATATGGATTACAATGTATATATATATATATATAATTGGGGATTACAATGAAGGCATTGCTTTGAGTCCTAAAATAATAATTGGAATTCTTTAGAATTTCATATATATATATATATATATATTATATTTTGTGTGGGGGAGGAAGGTACGTCTTCCATTGCATAACTGTGAAATTCAGAGGACAACTATCAAGAGTTCTATTCTTCCACCATGTGGATTTGGTAGATTGAACTCAGTTTGTCAGACATATTGGCAGGTTTCTCTATCCACAAATCTATCTCCCTGGCACCTGTGGACATTATGCTTTTGAACGGCATTTGCTGTGAGTCAAAAGCATTATACAGTAAAAGTATAGCTGACGGATTACTAGACAAACTCACAAGATTAGTGAGGAGACCAATTTGCAGAGCTTTAGGGACACCTCTTTTTTAGATAGTCACTGACAATTCTGTAGAAATCTTTATGAAACCATGGCTCTTTTCCCTTCCATATTGGGATTCATTTCGAAATATCCCAGTAGTGTATAAATCATTTGTTGAGATAACTTCATTCTGCATGAGCAACTGGATGACCTCTCTTATACTGTGGGCTCCTAGTGTGAAAGAATTAGCTTAGCTAAACCCTTATTCTTATAGTCAAACCTACATAAAGCTAGTTCTCCACAATTATCCTTATTGACAGGACTTATTGACAAGAAAGGCTCCCCAAGCAGGAGCCACTAAACAGGAGAGACAGTATGATTGCTCTTATTGATAATCAGGTCTGTGTGCCCCTGAGTTCTCTAGCAACAGACTCAGGAAGGTATAGTCTACTGGTTTTGCTTTTCCCTAACAAGCTATTACTATTCTGTGCTTACTTCACCTTTCATTTGATACAAGGTCTTAGTCTAGGAAATTAGCTGTTTGTACCTTCATCCCTAAAATATGCAGGAAAAAAACTTGGGTTGCTAAACCAGACCCAGAGAAAGAATTTCCTTCTCATCTGGGTGGCAGTGGATATAGCCCCTGATGATTAGCTTAGGGTGGGAAAGTAAGCTCCACCTTAATCCTCTCAGCATCTGCTGGGGCACCTCACAGCCATGGCCCTTCTTAGACATAACACACTTACCTTGTCAGTCTTTTATCCATTTTGTTAGCCCTAAGAAATACATGTTTGGTATCATTGTTATTTATCAGAAAATGATTGATTATGTCTATGTGGGTATATAAACTGGAAATCTTGTGGGATGGAGAGAACATTGAGGTACTTCAAAAGAGGAACATCAAGAAAAAACATTGAAAGGGGAACATCAATAGAGCATTAGAGCAAGCATAGAAAAAAAATAAATGGGACATGATGAAAAGACTTAAACAAGCTAATTTATTTTGTTTTTCCTCAGACGTTATTAGTCAGGTTTTTATCGACTCTAGTGCTTCTGCTGATTCCTGAGAGATTTAGTGGGGCTTAACCCCAACATAAGCCTTAATAAGCATTGAGACCAGTATGGACAACAGGGACAGAGAACCTTAGACTAAATGTATATTGCAACATAGGATGGACATATTTCTTGGAGACATGAAGACAGAATATTTTTTGAATGTGAAATGTCTTCCATAGGCTCATATAATTAGATAGTACATCCCCAAAAGGTCACTTTCCTTGGAAATGTGAAATGTTTAGAGGGTGAGAAAGTAGATGACTGGGTAGGCTTGAGAAATCCAGCCCCATTCCCCCTTTCTGTTTTCTTTCTGCTTCATGATTACTGATGGAATGTGACTGACTTCCTACAGCGTATGTGTGTGTCCTATGCCCTAATAATTAGCATTCTGTGAGGGTCTCAGCAGGAAAAGACCTAGGAACAAGACTAAACAAAGACATGAAAGACCTAAAAGATGCTACAAGATGGACATATATATATATATATATATGTGTGTGTGTGTGTATGTATGTGTGTGTGTATATATATATATATATATATATATATATATATATACTTCAAACAAAATCAAATTTGAAACTCAATTAAAATCCTGAAAAATAGAATAGATGAAAGAGAGGACAGAATATCAGGATTTGAATAATGGCGGGTGAATTAGCACATTCAGAAAATGATAAAAATGAAATTATAAGAAATCACACATAAAACCTATTAAATCTGTTGGATACTACTTAAAGGCAAAATCTATAAATCATGGACAAAGTGTGAGAAGTTTAAGCAAAAGGCATGTAATAAACTATTCAACAAAATTGTAGCACAAAATTTCCTTAGTCTTGGAGAAAAAATGGCCATTTAGACATTTAGAGACATTTTAAGGGTCAAAAAGACATGATCAATAAACTAAAAATGTCATTTTATAGCTAGAACACTAGCTATGCTGAAGAATGAAAGAATATTGAAAGCCAAAAAGGATACGTACCCAGTAACATACAGAGGTAAAACCATCAAAATAATAGCATATTTCTTTTAGAATTTCTAATATGGTTCTGCAGTTTGGGAAACTTGAGTGTCATGCATTGTAGATAGTTTATTTTCTCCTCATATCAATTTGCAGTTATAATTTTATTTTATTCTTGGTTATTAATTTCACTCATTATTATTAATTTATTCAAACTAATAAAATTTCTATAGTCAATATAATTCTTATTCCAGATTCCTCTTCTATGTAATTGATTCTTATCAAATTCAAATATGATAAAGATCATATTCCAAATAATTAGATGTGCTCATAATCATATATATACAAATATATATGATTTTTTTAGTTTAAAATTATTTTCTCAGCTCTCTATTCTAGATATGATTTTTCTGACTTGTCTTAAGCATTGATAATGCTTTCCACATTTTTATTACACCTAGTTTTCATTTTTGGCTTCTCTGTTTGGTTGCTTTGTCAAAGTATTGATTACCATACTGAATCTCTTTTACTTATTAATCATGTTCTCCTCCATATTATATGGATTATATATGCTCATTCATTTGACCGACTTTCATCTACATTGCTGATTTTCTTTTCCAAGTCCCATACTGATTTCTTTATTTTCATTGTCTGTTCTTCAGTATCCCCTTTGAAGCAATTCACCATTTTTATCAGTTTGTTTTGCATTATTCCCTAGATTTTTCCCCCTTTACATATCTTAAAATGCTTGCCGTACTTTTTCATGTTTCTTGTGTTTCTGTCATGAATTGAGCATCTATTGGAACTGATTTCCAGGTTATTGAGGTGTGTGTGTGTGTGTGTGTGTGTGTGTGTGTGTGTGCACGCGCGCGCGTGTGTGTGTGTGTACCTTCTGGTAAACAGTCTAGTTGTTGAGAATTAATCTTGAATACCGCTCAGGGATGAGTAAACGACTTCCTGTCAGAGCCTATACTGTTTGAATGTTCTTCATGACAGCCTTCCATACTGTTTTTCAAGCCACAGCCCTCATAATTGAAGAGTGGAAAAAAAATGGAACTCTGTACTTACAGACCAGTTCTACCTAGAACACAGTGTCATAGGTGATTAATCTTTATACCTTCTTGTTTCTGGGTATAAGAAGTCACAGTTTCTCCCATTTGCCCAATTATTATACGTCTCATGATTTCACAATATTTTAAGACAGTATTTGTTATGTTTTAAGGTGGTTTTTTTTTGTACTCTGTAAATTCTAGCAATAGGCGGTAGATCCCATAATCAACAATAGTCTGTCAAAATACCTCTATTTTCTCTAAGATCCCAGATCTAGAGGCAAAAGTTAAGAATGTCTAAGTATTGCATAGATAATATGATAAAGCCCTGTACTTTCCTTATTATTATTATTTATTTGTTTGCCCCTTAGTATTTCACATCATTTAAAACACTGTTTAAAGTTCAAAGAGCCTTATGAGACTGGAGAAATTTCTTAGTTGCAATCCTCATGTAAAATAAATAAGTAAATTATATATTTAATGGCACAGAATGTATTTTACCATTACAAAGGAGAGTAATGGGGAAGAGAGTAGTTGGGAAGTACCTGTCCAAAGCAAGACCAGAATTCAACAAACACCAAATCCCATACTTCAATGTCTGGTGCAAGGGCTTAGACGGCCCCTGACTTCCAGATTTGCTACCTAAATCATGCATTTCTCATATGGGCTAAGTTAATGTAATTAACAGAACTCTCCTTGGTCTATAACCCATAGGTCTTGTATCCTTCTACATCTTGGGGGTCTTTACTGCAACCCATCTGTCACAGCCTCACAAAATGACCTATCACAATTTCATTACTTTTTTACTCTTTCATACTGAAAAACCAGCCGATCACTGAAACCATGGAGGAAGAATCTATGAACCCTTCATGTTTGAATCCTTCGTGTCTGGAGTGCCTCCACCATTTGCGTATGGACAATGCTGTCAAGTTCTGTTGGCAGATTGCTAAGGACCCTAATCTCCTGAATCATATTAGCTGTAGTATTTTTATTCAGTTGCTTTCTAGAACCAGGAGGAACTTAGGATCTCTTTCAGGATTTAGCCCTGTGATGTCTTCGTCTGAGGACCCTCTTTCCTTTGTTCCCATACAAAGTTGACCTCTGCTTAATGGCATTAATCTCCTTAACAATTACAACCTCTCTTCTAGCATGTGCCTTGATTGTAACATTGTGCTCATATTTCTCTCCAAATTGTATTTTCCCCACCTGCTTTTTTTTATTACAGACCTACATAAACATTATTAATAATAAACATGCCAGAGATTCAATATTTTACAATCTTGAATTTTCCTCTTCCAAAGAAATTGATTCATTACCTTTAATTTTTCCTCAAGCAAGTTATAAGAATATGAGCATAAGGGAGCCAGATTATTATTCAAAAAATTACAAACACATAATTTATCTTAGTTGCTTTTTAAAATCCTGCTTCACTCTGAAAATTTTTGATTTAGACCTGTACGGTCTGTGATGTTCTCAGCATTACACTGCTCTAGGCTCCTACTACATTCTCTCTTGAGCTTTAATTTCACTTTCAATCATATTTTTTTTTTCTTTTTGGTTTTTCGAGGCAGGGTTTCTCTGTAGCTTTGGTGCCTGTCCAGGAACTAGCTCTTGTAGACCAGGCTGGCCTCGAACTCACAGAGATTTGACTGCCTCTGCCTCCTGAGTGCCAGGATTAAAGGCTTGCGCCACCACCGCCCGGGTTCAATCATATTTTGTATTGTTGTTATTTTATTTGAAGTTCCAAAGACTTGCCTATTCCTTTGAAATACAACATAGCCAGATCCACCACAGCAACAGCTCATTATCTGGTATTGATTTTCTGTATTAATTGTTTTTCTATTGCTGTGATAAAAATACTATGCCTAAGGCAATTCACAGAAGGAAGAGTTCTTTGATTTATAGTTCCAGAGGGATAAGGGTCCATCATGGTGGGGAAGCAATGGCAGCAGGCAGGTGTGGCAGCCAAGACAGAAAGCTGAGAGATCACATCCCCAACTTTGAGGAAAAAAGAAAGAGAAAACCATAAGTGGTGGACTTTTGTGTATCAAAAATGTCCCTCAAATGTCTTATTGAATACAAGGGACTCTAAGATACTTATAATTTTATCTCACAATTGTCTTAAAGGAGATCAAGAGAATAAATGTATATCTTGTTGTAAATAACATGAGGGAGGACATGACAGCTTATAATAAATACTAAATCTGTAAATCTGTAAAGTATTTAGCAGGCTCACACTAAAGACATATTCCCTGGAACCTAGCCATTATATTGTGAAGATTCTAACCACAAGGAAAGTACCAGGTAGATGTCGCAGTTGATAGGAGCAACTAGCTTGTCCTTTACTTAATTCACTTAAGTTCCAATATATGACAAAGAAAGCTCAGATGGTGCTAACTCTCTGTTGGAATCTTACAAGTTGAACCTGAGATATATGAAGCAAAGTAGCTCATCAGTTATACTGGGTCCTTTTCTAATCCCTTGGAGTAATGATTCAACATTCAGGTGTTTACTTTGCAGAATAACATCTAGATTGCTAGACAATATTTCTTAAGAGAAAAGCCCAAAACAAGGAATTAGATTAAAATAATGTTTATAGCCCCTTATATACATTTCAAATCACATCTTTATATACATTCCAAACATATTGAAAACTACAGAAAATATTGTGCCTGCTTAGATCTTGGCACTTTAAGATAATCATGACTTTGGAACTTAAAATACATAGAAGTATGCTATTGAAAAATGTTAATATTTTAGAATAAAAATTACACTTATTATTCTTGTGTTATGAAATAATTGATATAGCAAGACTTTATTATTAAGAATAGGAAAGAATGATTCTGTTACTAGAATATATTTCAGCATCTAAGTCTCAAATGAGTATTTAAAAGTTTAATTTTCTATACAAGAATGTAAAATCTATTATATGCAATCTCTGCTCATGGGCATGAATGTTTGCACTGGAAGGAGAAATAAGAAGGCTATTGGAAGGGAGAGAAAGAGGAGGAAGGTAAGCTGGAGGGGGACAGAAAGGGAGGAGGAGATGGCAGGAACTTATGAGGTAAGAAAACTCTGATAACATTTTGCCTGTTTATATCGAGGGTCATCATTTCCTAAATTGTAGAAATTGAGCTGGGGAGCCTTGTGATTTCTAATTCATCAATTAAAGTTTAGTCAAAAAAAGTGACTGCATGTTAAAAGTAACAATATTTCTGGAGCTTAATTGTTGTTTATGGTTTTAGAAAGATCTTTGAACAGAACTTTGTTCAGTGAGCACTTGTTGTCAGCAGAGAGCCTAATAGTGCTTTCTGTACCTTTAAGATAATATTATTGTCAGAACACAATTGCTCTTTCATCATATAGGGTGATTAATCAGTGATTGAGAAGCCTAATGAGACTATTTACTAGGTGCAAGTTGATTGTACTACCTAATAGCATGTGACTTAAAATATCTTTTCAGCGATATTATAAGGAAAACAATATTTTATAGATAATTTAATTTACCTTGCTTCTATTGCTACATGCATATGTGAGTTCGTTTTATTGGGGTAGAAGAATACTACCCTTGGAAATATAAATATACTGAAATAATGATTTTATAATGTCTTCCAACAACTCAGTTTTTCTGCTCTAAAGGTTTGATGATTTTCCAAATTGGCAAAGATACATTATTGCATATGTATCATTTTTACTATATTCAGAATATTGTGTATTTCAGGTGTGTAGATTTATGCTTTGATGGAATGATTTTTTTTCTCTTTCTCTACTTGTTCCCATCAGAGGCAATTCATAATAGGATACTGTAATGAAATCAGAAATGGCATCTGTTTAAAAATATGGACCTTGGATACAAAGTCAACAGAAAATACTGTATGTTTTAGACACTAAAAATATCTGGAAAAGCTATTCCTCGTTTCTTTCTATAATATGCCATTGGCTAAGCTTCTGAACACATTTTTTTCCACATAGGAATATATTTTAAAATGTTAGACTTCAAACTAGATAATTACACAGCATATTTGCCTTTTAGAATTTCAATTAGGATCTGTTAATCTTGAACTTGTGCAACTTACTTTGTATGCAGAAGAAGAAAGTGGAATTACAGGAAGTATTCAACCATTCCTTTTGTTCTTGATAAAATGATGAGATAATGTACAAAGTGCTTTCCTTCACTTTTTAATATTTCTTTTAGAAAATGAGGCTTTCCATCACACAGAAAGTCATAAATTACTCAAAAGACACACTGGCCTTTCTCAAAGAATATGGATTGCCAGTGCTTTCCCTAGGTTTCAAAGACAAAGGAGAGTCAAGAAAATACCATTTTATTTTTATTTTACATCAGCATTTTGAATTAAATGCCTCTTTATGCATTCTGTAAATTTGTGAATGTGTATTTTCTACACTAAATATAAATTTGAAATATTAACATGATATCTAGGAAAACACTGAAAGAAAAATCCTTTAGAATATTTGTATGAGAAAGTAACAGAGATGCTGATTTGAAGCATTAGTATCAGATGCAAAGATTTAAAACACAACAGAGAAGATATGATTTAGAAATTCTTTATTTAGATATAATCTTTTATCCTACTATAGTATATTTGTTTGTTCCATATTTTATAATCCTTCACATGTTCTTATATGTACACTCTAACTACCATCATAGTGCCTCTACAGCCCAATAGAACTGGTTTGCTTTTGACACCTTCATCTTGCCACTTCTTGGACAGTAGTTTCCTCATGGTTCAAAACATTCCATCTCCCAGGGAAGCTCCTTAGAACAGAAAGTGAACTACTCAGACTACTCATAGCTTCAGGAAGTCCTTGAAACTAAGCAGACTCACTAGGCCCCTCCTTTGAATGAGTGAACTATTAAGATTTTGTTGGTCACTTTCAGAGAAGTAAAGCTGCAAAGAAGATACTCAGATAAACACAGATGCTTGGAAGATGCCAAAGGCAGCCAATAAGACTGAGAAGAAACAGAAACCAGAAGAGCTGATAGAAAGAAACTTAGATCAATAAGCTACCTAGAAGGGACATTCTCCAGTCTGCTGAGGGGACTGCAGGCTATCCAGTATATTTTATGTTTCCAGCTTTTGTAAGCTGCCAGGGTGGACTTCAGGGATTCACTACTCAATTCATTTAGGCTCCTGTAAGGATCCTTTATCCATATGTCTCTAACCATAGCAAAACACTCATTCTTCAAGCTGAAATTTGGTGCTATCTGTACTTTTATCTGTTGCAGAGTCCCTGTATGTGTGTGCTGTATCTCTTTGGGAAGTCTATCACACAATAGCACTCTACAAATACATCTGATTCTAATTTGAAATACAATGTGACTATGGATTTTGATCACTGAATTACGTATTTTCAGTAAAAGGAAACAGGAATGAGATGTTTACTTGAAAAGGTCTTGACAGGGGGCTGGAGAGATGGCTCAGAGGTTAAGAGCACTGGCTGCTCTTCCAGAGGTCCTGAGTTCAATTCCCAGCAACCACGTGGTGGCTCACAACCATCTGTACTGAGATATGGCGCCCTCTGGCATGCCTGCATACATCAAGGCAGAATGTTGTATACATAATAAATAAATCTTAAAAAAAAAAAAAAGAAAAGGTCTTGACAATATATGGAAAATTTCTCTTTATAACAGGAAGGTAATTACAATTCAGATGTATCACTTACAAATCTATTTCGGTAGAAAACTATCAAGATATTTTATTCTGTGGGGTTTTACCTTTCCCTTTGACTTTATGTAGCTATCAGTTATGTTTCCAAATGTGTAAGTCACTTGCACAAAATATAAAGAAATTTCTCTTAATGTTAGTGCCCAGTCACATAACTAACATAAGCTATAATAACACGAGCCTATTTTCTCTCACTGACTCCCACGAAGTATAGTGGCCATGAAATTCACACCACACTGCAGATTGCTTGGCTCTGGGTGTGGAGCCTAAAGGAGCAGTTCACAGGGGAAAGGCTTCTGAGTAATGGAGCACAGATTCGCAGACACCATGTGTTTGGGAAGGAATTTGTCTGCCTGCTGAGGACAGTGAGGTTAATGGCATGTCTCACCCCAATGCAGTGGACAGAATTTACCAAGAAGGAGCTGTGCTAGCGCATTGCTCTGTGAAAAGAGCTGCCACTGTTAACTCTCAGGGTCCTTCCTTTGAAGAAATTAGTGCAACGGCAATTAGGAACAGAGAGAAATCTTTGCGTAAAGGTAGACTTACATATTAACTGCTCTCTGGTTAGATTTAAATCCTACTCCATAAGATGAAACCCATACCAGGATCAGTATTAGGCAAGTAAGCTTTTATACTGATCTGAGTAAAAAGAAACAATGTGTTCATGAGACACCGTCCTTCAGAAAGCGTAGAACACTTCCCAATGACTTAGAAAATGTTGAAAAATGAACCTAATACTGTATCAATGTAGTAGTGACAACTAAGTTAAAAACTAAATTTATCTTGAAGTCTTTCTTGATTAAGAACACAAAACTGGAAAATAACAGGAAGAAAAATTAATTTTAAAAGATCCTGTATAATTTAAGATGGCATGTTATATCATTAAAAGGCGAAATGATTTTGATGGATACATAGGAATGGCAAACATTTAGCACCCTTTTGTGTACTAAAGACAAGGTTAATTGCAGAAAGCAAATCTGCGTTGTTAACTACTATTAGGACCAAAAGTTGTTATATAAAAATTTCAAATCACAGTTCTTGAGTGACCAAAAGCCTGGCTTTAATCTGTTCCCCTAACCTTGCTGCATAATATTTTCCATTATGGATATTGTTACTAAAGTAATTAATGTATCACCAACAAACCTGTTTTGAAATATAAATGGTTTATCAGAAATTTTGAAAAAAAGAATGTATCACTATTTATTATATCAAAA
Organism: Microtus oregoni; assembly: GCF_018167655.1. Taxonomy (NCBI): domain Eukaryota; kingdom Metazoa; phylum Chordata; class Mammalia; order Rodentia; family Cricetidae; genus Microtus; species Microtus oregoni. Next base: position 3,600,893 of record NW_024543084.1, read on the forward strand.
CAAAGCAAATTTAGTTGAAGAAGTGATTGGTTAAAAAAATTAAAAATTCATTAACAGTCAAAAAAAGGAATACAAGAGACTTTTGGATTCTTTCCTCTGAACTGGACTGTGGTGGCCACCTTATGTATTTTTCTTAGCATCAAAATAATTAAACATAAATAATAAGAAAATGTGCAGCTATTATGAGATATCCTTGTAGTGTCTGACTTGGTTTCATAATTTTAATTCCAATGTCCAAAATTTTAAAAAGATAAAATGTTATAACTTCTGTAAATTTCCTTAAGCAAAATGAAAGAGTTCCAATGAAACAAGTGAGTACACATCACCACATCTTCAAATGATCGAGAAAATCAATTAAAATGTAACTTCAAATTTTATTTTATCACATACATAGATGTTTACCCAAATATTTAGCAATATCATATAGAAGGAAACATATGTAGTTTTCAATTCATAATTAGGAGTTTTTCCAGGGTAAAGTTTATCATTTTCATTTTTCAAATTACATTTCAAAATTTTTTTTTAGATTTCCTCACAACACAAAGTGACCTTATTAGTTTTCATTGCGTTACAGGAGTTGTATACACTGTACAGAGATTTAATAACTAAGAAAGTCTCATACATCATCCATACCATGAATAAAATGTTCTGAAGTAGTTTGGCATGCTAGATCTCAAATAGCCAGTGATAGAATTGGCCTATATTTGTGCAAAAAGTCTCAGCATTTTGATATCTAAAACAAAGTTTTAAGGTCTCAAATTCCCATCCAGGCTTCAAGTACCTTTAGTAATATTTCTTATTATATACAGAGAATTACAGAAAAGGTCACAATAATAAAACCAGTCCAAAAGCAGGCTGTGCTCATAAGGTATTATGAGCAGTAAATTTCTGTCAGCAAGGGCACCCAGGTATCTTAGAATGTGACTGAATTGTAGGATGAAGCCACTTACTCATCTTTACTCCAGTTCATCTCTAAAACAATCAGGTGTCCTCAGAATTAAACATTCTCATTTGACTTTACTTCTTTGGATCTCTGGTTTCTAAGAAACATTTTCTTGTATTGAGTGAGTAGGAATTATTTTCTAGCAGACAGAATCTTGCCTCATTTTTTATGAGGGGGGTCTGGCACTGAGTTTTTGAACAAATTCATGAGAGGATAGGCAATAGTATGAAGTATATCAAAACTCCGCAGTCTGCATTTGTTTTGATGACTGAGAGGCAGAAGGCATTCTCAGTACATATAGACCAATAGAGGTAATGTCCACAAGTTACCTGGTGAGGAGAACTGAACAATGAATGAGTTGATGAACGACTTGATGCTCTTCTTTACTTTTTAATATGAAAGATTATTTATTAGGTAAAATTTCCCTTTACATTCTATTAGATATTTATATTTGCTTATTCTCTGTAGAATTTTAATTTTCAGTCGAATATGAATGAATTCACATTTCTCAAATAACAAAATAAAGTCAAACATTATTTTAATATATCAGTAGCAACAAAATATACAGGGCAATTATGATGCTCACATTTGGTATGATATAAAACAAATGAAATTTTTGCTGATCACGTTTTACTTATGATTGGTTGAATATAAGATGAGGAACAGTGCATTTGACAAATAACTCTGAATTGTGTTTAAGCATTTTTAATACCTTGGCCAATTATGCAATTAAAATATCTTACACTATGTTTTATAGTAGCTTTTAAAGAAAAAAAAATAGACCTAAAAGAAACTGGAGCTTCAGTAGGAGATGGCCAGCCATGAATGAAATGCTTTGCTTTTTCCTCTTAATTTAAATGGACTTCTCAATAAAGTAGTGTTAAAAAGTCAGTTATAAGTTTGGTGCAAGTACCAAGTTTTCAGTTTTATAGTAATCTATAAACTTGCTGTTGGCGTGAAACTTTTTTCAAAAAGCAATAACTTTGGACTTGCTGTAATTAAACTTATGTTCTTATCTACTAGAAATGATTCTAAGAAATCTTTCAGGTATGTGAGCAATCAGATCATCAAGGGGCTGTAGGGAGGGTCACCAACAGTAGCCATGATACACGCTCACATTCTCTCACATAGGGTTCCGTTTGCTGTTAGTTCAGAAAAGTAACTAAGGCTGTTGTGTCAGAATAACCAGCAAAAGCTATATTTATTATTTATTTTAAACTAAATTGACAGATGAGTGGGGTGTGTCCATGACTACAGTGTTTCGGAGAGTTCATTTTGCAGTGCTTTCAAATCACCAACTAAGGGTCAGGACAGGGTTCTGGTTTGTTTGCTTATTTGTTTGTTTGTTTGTTTGTTTTTGTCTTTATAGGAAAATAGAAATACCCATCTTCAAGAAGTACTTTGAAAAACTGGAAAAAAAGTCATTGAGGAAAGAAAAATATGATCTGGTGGTGCCAATATTCCATATAGCATAAAACACACTACCTAAGAATTAATATCTCTTTATTTCTCAAGAAGGTTGAAGTACCAACTCAATAAAATTTTAAGGCTGGCTTTGGAGTTGGAGTGTGGTTCTCTTCTTCTCTATATCCAAGCATTCTGTTAAAAGAAAAATTCAGTGTCTCTGTCACATATCAGATGAGTTGCCTGGTGTGGGACAGACGAAAACCAATACCTAGGGACTATTGTTGGCACAATATCTCTCCCCTCATACTTAGTTTTGATTCGTTGTGACCTTTCTTTAGATAAATATCTTAAAAAATAAACTTTCTGTTTTGGTATTAATAATGTCAAATTTTTCACAGTGAACAATATTTTTTTTTAAACAGCAGTCTCTGATGTCTCAAAAAAATAAGATGGAACTCCAGAAGAATGCCTCTACCTGTTCCATAATATTGCCACTGAGCCAACAAACACCTCTCAAAGATTGACTTTGGACTACAAGCTACTGAAGACAATTTCCAAGGTAGCTAGCTAGCTGACATCACCCACTGTCTAACAACACTCTAACTGAATGTCAAATAAGAACTTCAGATAAGCTTTACCCATAATTACTATTTGCATTGGTAGAGATTCTTGTATATTGATACAAAAATAAAATTATTTTTGTATTCCTGCCTAAGATAATTTGTATATTGATACAAATTCAAAATTGTATTTGTCATACTGTATATTTTCCTGTTTTTGTTTACAATATTTTTGCACGCTGATGCAAATGTAGTATTATTTTTATCGTACTGTATGAATGTTTCTCCTTCTGTTTAAAATATTTTGAATTTGATACAAATAAAGGATATTTTTGCCATATATGTCACTATGAATTTTACCTCTGATTAAGGCATTTTATATATTGTCACAATTTTGAGATCATTGAGCTTATGTTGTACACATGTGTGAAGATCATTTATTTTATAATGTGAGGCTTTAGTCTTTTTAATTTTTATTGTTTATTGATTATATTGAACTATACATTTTTCTCTGCCTCCCTCCCTACATTTCCCCTCCCCTTCAACCTTCTCCCATGGTCCGCATGCTCCCAATTTACACAGGTGATCTTGTCATTTCCTACTTCTTATGTAAATTAGATGCATGTATGTCTCTCTTAGGGTCTTCATTGTTGTCTAGGTTCTTCGGGATTTTGATTTTTAGGCTGGTTGTCTTTTCTTTATGTTTAAAAACCACTTATGAGTGAGTACATATGATAATTGTCTTTCTGGGTGTGGGTTACCTCACTCAATATGATGTTTTCTAGCTCCATCAATTTGCCTGCATTTCAAGATTCATTATTCTCTTCTGCTGTGTAGTACTCCATTGTGTAAATGTACCACAATTTCCTTATGCATTTTTTGGTCAAGGGGTATTTAGGTTATTTCTAGGTTCTGGACATGACAAACAATGCTGTTGTGAACATAGTTGAACACATGTCCTTGTGGTATGATTGTGCATCCTTTGGATATATATAAACAAAAGTGGTATTTCTGGGTCTTGAGGAAGGTTGCTTTCTAATATTCTGAGAAATCCGAAGGGGCTATACCAGCTTTCACTCCCAGTGGCAATGCAGGAGTGTCCTCTATCCCACATCCTATCCAGTATAAGCTGTCACCCTGTGTTTTTCATCTTGGTCATTCTTGCAGGTTTAAGATGGAATCTCAGAGTTGTTTTGAGTATTTCTTTGATGACTAAGGATGTTGAACATTTCCTTAAGTGTAGTTTCAGCCATTTTAGATTGATAAGAACTTTAAATATTTGAAGAAAGAAATTGAAGAAGTCACCAGAAAGTGGTAAGATCTCCCATTCTCTTGGGTAGGCAGAATTAACATAGCAAAAATGGCAATCTTACCAAAAGCAATCTATAGATTCAGTGAAATGCCCATCAAAATATCAACAAAATTTTCCACAGACCTCTAAAGAACAGCATTCAATCTCATATGGAAAAGCAAAAAACTAAGGATAGCCAAAACAATCTTGTACAATAAATGAACATCTGGAGGCATCTCAATACCTGACTTTAAACTCTACAATAGAGCTACAGTACTGAAAACAGCCTGGTATTCGCATAAAAACAGACAGGAGGACCAATGGAACTGAATCAAAGACCTGGATATTAATCCACACACCTATGAACACCTGATATTTGACAAAGAAGCAAAAAATATAAAATGGAAAAAAGAAAGCATGTTTAATAAATGGTGCTAGCATAACTGGATATCAACATGTAGAAGAATGAAAATAGATTCATAATTATCCTAATGCACAAAACTCAATGAATCTTTAGTCTTTAAACTATATAGGTTATTAAGAAGTACAGGTCAGTAGTCGCCCATATTTGTTATTCTTATAGTTATGTTAGGTTTGCCAGATGCACAAGGATTATTTCATATAGATAGGTAGTCTTCAAAAATTCAATGACATACATAAAATGACATTTAAGTGTTTTAACATCTTTGAATTCTGTTGACACGAGATATGACTGTTCCTTACAGCACTAATCTATTCCCAAGAGGATGTTGGACACTGAAGACACTCCATATAAAAATTCTTTTCTTCTTGGCAAAACTGGCCTATTGGATAAAGAACTGCCCTTAACTGAACTGTTGACAATAAGCGCACTCTCCAAATGGACAAGCAGGACTCAAGAAACACTAGCACATGGCCTTGTCTGCATAGATGACCACTTAAAAGCTGGTAGGAGGACTTTCTTACTCTCTTGCTCTCATGTTTTCTCTTGACATGGTTGTAGAGCAAGTGGAAGAGAGATGGGGGTTCACGCTCTTTATCCCTGGGTAGAATGGCTAGATGAAGACAGTTGTATCTGTGACATCATTTGATTTGTTCTGTATCTGGAACTTTTTCTTTTCATTGCATCCCTTAATAAATTGGATACTAGACTTTCGTGGGTTTTGCTTCAGACTGGAGTTTCCTAGATCTTTGCTGTTGAATGAAACCTGATGATAAGACATAACAGTGATCTAAAAAAGACCAGAAAATATGGACATTAAAATCGTGCGATAAAATTACAAAGTAGCACATTGAAAGTGAGTCTCTTTAAGCTTTCTTTATTCTCATGAAGTATAATTTGTGGGATATGCTATAGAATAGTCCTTCTGTAGGCTCTGAATATGGATTGCTCTCAGTGGTTGATAATAAAGACTGATTTAGTCTACAGTTGGGCAGATAAGACTAGGCGGGAAAACCAAAGGAGATACAAGAAGTAAGAAAGGTGGAGTGGGAGAGATGCAAGCCAGCTGTTAGAGGAACAGGATCTACTAGAAAACAAATAAAGCCACAAAGCCACGTGGAAAATGTAGATTAATAGAAATGGGTAAATTTAAGGTATAAGAGCTAGTTAATAATAAGTCAAACATTCTGCAATGAATACAAACTTTTCTGTGATTATTTGAGACTGAATGGTCAGGGCAAAAGCAAAAACTCCACCTCTGTTTTCCAAAAATTAGTACGGTATTAACAAGTATGTTTAAATCAAGGAAATGGAGCACAGGAATGCCAGTGAAGCGGATATGGAGATATGGATCTCTCTAAGGGGACTCAGTCATTTTTTTTAAGAGAGGAGGAAAAATGTCTATATTAATTTAGTCCTATTACTCGGGAGAAAAGTATAATATTTTGAGTTTTGGTTGTCCTATTTCTTCAACCTGGTGTCTGTTCTTCAGTTTAAATTAATCCCTTGATATGAGCTTTAGATTTATGAACCATGATCTGTTCTTCTCAGTCAGCTTCAATGAACTACTTTTGAACCGACAAAGTCAAAAGAGTTTGGGACCACCTAGGCAACTTAAGATTAAATGGAAATTATCTAGTTGGGTATATAGAGAAAACAGATATGTCCGGAAATCATGAAATAAGAAAAGCATGCATTCCATAGGCCACTGTTTCAATGACATTAATATTTCTAATAGGGAATTGTATTCTTTAATACTTACATGTCAATATCTTCTACACATATTTTGCTTTGTATTATTAAACTGATTGAAACATTTTATATAATATACTTTGATTAGGTTCTTTCTTCCCCTCTCTACCCAGCAAAACAGATGTTCTTTTCTCTCAAAAACAAACAAACAAACAAACAAACCCTACTACTGAGTCAATTCATTGTTGACTAATTACTCCTGAGCATGAGTCCTGTCCTAGGGAGAGATATAGAGTGTCACTTCATTGAAGACAAATATTGCACATTGTTCCAAGAGCTGTCAATTGCAAAAGAAACTTTTTCTTAGGGGTGGGACCTTGTGCCTGCTTCTGCTTTTCCATGGTGGGATTTCGTTTGGCTTGAAGTTGTACAGGTCTTGTATGTACTGTCACAGTCTCTGAGCAACCTCATTTTTTGATTTCATCATTTCTGATTGCATTATTGCATTACTTTTGATTGCTTGAAGATTTCATTATTTTTATGTGTTTAGTTCATACCAAATTTACATTTTCACTGTTCTACTTTATACCCTCTAAACTTTTCTCTTCCCATTTCTGATGTTTTCCTTTTGAAAAGCCAGCTCAGTTCAGTTAGTGCTCTCTGTCTGTGCATGGGTGTGAGACCATTTACTTCAGTATACATAGCCTTTTAATGACTTCATTCCTGAAGAAAACATTCTCTTTGCTTCCCGATCAACTATCAATTGTCAATAGTTTTTTAGCTATGGGTAAAATTTCACAAGGCTCCTCCCTATCCATGCTGGATTTTGATTGACTTGATCTTGTTCAGGTTTTCTTACGCACTCACAAGTGTTATGTGTTCATGTGTGCAATGGTCCCATCATGCCCAGTAAATACTGTTTTACTACAGAAAAAAACTACTTCTTGCTCTTATAATCTTAAAAATCACTTTGATGATGATCTCTGAGTCTCACAGGGAGGTTCTGTGATATGGATGCTCATATCATTTTTGTAGAAAAATATCTCTAAATTTGATATTTTTGTTTTCAGTATTTATGCTGATAACCATTTGAATAAAAATTGTACTTCATTTTACAGGTCAATAATAACTAGATCTTCTCATTTGTCAAATCTGGTAACAACAAATCCAAGATAATTAGTTTATTTTCCCAGCTGCAGTAGAAATAGGAGAATTGAGAGAATGGTAATTTTTTCTAGTTGCTGCTTTAATATTAAAAGAACCAGAAATATTATATTTATTTATATGTTTATATAATGTGCATAATGTGGAATTTTCAACCTATTTTACTTATGTATAACGGCTTGAAAAATGCTTGTAGTTCTTCTGTTAGTACCTCTTATAATGGAAAAGATAATGGATTAAAGGGTCTATATTCTAAATATAATTTATGTAGAATTGACTCCACTTGTGTTTTAAATTAGATTATATGGAATTCATTAAGGATGAAAATGAGGAAGTTGCCTCAAGGACAGTGTGTGATAACTATGGCTTCAAAGTCGCCTAATGAATTGGGAGTACATTTTTCTTAATAAAACTATATTAAGTAATTAAAATATCTTCTCTCAAGGTTAAAGTTTCTCTTTTTCATTTAAAAACGATAAAAGAAAAATGCAAATTATTAAGTTTACAACTAGAAACATTGGTGCTCTAAAAATATTCTGAGAAGTATACATAATCAGTTTTTATATTTCACTGGTTTTAAGATATTCAAATGAGTATAATAAGGAGTAGAAGTAGAAAAATTACAGAGTAAAACCATTGGCCAAAGTCTTATTGAGTTAACACATTGGCTGCAATTCAGCTTCCCTTGCACTCAGAACAGTAATTATCCCTGGTCCCTACACCAGAATTGCCTACGTTGTATTTAAATCACAATATGCTGGCTTTGAAAGATTCATTTTACTATGTAATCAAGAGTGAAAAATTAACGGTAAAGTGGTGCTGTGATGTGGAAAGACCAGTTTGATTTCGCACTATCCTTGCCAGTGAATTTTTGATGGGTCCAAGTTATGCTGGAAAAAGCTGCTTGGGGTTATAAATATCAGCCAAAATAATGAAATAGTGGCTGTGTCAGAAATCAACCTCACCTGACTTCTCTATTACTCAAGGGAGAATGTAGAGTGACCTTCTTTCGCTAACATGATCTTGGAGCAATTATTGTAGTGCATCTCTCTCAAAAGGGCAAGATATGTGAATCCAATGCCCATCGATAAAAGCTTTTCCCATAAACTCACCCTATTAATTAAATCAGATGTAGCTTTTAAAGGGATGGGACTGCAGAGATAAATTGTTCCTCAAGCTTAGTATATTTATCAATGAAATAACACACAGCATAACAAGAGAATTAAAGGCCTTAAGAAGGGGCCTGACAGCTACATTCAGTGGCCATTCTGTGTTCCTTTCAATGTAACAGTGGATTTCATGAGGAAAATTAAACAAGCAAGCAAACAAAGACTTAACAGATTACATGAAAAGTATAAAATATGATTGCATGCCATGTCTAAGAGCGAACTTACGGGAACTGAAACAGCATTAGCAAACACTAAAAATGTTGAATTAAAAAAAATGCTTGAGACTGCTTTACAAAAAGATAAATGTAAAATTTGATATATCTAATACATAGAGTTTTATTACAGCGTCTATGTTGTACACACACAAAATGCTGAAATGTGAAAGCTAAGATACATTATGTTGTTCTAGAAGGTAAACACAAATTCTCTTCCTCTTTTTTGTTTTTTTTGTTTGTTTGTTTGTTTGTTTTTCAGGACAGGGTTTTTTCTGTGTAGCCCTGGCTGTCCTGAAACTGGCTCTCTAGACCAGGCTGGCCTCTGCCTCAGAGATCTGCCTGCCCCTTTCCCCAGAGTGATAGTTTTAAAAACATGTGCCACCACCATTGTACTAAAGTTCTTTTTTTATACACTATTATAAAGGCAGGCAACATAAAATGATAAATGTATTTTACTTAATTTAAAAATGTATTTAATCCAATATATATATTTAGGATCAAATATCTGAAAGTATGCAGGCTGATTGTGAACATTCCTTGGAAATTTGGAATGAGTAAAAAAAAATGGTATTTATGAAACATTGATGAAAATATTGTTTTTTTGTGGTTAGTGTTTTTCAACATCCAAAATGCAATGTTAGCAGAGATGATTTCAGATGGTCTTATAAGATAGTATTTCATGCACCCTGGTCTTCAGATAAACAATTCCACTATTCCACTTATTCTATAAACTAAGAACAATTGAATTTAGGATAGGCAAATAAATATCTGGCCTCTTCTAAAAATATTTTACAGTCATTTCAAAGAAGTAAGAGGTCAGGGAGTGAAAGAGATCACTGTTGATATTCTTAGCCATGATATCAACATGTCTTAGTCAAGTAAGATCTTTAGAAAAGTTAGTATTTTCATAACTATTTGATGCTACTCTTTGAAATGAAAGATCATGTATCTATTAGTGAGTAAAAGCTATTACTTTTACCAAGCTATCATAGTCTCTCCTTTGCACATTGTTATTCAGAGTCCTAAGATCTTCTTAGGTTCTGAGGCCTGGGGGGGGTAAACAAGTGGGTGTGCTCCTAGACTGATGTTGAATCATAGTTAGGTTTTTCCTTTCAGTAGGGAGGCAGCAACAAGCAATCTCAGGTTTCTTTTGCAATTTAAAATGTTTATCTACATAACTCTGTTTTGTTGAATGAAAATATATTTGAAGCCGGGCGATGGTGGCGCACGCCTTTAATCCCAGCACTCGGGAGGCAGAGGCAGGTGGATCTCTGTGAGTTCGAGACCTACAGAGCTAGTTCCAGGACAGGTCTACAGAGCTAGTTCCAGGACAGGCTCCAAAGCCGCAGAGAAACCCTGTCTCAATATATATATATATATATATATATATATATATATATATATATATATATATATTTGAGTATATCAAAATGTGAATATAATTGTCATACTTTTGTCTTCATGAAGTTTATGATCTAGCAAATATTTTTTTGAATTTCGTCATCAGTGCTTCATGTCATAAATCTTCTGAAATTATCTTAGCTTCTAGGATCAAACACCCTCTCTACAAATTACATACGATTGTCAGATTTTTGTCTTCATAGATTTCACCCACATTTAGGGTAACACACAATAACATAGGGCTGTTTGTTTTGTGGGACTTTAAGAGGTTATTTAACAATATTGTAGTTTAATATAGATAATGAAACTTGGAAAATAAAATTATGGAACTTGGGAACTGGAGAACTGCCTCTGTATACACCTTTTTAACTTACATACATGTAAGAAAAATGGTTATACACATAAAGTAGAAATCAGTAAATCTTTAAAAATATAAGACCAAGTTAAAATAAGACACTAGAAAGATAATTTTGTCCTTTATTCTCAATGTTTTTATCTAGTTCGCAAGTTTGTTAATTATTTTAATCTACACATATCTCTTTTAATTTTCTAACTATCTTCATGCATGTTTACAATGTATTTTTATTAGATTTACCTCCCATTATTTACTGTTCTCCCCCTGCCTCTCCTTCTAAAATCTTTCTTTCCAATTAAGTCTTCTCCTGCTTTCGCATTTTTTATGTATAACCCAGTTAGCATATTGAGAGTTGTCTTTATGAGTATGAGCAGGGGACTGTTTACTCTCCTTTGGCCAACTTACCTAGGGAAAATTCATCCCATTCTCCTGGCAATTTGTTAACTGCCGGTAGCCTTGTGAAGAGGAGTGGGACTCCATGAAACCCTCTCTCACCCACAATGAAATGTTGATATACCCAATACTGTGTGGGTTTCTGTAGGTGACAGACTCGTGATACCGTGTTATCCAAGTACCAATGATTGATCCTACTCTTCTCTACCCTCTGGCTCAGACTTCTTTCCATCTCTCTTCAGTGATGCTCCCTGTGCCTTGGTGGGTGTGTTGTAAATGTTCTATTTAGGACTGAGCACTCGTTTTACTTATTTCAAACATTTGACTGGTTATGACTGATTCATTAACTGCTATCATCTGCAACAAAGCTTCTCTGACCAAGGCTGACAAGACCACCCCCCCTCCATGGGTATAAACAAATTTGAAAGCAAGTTGGCATGTTAATTTAATAAGGAAAAACAACAGGCTGTTTCCACCTAGGGCCTGTGGCCTCCTCAGCCATAGGCTTTCGATGAGGGTTACAGCATGAACTATCATCACCAGATGAAGCAGATGTCCTTTGTGTTCTATTTTAATTAGAGCTAATGACCCTAAGGAAGGCTGAGAAAATTACTCTTTATTTCCCAGTTAGTGACTGCACATTGCATGCAAGACATCTGACTCTGTAGCCTTCCCTTGCTATCACTCCGCGTTCTCACTTGCTGACTGGACTAGCCTCGGTACTTGATTCTTCATTTCCTTCATTGTCTATTCATCACGAAGATTAGTCAGCTTTTAAAAAGCTCTTATTTGTTTTCCTGACCAGCAGTTTTCTTTGTATTGGCACAATCATCATTTTTATAGAACTTTCTACTAATCACTACTTATTTCACCTAAACATCCTACATAAAATAACAAACTCCTTTGTCTATCAAATTGCCAGAGTTAATAATGCTGCATCCCCCGTTGTCTGTATGTCTCTTCTGTCTGTTTGATAACTTACTATTCGTTATCTGGATTTTAGTGACTCTCCAAATTCCTTAAGATCTGAGCTAGCTTTGCAAGGAAATGCTTGCTTTACTAAGCTGTCAGTATACATATTTATTCCCACTGTGTGACTGTACTTCAGAATCTTTCATATATATATATATATATATATATATATATATCTTCTTAGAACTATTATTTTATAATTTTTTGCTTATTAACTCCAAGAAATTTTCCAATGTTCAGTTAACTATGGGTTTTTTTGTTGCCATTTGCCCCTGAAAAGTAACCTTACTTTATGATCATGATCAACTATCATCAAATATTTTCAAATTTGATTTGATATTATTTTCCTTTTTGACAGTCAATCTTACTTTTGAATGGTAAAATGTAAACACAATAATTACTTATTGTTTTATGTATATGTGAAACAGTAATACAAAAAGACTTTATTCAGTTTTGAAAAATGATCTTCATATATTTATCTTGTAGGTAAGACTATAATTATTTTGAAAATCTCTATTAGAAAAAAAAATCATATTCCCTCATCCTAGCTAACAAATTAAAACATGCTATGTGACTTTGATTTGTATTATATTTTGTTTGTCCCACATAATGCGATTATTACCTCACTGCCAGAAGACTCCTCATTTGAGAAAAGGCAGTATTGTAAAATGTGGAACAACATGGGTCTACACTTAACCCTGAGAGGAAACTGAGAGTTACTTTGATAATCCAGACTTGTTTGGAATTCACTCAAACTACCGTAAACAACCATTTAAAAAGATAATTTCTCATGCCTGCCAAAGGAGTCTCTGGTCTATGGCTCTTTCGGGGACCATTGTCAGTCCAAGTAGAATAACTTCTTTTAATACACATACATATATTAAAATAATTAAAACAACACATATATCTATTGTGTATAATTTTAGGTAAATCTAAAATAATATGATTCTTTGAGGCTTTACCAAACATCATTGGTGCTATTTTTTTCTTTTTTTTCTCCTTTGCCTTCTTTTTTTTTTTTTTTTTTTTTTTTTTTTTTTGGTTTTTCGAGACAGGGTTTCTCTGTGGTTTTGGAGCCTGTCCTGGAACTAGCTCTTGTAGACCAGGCTGGTCTCTAATTCACAGAGATCTGCCTGCCTATGCCTCCCAAGTGCTGGGATTAAAGGCGTGCGCCACCACCACCCGGCTCTTTTCCTTCTGTCTTAATTTCAGTCTCTCCTCTTCAAGTGGAGCCAACTCCCTATTATTCCATTTCATATTTCATATCATCTATCTATTGCCATTTCCCTCTCAAGCTCCTTGCTCCAATTGTTGTCCCTTACACCTTCCTAGTTTTTGTGGTTACTTCTTGTTGTATACTCAGAACTGGGATCTGGAGCTCAAAAATATAGATGAGAGAGAGCATGTAGCACTTGCACTTCTGTGTCTGAGTTGCCTCACTCAATATACATTTTGGGGATACATCCATTTTCCTTTTTTGCAGATGAATAGTGTTCATATGCGTTACATTTTTATTATCAATTTACCTGTTGGATGACACTTAGGTTGTTTTTACTTCCTTGCTATTTGACTAGGGAGGCTATGAACATTGCTGGACAACGGGATGCCCAGTCATTTAGTCATATTCCAAGGAGTAGTATAGTTTGGTAATAGTAGTATACTTTAGCAGATTGCTTTTAACTCAGATGATTTGAGCTAGATCTGACCTGATAGCCTCTTTCCTGTGATCTAACTTTTCATGGTTCCTGAAAATAATATGCAAGCTGCCAAGGGAGGGAAGCAATTAAAGTCTCTTACACAGTTGCAAAGCCAATGAATCACAACAATTACCAGCATGGCAAGATATGCATAAATGTGTAGTAAGTGGCACTTACATATTGGTATAATTGAACTTAAGGCACACTCAAAAGGAGAGGAAGCAAGCCTGGTACTGAAAACTTATCTAGCTTCCTGGGGCTAGTGAGGTCACGGACGTTTTAGAAAAGACTCTGTTACTGTCACTTTGCTAAACCAGCATAATTCCTAATTACATTCTTGTCTTATCCTTATACTCAAAAATAAGAGTAGCCATCAGTCCATACCAAAGAAACCTTTCTCTACAGCAAATGGAGAATATCATAGAAAACCAGAATTGGACACAGAAACTGAACCTCAGTGTAGTAGGAGCTGTGGGGCTGTATTCTGCCACCCAGCTCCCGCCACCGGCTAGCTTATGCCCGAAATAACAACACAAACTGTATTCATTTAATCACTGTATTCATTTAATCATTTAATCTATCTAGCCTCTTCTAGGCTAATTCTCACATATTAATTTAGCCCATTTCTAATCATCTGTGTAGTGCCCCTAGGTGCGCTTACCGGGAAGATTCTAGCCTATGTCCATCCTGGGTCGGAGCTTCATCGTGTGCGTCTGCCTGGGAGCTGGGAGCATGGTGTCTCTCTGAGGCATCTGCTCCCGAGAGGAGAGCTGTGGCGTCTGAGCTCACTTCCTCTTCCTCCCAGTGTTCTGTTCTGTTTACTCCTCCCACCTATCTTCTAACCAATGAGGGCCAAGCAGTTTCTTTTTATTTAACCAATGACCTTCCTCCATCACCTCAGCCCCAACAGACTTGTATACATCACAGTTCCTCCACCTATGGTTCAGAGAACATAATGGGTAATGAAACAGGAAGACTGTAAGAGCCAGAGGACTAGGAAGTCAGTTGTGGTACAGTATCTGTTAGAAATGACTTCATAAGTGAGATAGGAGCAATGGTAATATCAGTGGACCTTTTAATCTGAAGGCAGACACTTTGACGGGTTCTTCTCCCTAGTCCAAGAATGGCAGAAAATAAATGGTTGCTTGGAGAAGGAGAATTTGCCTTTCTTACTAATGAGATTTGCTTACTGGTAGGTCAGTGCAGAGTGGTCAGCCTTGAAGCCATATATGCACCATAGAAATATATATGTGCGTGTGTATTTGTGTACTCAAGCATATTACTTACATATATTGCATTTTTATATGTGTATGTAAAAACAATAATCGAATTAAATGCCAACATCTTGAGAGTTGAGTTGAAAGAGACATTGGAAAGGTTCAAGGGAGGATAGCTTGGAGTGACTGTGGAGAGGAAAGTAAAGACAGAAAATTGTGTAATTATATTTCAATTAAAAATGTATTTTATAAAGTAGAATAAAGTTTCTAGGGCCAACTATTTTCTTTGCATAATAGGTGCATTACTACCTAGCAGAATGGTATTTAGAAAGACAATTAACTTTTCTATAAATAAACTTCCCTGTCTGCAAAAGAAATGTAAGAAAGAACATGCCACAGGAAGTTCATGGGAAGAAGAAAGGAATTAATTTGCTTAAATAACATAGAAATTATGTTGCTTACTAAAATAGTGATGTGTGTATAAATGCATACTGAGATATATTATGCTTTCATATACAAACATATAAACATGAGGGGATTGGAGCTCTAGCTTTTGCAGAATGCTCCTCAGCAGTGAAGGTATGTGTGATGGAATAACAGAAGTGAAGAGTATTGTCATATTTAGGCCATAGGCACATGTATATTGACTGTATGCATACATATTCGTACATATGTGACAATAATAATGACAGTAGAATTGGTCATAAATTCAGAAAGCAGTGCGGGAGACATAGGATGTGTTAGGATTGGAGATGATTTCAATACAGTACTTATATAGGAGAATTCTCAAAAATTAAACTATCAAATATGATAATGTAAAAATAACTGAATTACGTTTATAAGATATCAAAAAGATTTAAATAACAGGCACATCATTGGGGCTATATGTGATTAATTAACATTATCTTAAATAATGGTCTTACATTACAAAAAGTGAAAAAAAGTACACATTTGTAAATTGATGCTATTCTATACGGAGGAACTAGCCCAGCAATGTTCCCCCAGCAGGGAGAATCCGTGCAGGGAGACCTAGCAACATGTGAACCTGATGACGAGGTAGAACATCCCATGGCATTATGCTCAAAGTGTAGGGTTAGGATAGCCTGCAGTTTGTGGAAGCTATTTGTCATTCATGTATTACAAAGATTTAGACCTAGACTTTTGTATCGTTTGCAAGCTATAAGTATTCATTAGAAATACTAAACCCAAAGTAGACCTTCAATGTGCTTTAAATAAATGAATTAGGCATGATTTTGAACATTACTGGAAACCTTCACATGAGCAATTATCTCTATAAGTCACAGATTTTCATCTGCAAGATAATTAGCATTGTTAATAATGATTTTGCACAGCGTTGATTTTATCAAATGGAAACTATTTACAGTTAAACACAAGTAGAGTAAGAACATTTTATTCTCAAAGAAGTAGTCTTCTTAAATGGGAATCTAAAGAAATGAAATAACTAATGGTTAAAGTCCAGCCTTAAGACCAATGGCATTTTATTTAACAAAGTATATTACAGAAGGGGTTGAATTAGAAATTCATTGTGCTTTCCTCAGTAGCATTTCAAAAGCAGTTTACCAGAAAGAGAAATGATGAAAGAATATGTGGTTGCTATTACACTATTATGTAGAATATTTTAACTTTACTTTCCACTTTCTGGTCATTAGAAATTACTCATCATCATTAGGAATGAATGAACAAATTTTGTTGATTAGAACTCTAACCTTCACTAACACTCTGACCTAGCCTTTTTTTTTTTTCTGGTGAAGGAAAACTCAAATTAATTATAGGCACAAGTTTCTTTTGTTTAAGTTTCTAACACTATGCAGAGCAGGCAATAAAACTATGAAATAAAGATTTCTTTCTGTCTTCCTATGTTTCATAATGAAAGTTCCAAAGTCTTTGATTACAATGCTTCCTGTCCAATAGAGAACTGAAATGGTCCCCTTGCTGTTAGTTTTCTTACAGAAATATCACTTCTATTAGAAGCTCAGAATTGAACATATTAATTAGTCTGGTTCATAGAATACTTTATGAAAAGTTCAATAGAAATGTGTGAAAATTTACTAATTCCCTTGATTGTTTCCAGTAGGAAGGAGAAATAAATAGAACTGAATGTTATCTCCGTACTTACTCTTGTCAATCACATGATCTACCAATGAGTTATGGACCTATTGACATACTTTTAGATAAGTGCCCTTGGAAACTTTGCATCTTTCCATTCCAACTTTGGCTTTTGCTTATTTGTTTGCTGTTTTTGTTGTTGCTGTTCTGAGACTAACCCTCTTTATGCAACCAGACTAATAAGGCCACCATCATGTTCTGTCTCAGCAAGCTGGGCTTTGCGATTTCAGGTGTGCCATCATACCAGGCTTCTATGACATCTTGACATTGCTTCCATAATTTGCTGGAGATTAAAAGGGATAAAAGAAATTCAATTAGACAAACACTGCATATTGATCTTCAGCAGTCACTTTCAGATTTACAGTGCACATTCTGCTTACTTAGAATTTTCACAATTTCCTTCTCCAGCGATAAATTTTAATCAGATACTTTGTAGGGAGTTACTTCCCTCTCAAACCTTCCAAAGTGTCATTGTTGCCAAGGAAACCACTCTCTTATTATCTGTGCATTCACACTGCCTCACTGTGTGACTCATTTTTCTCCTTTTTCTTGCTCGTTCCATGATTCAACTGGAAGCTTGTCATCCAGGAGTTAGAACAAAACAAATCTCTATCTCTCCTCCAAGTATACTGTTCATTTAAGCAATGCATAGCGCAAGCTTCAATAGGGTTTATTAGACATTGTCCTTTGTATTTTATGTAAAAAAGATAAACGAGAAATGAGAATCCTGACTTGTTTTCTATTTCGCCACATTGGACGATCTGAAGTGTGTCTGAAGCCATTCGTTTGATCTGCTAGGTATATAAAAGTTCTGTAAAAATCTGAAATGTGTTGTTTGAATAGGTGTAGTATGGCCCCTTTGCATATGTATTATCAAAAGAAAACTGGCAATGGAAACAGAAACATAGAAGGAAATGCTAAATGGTGGGTTGCCTTTGGGTTACTCCTGGAAGTATGCCGCTGAGAGAATACCTCATTCCCAAACATTTACTCATTTCTGAATATATGCTAAGTGTTTGCTTTTTGTACTCCCTATATATTACCTGTATATAATTTAATTACTTATATGGATTTTAGTCAAAAAAGATATTCTTTTTTGATAGCCTTAAGTTATTGGATATTGAATAAGGAGAATTGAAGAGAGATAGATTAACTGACCAACTGATCAACATGTTAATTTTAGTTATTGAGGATAATGTAATTTGACTTTTGATACAGAAAAATCTGATATGAATCTATTCATGAGCTATATTTATACATATATTTCTATATATGTATGTTTGAGTGTGTGTGTATGTATAACCTCACTGTATAACTACAATATACATATTCAAATATGTATAGTTGTTTCTATTAAGAATTTGACATTTTTATTGAAATTAAGTTTAAATTATAATATTCTCACACACTGAGTTGTTTTTCTTCAACTACATGAATAAATACATATAAGGAAGGTAAAACCCCACTTAACTAGGATATTGAGGAATGATTGCTTTAAAGTATACAAGAATATCCAATTGATAATTATTACTCTTCTTTCATATTTATAAGTAAAATTTATTTTTGATCACAAAACATAAAAGGCACATATTACTGGAATTCCTTGATATGTTGATATGTGTATATAAATAGAAATATTTCAACCATATTAAATATATTTACTTGAAAATTCATCATGGTTTTATGCTGAAAACTTGACATTTTTTTGGTGTTTAAATACATTAGAACTGCTATCTTACCCTTCCCATTGTATAATAGCACACCAGAACTTCTTACTTCGGTAAGTAATAGCTGAGTTCCCTTTGTTCATTATTTCCTTGATGTGGAATTTCCCTCTGTATCCTATGAATATGTTTTATTACCATTGGTTAATAAAGAAGTTACTTTGGCCTATAGCAGGGAAGACTATAGCCAGGCTGGAAGAGATATATAGAGAGAGTAGGTGGAGTCAAGTAGATGCCAGGAGAAGGACATGCCAGAAGCTTAGAAATCTTACCAGAAGACCACACCCTCATGGCACTATATAGGTTGATATAAATGTGTTAGTTTAAAATGTAAGAGCTAGCTAGGGATACGATAGAGTCATTGGCCAAACAGTGTTTTAATTAATATAGTTTCTGTGTCATTATTAGGGTCTGAACAGCCAGAAAATGAACAAACCATCTTCGCCTACATTTCCAATCCTACCCACTTCTTACTCTTACTCACCTTTGGGAACCACCATTGTGTTCTTGACATTTACAAGATTAACACTTTTGTATTTTGCTTCTGAGTGAGACAGATCAGAACCCTTTTTTGGTGTAGTCTTTGTTGAGACACTAGACTTCAGTTTCCTTTGATGTTGCAAATGATGAAAATTTCCTTAGCTACTTCTTTTATAACTTGTTTTAGAGAAAATTATTTGGTTCCCATGATTTGCATATTGTAAGATAAAGTTGTTTGATTATCTTACATTTTATATTTTCTGAAGTTATTTTGTTATTTGTTTCTAATTCCACTGCCTTCCCATTATTTCAAATTTTTCAAATTACAAATTTCAAAATTTCAAATCATTATTTCAAATGTTTAAAAAAATTTGAACCTTTTTTGGTATTCTACTGCATGATGTCATGGGAGTTCTAATCTGATCCCAGGTTAAGAATGTTTATTCAACCACTATAAAATGGAATATTTTTTTTCCTTTTTTTTTTAATTTATTTATTTATTAAGGATTTCTGGCTCGTCCCCACAACCGCTTCCCATTTCCCTCCCCCTCCCCCGATCAAGTCCCCCCCCCCCTCATCTGCTCGAAGAGCAATCAGGGTTCCCTGACCTGTGGGAAGCCCAAGGACTGCCCACCTCTATCCAGGTCTCATAAGGTGAGCATTCAAACTGCCTAGGCTCCCACAAAGCCAGTACGTGCAGTAGGATCAAAAACCCACTGCAATTGTTCTTGAATTCTCAGTATTCCTCATTGTCCGCTATGTTCAGCTAGTCCGGATTTATCCCATGCTTTTTCAGACCTAGGCCAGCTGGCCTTGGTGAGATCCCAATAGAACATCCCCATTGTCTTAGTGAGTGGGTGCACCCCTCGTGGTCCTGAGTTCCTTGCTCGTGCTCCGTCTCCTTCTGCTCCTGATTTGGACCTTGAGATTTCTGTCCGGTGCTCCCGTGTGGGTATAAAATGGAATATTATATAATGATCTAGTTGACCTATCATAATAATCATCATTTATGACCCAGCAATTCTTAAGCATGCATGGACAGCCCATTTATGGCGGTTCTCCAGTTATTCCTGTCCTGGGAAGTCCTAGATGTTTGTGGTATGATTTCACTCTTCATTTTTGCTATCTTTCCAACATTTTTGGAGACTTCCTCTTTATCTTATCCTTTGTGCTCTTCCAAACAGTGCTATCTTCAGGTATCTGGCATCATTCTTTCTCCTAACATGGTTGAAATATTTCAAGCTCTGTTGCTGTATCCTGTAATTTAATTCCTTCTGTAGATGGAGATTTTGTGAGATGTTTCATAATGTCATGGTTGCACAGTCTGTCTCCTTGTGTGATGCCTAGTATCATCCTAAGACATGACATCTCAAGCACATTTGGCCACTGTTCTGAGAAGAACTTTATTATCCACATTTCAGAGTTGTAAAGATGACAACTGAAGACAAATATCTCATTTGCTTATAATTTTGTTGTTGTTGTTATATCTCTTACTGACCAAACCTTTCCTAGTGCCTGCATTGTAGCCCTCCCTATCACTATCCACCTCTTGGTGTCTGAAATGGTTCTGCTGTTGGTGCATATCTCTGTATGATAGCTACTGGATGTGTCATTGTCTGAAATCAGGCTGATATAATTCAGTCATTTACAGATCTGTACCCAAGTATGCATTTTTGAGCCAAAGTGGATAGCATTGAAGCTAAACTTGTTGCATGTTTCCCTGAGTTTATCATCTTGCATCCATTTACTACAAGATCTTTTGTTCTTGTCCAATGCATTTCTGCTAATCCAATTACATCGCACCTGAAGTGACTGAGCTCATACATGAGCAAGCCAGTTTTCCTAACTGTATTTAGTGTTCTCATGTTCCAGGTCCTTATTGTGGTGACTCTTTCCAGTGTGAGGAAATTCTGTCCATTTCTATCATCTCCCCTTCCCCCTTTTGGCTTTAAGAGAGAAACACCATCTGCCTTGCACTTAGGACATGGAGGTGCTGGGGCAATGTCAGATTCTGGTACTTTAACTTAAGTGTTTCTGTTTAACTTGTCCATATTCGGTTTCATGGTCTGAGTTGATGTCTCTTCCTCTTCATGTAGTAGCATTTAGCTGACTGGCTGGACCTTTTTGCACTCAAATACGAAATCCCCCAGGTTTCCAGAGGACCTAGCTGGTCCTTTCCAGTCTCACCATCAAGGAGTCAGCAACAAGGAGACCAACTGACCTATAATGGAATGTAACTCTTTTCTTTCTTTGTTAATTGTCTTCATGTGTTGTGTTCATGGCTGAAATTAAGGCATTCAACTTCCCTACTGTAACTAAATTGCAGTCAATCTTTCCCTTTAATGGCTTAAATGTTTGATTTGTACATTGTGTGTTCTAGTACAGAGAACAATACTGATTTTGATTAAAATCCATTTTGTACAACATAACTATTACCATTCCTGGTTTCATTTAGATTACAATATATGTAATATCTTATTTTATTCTTTCACTTTCAATATATGATCATTTTCAAAGATGCAGTTTTTCTGATAATTTATAGTTAGGCATATTTATGTGTACTGTTGATCTAAGTCTTTTAATCGAAGAATTTCATATTCTGATATTTAAGGACATAATGAAAGCCAGAATATTTCAGTAGGCTTGTTTATAATGCCCCTTCTGTTTGGTTTTGAAAACAATGTCTCATGTTTTTACAGACTGCTCTTGAACTTCTTGGAAACCAAGAACGATGCTCCTGCTTTCATTTCCCATGGACTGGGATTGAGGGAGTATGCCCTTACTCCCATTTTTATGGTCATTAAAATCAAATCCAAGGCTTCATAGCTGCAAGGCAAGCCCTATAACTCAGTTGTATTCCTCAACTTTATAACTTCTTAAAAACAATTTTATTTATTTTTGAAGTTATATATGTAGTAATGAGGAGCGGACCGGGCATCCTGCCGACTGGCTAGCTTAACCCTGAAATAAGCACATGGAAATTGTATTAATTAAATTTCTGCATGGCCCATTAGCTCTAGCCTCTTATTGGCTAACTCTTACATCTTGATTAACCAATTTAAATTAATCTGTGTGTTACCATGAGGTGGTGGCTTACAGGCATGAGTCTAACCAACATACGTCTTGGACAGAGAAGCATGGCATCTGCCAGACTTCCTTTCTTCCCATCATTCTATTCTGTCTACTCTGCCCACCTAAGGGTTGCCCTATCAAAAGGCCAAGGCAGCTTCTTTATTCAACCAATGAAAGCAACACAAATAAGAAAGAACCTCCTACACCATATATATAATCTATCTGTCTGTCTCTCCATCTGTCCATCTATCTGTCTATAAATACATTATTTCCCCATCCTTCCTCTAAAACTTACCATATATTCATCTTTGCTCTCTGATAAATGCATTGTATTTTCATAGGTAAACACATACACATGTATTTATATATTATAAGTATATAAATACATCTTGCTCAGTCTGCATAATATTACTTGTATATGTATTTTCAGGGAAGAATATTAGTATTGGATAATCAGTTGGTTAGCTCTTTCCTTTGGAAGATTATTTCTACTGCTCTAAGCATTTCATAGTTGCCTGTAATTCTCTTTGTAGGTTTTAGGCTTCATGAGTGCTTGGCTGTTCACTTTAGTATGTTCGTTTATGTCATTCCTGTTTAGGTCATATTCAGGAAATCATGTTTGTGAGGTTTTATAGATGTAGCTTCTGACATTACAAAGAGACAGTCTCATACCAAGCTCTCTGATGTTCTACCTCTTGTAATTATTATTTAACTCTTGCAATGTACACTATCCCTTAGGTGTACGAATATTTTAGAGATGTATCTATTGTGACTGGTCTCCATAGCTCTGCATTTTGACTGATTGTGATTTTCTATAGTTTATCTGAGTTGTTTCTATCTGTTGCTGTGAAAAGTTTCCTTGATGATGGATGAGGACTATTTACTATTGAGTAAAAATACATCTATTTAGAATGTATTTCGGGATTATGCTGTTTTAGAGAAATGGTGGTTGTAAGCTCTCTTCCAAGATCATAACTTCACTAGTCCTAGAAATTGTCTATATTTCTAGTACCTTCCATGTTTTTTCCTCTTGTTGAGTGGGCCTTAAGTGCAGCTAGATAGCTTTTAGTTACCACCAAAGTATGTTTACATTTATTTTTCTTGTTTGATTCCCCCAAAGGGATTAAGGATAATTGCAATTGCTTAATACACCTATAACTTGTATTATTGTAATATTATCTTCATTCCTTTTTTTCCTGCTCACACTCTGATAGTCTTCCTTTGTGGTGAGGTCATTTGTTGGATAATTTATTGATCTTGCTTTCTTTATTGCAGACTTTTGATTTGCTGGAATGAAGCCTTCAGAAAAGTGTTTGGAGAATTGTAGTGACCCTTACATATAATTCTAACATTAAAGAGTAGCAGGAAGAGAATTATTCAGTCAAGACCAGTCTGAAGAACAGGGTGAAATTGGTTATTGTAAGAACCTTTGTTGAAATAACATCAGTTTAATTGGAACTAACACCTGCCACCAATTAATTCATAATTAATATACATGCACACATATATATACATATATACATATATTAGAGGTGTCTTGACTTCAACATTTGGGTCTAAGTAGTTTTTGCTTTGGAAAAGAGATTCTTTGTTTCCACAGAGGATGAGGACCTGTGGATTCCTTACAGACTAATGTGGTTTGATGGACAAAGACCACCTGAAATGTAGCTATGAACACCCCAAAATACTTCACTCAACAAAAAATTGGAAACAGTGGAGAAAACTATACCCAAATTCCCTAAATGATTGTTTATAAAAGTTACCTTATATTTAAAGGGGGTTATGCTATAAGAGATGAATATTTTGCATTGGAATAAATCTTGGTTTATTGATACTAATTTAAGGTCAGTTTTCTTATATGTATATTTCTGCTCTTGATTAAAGTATTGTGTTTATGCAGTTCATTTAAAAATGTAATGTATAATATCTATAATAGTCATGCATGTAGTCATGTTAGTTAGGTTTTCTAGATATATAGAGATATATTTCAGCTAAATAGATAACCTTCAAACCATTTGAAAACTAACAAAATATGGCATTTAAATGTTTTAATGTGGGATTAGCCAGGCTGTGGGGTTACATGCCTTTACTTCCAGTACTTGGGAGGCAGAGACATTTGGATCTCTGTGAGTGTTTTAGGCCAGCCTGGTATACAGAGCTAGTTCCAGGACAGCCTCCAAAGATACAGAGAAACTGTCTTGAAAAAAAAAAACAGAAAACAAAAAGAAAAAAAGAATATGGATTGGTAACTTATTAACACACGAAATTCAAGAAAGAATTCTCCGAAGAAGTAATAGGAGCATTTCCCCTTCGACACAGACAGGGACCTCTAAGATTATTTACTGTGCAATTAATAACTATTTGAAGTGTCCAAGAGCAAATGTTAATGTGTTTAAGATATATTGGACATGTTACTTTATTGGCCATTGTGCCATTTTATCTATAAGCTCTAATAATTGCTGCTATTGTGGCTTATTTATAGAACCACATGAGTACACAGACACTGTGTGTAGTTATCAAGGTAGAGCTGTCTCTTTTATACCCTTTAATTGAAGCACTGAAATGATTTATACCTCTGCAGCTACAAAGACTTACATTTTTAGTATCAGTTTATACTTACCTTTGATTGAACAGAGTTCATTTGGTGGCCTTGTGGAAAGTGGGGTAAGCAATCATATTTCTTCTGCCTTAAGCAATCTCCATTGATTTTCGTCCTTTTAATATTCATTGTTCAACACCCCAGCAACTCTTTGCTGGTTCTGTGGGATTTACCTCCTCATTAATCAGTCTTTTGGCACTAATACAAGCTACCTGAGATAACTCACTTAAAGATAAAAAGGCTAATGCAGGTTTGTAATTTCAGAAGGTTCAGTCTTACATTAGTTGGGACTTTTTGGGAAGGTACATTGTGGAAGAGCCTCCTAGATGAACCTGTTCATCTCTTAGCCATGGTATGTGTTTGTGCATGTGTGTATGTATGTGTAAGAAAAGAGAGAGACAGAGACAGAGAGAGCCAGAGAGAAAGAGGCAGATACAGAAAGGGAGACAATGAGATACATGTTAGAGAAAGACACAATAGAGAGATACATGTTTCTGAGTATTTATGTACAAGTGGCATGTGTGTGTGTGTTATACCATAACATACCAAGAAGAAAGTTAGCATCGAATACTAGTTTTAAGAGTAGGCCTCATCAAGTAAAACAATACAATATCAATTCTTATTTTTATATCTTACTTTGGATTATTTTATATATTTTTCAAAACAAAGAACCTTTTTGTATAATGGGAGAAAAGGTGACAATCTAAAAACATTAGTTAATAAAGATATTATCTAATGAAAGAGGAACCATAAGTTCTTTTAAAAATGGAGTAAAAACAATAGCGACAAAAGCCTTAAGTAAAACAAACAAACACAAATGAATTCCACTGTTAACCATGAGGGACTCAGTTTGAAGATGGATAGTCAGTTTGGTTTTTCCACAGGCTTCAAGATGAACTGTAGTTCTCATGTATAGGAAATGAGTTGGTACTTCACTCAGACAATGTTTTTGCTCCCTGTTCTGTGTTTCTAGGATGGGCCACTTTTAGTGACCCTGTATGGCCCTTCACTACCTTCCCAGAATCCCTTCTCTTTGGTTCTTTTGCACAGTGAGCTAAACAAATGCTGTCTGTTAGGTCTAGTTTTCAGTTCTTTAAAGCTTGGAACGATCGGCTTTAAAACATTGTTGGCCACTAAACTTCTTTTCTGTATCCACACAAGTCCAGGGTCTGGATTCTGAAGATGCAAAAAGCTGATTAAGGAAGACACACATGCTTAAAGCTTACCAGAGGCACACACTTATCAGTGCATCTGAACAGCCTAGGCACATTTTGAAGCCTGGAAGAAAAGGATGGGCAAGGAAGGATGGAGGAAATGAGAGTGATTCGAGTTAGAAGATGCTCTCAGGTGAAAAACAAAAAAACTAAATGAAACATGAGACTGCAAGCTGTCCTTCTAAAGGCAGAATTTTAATTCAGAACCTTAGAGCACTTTTAAAAAGAGAGTGCAACTAGAAGCCAGCATTCCCAAGGTTTCTTAGTCTCATTTCTTCTGTAAATATAAAAATGCATGCAATAAGCCCCTCGACTTCATGGTATCATTCCTAACAAATACGAAGTACTAGTGTCATATTTTCTCAACATAGAGGAATCCATTTAGGGTTTTTGTGTGAATTATGACTTTTCCCAATATCGAACACTTCCTATAAACATTTACAAATGAATATGTAGAAGTGAAGAAATAAACAAACCGAAAAATGTTAAACACAAATTACCAGAAGCCATGCATTTGTAAACTCTCTATTTTTCCTTTGCTGAATTGAAACTTCATTACCCAGAATTACAGTACTTCTATTACTTGCCCTAATTCTATGAATAATTAAAGTTTTGTCAGAGGAGCTATAAAAATTCACATTGTGAGTTTAAAAGACACTCTGCCCTACAAAGCACACTGTCATTTGAGAGTGAGATTGGAATGCTGTGGAGAGGTACTTTGTACAAACTGACATTATTCTCGTAAACATTACAGATCTTAATTGTGGGCATTCTTTCATGTTTGTCCAAAGGAAGAAAGCTGTCCTTGGGGTCTCAGTTATTTAAGAGCCGTAGGAGAGTGGGAGTGAGCAGATACATCTATGAGCTTCAAGAGCCATTTATAACATTATTAGGTGGTAATTATAATACATGATATGAGATCTACTCTCTCAACAAAAATTTTAATTATATAACAACAGATAAACATTGACTTTTGGTTCTGTGTTCAACTGAGGATCGCCATAGTGTGTCATTTATTGACACAAATTTGATGTAGGTTGCTTAGGAGCTTTCAAAACCTCAGCTGAGCATCCAAACAGACTAGGCTCCAGGACCTTGGACTTCCCACAGGGCAGGAAACCCTGACTGCTCTTTGAACTAGAGAGGAAAGGGGAGGGGGAGGGGGAAGGGAGGTAATGGGAGGAGGGGAGTAGATTGAAATTTTTGAAGTAAAAATAAAAATAAAAAAAGACCCTCAGCTGCTGGAAGACTGTATTCCATCAGCCCACAGAATGTCCCCTCTCTATGTTTCCTTTTTTTATTTCATTTTTTTTTCTGTTTTATTTGCTTTCTGCATTTTTTGCAATGATTTTTCTTTTCTATTCACTTTTTATAGAATATATTCTTATTACAGTTTTGCTTCCCCCTACTCCTCCCTAGTCTTCACCACTTCCCCACTTCTCCATCCATTCAACTCCATGCTCTCTCTCTCTCTTCTCTCTCTCTCTCTCTCTCTCTCTCTCTCTCTCTCTGTGTGTGTGTGTGTGTGTGTGTGTGTGTGCGTGTCTTCAGAAATCAAACAAATAAACAAACAACAATATCAACCAAAGCAGAATAAAACAAAGCAATCCCTCAAAAAAAAGTTAAAACATGAAATCAGAAACCATAACTTAAAAGCAAGAGCTCAGTAGGACAAAAAATACTATGTAAACAAAATAATATGAGACAACATCTACAACAATATCATCAAATTCAGTTTGTGTTGACCACTGCTTTCTGGGCAGGAGGCCTGACCTGAAATGTGGTTTGTATAATCAGTGAGAGTCCTTTGTAGAAAGGTAATTTTTCCTTTCAATGTGGATGTCTTATGAGATAACTTATCAGCTAAAGATGGAAACTCATATCTATTTCCCCTTTCAGTTTTGGGACCACATCTGGCTTGAACTGTGCAGGCCCGACACATGCCACTACAATCTCTAAAGGTCCGTATGTGTACCAGTTCTGTTGTGTCTGGAAAACATTGTTTTCTGGTGCCATCTTTCCCATCTGGCTCTTACAATTTTCCCATCTCCTTCTCTGATCCCTACGGAGAGGATTCTGATGAAGACATTTTAAGACTGAATGTTTCAAAATCTCTGTTTATGCCTATTGTTCAGTTAAAGGGCTCTGTGTTGAGACGGAACTTCTGCAAGAGGGAGTTTCTCTACTAATGACTGGGCCAGGTACTGCTCTGTGCCTTACGCTGATATGGCCAAAGGAGGTACCAGGTGAAGTCAGCAATGCTGTTTTTTCTTCAACTGAAGCATTATAAAAAAGTGTTTGACTATGTGTAGAAGCTGAATCTATACTTTAAAAATAAAAGTAAATGAAAAACAGACACCAAAAAGGACCCACAATTATACTGCTCTACATCACCACGAATAGTCCACATGTTAATGAACTAACTAGTTTTAAGTATTCAAAAATAATGCCAAATGAATAAGGACAGAGCATGTGGTACTAATAATTATCATCATTATGGAGTGACTGGTATATCTAAATCTTGATGTGTCTTATGCTATTTCATCATCATAAGATACTAAAGACATGGTTATATCCTTATTTTTCAGATGAGGGAATAAAAATCTTAATAAAAAACAGCTATATGATAATTAGGTACCCAAGGTAAAATTTCCATGTCCTCCCTGACTCTCCTGCCTATAGGCAACACCACATCTCTTAGAAAGAACAATAGCTAGGTCTTAGCCATCTTTCTCTCTGTCCTCATTTAGTTTTCTCTGTTTTAGAAAAGTGTAGAAAGGCCATGGTCTTACAACTAATGGAAGTGAAGCATATGGATTTCATACTCCTTCCATTGAAAGCCTTCTTAAGCTTGTATCTGCAAGGCATAAGCTCTGTTGAGCTGCACTGTGCTGCTGAGCCTGCTCCAGGGTACCCCTTGACTCCAGGAAAGCACTTTCAACTCGGCAAGATGTTGTGTAATAAATTAGAGCCCAGCCTAGTCTTTAACCTCAATTTGATTACTAGTGTGCATAATTATTAGGCCCCAGAGTCTGTCTTCCTATGAGCAACTTATTTCACTTGGGAAAGTGTTTTCACGATTTAAGTATGCTCACTGGATGAAGGCTGCCTGGATATTATTATATCCTATGTATATAATACAACTACTGTGGAAGGGAAAAACAATAGTAGAGGTATTCAAATCACTTCTGTATTTTGGCTGCTGAGACTAGAACTCAATGGCCATAGGAGTGTTAATATTTAAGAAGGATCCTCATTTTTATTTCTTTTGATTTCCGGATCTGGTTTTCTCTGAGGAATCTCTGCCTTTCTCAATCCATTAGGCTACTCTATTTTGCATCCACACCACAAGTGTCCAATGTTGTGACTTATCCAAAGTTTCACCAGCACTTGTCTTATTTTTATTATGGCCAACTTAACTGGTGTAAGGTGATGATTTGCTGTGTTTTTAAGAACTAGTGACACTTTGCATGAAATGTTTATCTAATTGTTTTTTATAAATAAAAAATTGAGAGTCAGATATCAGAGTAAAAATCTGAATGAGTAGAGAAGAGGAGAAGCCACCAGTGACCTTCTCTCTTCCGTTCTTCAATCCAAAACGCTTGAGATCCTTTTCCAGCCCTGACTTACTATTTCCTGTCTCCTATCTTTCTTTAATCTAATAGACAATTTTGATCAGCTAGTGGCTAGCTCCACCCTCTGTCGCAAAGCAAACTTTATTGTCAGAAGTGATTAAAATTTCACACTGCACTTCCCCCTTTTTTTCTAAATAAAAAAGAAGGTTTTATTAACATAGTAAAACTATACATAATAAGTACTAATACAAATACATACAGGTAAAAATTACATTCACAATCTTCAGCCCATTTTCTTTAGGGAAATTCAGAGAAAATACTCCATTATTTATACTATTTTGATGAGTCTAAACTTTCTATGTGGCGTTACATATAATTTTTGTTTCATTACTTTACATATTGATATTTCATCTCCCTAGTAGGAAGATAAAAGACAGAACTCTCTCCTACCTCCCCGTATTCTTCTTGGTGGGAAGTTTCCTTTATGCTTTCTCTTGCTTCTCACACAGTCCTTATTTTGTTTATGAAATCTGATATCTGACTATAATGTATCTTTTTGTGGATTTCTTATTTGTTTCTTGAGACAGTGTTTTTCTGTGTAACATCCCTAGCTGTTCTGGAACTTCCTCTGTAGACTAAACTGTCTACAAAGTGATGGGAATAAAGGCAAGCACCACCACAGCCCAGATTTCTTTGTTTCTGCCTGAATGTTTGCCAGTTGGTTAGAAGAGGGCATCATATCTCATGGATGGTTGTAAACTACCATATGGTCACTGGTGAACTCAGGACCTCTGGAAAAGGAGCCAGTGCTCTTAACCACTGAGCCATCTCTCCAACCCCCTCTGTGAATTTCTTTACATATGCCTTATTTCAAAAGTCTTAGACCTGGTTGTCCATTTTCTTCTCAGAGTTTTAGGAAATCTTCAGTTACTAATTTTATAGGTACATTTTTGATGCTTTATTTCTTTTATTCATGTATTTTAATTTTGTCTAAACTAGTTTTTAATGGGTCCAAATATTTGCTATACTTTATTATTTTGATGTGTTTATTACTCTGATTTATTGCCAATTGCCCATGTTTGAGCTCATGTTTTATATCCTGTGTCATGTCTTCTATTGAATTCTTATAGTGAATGTTTGTTGCAGTATCGTGACTATACATCTATGATTCCTACTTGGTATGTCTATGTATTCTCATATATCATATATTCTGGATATTCTCTGCAACTTCTCATATGTAGTTCTCATTTTTCTTTTTATTGATTTATTTATATTGATAAACAACAATATGAGAATTACTTTTAGCTCTTCATTAGATAAGCCATACAACTTAATTTTATTAAAATGGTTTCCTGAGATTTGTCTTGTTACGTCATTTTGAATATTTTCCCATGATTCTTCATATAATATATTTAAATCTATTCATAAAACAAAAGAGACACTTTTTCTAGGTTTGTGGACTGGGCACGTCTGGGAAATAGCCGCATCACTCAGGTTGAAGATATTTTGAAGCATGCTTAATTAAAAACTCAGGGTCAGAAATTGATGTTCAACCTGAAGGTCTGAAAATCAAAACAGCCAGCCACTGGCTCTTACCTTGACCTCAGTCTGAAATAGCCATCTTGCCTACTAGAATCTCAGAATGAGACTGTGTCTGAGAGCTGCCTCCCACATCCCCTCCATTTTATATTCCTCTTTAAGGCTGGGATTAAATGCTTGCACCACCAGATTTCTATGGCAACGAGTGTGGCTACTGGAATTAAAAGTATGTGTCATTATGACTACTGGGATTAAAGGTGTGTCTTATCATAACCTCATCTGTAAGACCAGTGGGAATGTTTTACTCTCAGGTCTTCAGACAGTATTTATTTGTTAAAATACAGTTGAAATGCTGCAATATTTTTAGTGTCATTTCTCACCCTTTTTTTCTTTACCAAGGAAAATCAAGTATCTTTTGTCTGATCACTGAGCTCTTGGACAGGCTGTTTCTACAGGGTGAGAGAATGGGTAAGGTATAATGGTCTGATAGGGGATGGGAGAAGCAAGTATCTGTGTCTTTTGTCTAATCATCCCTCATTGAATCCTTGGGCAGGCTGTATTTGTTCAGGGTCTGATAGGGGGTGGGATGTAGCCATGGCATCTATCATCCTGAGATGCTATTTTATTCATGCTAGGCCACTCAAAACTTTAGAATTGAGAAGACATAAGAGCTCTTGGGAAGCTCCAGAGATGGCAAGACATGGCTGAAACTTTCATCTGCTCACACCATTTCTGTTCCAGACTCTTAGGTTGGGCTAAACCTGCTAGAACTCAGAGACTGGTAAGGCACTAATATTCATAGGTGCCCCATCTGATCCAACGGATTAATGGACATAAGAGTCAATATACCTTTCCCTTGGTGTGCTGGGAACTGGGACACTCTCTTGATTATATAACTCCATTCAGGCAGAGTCTCCCATGTGGCTCTTCTAAATCCCCCTATAGCTTTATATTTTAAGGTCAGAAACACTTTTTTGATATCTGATTTCTCACAAAAGTAATGTGTTCATAAATGATGGTTGAATTGATGTGGAGTAAAGTATGGCTCAAGATTTTGTACATTGAAATCTTGTTAATACCACTTCTTTTTTGTTGATTCAACTTTCAATGCCATTAGATTGGAATGGGGATATATCTCCCAGCCTTTAGGTTTAAACCCGAGCACAAGGTGCTCAGTTTACAAACTCTTAAAGCTGTAGCTACTCAGCAATAAAGGATATAAATGAAAGAAAAGGTTTTATACATGCACACAGCTTATGCTTTTTGATTTGCAAAAAGAGGGAGAGGAGAAGTAAAAGATGAGACGTTCAATATACTAACTTGTACAGTTTATTTTCTTTGACTGATGCATGTATTTCTTCTATTGTACCTTCGATGTCTGAGATTCTTTCTTCCATATCTTGTATTCTGTTGGTGATGGTTGCCGCTATAGTTTCTGTTTGAATTCCTAAACTTTAATTTCTAGAACTCCTTCAGTCTGTATTTTCTTTATTATTTTTATTCCCATATTCATGTCTTGAAAGGTTCTATTCATTTCCTTCAATTGTTTGTGATTTCCTGTCTTT
Organism: Microtus oregoni; assembly: GCF_018167655.1. Classification (NCBI taxonomy): domain Eukaryota; kingdom Metazoa; phylum Chordata; class Mammalia; order Rodentia; family Cricetidae; genus Microtus; species Microtus oregoni. The sequence continues at coordinate 3,633,685 of NW_024543084.1, forward strand.
TTAAATAAATGGGATTTATTCATTATTCCAATTGTCTCCTCTTGTTTTCCAGGATTTCTTTGATAAATTCACTTATTTTTTCTTAAAGGACCTCTATCATCTTTATATAATTGGTGTTAATGTCATTTTCCTGTGTGTCAACAGTGTTGCAGTATTCAGGGCATGATGAGATAGGGTAGCTGAGCCCGAGGAGAGACATACTGCCCTGAGCCCGAGGAGAGACATACTGCCCTGGCTGTTATTGATTTTGGTTTTGTGATGAGATAGGGTAGCTGAGCCCTTGGAGAGACATACTGCCCTGGCTGTTATTGATTTTGGTTTTGTTGTTGTTGTTGTTGTTAGAATCTATACATTCAGGTTTGGGATGATGATAGATAAGGTTCTGATTTCTGGGTAAGGTCTTTTTGTGTGTGGGGGTATTTGGTTTCTTGGCATCTGTTTCCTCTCTGGTTTTTAGAGAGTGTGATGGCTGTTTGTTGTCTGTTTTACTGACCTCCTCAGCTTCTGGTGATGGAGGCTTGGATACTGGGATTAGTTGGGTGAAGAAGTTTGGAGAAGAATTTTGGGGCAGCAGTCTGAGAGGAAAAAGGGATCACTGGGATCTTCTTGCTACAGAGCTGGAGATGAGACTTGGGGACTGAATTCAGGAGTGGTAGAGAAGTGTAGGTCTCTTTTCAGACTATGCTGAGAGAAGTTGGCCATGGGTTTGGAGGGGGTGCCTGCTGAGGTTGGGGGCCGGAATGAAGTAATCCAGTTGTGGGAGAGATGTTATGAGGGGATAGACAATAAAGTCCACAGGAGATGTGGGCAGGGAAAGGAAGTCTGTGGCTGGTGTCCTGCTTCAGTGTTGGGGACGAGATGGGGGAATGGGTTTGGAAGAAGGAAGGAGTGATAAGGGTTTTCATTTAGCTTCCCTGTTTCCTTTTCCTAAATAGCTGATGAGTTCCCAGTGAGTGTCTGCTCCTATTGATTAGGGAATAATGAGATGAGCTGGAGGAAGGAAATTTGGAAAAGATCTTTTGGATAATTTGGGGATAGTGTCAGGGAGGGAAGGATGACTGCAGCAGGATTCTTGCTGCTGAGCTAGGGATGAGACTCAGGTATGGGTACATACATTGGATCTTAGTAGCAGGGGGGCATCTGGACTTTTAAACTGAATGCTAGAACTCAACTAATAAAGGCAGAGAAGGTGTCCAGAGACCACTTGAAATTTTAAGTGAGAAGAATTTTTTGTTAAAAAAATCAATATTTCTTTTCTTTTTTTTTAAATTTACAATGGTATAAATTTTACTTTATTGATACAAGTTTTTTTAACCTTTTTTTATTCTATGTCTTTCTTTCCTACTTGTTTATTTATTTATTTATTTAATTATTTATTAAAGATTTCTGTCTCTTCCCCGCCACCGCCTCCCATTTCCCTCCAGCTCCCCCAATCAAGTCCCCCTCCCTCATCAGCCCAAAGAGCAATCAGGGTTCCCTGCCCTGTGGGAAGTCCAAGGACCACCCACCTCCATCCAGGTCTAGTAAGGTGAGCATCCAAACTGCCTAGGCTCCCACAAAGCCAGTACGTGCAGTAGGATCAAAAACCCATTGCCATTGTTCTTGACTTCTCAGCAGTCCTCATTGTCCGCTATGTTCAGCGAGTCCGGTTTTATTCCATGCTTTTTCAGACCCAGGCCAGCTGGACTTGGTGAGTTCCCGAGAGAACATCCCCATTGTCTCAGTGTGTGGGTGCACCCCTTGCGGTCCTGAGTTCCTTGTTTGTGCTCTCTCTCCTTCTGCTCCTAATTTGGCCCTTGAGATTTCAGTCCGGTGCTCCCATGTGGGTCTCTGTCTCTGTCTCCTTTCATCGCCTCTCTTTAAATCTTGTGATATGATTTATTTTACGATGATCCAAAGAATTTCGTGTTTTTTCTCTTTAATGAAGGAAGTTGCTTGTTGCTTCTCTTTGGTATTCCTACAGTCCCAGCACAACTAACTTCTGCATGATCCAAAATTGTAAAAATATAGTTTGAATGAATAAGATGAGCTAACTCAATTTGATGACTGAAAAGGTTGCTAGGTGACGATTTGGAAAGGATATCATGAACAAAGAGATGATTTTTTTTCCTTTTTATTGGAAATAGATTATTTTCTCACATTGTATATTCTGATTACAGTTTCTTCTCACTCTACTCCTCCCAGGTCCTCCCCACCTTCCCTCCCATCTAGAGCCACCCCCTTCTTGCATTAGAGTAGTCTTGTAAATAATAATCATAAAATGTAACAAAACAAAATATAAAAAGATGAAAACTCTCATATCAGATTTGGACATGACAAAATAACGGAAGTATAAGAGCCCAGAAGAAGTCTCAAGAATCAGAACCACTTTTTCTCATGTTCTCTGGGATCTAATAAAAACACTAAACTGGAAGCCATAATATATACTCAGAGGACCTAATGCAGACCCAATATATGTGAGTTCATATGAGATTTGAGTATAGTTATGCAGAGGGTCCTGTTTTCTCTGCTTCTGGATGAGCAAAGACTGATCTGTTAGTGTAGCAGTTTGTCATTGGGAGTCATTCTATCACTATGTTTTTATTCCCAATTAGTGTTTGGGTTTATCATAGGTCCCTATGTAACTAGTCTCTGGTTCTTGGTCATGCAAGCAGTGTCCGGTATGCATCCCATCTTGTAGTGTGGGCTTTAAAATCTTTTCACTGAGAACTATTAAGAAATGTTTATTGTGTGGAAAGATATTGCTAATTTTGACTTTGAAAGTGAACTTGTCTGTCTTGCCAACATCTTTCTATTTAAGAGGAAAACTGGGCAGAGATTTCATAGACAACATCACTGCTTTACACATGATCTTGGAGACAATTGAGGGCTTTTTGCCCAGTCTCCTGTCTTAAGCAATTTGATTAATTCCACAGCTTTCAAATGGTGTGTATGTCTCTGTAAAGTGTAAAGACAAGTCAGTTGCTACTCCAGAAGCCTGTTCACAAAAAAATCAAGCCAGTTGCAGAGGTACCTATATTGAAATTTATGACAGAATCTTTTCCTACAGGACAGGAATGGGAAGGGCCAGTCACTGGTTTTGTGTGCCTGGTTTGTACAATTTTTGTTAAATCTATGCTTACATTACAAATTCTACACTCATACAGTTTCCTTTTTCTCATGTAAGCAAAGTCAAAGACAAGTCAAGTATCCTGATTGACAGAAAGATTTCTTCTGTGGGATCATTTCCGGGTTTGACTTAATGCAGTGTCTATATTTGGTGGGGAAAGAGAGAGCCTGGGCCTGGAGCTGAATGGAACGGTGACTCACTCAGCATGTCCGCAGAGGAAGTTTAGAGGTGTCCCACTTGAGTGTGGCTAGTCAAGTGCATCTCCACAAGGGAAGAATTTTTAAACAATTCAAAAACATCATACAATCATAGTATTACAACCAGAGAAGTTATGAGCTTGTGACAAGCTGTGTCCTTCGTATTTTAACAACTGCCCAATTTCACCTCTGATTCTACAGTCCAATTCTCTCTGATTAGCAGTTTCAGTGGCAAATGAAATAAAAATCCATGGTATTAACCTGTCATATTAAGAAACTCTTTTTCGCTCTGGCGCATACATTTGGCACAGCTGTGAATTTTGCATTTAAATATCCCTCACCAGTGGGCTATTCAAAACTATTGCTTTTCTATGGGAAATTAAACAGGGAGCTGCTTAATGCTCCTTGTTAGTTTTTTAATAAAAATGAAAGTGAGAAGCTAGCAGTACCCGGAGCAAATGTCTGGAAGACCCCATGGCTGTGCTAAAAGCAGAGAAGAGGAACCAAAATGCATATGACTTTAAACTACTCCTGCAGTGGTGGCTATGTAATACCCACTTCACTGTGGTCCTACAAAATTGCCTCTCAAATGTTGTTTAGAGGTTATGTTAAATTGGGAGGGTCTTCTCCTGGGATCATTAGGCAGCTCTCGCTTTCATTTCCTAATAAAATATTGAAAGTCGCAATTTAGGGGCTTTTATTGAATTTCTGTGATTTCCTTGAATTAAGGAGTCCAGAAGAGTAAGGGAAATGGAGAAAAAGTTAGAGAAAGGAAAAATTGAGAATATTTAAACACCAGAAGAAAGAGGCTGAGATAGAGATTAGCACTGATAAAAGGTGAGTGTGTTTGTGTGTGTGTGTGTGTGTGTGTGTGTGTGTGTGTGTGTGAGAGAGAGAGAGAGAGAGAGAGAGAGAGAGAGAGAATTGAAAATTTAAATAATATTCAGCATTTAGTCTCTGAGTATGTGGTATAGGAATGAATCTCACTATATCCCTTTCTAGGACAAAAATCAATCTTAAAGATAAATGAATTTCAAATAGATATAACTTTGCCATCCTTATTTCAAATGTAGAACATGTCTAGTGTTCTACTTTTATATAAATGGTAAAAAAATTATAATTAGAAATATAATATAAAAGTTTTTTGTTTTAATCAGATGGAAGGTTCACACAAAAGAATCTGTGCCTCTTTTCTCCCACATAGGTTATTTTTATGTTAACATTCATCTTACCAAGTATATTAAGAAGACAAAGAGCAAGGTCTGAGGATAGTGATACCTACAGACATAGCAGTCAACTTTCTAAAAGGACCACAGAGACTCTATTGCACCTTCTTGTCTACACACTGATAGGCAAAGAAGGATGGCACCCATACTGAGTAGTCCATGCAACATGTTCACTAAATTTCTAAGGGAAAGCAAATGTTCATTTAAACCTACTTATGATTTAAAAAAAAAAAAAAAACCACTGTAGTCAGAGACTGCTCATTTGTTCCTGATCACCCAAACCTGAAAAAAACTACACAGAAATTATATTATTTGCAATAGTCTTTGGCCAATGATTTAAGTGTATTGCCAGCTACCTCTTATATCTTTAATTAACCAATTTCTATTAGTCTGTGTATTCCAGTTTTGGCTAGTGGCCTACCAGTAAAATTCTGTCTGATATCTGTCTGCTGTGTCTCTCTCCTGCTGCAGCATCATGACTTAACTCTGCCTACTCTCTCTCTCTTTTATCTCTCTACTTGGAATTCCTGCTTTACCCTATTCTGCTAAGCCACTGGCCAAAACAGCTTTATTCATTAACCAATAAAACCAACACATAGATAGAAGCACTTCTCACACCAAAATACTCTATCTTGTTTCCCACAGAAATAGAATAACTATTCTAAAATTCATTGGAATCACAAAATACCCCTGATATCCAAACCATTTCTGAGCAAAGCAAACAGTGCTGGTGAGATTACAGTTCTAGATCTTAAGATACATTAGAGTTTCACGCCCCATAGGAAGACTTACCTTTTTGAGGAGTGGATGGGAGTTGAGTGGAGGGATTGTGGGAGGAAAGGGATGCTGGGGAAAGGGAAACTGTGGTTGGTATATAAAATGAAAAAATAAAACTTTTAGATAAACAATGTCTAAAAGCCATTATGGTATTCACAAAAATACACATGTAGAGTAATAGAACAAAATTAAATTCTCACAGACAAACAAATGTAACTTCAGCCTCTTAATATTTGATAAAGATGCCCAAAACATAAATTGTAGAAAAGAAAGCATCTTCAACAAATAATGCTGGAGAAACAGGCTATCCACTTTCAGAAGAGTGAAAGTAGACCTATTCTCTATCACTTTGCACAAAACCTAACTCCAAATATATGGAATATGCAAACCTGAAACGGCAAGAAGGAAACATAGGCAGTGCAGGACATAGTTGTAGTAAAGGACTTCTTTACTAGGACGCCATTTTCCCAAGAACTCCGGCCAGCAATTGGCAGGTGGGACTTCAAGAAACTAAAAAGCTACACAGCTTCAGAAACAATAATCAGGTGATTAGGAAGTCACCAGAATGGAAGAGAATCTTTGTGAACTATGTACATCTCACAGAATTTAATATCCAGAATATTTAAAGAGCTCAAAAGAAAGAAAGAAGCAATTTTGAGATTTTATCTTACCCTAGTCAGAATGACAAAGATCAACAAAACAGTTGATAAGAAATACTAGAGGACAGGTGTGGAGAAGGGAAGCCTTGTTCTCTATAGATGAATTGCAAATTTGTATAACCATTATGGAAATCAGTATAGAGAATTTTCTAGAAGCTAAAGATCAATCTACCATACTACCCAGTTACACCATTTCATAGCATATTCCAAAAGGCCTCAACATCATAACCCAGAGTTACTTGCTCCATCATGTTCATTGTTGATCTTTTCTCAATAGCAAGGAAATGGCCCAATGTAAATGTGCTATCCCCAAGAAATGGATTATAAAAATGTGGCCCAAATATGGAATAAGATTCAGTGGTATAGAAAAACAAAATCATCAGTTTTCCAGGAAAATTGATGGAACCAGAAAAAATATTATGTTGATCAGGTAACAAAATCCCAAAAGGCATACATTACATATTCTCTCTTTTTTTATTAATTTTTATTGAGCTCTGTATATTCTCCTTATTTGAGGTTCTTAACTCCAAATCATCAGACAGGAGTACATAGCTTGTAGCAACTACAGGAAACAGTGAGGTAAATCAGGACCATTGCCAGGATAGAGGGTTTGGTGAGCAATAGAGAGAGGAATAGGAGAGTACTTATCATTTGATGGGCAAATAGGAAAGGTGAAACTCCTTAAGGAGGTAAATGAAGAGGATTGGAAGAGTATAAAGGGGGATAGTATGATATAAGTGATCTGATAGGAGAAATGAGATTCTTATGGAAGGGACAGAGATATAAATACAGGAGAAGAGGGAAGATGGGTTAAATAGCAATATGGATAGGCAAAAAGCAGAAAAAGCCACACTATTAACTTATAAAAGCACACCTAGAATGCATGTAATTCTCATATATATATATATATATATATATATATATATATATATATATATGTTTATGTGTGTGTGTGTGTGTGTGTGTGTAGTTTTGATGAAATTTTCTCATCTTGGATAGCAATGTTCACTCCAAGAGTACACACACATACACACACACACCACACCAACAAACAAACAAACAACAAAAAAACCTCACAAACAACACCAGACATAGAAAGCCCTCTTAAGAGTTGACAGCCAAGGCTAAGAGACTCTTGAAGTATGCAGCCTATTGTTGTTGCTCTCGGTTAGCCTTCAGATGGAGCAGGTAAGTTCCTGTTGTTGAAGATGCCATGCACCTCATAAAGAGGACCCCGAGACCCCTGATGTGGAACTGACTTGGATATCTCCCCATTGAGGACTTGTTTTTGTGGTACCAGAACACCCCATGCCATCTCCCAAAGGAGAGAGTAAACAAACAATTCTACTCAGCTTTGATGCCTATGAGCAATATCAATGACCAGCCTGGTAGGATAACACTGCAGGTGCAGCAGAGGCAAACATATCTCGGAGGTAACCAATAGTTCTCTAACTGGGCTTAAAATGTATTCAATAAGATCATTTCATGCCTGGTACTAGAAACCTAGCTAAAGACTCAGTGCTAGGAAATCCTGATTATCAGAGGAGACGCTTAAAGGTCTAATTTACTAAACCAGCGTAAACTTCATCCTTCATCAAACAAACATCTCTTTGTAAGAAATGGAGACAACCACAGAAAATCATAATCAATTAACGTGCATAGTTGCAGAGCCCAATACCAGTGACTATAGCTGCAAAAACAGTCCCATACCTAAGGTATAGAGAACCTTGAGGAAGAGAGGGTGAGAAGATTGTAAGAGTCAGAGGATCAGGGAGTTAACTGTGAGATGAAATCTCATACTGTTATCAGAAGCTATATCTGTTGTGGTACTTTGAATGTATTTGCCCCTCTAATCTCATAGGGAGTGGCACTAATAGGAAGTGTGGCTCTGTTGGAGTGGGTATAGCTTGGTTGATGAAAGAGTGTCACTGTGTGGGTGGGCTTTGAGGTTTCTTATGCCCAGAATACCTACCACCCAGTGTGTCAGTCTACTTCCTGTTATCTGCAAGATGTAAGACTCTCAGCTAACTTTCCAGCACCAAACCTGCTTGCATACCTCCATGTTCCCCACTATGATGATAATGAACTGTTTGAATCTCTAAAACTATAAGTGAGCCACCCCAATTAAATGTTTTCTTTATATGGGTGGACATGGTCACAGCAATAAAAATCCTAACTAAGACGCCTGTAAAGTATTACCAGCACGACCACCCATATATGAGTTGAACAAGGAGCATTTCAAAATTAATTAGAAACACACTCACGTGTTAATTTTTCATCTCTTGCAAACAATATCATGATATACAAAGTTCAAAGAACTTTAAATTTTACAGAACAGTGGACTTGAGATGATCCTAATTAGAGTTCTTCTTATGACTACTAACTTTCTAATTAGAGCTAAAAATGAAGATAGTACCCATGTCCTTGACTCCATCTGTGTATTTACAGATCACGATGAGAAGCACATTTTCTTATAGTGAATATTCAAAGAAGGAGTGCTATACAAAAAAGAGGTCACTTGGTGATCCTTTCCCCCAAATTAAAGCTTTCATTATGTGATCTCCTTAAAAAAACGGTGAAAAGAGGTATTTTCACTATCAGGAATGACATTTATGAGGGTGTGCTTTCTCTGAGGCATGCCACATTGGACCAAACTATTGTGTTAATTTATTTGGCAGCTGCACTTAGGAATTATGCAACAAATATCATTAAGTAAGATAATTGTGGCTTATAGAACAGAGGAAAAACTAAGGTCACCTCTTTTACACTTTTATGTTGGTAATATGATATTTGTTTATCTCTCTCTATATAGATATAGATACAAACGTACCTAAATTCTATATTATTTTTCTAGCCTATACTCCAAGAAAATGATGCATAAGTTTTAAGATTCTCTAAAATATATATTTGATAAGAAAACATAAGAGAGGCATGGAACAGAGTGCATGAATAAATCATTTGGGTAGAGAATCCCTGCATGCCTTAATTCTTCATCTGCTTCTTCAGTCATCTATATCTCTATCTGGCAAATGGTTTCAGTCATGGGAGATACTGAAGGATAGATTTTTCATACAGTGTTTGCAAAGCTTTGTGTTCTAATTTTTAAAACTTTAATGATTCCAAGATTATGTTAAAATATAATTGTGAGATCTTATATTTAATCATATCTTTCCATGATCATCTTGGCTATAAATATAAGGGATAAAAGGATAAAGAGATTTACACTGAAAGATAGATGTATAAGGGGAACAGTAGTACTGTTGAATGTGAAAGATTTGAACCCTCACTTTTGGATTCCTAAGAGAAATAAATCAGTAAAAGACGAATAAAACACAAAGAGAAAACAGCTAGAAGAAATGAAGAAAAACATTTTAAAAGAATGCAGTTCTTAATAGTGCAAGTGCCCATTGCTCTTTACTTCTGTTTGAAAAAGATAAAAAACAAAATTTAAAATCAGCCTTATTGGAAATCAGTGTGGAAAATTCTCAAAAGGCTAAAAGTAAATGAACCTAATGATTCAGCTATACTACTCTTTAACATATTCCCACAGGCCTCAGCTTCATAGTCTACAGATACTTGTTCAGCCATGTTCATTGCTCCTCTACCAATAACATCTATTAAATGGGTACAACCGATATACAGACTATATACAACCTTGAAATAATGAAACAATATGGAAAATATACACAATGGAAAACTACTCATCTGCAAAGAAACAGGGAATCACAAATTTTGCGGGTCAGTGGATGGAATTATGAAACATCATATTGAGTGAGGTAACTCACACACAATAAGAAATAAGTTGCATGCCATATACATGTTCACTCCCATCTGAGGATCCTAGATCCAAGTACTCAGATGTGAGTAAATTCCCTGAAATAAATGCTGAGCTAGAAAAAGTAAAATTGCCAGGAGTTGGGGGAGCAATAATGACAGGGACAGCAGGGTAGAAGTGACATGATCTGGGAAATTGGGAAAATGTTGGAGGCTTTAACTAGTGGGGACATACATACAGACAGAGAAAGGAAAGAAAAGAGTAAAATAGCAGGAAGTGTGTCTGAAAAAGAATAAAAATATTATACTATTAACTATCTCCCTAAAGAAAAGAAAAAAAATCTGTAGTAAACGTAAGTATGTGTATAAATACACACATAAGAATCATTTAGTTTAGCCGGGCGGTGGTGGCGCACGCCTTTAATCCCAGCACTCGGGAGGCAGAGGCAGGCGGATCTCTGTGAGTTCGAGGCCAGCCTGGTCTACAAGAGCTAGTTCCAGGACAGGAACCAAAAGCTACGGAGAAACCCTGTCTCAAAAAATCAAAAAAAAAAAAAAAAAAAAAAAAAAAAGAATCATTTAGTTTGTTGACAGAGACATTTAATAAAGGTGTAAAGGTAATGAAATGATTTTCATCTTCTCTTTAACATACTCTGGGGAATTCTTCTGCTTCCATTTATACATGCTTTCTTGTGATGCAGCAAAGAGACTTACCTGGACTTTCTTCTTCTGCCTGTCCTCTGTTTTCCTGTGTTCGCGCTTCTACAAAACTCCAGTATCCCAAAGACATTCAAGGACTAAGCTTTTGGTTTTGTTTTGTTTTCTGATACAGGGTTTCTCTGTAGCTTTGGAGCCTGTCCTGGAACTAACTCTTGTAGACCAGGCTGACCTTGAACTCACAGAGAACCACTTGCCTCTGCCTCTCAAGTGTTGGGATTAAAGGCATATGCCACCACCACCTGGCTAGACTAAACATTTTTACCCTGTGCTCTTTTTCTTTGTCTTTTAAATCTTTGCTCTCCACCTACTCATATGTAAACTAGCATGTGTCCTTTGAGGAACCCCAGTCGTTCTAACTTATTTGAGGCTATTTTAGGTTTTACCAGATATGGAACAGTATGAAAGCTGTTTAACTTAAAATCAGAGGAAGTCATGAACTCAGAGCTTTTTGCAGATGAAACGCCTTGAAGATGATGACACATAACAATTTTCCTTTCCCTTCACAAACAGTGCAGAGTATTAGGGGGAAATTATCAATGTCTCAGGAAGACAGAGAAACTCAAAACCCTGCAGCACAGTGAAATACTATAATTGTGGACAAAAACATGAAATTGCTTAAAGAATCTCAGTGTGGGGGTTGAGTAAAAAATAGTCTAAAATACATTTTACAATCACAAGATTATAACTTTTGATCTTTTTCCAACTTGCATGTTGAAAACTGAAAACGGTGCAGCAATTACATTTCCATTAATTCTATTATTATTTCATCATCATTGTTATCATTATGTTGAATTGTTCAAGCAGTAGACCTGTTTCTTTAAAGGGATTTGCTAGTGTTAATTAATTGCATGATTTCAGGTTGGTTAGATACCTTCTTCTCAAGACAGTGTACTGTAACAGGATGCCTGGTGATTAATACCTTGGAAATCTGAAGATACCTCCTCTGATGATTAATAGTTCATTGAACACTTACAGCGCCTAGGGCAAAACTGGTCTGTCAGCCACACACTTCACCTTGCTTTGCAAACACCAACTTAATGAGGCAGATGGTAATATGACCAATTAATTCTTCTACATATTATTAATCCTCAAGAGAAAATGTACATGTCTAAGTTGAAACTCGTGTCTGTCTTCATTTGTAAGCTTAGCAAAATTATTAAAGATTGTCATGATGGCTACAAGTCATGAATATTTTTACTAGATGTTCTTTAGTGAATTTACATTTGGAATTTGGTAACCGACACCCTGAAAAAAATCAGCGTAGTCTTTGTATGTGACTTTAAGCAGCATTCCAATGTGGTTATACACAGAAGCATTCTGAAATGGTTGATGCTGAAGATGATAGCATAAACCTCCAAATGAAGAGTAGCGATGTGTTAAAGCTCTGTAATGTGTCAATCATGGAACAGAAATATGTGGGTAACTTAGGAAAATTGCTAGGTTGTAGAACTCAGAAACTCACAGTCCTAGTGGAACACTTGATGCAGTACCACTTGCCATATGCCTTGTTCATCTCTGTGGTATGCGCTCCACACACTATCCACAGGCTGTTGCATGTTTCTTGTGCTTATGTGAAATTTAACTAACTGAGCATTTTATTGGCAATTAAACTGGCAAATTGGCAAATAATGACATTTCTTATTGAAACTAGCCTGTCATCCTTTCCTCATCTAGCTAATCATTTGAATTATGACTCTTAGGGGCATATAGATCAGTAGTCAAGGTTTTTTTTTAGCATATATCACACAAAATATGATGGGTAACATCATAAAAATGATAGAAGGAAGGAAGGAAAAAGAGAAAGAAATAAAAAGTAAAGTAAAAAGAATTCTATTTATAATTGTTTATAATTGGTCAAAATAATACACGTATTTCCTGTCCCTAACATCAGGAAATGAATGTCTTTCTCGACTTCCTGTGATATAGGCCTCTCTGTTGGAACGATCTAAGATTTAGAGCACCATCTTGTAAGGGTGTTAGTTTTGAGCTGGAGGAGTTCATGTATTCTGTTCAATAATCACTGCCACTGGTGAACCTCCACTTCATTTATTTTCATTTCCTGAAGTTAGAAAAGGACATAGAGAAAGTTTACTGTAGTAGTTATGTAACTGTGGACACAAAGGAGACAGTACAAAGTGACAAGCATTGGAGCATTAAAAATATTATAATCAATGAGACTTCTTCTCTAATGATGTGATCCATTTATTTTCAAGCATCTTGTGGCCACATGTGATGAAACACTTGGCCAGATTTGGAGGAGAACTCCCAAGGCTGGGGTTGGAGGGGCCTCTACCTCTTGAAACAATTGGTTCCAATGGGCATTTTTTTTGCATATTTCTAACTTTCGAAATTGTGATGAATTTGGGCATGATGATGCACAGATGCAATCTCAGCACTTGGAGAATCTCAAGTTCAAGGCCAGATTTGGTTAAACAGTGTTCTGGCTTAAATCTGAATTGTCTCTCATATGCTCCTGTGTCTGATGACTTCGTCCCAGTTGGTGGTGTTCTTTTGGGAGTTTATGAAAACTTCAGGAGATGAGGTATAGCTGGAGCAAATATGTCAGTTGGAGAGTGCCTTTGAAGGTCATATTTGGTGCTGGGCCAAATGCCCATTATCTCTGCCTTTGTCTAGTTTGAAGCAAATATCCTAGCTGCTTAGTCTTGCAACCATGATGTTCTGCTGAAATGCAGGAGGCAATGCCAACACAATCTAGGCATTCTGGGTGAAATCAAATAAATCTCTTTTTCTTTAATCAGTTTGTGTCAGGTGTTTTATCACAGAGCAAAGAAACAATGTAAAACGAGATCCAGATTAAAAAATAAAACTAAACGTTTTTATAGTTCGTCATGCTTTATACCACTCCCACCCCATATTCTGAAGATTTAGAAAGCCTTTGTTTAAAAAGTTCTTATTCTTGATGTTTTTGGTTTGGTCTTTTATCTTAATAGTATTGTCCTTTGTGTGTGTGTGTGTGTGTGTGTGTGTGTGTGTGTGTGTAGAATGCTAAGCTCAAACTTTCTGGTTTGCAAAATGAGAACAGTGATACCTCCTTTACTTGTCATGAGGATTAAATCAGATAAATATCAAAATTTTCAGCTTAGTTCTGAGTCACAGCAATTTAATAGATTATTTGACACTGGTTGACTAAATACCTTCTGATCCTGAACCATTTTGCAAATTGACATTCATAGGTTGATAAAAATGTTACTTTTTCTACATACACAGCATTTCTATTAGCAAATGATTGGGATCATTTTATACTAAGCAAATATCTAACACTTTGCATATCTTGTTTTTCCAAACCAATTTTGAGACAGTTTGCCTAGAGTTACCATCAGAGACCATGAGTTAAGTTCAAGAAGATTCAGTGTTTGGTCCTTCTTTCTTTCTGGCTCAGTTATAAATTAATGGTTCTTTTGTATATATCTTCCTAACTACTAGTTCAATTAAATGGCTCAAGAACCCAAGAAAGGAGGATTTTAAATTTATCAATTTCTTTTTAATTTTTGTGGGTTTTTTATGTATAAAGGATGCCTAGTCAGGAACAGATGCATAGAAAGGTTCAGAGCCAAAGCTTCACCAAAGCAAAAAGATTCCCGGGTCAAGGCTCAGGGAGGAGGTAACTGTGCCATTCTTCTACTTCCTTGTTGTATTTGTCAAGCCATAAATTGCTTTTCACGTCCTGTTAAAGAAAATATTTAGAACTCAGCTTAACCTGTTTGCCCCCTTAGATCTCTGAGTAAGACTGAAACACCCAACTTATTGACTACTGCTTCTTTGCGGCAACCAGGGCTAGCCTAAGGCTACTTAAGCATCTCATCCCATCAACCGCCTTAGCAAAACATCAGATATAAGCAAAGAAAGGGGAGTTATTATGAACAAACAATACTTCAGTGAAAATCAATGGTTATTCTGAGCTCTATTCCAAAATCTGAGCATAAAGACTAAATATAAAAGACTTTTTATACTCCCAGGATTCACATACAGCTATTCAACCAACTAGAAAAGAGAAGAGTAAAAAAAAATCTTCATGTGAATTGTACACTTAATTTTTTTTCTTATTCATTTCTAAACAGTACAGTGTAACTATTAGTATGCCTGTACAATTCAGTAGACTTAATCTAGAAGTGGTTTAAATTATACCATGGGTTGTGGGTCATTAGGAACACTACAGCATCTTCTATGAGGCTTTAATAATTCACATGGTTTGATATTCCCAGGTATTACGAGACCAGTCTTCTGCAGATATCAAGTGATACCTCTAAATATCAACCATACTCTATGAAGCATACTACACCCACATTTGACTTTTCATGGAATGCTGCATTTTGCCATTGTGTTTGCATAGAAAAATGATTTAAAATCCCAGTTACTTTGTATTTGATCTAATAGACTTGCTTGATTGCTTGTGTTTATTTTTTGTGATGTTGTTAAAATTCTTCACTAAGTTGACATTATCTATGAACATTCTATTACCAAGTTCAGATGAATAGTTTTAACTGATGGGAATGTCAAATAGGAAGCAGTTGTAGTCTTGCTTAAATGCACCCCTTATTGTTGAGGACAATTAAACAGTTTGAGGAACGTCTCAGAATGATTGAAAAATTGTCTCCTGCCTACACTGAAGGAATAATCTGAAGAAAACAATTTTTTTAGAGTGACAGTCTGATTTATTATAAAAAGAAAATTGATAACACAACAGATTGTGCAAATGTACCTGCTTCCTTAATACTATGACAGAATGAAGAATACAGTTCAGAATGAAGTGTTAGCCTACTCATCATAATTGGTAGTGTTTTCAGTAACATGAGATTTTTATTATCACTATACCTTCAAAAATGTTACTGAATGTAACATTATGTTTTGTGCTCCATAATTCATAATACAGCACTATGTTATTATGAAAGAGTAGCAAAACACAAATAATGTTCAAAGGAAGATAAATTTTAAAAAATCAACATACTTATAAACTCATTTGCATTTCAAGTGATTAACAAGAGATTTTTTTAAATCAAAATATAATTACATCATTTTTTCTTTTTCCTTTTCCCTCTTCAATCCCTTTCATGATCCCAACACCTCCTATGGCTCTCTTATTCCATTTTAAATGTATGACCTCTTGAAAATCATTTTCTTTTTTATTTATTTATTTTTAAATGAATCTAAACTATCTCCTTTTCATTTCACACACAATCACAGCTCCCATTACCTCCTCTCCTTCCATCCCTGCCATCTAACTCCCCTTCCCCATCTCCCATCCACTCCTCAAAGAGAGTAAGGCACATCGCTTTGGGAAATGTTCAAGGCCCTCCCTACTATAACTAAGCAGAGCAAGGTATCCATCTAAAGAGAAGAGTTTCCAAAAAAGCCAGTAAAGCAGTAGGGATAAATCCTGGTGCCACTGCCAGTGGCCCCACAGGAAATGTTCAACATCCTTAGCCATCAGGGAAATACAAATCAAAGCAACTCTGAGATACCATCTTATACCAGTCAGAATGGCTAAAATTAAAAACACCAATGAGAGCATATGCTGGAGAGGATGTGGAGTAAGGGGAACACACCTCCATTGTTGGTGGGAATGAAAACTTGGACAACCACTTTGGAAATCAGTATGACAGTTTCTCAGAAATAGGAAATCAATTTACCTCAGGACCCAGCTAAACCACTCTTGAACATGTACCGAAAAGATCCTCAATCATACTACAAGGACATTTGTTCAACTCTGTTCATAGTAGCGTTATTTGAAATAGTCAGAACCTGAAAATTGTTGTTATATATTTAAATGCCCAAATATATAAATGTAGCCTATTGAATCCATTTAATCTTACTTGTATGTTAATAAATCCAAGATAGATGGCTTATCATTACATAAGCAATTAGGGTCTCATTCCTTGGGAAGATTAATTCTTCCTCTGTCACCTATTATTAATTGCTTCTATTTCTTTGTCTGGGAGTAGAATAATCCCATGTTGGCATATCTATTGGTATTTTTACTGTTTCAAGTTTTGTTAAGTAAGCCATATTATTGTGTGAAGCTTCTCTGACATGTCTAGGAGACACAATTTTACAACAGATTTCTGGGCACTCTGGCACTTACTGTCTTTATGCTCTCTCTTCCATAATTTTCTCTGAGCCTTAGGTGAAAGAATTGTATTTTAGATATATTTACTGGGGCTGGAAATCCTATTACAAAAAAGATCATTTGCATTTTGACCAGTTGTACTTTTTCATAATGTTCTCAGTCTGCTGCAAAGAGAAATTTCTTTGATGAGGCTGATAGCCAAATATACCTCTGATTATAAGGATAAGTATTTAAAATACAGTTATGTATTATGCTGGTTTAATAAAGTGATGGTAGTGGGTTCTTCTCTAAAATCCATGATTTCATTAGCCATTCATGAGTGTTTGACTAGTTTTACCATACCAGGCATGATTTGGTATAAAATAAAGATGAGACCAGATGATGTCAGTGTATGTCTTTAATTCCATCAATGGAAGGGGGTGGTCCCAGTTTCCTGGATTGACCAGTTAGTACCCAGACCCACATCCTGTGTCTTGGGTTGGCTTACTCTAACACCTACCCCATCTATGACCTGCTGGAGTTGGGGCTGGTGCTGATCCTGTGGAATGATAACCACAGGATCTCCATGATTCTGGGCTACAGCTGGATGTCTAAGAGGTGTTTCTGTGAGGGTCCAGTGATGATGGTGCACCAGAGGTCTTGAAACAAACCAGTGACTCATTGCAATATACATCTTGTGGTAGGGGCCAACTGAGAGAAAGGGTATACTGTATGACACGTTGAATCACCCAACATCACTAGGATGAATGAAGAGGTGTAAGAAAACCAGAGGAGCGAGGAGTTTTTTTTTTTTCTGTTTGTTTGTTTTGTATCATTTTTAACTGATTTTTTTTGGGGGGGATTCTTTTCGGGAGATTCTGTAGGGGTGAAATGAGGATATGTAGAGACAAGGAGGTAAGTAGGATTTAGGTGCATGATATGAAATTCCCAAAGAATTAATTAAAATATGATATAAAAATATAAAAAAGATGGAAAATTGTCCTTCTCAGTATGTGGACACAAAACAGGGAAAATTTCACAGAATATGACCCCTAAGCAATGAACTATAGGCAACTAATGAATGCCGATATAGGGAGAATCATCAAATTCCAGAGATGAACCCCTAACTGATTATTTGGTGGTCAGCACTCAAACCATATATGCATAAACAGCAAAAGTGAAAGGAGCAAATGATATCTGCATATTTGTGCACATATATGTATAATATATATAAGAAGAGGACATAAATTTGTTTGTGATTGAAGGGACCCATCTATTAAGAAGGGTCTGGAGAGTTAAAAGGGAAAAGGGGAAGAGATATAAATGTATTTTAATTAAACATACTAGGTAAATAAAATGTCCTTTTCAAAAGTAGGTTTATAGTTTCTCTTTTCGAAAAGTCAATATAAAAGTCTAATTTTAAAAAATGCTCACAAATCCATTGTATGATCAAATCAGAAACTGCTATATAGAAAGTAATCTTGAAAACATAGGTGCTATCATTGCTGAAAGTTAATAACGATATTGTCAAATTCAAAACTCTTGGCCTGTGGAAATAGTACACAGTCATGAATACTTTTGAGATTTAAATGAAAAGAAAATTTAGGGTGGTTCAAACAAGTTTTTAAAGATGGACAATGATTTGACTGAAAATTGAAGAGGAAGAGAAAACATAAGAGAAAGCACGTGTTTTAAATGGGTGAGAGGGTGGCTACCTTGTGCAGCACAGCAAAAACCAATGTTGTGACACTGTGTGTGTTTTACATTCACAACAGTACTCCCTTAAACTTAGCAGAGAAGACTTGTTATGAAATTTGCTACTCATGGCATACAGATAAGGCATTTATATGTGATATTCTTTTTAAAATTTAATTTTATTATTATTATTACAAATTTTCACCTCCTCTCGTCTTCCCATTTCCCTCCCCCTTCCCCCCTTTCCCTCCCCTTCCCTCTCCAGTCCAAAAAGCAGTCAGGGTTCCCTGTCCTGTGGGAAGTCCAAGGACCTCACCCCTCCATCCAGGTCTAGGAAGGTGAGCATCCAAACAGACGAGGTTCCCACAAAGCCAGTGCATGGAATAGAATCAAAACCCAGTGCCATTGTCCTTGGCTTCTCAGTCAGCACTCATTGTCAGCCATGTTCAGAGAGTCCAGTTTGATCACATGCTCCATCAGTCCCAGTCCAGCTGGCCTTGATGAGTTCCCATTAGATCAGCTCCACCGTTACAGTGGGTGGGCGCACCCCTCGCGGTCCTGACTTCCTTGCTCATGTTCTCTGTCCTTCTGCTCCTCATTTGGACCTTGGGGGCTCAATCCAGTGCTCCAATGTGGGTCTCTGTCTCTATCTATGTCCATCGCCAGATGAAGGTTCTATGGTGATATGCAAGATATTCATCAGAGTGGCTATAGTATAGGACCAGTTCAGGCGCCCTCTCCTCAGCATGCTCTTGGATGGGTAGGATCAACATAGTAAAAATGGCAATTCTACATGTGATATTTTTAATGGGCAAAATGTAACCACACTCATTCTGAATCAAAGCTAGAAATGAAATCATGCTGAGCTTCTCCAGCTGGGAAGGAAATGTTGCTATCTCTTCATTCCTAGCCTTGAGATCAGGCTTGGGAGGGGCTTAATATGAAAATTAAGTGAATTAGGAAAACGTGTTTCCTCAGAAGGCTATGGTGACAGAAGTAACAACAGTAAATAATAGAATTATTAAGGAGGATTCTCTGTGAAGAACTGGTGGAGTCACTGTGTAGTTGACTGTCGATACAAAGCTTATCTGTCTACAAGCTCCACTGTGGTTTTAAGCTAAAGACTTTGTTTCTTTTCTCTTAACACATCCCTTCTAATTCTGAACACATGAATTGTTCATATAGTTCCATGAGAATCGGCAGAAAAAAAAATGTAGTAATGATTTTACATGGCCTTGATTACAGGTTACAGGTTCATGCCTGTAAACTTGGATCTTGGAAGAGAAAGACAGAAAATATTCAATATCTTATCTAGGTTTATCTACACAATGAGTCCAGGCTAACATTGGTTAACAATGACCCAATATAATAATGCTACAAATAAATAAATAGAAATGCATATGTTCTCATATATAATACATTAAAGGTATTTGAATTACAATTCAAGGTAAGGACTATGTTTTCTCAATGTTTACAGGGAAACTAACTACTATGAATATTTAAAATAGTAGAAAACATCACTGAGGAAGTCTATGAGTTTATGTCAGGCTCTGTTTCTGGATAAATTTCTAATTGGATAATTTTCCATCGAATTCCTAAAATATCTTGAACTTTTATGGGGAAAATATCAATTTCTTTTCTTTCTCATTGATATTTTTGTCATTTTTTTGTCAATTTTATTTTACTTTATCCTTCCTCAGCAGTTTCCTGAGTACTGGGATTATATATGACTATCTCCATTCCCAGTCCATGGACTATTCCAAAGGTGTCTCACTTAGATTCTTCATGAAAGAGTCCCAATTACTTTGTTCAAAGTTGAAGAACAAAATAAACACAAAGACATTGACTTTTTTGAACAAGACATCGTGAATTAATTAAAACCTTTGCAGGTTGACAATTTGAAATATGTTAGGTAAGATTCAGCCACAGGAGATTCTCTGGTGTTTTCTTTTCAGGTACCATGTGGGCATGCATTGCAGTCAATAGAAAACACTCCACTTACATAAAGGGTATGTACTTTGAAAAACAATGAAAAAAAGAAAAAGATGATAATGCATGAAGCCATATTTCCATTTAAAACTTTCTATATTGTTCATGCTCTCCTCCCACCCTGCATTTTTACATTTAACAGAAACTCATATACTCCTTGGAAGGAAAGCTATCTTGACTTTATCTAATGACCAATATCTTGTTTCATTGATTCTTTGTACTGTTTTCTGTGTTTCTATTTTGTTGATTTCCGCCCTCAGTTTTATTATTTCCAGTCTTCTACGTCTCCTGGGCGTGTCTGCTTCTTTTTTTTTTCTAGAGCTTTCAGGTGTGTTGTTAAGTCCCCAATGTATGCATTCTCCGTTTTCTTTAAGTGGGCACTTAATGCTATGAACTTTCCTCTTAGCACTGCTTTCATTGTGTCCCATAGGTCAACTACTGAACCACACCTGGGTTAAGGAAGAAATTAAGAAAGAAATTAAAGTCTCCCTTGAATTTAATGAAAATAAAGAGACAACATACTCAAACATATGGGACATAATGACCAATATCTTAAGGGCTTCTCAAGTTGTTTTGATGGATGTTGTTGGCCCAGCCATTTTTGACTCTCTGTTTAAAATACACAAAACTAAATGTACTCCAGAAGACAGTGAAATAAATCAAACAACATACTTTCAGTTCTTTTTGAAGTGCCTTAAAGAACAAGTGCAGAGCTTTCATAATGGGGAAAAACAACAAGATCTCTCTTGGGTTTGTCATTTTCTTTATTCCTTGGACTTAAAATCATTTCTGAAAGCAAAAAAAGTATACTGTGGACATTTCTCTTTCAACAAGATTGCTATGATTCTATAGTAAGTAGCATCATCAAAGTAAATGCAGAAAATAACTTTAAAAGGACACATTTAACTGTAAGAGTTTGAGTGCAATTGATACACTGCTAAGAAGATTCTGAAAGATGCAGAAGTTATAATTACTTCATTTTCCCCACCAGATAAAGGAATTTAACTGAAGAGTGAACACCAAGTTTCTTTATAACAATATTAAAAGCATCACACTAGACAAAGTTTTCTTGTTTCCAAAATACTTAATATTTTTAATCCAACCCTGTTTTGTAATTATACAAAACACTACATCATTAATTGTTACAAAAATGTTACTTCCATTAAGTAAATCAAGATTCTATGTAACATCTTCAGGAGCACAGATTCTTAGTGCTACTTCAACAGTTCCTGACTTTTCTTTCTCTGCTGTGAGAGCTCCTTCAGCCAATAGCCTTTAATATACCAGCCCACTTGGGTGTCTTGAATGCAGCTGTAAAACATGGGCTCACTCTCTCACTTCTGGCTATTAGATTTGGTTCCTGGTCCCTGTTCATGCAGAGGACTGTGATCTAGGATTGTGATGTATGAGTCTACCCCTAAATAAATAACCCTTTATTATACACAATTCTGAACTAGTGTGAGATTATTTTATAACTTCTGTCATAATCTGGGGCCCAAACATGGGGACCAGTCTACCCTTTCTGGGATCAACTCACCAGCCGCATGGTGAGTTGATCCACCATCTAAATCTACCATCCATGGCTCTAGCTGCAGCAGGCTGCTGCTCAGCACTCCCAGGCTTATGATCCACACACTGCTTCTCAGTGCATTACACCCCGGCCCACAGGCTGCTGTCTGCAATCACCATAATGCACACACATTCCGCAACTTGCACTGATGAAAAATTTTGGGTTTTCTCTTTATCCTGGTCTCCAATTCTCAAATTTGCTTAATCATCTTAATAACTGCTCTTAATTTGTTAAACAAAGCATATTTTAAGTACCTAAGTAAGCAACACCACTGCTGCTGGCATCTCTTGTCCACATGGCTGCAAGTGCAGCACCTGCTGGCCAATAATGATTATTACACCTACTCCAATTCATTGTCATTGACTTATGACAGGTAAGATTTGAAAAACTTCAAAAATTGCTGATAACATAACTATCCAGGAGTTCAATAATTATTTTGCTTATGCTATGGATGGCATTGTACAAGACTTATGTGGTTTTCCTTCTATGTTCTTTTATTTGATTCTAGGAACTAGTTTGTTTTACATATTATCTCATTAAATATGGTTTGACAACAGGGCCAAGGATGAGACACTTTTAGAAATAATACAGGCTTTACAGCCTAATAATGGATAGCTAGTTGAGAATATCAACTATGGAGAGGGATAACACCAATTGGACAGAATTATCTGAAAGAATTTGTGCTGTTGAATTTAACAATTGGAATCTGTTGAAAAGGAAGATAATATGCATACCATTGAAATTATATCCAAGGATGAGATGTTATCTTTACTGGACACGTTTCATACCTTGGAATCCTCAGTGAGGGCATTACAACAGAACACTGGATAGGAGATTCAGACTTTACAAAAGGCAGTAGTAAAAAGAATTGAAAAGATTGAGGAATGTATTGAACTTGATGAGCAGTGACAGAAGGTGCAAGGACAGGATTTAGCCTCATCAATATGTGCCAGGCTCCACGATGATTTACACAAAGATTTAACTGTGAATCTGCTATTTTCCTAGGAAAGACTGTCTGGAACAAAATACCTAAACTCTTTGTTCCTATAGAGAGTAGATTGGTTATCATTTGCCTAATTGTTAATATCCACAAATGAGCTAATAAATACCATAAATATCTTTCTGGGTTTGGGTTATTACCCACAGAATGATTTTTTTCTTTACCGTCAATCATTTACCTACAAATTTCATGATGACATTTTTTGGAACATCTGAGTAATATTTCATTGTATAAATGTGCCATTTTTTCTTTATTCATTTTTCTGTTGAGGGTCTGTCATCTAGCCTATTTCTAATGTCTGCCTATGTGAATAAAGCAGCAATGAACATAGTTGGTTGAATAAGTGTCTTGTGGTAGGGTGAAGTATATTTTGGGTTTATATCCACGAGTGTTATAGCCGAATCTTGATGTGAAATGATTTCCATCTTTCCAAGAAAACTGCCATAGTGGTTTCCATAGTGGCTGCACAAGTTTGCAATTGTACCAGCAAGGGTTTAAGTTTCTTATCCCACATCCTTGTCAGCATGAAAAGTCACTTGTATTGTTGACTTTAGCCATTCTGACAGGTTTAAGAAGAAATCTCAAAGTAGTTTTGATTTACATTTCCCTGTTAACAAAGGATGTTCAAAGTTTCTTTTCTTTTTTGGTTTTGTTTTTTTTTTTCAGTCTCCTAAAATTTAGTAAAACTTTATTTATTCCCATTTTTTCACCATTAACAGAAAAACAAAGAAAGCAAAAATTTTGTGTTTACTAAGATAAATGGCTTTTTTACCCAGAGATCAAGTACTCAAATTACAATGGAAAATATGAAAGCACCCTCCCCTACAACCCCTGAGATGACTCTTGTCCCATTTAGATAAAAAGCCTTCACTCCACTTGCCAGAGACCTAGTTTGGTGCCAATTCAAGACGAGGGCCCAGAAATCAGGTCAATCCATTTTCATGCTCCAGTGTAAAACAAAAGCTACACAATACATATATATGTTTTCAGAGTGACCAATTGGTATTTAATAGTAGAGTTGGGGGTTCATACTTGGGAAGATTATTTTTTTCTACTCTTGGCAATTCATAGTTTCCTGTAGTTCTTTGTCTAGGGTTGGGGGCTGCCCCTTACTGAGGGAGTTGGACTAATGGCCTGGACATACCAGCTCAGCTACCATCCACCGCCACATCCTGTGCCTTGAGTTGGCCCACTCTAACAGCTGCCCCATTTATGACCTGCTGGAGTGCATGAAGGAACTGGTCCTGTGGAATAACCGTAGGCTCTCCATGACTCGAGAAACAATAGGGTATCTTAGAGGAATTTCGATGATGGCACAATGAATTGGTGTACAAGAAACCCGAGGCCTTGAATCTGAACAAAGACTCATTGCAATGAACATTTCGCTGGTGGGTATGACAAAAGGGATATAATGCATGATTCACCACAGCTCCCGATGCTACTAGAATGAATGAATAGAGGTTGGATAGATGTAGGAGTGAGGTGGGTTTTTGTTTGTTTGTTTTGTTTTTAATTAATTTGGGGGGGATACTGAAGGGGTGAGGAGAGACATGAAGGGACTGGGAGGTGAGTGGGATTGGGGTCCATGATGTGATATTTCCAAAGAATCAATAAAGAATTATGATTAAAATTTTAAAAAAGAAGGCTGGCTATGATTCTGTTTTGAAATTCCAGTAAAACTCTGTTGAGTTCATCTGGGCCAGCAACTGTTTAGTTAGAAGTTTTTTTATTACTCTTTTAATCTCCTTGTTTGCTGTGGGTGTGTTTAAGTTGTAATTCTCTTCTTGTTTTAATTTTGGTGGTTTGTTTGAATATAGAAATTTGTTCATTTTACTTAGATTTTTTTTAATTTAATGGAGTTCATCTTTTAAATGTATTCCCTTATAATCTAAATTTCTTTTATGTAATATTGTTTCCCAGTTCATTTTTAATTCTGTTAATCTCAGTCATCTTATTTTTTTATTAGTTTGGCCAAGTGTGTTTAAGTATTGTTTATGTTCTCAAATAATAAGTTCCTATAATATTTGAGTCTTTAGTAGACTACTTTTATTTAACTGATTTGGGTCTTAATTTTTATCATTTTTGCTATCTTCTTAGTTTGGATTTAGTTTGTTCCTGTTTTTCTAAATTTTTGAGTTGGATTATTAAGTTATTTATGATTTTTAAAAAGCTATACACTTAAAGCTATTAATTTCCCTTTATAGAACTGGTGTGCGGAAAGATCTTGTGATATGTTTGCATCTTAATAGAGAAATTTAGAAAAAATATTTCTTTTTTGATTTCTTTTTTAATCCATTCATTATTCAGTAATGAGTTTTTTACTCTCCAGTGAATTTGTCTGCTTATAAAAGACTTGTGCTGTGTCAATTATAAATTTCAGTGCATTATGATCTTATGATCAGATAGAATATACAAAGTTATTTCATTGCTCACAAATTTGCTAATTTGTTTCTCAGGATATACTCTGTTTTAGAGAAATTTGGTGGTATTCTGAGTAAAATCTGTATTTTTTAGTGTTTTGGCGAAATATTCTGTAAATATCTGTTAAATTCATTTGACATATAATGTCATTTACTTCCAATGTTTCTCTGCTTATTTATGTTTTATCCAGATGGTCTGTCTATTGGAGAAAGTGGGGCATTAGAATCAATTACTATTGAGGTTACTCTGAATATTTAATTACAGTACTATATTTTTTATGAGTTTAGGTGTACAGAAGTTTAAAGAATAATGCCATCTTGGTTAATTGTTCCCTTGATGAAAACAAAGTGTCCTTCTTTATCTCTTCTGATTAGTTTTAATTTAAATTATATTTTGTCAGATACTAGGGTAGCATCACTTTCCTGGTTCCATTTGATGAGGATGCTTCTGTCTATCTTTTTACTTTTCATCTGTTTTTAGTATTAGACTAATGATGTATTCATAGAAATAGAAAGTGTTCCTTCTCTTTCTGTTACTTCGAGATATGTAAGTAGGACTGGCTGTTGGTCTTCTTCAAAGCTAAAATGTTTTTCTTATTTTCAGTAAAATCCTGTGTCTTTTGATTGGAGAAATTAGAGTCATGATATTTAAAAGTATTTTGGTCTTTTTAAGGTGTTTGACATTTCTCCCATGTTCTTTTTCTTTGCTTTTCCTTTTCCTTATTTTAGTTTTATTACCCAGTACCTGATATTTAAGCTGCTATAATTAACCTTGGTTGTTAACTTTGTTGGATCTCCATTCACGGATAAGTCACTCCTGTGAGGGATTTTCTTGATCACAATATTTGAAGTGGAAAGAGGCAACAGCTTCCTGTGCAAATCAGTTTCAAGGGAGATGTAAGAACAAAAGCTACCTTTCTGTCTGCTTGTCTTTATTATTGATGACACATTTATCTATCTTCTTGCTGCTATTGGGAGTAGCATCACTATCCTACTGATTCCCTACTGATTACTGGAGTTACCTTCTTTGGTCTAGCATAAACTGAAGATCAGCTGCTCTCTGGAAATACTCTAGACTATCATAAATCTTCTGGGGCTTCTGAGACTCAATTGTGTAAACTGAGCAACTACCTGATGATAAAACAGTCAGTGATGAACTACTTAGACTATTTGGCATAAGCCAAACTAATACACTCTTATTGAGTATCAATTCATTCTAGTAGTTCTATTAATCAGGAAAGTTTTAATACACTAAACTCATCATTCTCTGGGTCTCATATCTAGCCAGGAAGAAGAAAAAAGAAGGCAGCAGCAGAAAAAAAGCTTATGCTGCCTCCATGTTCATTCTGAGTTTTTCAATACTGCCATCCTTCAAGTACTAATTCTATAAAATTGTTCATGTTAACCAAAATGTGGGTTGAGAAACATCATTACTTGTTAGGAACATAGTCCATTTAACATACTAAAGGTCTATTCTAAAGAATGATAACATTGGCAATAGATTATAAAGTGACATTCTCTGTGTTCTTTCTAAACTTAATAGGAAAATAATTCTGTAGTTCAATGATTATTCTGCCTTTGAGAATTTCAGAACTGTCACTTTAAATTTGTGTTTCTAAAAACATTACTATATCAAAAATGTCGCTGTGTTAATTCCAGTTGTTTCTAAATCATAAAGGACAAGATTTGATCACAGCAGTTTTAAGAAGAAAAGTACATATTAGTTTCTTTCCTAGTAGAAAATGTGGTAACAAGAATAGTTTATTGTATTCTGATTCCCAATCAATTAAAACTCTTTTCTTTTCCATAATAGAAGTATGTATGTACTGAAACATTACAATCTTTTATGCACTGCCTTTTGGTAAAGTAAAACTTATATCCTATCTCCAGTGTCAAGCTTTGATAGCTGACTTACTTTACCTATAAAATGAATCTGGAATGGAGGAAGTATATTCTTTGAGAAAGCTGTCTACCTGGTTGTCTTTACCAGACATCTTGCTTCTTCTACTAGCAATTTTCTCACTGAAAGTTTTCTTCAGCTTGTGCTCTGGAAAAACACACATGCAGCACAAGACACAGCTTACCACAGACACAGAACATAACCAAGGAATATAGAATCATTAAGAATCTCTTAAAATGCTAGAATTTTTCATCATTGTATATCCTTGTGAATTCTGACTGCTGCCGAAAACATTACAGAATTACTTGTCATCATAAAGGTAAAAAAAAAGAATTCTGGCTTAGGTGATTTCTGTTGTAATATGGAGTGGCGGGCTACGTTTCTGGCACCCGGCCACCCGCACGGCTAGCTTAATACCCGAAATAATTACACGGAAACTGTATTCTTTTAAACACTGCTTGGCCCATCATTTCTAGCCTCTTATTGGCTAACTCTTATATATTGATCTAACCCATTTCTAATATTTTATGTAGCACCACGAGCTGGCTTACCAGGAAAGATCTTAACCTGTGTCTGTCTGGAGTGGGAGAATCATGGCAACTGACTGACTTGGCTTCTTTCTCCCAGCATTCTGTCTGTCTACTCCACCTACCTAATTTTCTGTCCTATCAGAGGGCCAAGAAAGTTTCTTTATTTAACCAACAAAATTAACACAAAACAGAATCGTTTCCCCCATCAGATTTCATAGACATTCTTTATAAACAGCAGTCATACAAATTTGAGAGAGCAAAGAAGGACAGTGTTTCAACTTTTTCACAGTCATTCCTTGGAGCCCAGTCTTCATAAGATGTTGGTGACTTCAGTCAGGACTAGCTATGCTTCAAAAACAAAACCTTTTTAGAGAGATTTCATTGACAAATACTAGACATGCCTAATTGCATAGCAGAATGGCATAGAAAGGATGTGATATGATTTCTGAAGTAGCTTGAACAATGGCTTACAAAAATACTTACATACTATTCTCCCAATCTAAAATAGTGTGTCCTCTATTGCTAAACACACCTTTCAGATAAGAGGGGTTGGGGTCTGAATCAGAGGATCAAGTGGGGATGAAAAAAAGAGAAACGGTGAGGGAGGAAATAGGAGAAAAGACAGCTAAAATTAAGAGCGATTTAAGTGGTAGTATAGAAACCTAATATAGTAGAAACTTCCTAAATTATATACAAATATGAAGAAAAACTAAATGAAATATGTAAATAATGGGGAGTCAGAGTTCCAACTGCAATCTCTTGTTACCAAATAAAGTTTCTAGTACTGAGATTGAGTTCCAACTTATTGAGTTGTTGGCCAAAGGGTCTCACAGAAATCCCCAATATGTTATTATTGCCGTGAAGATAGGTTGCTAACAACAAACTGACAGGCCTCATTGCTGAAGACAACACACATAATTCATTGAACCGAAAAGTCAAGCTGGTGTCTAACTCGAGCCTTCAACCCTACAATCTAACATCTTATGGTATCAAAAGAGAAACATAAACCCGAAACCATCCACAGACCCTTGGATCAGCAATAATGTCCTGTTTGCGAGATATGCTAGAGTAACAGTGGGCACAAAGCTTGTAGGAGTAACCAACCACACTGTAGCTTAAGGCCCACTCTATGAGAGAGAACCCCTACAGGACCCTGCTTGGGTGGCCAAGATTCAAAGACTAGATAGCCCAGAAACAGAAGGTAAAACCAAATATCACTATTTTTAAGAAAAAAAAAACAAAAACAAAAAAATTCTAGCATGAATTCCAGTTGGTTTTAATAATAAATATCCAGAGTGATATATAGGGGCAAATATTGAAATATCAGAGAAGCAGAGCGACCAGCCACTAGAGTTCTTACTTCTGCCAATGCTCAGACCAAACAGAAGATCCGGTTTCAACAAATCTTCAGACTGCATGCTCAACCTGAGTTCTCAGACCACCTCTGAGTTCCTGTCTCTTCTTACCTTTCATTTCTCTTTCTGCCCAGCTGTATCACTCCTCTCTCAACCTTCCTAGTGCTGGGATTAAAGACATGTGATCCCAAGTGTTGGGATCACCTTTGTGTGAGCTCTGTTTCTCTTTTAGACAGATTTAATCTTGTATAGCCCAGGGAGCCCTTGAACTCATAGAGAGAAATGGGTCTGACTCTGTCTTCCAAGTGCTGGGATCAAAGGTGTGTGCCCCATGACCTGGTCTCTGTGGTTAACTAGTGGCTTAGCTCTACACTCTGTTCTTCAGGCCAGCTTTATTTGTTAGATCACAAACAAAATATCAGTACAAAAAGTAGAAATAAAATGACTTCTATTAACATTCCCCTATGTTCATAATTCAGTACCTTGTTCAGCCATCTTCAGGGAAGCTTCCTCCTTCAGCATATGGGAACAAATACAAAGATCCATAGCCATACATAAGACACACACACACACACACACACACACACACAGAGAGAGAGAGAGAGAGAGAGAGAGAGATAGAGAGAGAGAGAGAGAGAGAGATATCTTGGAACATTCAGCTCTAAATGGGATAACTTGATCAAATCTCTCACTTTAGAGAGAATTTCATGGCAAAGGAGGCAGAATATGTATAAGAGTCAGAGGGGATGGATGACACCTAGAAAACAAGACCCTCTAAATCAACATGAACAACGCTCATAAGAACTCACAAAGACTGAGGCAACAGGCACAAGGCATGCAGAGGACTGCACTAGGCCCTCAGTGTATATATTATAGATCCTACTTTAGTGTTTTTTTTTAAGATATTCCTGAGTAGACAATTATTGGGTCTCTGGTTTTGTGCCATCTATTGGACCCTTTCTTTGTGTTTATCTTTTCCGACTGCAATGTGTTCATCCTTTTATTTTATCCCTTCAAATCCTGTTCATTTTATCATGAGACAATGCAAACAAATGGTCTTTCCACTAGAGCTCCAAAAAGATGGCTGCCTACCTGATAGCTGGGTCATAACCTAGGCAGACTATCTCAGAGTTTGCCTCCTAGAATTATGAGCAGCTAAAGAGAATTATGGAAGACACCATAATAGTGCAAATTTGTTACTAAGGCTGTCTTCCTCTCCAGCTGAAAACACAGCTGTACTGCAGTCCGGTAATGTGTGACATGTGCATGTAATCTGCACATAATCTTAAGGCTCCAAACTCACATTCATGTTCTGTTGCTACAGTCTTGAAATATTTGATAAGGCTCAAAAAGCAATCCCCCTTTTTTACTTTGAACTACACCCAAGATGATGTAGATGGGCCTGGTGTGACTGTGGATTGAGACCTCCCAACGACATTCCTCAGTAATACATGGCAATTTAGGAATGTGACTTAAAATAAAAAAAGATGAAACATCAAGAATAAACAATTCTCAGTATTTTGCCTTCTCCTTCTTCCTCATTTCCATTGGGAAGTAGAGTATCTAACAAGCTTGGAGACTTTCCAAAAGATACCAGAATTGTTAGATTGGAGAAAATATTAGAAAAATCCTACCATTGGCAACGTGGACCATAGCCCAGATGTTAGATTTTGATATACTTGTAAAATAAATTTTAATTATACAAAATTTCTGGTATTTTGTAGTTGTGCGTTTTAACAGTTTGCATTTTTAAACAAAGAGGTGTATTCATGATGATACAAATGACTTTTTCTTTATAGCAAGCAAAACAAATTTTTCCATAGAGCAATAGGTTGAACACCAATGGTAGCTAGTGCTCAATCTATTTTTGTGGATAAAGAAAAAATAATCATGGAAAATGTAAAAATAACCTTAAACTTTCTCTCTCCTAACCTACCTTGTTTGTCAGTATTTAAAGTCCTATGCAAGGGAAGTTAAACATTAATGAAAACTGAAATTTGAAATAAATACAAGGCTTTATTTTTCTAGTTTGCACAACATGAAATACATCTTTCTGTAGTTCGTGCCTCCCATGAAGAGTTTGATCTTCACAGTGATTTTATCACTATAAAATTAAAGTTAATAATTTGATTCATGTTACAAAGAGGCCTCATTCTTTATTTTGATAATTAGGCAGAGAAAGGAAGGGAAAGTTCCTTTTCTCTAGTTAGCCAAAGTCAGACTGATTTAAAACCAAGTTTCTTGTATCTTTATCACTTCCTTGCTAATTAAATTCAGGCAGTAGCTTTTTTAAAATAAAAGAAAATATGATATATTATTTCTGGAGAAAGCTGTAATATTTGTTACTTTTTACTTTTATTCAATTTTATTCTAATAATGTCTGTGTATGGGTGTATGAATGTTACAGCATGAAGGGGTGGCCAGTGGACAATTTCTGGGAGTTGGTTATCTTCTGAATTGGGATGGCAGAATGAATTCAGGGCTTCAGTCTGGTATAACATATGTTTGGCCCCCTCCCATAGAACCATATCACAGGACCTTGATTGATACTTGAATTATCTCTTTAAAACTAACATCAGTTACATTTTTTTATATTGTGGATATTTTAAGTATGGCTGACACTGAAAATTGAAAACTTCACAAATTTTCACTCTCAGATTTTGAAACATCATTAAAGTAGTAGCACAACAATATTAACTATTATGAAAGCAAATGGTAATCCCCCAAAATATGGGATATTTAAACAAATTTCTGGAAGATAAAATGTGGTAGAATTGTTGACTGGTGAGAACAGAAGGCCACAGTGGTATTCATGAGCAGAGGGGGTGGAGGTGGCAAAGTACTAAATTATATGCCAGGCTGATCATGAGCCCACATTCAAACTGGCATCTATCTAGGTTAGAAAAATATTTCTTTTCTTTGAACCATAATTTGGTAATTTAGGATGTTGTCTTCAATTATATGTTTGAAAATACTTGCCTAGAAATAATCAGTATATATACTACTTTAAAAATGGTCAGAATTTATGTCAACCTGTAAAATGAGATTGAGGTAAGAGTTTGCTTGTTTTAAATCCAAATTCTTTTATATTATCCACAAACATTTTAAAGCATATTTTATCTTTCTGATTCTATTTCTAATATTTTTATAAGTTGGAAATAATGATTAGATCATCATGCCATCAGAGTTATCTGAAAAATTATTATTTAAAGCCTAAGAATTATTCATGGCACAGACTTGTATTCCTAGACATTCAGGAGCAGAGACAGGAGAATCACTTGAGTCAGTAAGCCATTAATTCAAAATCAGGAGAAACAACATAAAGAGAACATGGATCAAAACAAAACAAAAACAAACAAAATCCCACATGCAACCTCTAATGCATTAAAAAATGATATATTATTCTTGTTATGGTTAAATGTACATTGATGATAATGATATTAATAATTGCAAAGAGAAGAATTAAATACTTGTGGCAAGGTTCTTTAAAATATCAAGGTAGTAGAATACTTTAAGTTTCTTCCATTTAATTTGATGATGGCTGTTGACTTGCTGCAAATTGCTTTTATTATATTTAGATATGTTCCTTGTATCTCTGATCTCTCCACAATCATGATCATGAAGGGGTGTTGAATTTTGTTGAAGGCTTTTTCAACATATTTTGAGATGATAATGTGTGTGTGTTATTTTTTCTTTCAGTTGTTTAGATAGTGAATTACATTGACAGATTTCTTTATGTTGAACCAACCCTACATCTGTGGAATGAAGTCTACTTGGTCATGATGAATTTTTTTTATGTATTCTTGGATTTAGTTTGCCAGTATTTTTCCATCAATGTTCATAAGGAAAATTCTTTGTAGTTCTCTTTCATTATTGTATCTCTGTGTGGTTTGAATACCAGCATAACTGTCACCTTGTAAAAAAAAAAAAGTTTGACAATGTCCCTTCTGTTTCTATTGTGTGGAACAATTTGAAGAGTAGTGAAATTAGCCCTTCTTAGAAATTCCGGTAGAATCCTGTGCTGAAACCATCTGGTACTGAACTTTTAATGTTGTTGTTGGGTAACTTTTAATGATTGCTTCTATTGCTTTAGGAGTTAAAAGTCTATTTAGATTATTTATCTGGTCTTAAATTAATTTTGGTTTATGGACTCTATAAAGAAATTTTTAAAAGCTATTTTTAAAATTTTCCAATTTTGAAGACTATAGGTTTTGAAGTATTATCTGATGTTTCTATGGATTTCATCAGTATGTGTTGTTATATCTCCCTTTTCATTTTTGGTTTTATTAATTTGGATATTCTGTCTCTGTATTTCCATTAGTTTGGATGAGGGTTTTTTCATCTTGTTAATTTTCTTGAATAATGAACTCTATGTATCATTGTTTTTTTTAATTGTTCTCTTTGTTTATATTTTATTGATTTCAGCCCTCAATTTGTTTATTTACTGGCATCTACTCCTCCTGGGTATGTATCAAAATACAAAATAATCCAATTAAAAATGGGGTACAGAGCTAACAAGAGAATTACAACAGAAGATTCTCATATGGCTGCAAGATGTTTAAGAAATTACTTAACATCCTTAATCATCAGGGTAATGTATATAAAAATGATTCTAGATACCATCTTATAGCTGTCAGAATGGCTAAGATCAAAAGTACTGAGGACAACTTCTGTTGGAGAGAATGTGGAGTAAGGGGAGCACTCCTCCATTGCTGATGTGAGTGCAAACTTGTCCAGTCACTTTGGATATCAGTATGGCAGTTTCTCAGAAAATTGGGACTCAATGTACCTCAAGACCCATTAATATCACTCTTGGGCATATACAAAGGATACTCAATCATACCAGAAAAACACTTGCTCATCAACATTCATAGCAGCATATTCTTTTTTATTCCGATTATTTATTTATTAAAGATTTCTGTCTCTTTTCCCATTTCCCTCCCCCTCCCCCAATCAAGTCCCCCTTCCTCGTCAGCCCAAAGAGCAATCAGGGTTCCCTGCCCTGTGGGAAGTCCAAGGACCATCCACCTCCATCCAGGTCTAGTAAGGTGAGCATCCAAACTGCCTAGGCTCCCACAAAGCCAGTATGTGCAGTAGGATCAAAAACCCATTGCCATTGTTTTTGAGTTCTCAGTAATCCTCATTGTTCGCTATGTTCAGCGAGTCCTGTTTTATCCTAGGCTTTTTCAGACCCAGGCCAGCTGGCCTTGGTGAGTTCCGATAGAACATCCCCATTGTCTCAGTGTGTGGGTGCACCCCTCGCGGTCCTGAGTTCCTTGCTCGTGCTCTCTCTCCTTCTGCTCCTGATTTGGACCTTGAGATTTCTGTCCGGTGTTCCAATGTGGTTCTCTGTCTCTGTCTCCTTTCATCGCCTGATGAAGGTTAATATTCAGGAGAATGCCTATATGTTTTTCTTTGGGATCTCCTTATTTAGCTTCTCTAATAGGCTCAATGTCCTTTGTTTATGGTTAGAAACCGAATATGAGTGAGTACATCCCATGTTCCTCTTTTTGGGTCAGGCCTACCTCACTCAGGATAGTGTTTTCTATTTCCACCCATTTGCATGCAAAATTCAAGAAGTCCTTGTTTTTTACTGCATAGTACTCTAATATGTGTACATTTCATACTTTCTTGATCCATTCTTCCATTGAAGGGCATCTAGGTTGGTGAAGATCTTCTCCCAGTCAGTGGGTTGCGTTTGTGTCTTAGTGACAGTGTCCTTTGCTTTACAGAAGCTTCCCAGTCTCAGGAGGTCCCATTTATTCAATGAGGCCCTTAATGTCTGTGCTGCTGAGGTTATACATAGGGTAATTAGGTGAGATCTCCAGAGTAAACTGGGGTAAGAGGGTGGTAAAAGGGAAGGGATAAGAGATGAGAACATGAGGGAACAGGATGGTAGAGGTGGAGAGGGACTCAGTGGGAGAGCAATGAAAGAGAGATCTTGATAGAGAGAGCCTCTATTGGGATTAGGGAGAAACCTGGTGCTAGAGAAATTCCCAAGAATCCACAAGGATGATCCCAGATAAAAGACCTAGCAATTATGGAAGAGAGCCTGAACTGACCTGTCCTTGTAACCAGATTGGTGAAAACCCCAACTATTATCATAGAGCAACTGATGGAACCAGATGCACAACCAAGCACCAGGCTAAGCTCCAGGAATTTAATCAAACAGAAGGAAGAGGGGAATATATGAGCAAAGGAGGTAACAATGATGATGGAGAAATCTGCAGAGACAGCTGAACCAAGCTTGTGGAAACTCATGACCTACAGTTGTGGAGTCTCCATAGGAGTGAACTAGGCCCTCCATATGTGGGAGACAGTGACAAAGCTTGGACTATCTCTGAGGCACCTGACAGTAGGACTAGGATCTATCCTGCATGAGCCACATTGTGAGAGCCCATTCTCTATGCTGGGATTCCATGTTCAGCCTTAATGCAGAGGATAGGGGTTTGGTCCTGCCTCAACTTAATATGCCAGTCTTTGTTGACTTCCTATGGGATTCCTTACTCATTGGAAGGAATGGCTAAGGGGTGGCTGGAGCGGAAGGCAGAGGGGGAGTGGTGGGGAGTAAACTGTGGATGGAATGTAAAATAAAATTGAAAAAAATTAAATCAAAAATTAAATATAAAAGCAGACAAGAATGCAAATAATTTTATACCTCTGAATCAAATTTTCCTTAACTACATTTGCTTTCTGGGTAAATATTAAAAAGGAGTGGCTATGACTATTTTGAAAGGAGGAAAAAAACAATTGAAGAGAGTAAAATTATCTACAATTTCTAATTTAACAAGTTAGTGGTGATTCAGACTGGCTCTTCTTAAATATTTTGGAACATCTAGTATATCCTCTCAACCTTCCAGGAGAGGAAACATAAGCTGAAACATTTTGAGCTGGGGTAAATGAAAGTGAGGATCATAAGGATCAAAATATTTTATTACTACTATACTAAACGGATATTTAAAAACTTAAGATTTAATCTAAAATCCAGAATGAGGCTTAGATGTCCAATAGTGCTCTCACTAAATATAATGCTTCACTCTTTTTTTTATTTTCTTTTATTGAGAAGAGGAGAAAAAAAAAAGTTTGCACCTCCTCCCAGCCTCCCATTTCCCTCCCCCTCCTCCCACCCTTCTTCCCCTCCTCCCACACTTCCCCCCCTCCCCCCACTCCTTTCCCCCTCCCTCTCCAGTCCAAAGAGCAGTCAGGGTTCCCTGCCCTGTGGTAAGTCCTAGGTCCTCCCCCCTCCGTCCATATCTAGGAAGGTGAACATCCAAACTGGCTAGGCTCCCACAAAGCCCGAACATGAAGTAGGATCAAAACCCGTGCCATTGTCCTTGGCTTCTCATCAGCCCTCATTGTTCGCCATGCTCAGAGAGTCCAGTTTTATCCCATGCTTTTTCAGTCACGGTCCAGCTGGCCTTGGTGAGCTCCCAGTAGATCAGCTCCACTGTCTCCATTGGTGGGGGCACCCCTCGTGGTCCCGACTTCTTTGCTCATGTTCTCCCTCCTTCTGCTCCTCATTGGGACCTTGGGAGATCAGTCCAGTGCTCCAGTGTAGGTCTCTGTCTCTATCTCCATCCATCACCAGATAAAGGTTCTACGGTGATATGCAAGATATTCGTCAGTATTGCTCTAGGATAGGGTCATTTCAGGTTCCTTATCCTCAGCTGCCCAAGGAACTAACTGGGGACCTCAGCTTGGGCACCTGGGAGCCCCTCTAGGGTCAAGTCTCTTGCCCACCCCAAAGTGGCTCTTTTAACTAAGAATTGTGGTTCCGTGCTCCCCTATCCAACCTTCCTTTATCCCAATCCTCCTGTTTCCTTAAGTCCCCCCATCCTTCCCTTCTACCTTTTCTCTCCCCATCTCCCCTAACCCCCAGCCCACTCCACCCCCAAGATCCCAATTTTCTCCCCGGCAATTTTGTCTACTTCCCTTAGCCAAGAGGATAACTATATGTTTTTCCTTGGGTTCACCTTCTTACTTAGCTTCTTTAGGTTCACCAATTGTAGACTCCGTGACCCTTATTTATGGCTAGAAACCAATTATGAGTGAGTACATCCCATGTTCCTCTTTTTGGGTCTGGGATACCACACTCAGGATAGTGTTTTCTATTTCCATCCATTTGCATGCAAAATTCAAAATGTCATTGTTTTTTACCACAGCGTAGTACTCTAATGTGTATATATTCCATACTTTCTTCATCCATTCTTCCATTGAAGGGCATCTAGGTTGTTTCCAGGTTCTGGCTATTACAAATAATACTGCTATGAACATAGTTGAACAAATGCTTTTGTCATATGATAGAGCATCTCTTGGGTATATTCCCAAGAGTGGTATTGCTGGGTCCAGCGGTAGGTTGATCCTGAATTTCCTGAGAAACCGAAACACTGACTTCCACAGTGGTTGCACAAGATTGCATTCCCACCAGCAATGGATGAGGGTACCCCTTCCTCCACAGCCTCTCCAGCAAAGGCTATCCTTTTTGTTTTTGACTTTAGCCATTCTGACTTGTGTAAGATGATATCTCAAAGTTGTTTTGATTTGCATTTCCCTGATCGCTAAAGAAGATGAGCACGACCTTAAGTGTCTTTTGGACATTTGAACTTCTTCTGGTGAGAATTCTCTGTTCAGTTCAGTGCCCCATTTTTTAATTGTGATAATTAGCATTTTAAAGTCTAGTTTCTTGAGTTCTCTATATATTTTGGAGATCAGACCTTTGTCTGTTGCGGGGTTGGTGAAGATCTTCTCCCAGCCAGTAGGTTGCCTTTTGTCTTGGTGACAGTGTCCTTTGCTTTACAGAAGCTTCTCAGTTTAAGTAGGTCCCATTTATTCAATGTTGCCCTTAATGTCTGTGCTTCTGGGGTTATACATAGGAAGCGATCTCCTGTGCCCATCTGTTGTAGGGTATTTCCCACTTTCTCTTCTATCAGGTTCAGTGTGTTCGGGCTGATATTGAGGTCTTTAATCCATTTGGACTTTAGTTTTGTGCACGGGGAAAGTTATGGGTCTATTTTCATTCTTCTACAGGTTGACAACCAGTTGTGCCAGCACCATTTGTTGAAGATGCTTTCTTTCTTCCATTGTATACTTTTAGCTCCTTTATCAAAAATGAGGTGTTCATAGGTTTGTGGGTTAAAATCCAGGTCTTCTATACGATTCCATCTGTCGACTTCTCTGTTTTTATGCCAGTACCATACTGTTTTCATTACTGTAGCTCTGTAATAGAGTTTGAAGTCAGGGATGGTAATGCCTCCAGACAGTCCTTTATTGTAAAGGATTGTTTTGGCTATCCTGGGTTTTTTGTTTTTCCATATAAAGTTGATTATTGTCCTCTCCAGATCTGTGAAGAATTTTGATGGGATCTTGATGGGGATTGCATTGAATCTATAAATTGCCTTTGGTAGAATTGCCATTTTTACTATGTTGATCCTCCCAATCCAAGAGCAAGGGAGGTCCATCCATTTTTTGGTATCCTCTTCAATTTCTTTCATCAGTGTCTTAAAGTTCTTGTCAAATAGATCTTTCACTTCCTTGGTTAGATTTACCCCAAGATATTTTATGCTGTTTGTCGCTATCGTGAATGGTGAAGCTTCTGTGATTTCCCTCTCTGCTTCCATATCCTTTGTGTATAAGAGGGTGACTGATTTTTTGGAGTTGATCTTGTATCCTGCCACATTACTAAAGCTATTTATCAGCTGTAAAAGTTCTTTGGTGGAGTTTTGGGGGTCGCTTATGTACACTATCATATCATCTGCAAATAACGAAAGTTTAACTTCTTCCTTTCCAATTCGAATCCCCTTGATCCCATTATGTTGTTTTATTGCTATCGCTAGAACTTCAGGCACTATATTGAAGAGGTATGGCGAGAGTGGACAGCCCTGTCGTGTTCCTGAGTTAAGCAGGATGGCTTTGAGTTTCTCTCCGTTTAATTTGATGTTAGCTGTCGGCTTGCTGTATATAGCTTTTATTATATTTAGGTATGACCCTTGTATCCCTAATCTCTCCAAGACTTTTAACATAAATGGTTGTTGAATTTTGTCAAATGCTTTTTCAGCATCTAATGAAATGATCATATGTTTTTTTTTCTTTCAGTTTATTTATATGCTGGATTATATTGATAGATTTTCGTATGTTGAACCAGCCCTGCATCTCAGGAATGAAGCCTACTTGATCATAATGGATAATTTTTCGGATGTGTACTTGGATTCGGTTTGCCAGTATTTTGTTGAGGATTTTTGCGTCGATATTCATGAGTGAGATTGGCCTGTAATTTCTGATCTTTCCTGGTTGAGTCATTGTGTGGTTTTGGTATCAGAGTAAATGTAGCTTCATAAAAGGTATTTGGTAATGGCCCTTCTGTTTCTATATTGTGGAATACATTATGGAGTATGGGTATTAGGTCTTCTTGGAAGTTCTGGTAGAATTCCGCATTGAAACCATCTGGTCCTGGGCTTTTTTTGGTAGGGAGGTTTTTGATAACAGCTTCTAATTCTTCGTGACTGACAGGTCTGTTTAGATTGTTCACCTGGTCCTGGTTTAATTTTGGTAAATGGTATTTATCTAAAAATGTGTCCATTTCCTTTACATTTTCCAGTTTTGTGGCATACAGACTTTTGTAGTAAGATCTAATGACTCTCTGAATTTCCTCTGTGTCTGTGGTTATGTCCCCCTTTTCATTTCTGATCTTATTAATTTGTGTATTCTCTCTGTGTCGTTTGATTAGTTTGGATAGGTGTTTATCAATCTTGTTGATTTTCTCCAGGAACCAGCTTTTTGTTTCATTGATTCTTTGGATTGTTTTCTGTGTTTCTATTTTGTTGATTTCAGCCCTCAGTTTGATTATTTCCAGTCTTCGACTCCTCCTAGGTGAGTCTGCTTCTTTTTTTTCTAGAGCTTTCAGGTGGGCTGTTAAGTCTCCAATATGTGCTTTCTCTGTTTTCTTTAAGTGGGCACTTAGTGCTATGAACTTTCCTCTTAGGACTGCTTTCATAGTGTCCCATAAGTTCGAGTATGTTGTTTCTTTATTTTCATTGAATTCAAGGAAGACTTTAATTTCTTTCTTTATTTCTTCCTTAATCCAGGTATGGTTCAGTAGTTGACTGTTCAGTTTCCATGAGTTTGTAGGCTTTCTTGGGGGTAGCATTGTTGTTGAATTCTAACTTTAATCCATGGTGATCTGATAAGACACAGGTGGTTACTAATAGTTTTTTGTAACTGTGTAAGTTAGCTTTGTTACCGAGTATGTGGTCAATTTTCGAGAAGGTTCCATGCGCTGCAGAGAAGAAGATATATTCTTTCCTCTTTGGGTGGAATATTCTATAGATGTCTGTTAAGTCCATTTGCTTCATTACCTCCATTAATTCTCTAATTTCTCTATTAGGTTTCTGTCTGATTGACGTGTCCATTGGTGAGAGAGGAGTTTTGAAGTCTCCTACTATTAGTGTGTGCGGTTTGATGGCTGCCTTGAGTTTTAGTAATATTTCTTTTACGTACGTGGCTGCTTTTATATTAGGGGCATAGATATTCAGGATTGAGACTTCTTGCTGATGAATTGTTCCTGTTATGAGTATAAAATGTCCCTCTCCATCTCTTCTGATTGATTTAAGTTTGAAGTCAACTTTGTTAGAAATTAGTATGGCCACACCTGCTTGTTTCTTAGGTCCATTTGCTTGATAAGCCTTTTCCCAGCCCTTTACTCTGAGTAGGTGCCTGTCTTTGTGGTTGAGGTGTGTTTCTTGTAAACAGCAGAATGTTGGATCCTGTTTTCGTATCCAATCTCTTAGATTGTGCCTTTTTATAGGTGAGTTGAGCCCATTGACATTAAGTGATATTAATGACCAGTGGTTATTAACTCCGGTCACTTTTTTAGTAGTAGGGTTTGTGTGTTTCCCTTCTTTGAGTTGCGCTGGTGAAGGGTCTCTAGATGTCTGAGTTATGGTGGTCATTGTTGGACTCCTTGGTTAGTGATCTTCCTTCTATTATTTTCTGTAAGGCTGGATTTGTGGCTACGTATTGTTTAAATTTGTTTTTATCCTGGAAAATTTTGTTTTCTCCATTTATAGTGAACGAAAACTTGGCTGGGTATAGTAATCTGGGCTTGCATCCATGGTCTCTTATTTTCTGCAGTACATCTATCCAGGACCTTCTGGCTTTCATGGTTTCCACAGAGAAGTCAGGTGTAAGTCTGATAGGTTTACCTTTATAAGTAACTTGGCCTTTTTCCTTTGCGGCTCTTAATATTCTTTCTTTATTCTGTATATTTTGTGTTTTGATTATTCATGGTGAGGGGATTTTTTTTTTTTTTTGATCCAGCCTATTTGGTGTTCTGTATGCTTCTTGAACCTTCATAGGTATATCTTTCTTCAGGTTGGGAAAGTTTTCTTCTATAATTTTATTAAGTATATTTTCTTGACCGTTGAGCTGCACTTCTTCTCCTTCTTCTACTCCAATAGTGCTTCACTCTTGACTGGAGGAGAGCTCAAGAAAAATACATGAAGGGGTTATAAATAGGAATGAAAGAAGTCAAAATGAAGTCCTAGTAGTCAGACAGGATCCAACAGTCACACAGACAAGAAAAAATAGGCTCTAGTTGGATCAATGTTCTTTTTTACTAACACATTTGATATGACTGACTTCCTGATTCTCCTCTGTCTATATTTCAGGCAATTCATGAGCTTCTCCCAGGAAGAGGGAACTGCTCCTAACTCACAGATGCTGAGAGGGGGACCAATCTACTTCCATTTCATAGGCTGATCCAATCCCTTATAATAGCCCGAAGCAATGATTTCCACTGGAAAGGGGAACACATCTCAGACCCAAACATGAAGTAAACTCAGACCTTCTAGAT
Source organism: Microtus oregoni (assembly GCF_018167655.1). Taxonomy (NCBI): domain Eukaryota; kingdom Metazoa; phylum Chordata; class Mammalia; order Rodentia; family Cricetidae; genus Microtus; species Microtus oregoni. Next base: position 3,675,517 of record NW_024543084.1, read on the forward strand.
GACTTGGAAAGCAGCTCTGGAAAATGAGGAATCAGGCTCTTTAGTTGCATTGCTCGCTCTCTCTCTCTCTCTCTCTCTCTCTCTCTCTCTCTCTCTCTCTGTGTGTGTGTGTTTGTGCATTTTTAAGTATTTGTGTATATGCTTCTACTTTCATCATTAACTATCTTATTGCTCAGATCTTGTGTTTCTTGTATCTTTATTCTTTAATTTGACAGATGAAAAAAATTCCCTGGAAATCTTTAAGTTCATGCAATCAAAAACATCTTTGTTTGCAAATGATAGGACCTTATACCTAAAATTCCCTGAAGACAAAAAAAAAAACCCAAACCCCAGAAACATCTGTGGTTTTCTATATACCAACAACAAACATACTGGAAAAGAACACCAGGAGAAGCTGTCTTTTCATTTTTAAAAGAGAATATAAAAATCCACTTAACCCAAGGTGTTAAACATTTATATAATTAAAATTATAAACACCAAGGGGAGCAGAACTCTGCTGCTCATGGACTGGCAGAAAAAACACTATACCAATAAATGCCACAAGCAAATTTAATGCATTCTCCATAAAAATTCTGGTGGCATTTGTGCAGGCTAGTTTCTGTTTGTTTCAGACAACATATGCTGGGATTAAATGCATGCATTACCACAACTAGTATACATGCCAGTTTTATGTCAATAGCTAAGCCATTTGTGAAGAGAGAATCTTAACAGAGAGAAATCCCCTCACCAGACGACTTGTATAGAAGGTTATGTACATTTTCTAGATTAAGAATTGATGCAAAATGTAACGGCGTAAATGAATGCAGACAGAGTGTAAAAATATATATATAGCTTTAATGTAGAAATAGACTTACAGAACCACCATTCCCGCGGAGACCAGGAAAGCAGAAGCAAGCGCTCGGAGCTTGCTCGCCAAATTTATAGGCAGACATTAGCCCGAGGCGAACACGCCCCCTAAGGGGCGGGACTTATCCCTACATCTCCCCTTTTTGTCTAAATAAGACAGAACTAAACCAAATACAACTACATACAATAACAACAAATAATAAATATAACAAACAATATTGAGAACAAAAGCTTTGCTAAACATTCTATCTCAAGGAGTCCAAATAATGTAAAGAGTAACTACAATTATATAATCTTCAACTCAGTCAAAGATCTGAGAAGGGAATAAACACTACTCAACAAACGAGATATATCCAAAATGTGCAACAATTGACAGAGACAACTGACTACCTGGGCAATCACCCAAAGTCTCGTTTGCAATGTTGAGTCAACCAATTTTGGCTAAGGCCTAACATAACTGACATACCATTATTAAAGGCAAGGAACTTTTCAAAACTATCTTACCCTGTCTTGGCAGGATATGACAGTCCTGTTTTATCCATTGATGCACGCTCTGTATCTGTGTCAGTGGTTGAGGTATGGGCATTTCTTTGCCCAAAGGCCAGTTCTGCCAAAATAGAAAGGCTCCAGGTGGAGTGTTTTTGGTGCTCAACATTCTCTCGGGAATAGAGCGGTGTTGCCAGGAGCAATTGTGTCTCACTATCACGAAACTCTGAGTTAGATTAAAGGCCATATTCTACAGCTCTTTGAAGAGGTTGAAGATTATCTATCTATACTGAGTATAATCTCTATATATCTAAAGAACCTGATTAGTCTAATTATAAATGACAAACTTAGATGACAATTAGTCTATATAATTCTCAATATCTATCTAACTTAAAGACTAAGACAATAAACGACTGTGAAACAAATGAGGACAATGACCTCCAAATATAAACAATGTACAAATATACATTGCAGTAGGTAAATATATATCAATACACAAATATTATATAAGTATCTTAATCAGAGGTAGAAATGTACACTGCAATATGGTAAATATATACAATATATATATCAATACAATATATGTCAATACATAAAAATGTTTTAAACAGAGGTAGAAACATGCATGCGTACAATAGTCCATATAATTTAACTTTGTTTCATTATACAAGAATTGATACCAATATATTTGTCTAAAAGCAGTAACTCACAATTATAAATCTATTATCCCATCATTCCCTCTTTTTTTTTTTTCAAAATGATCCTTGAGCTTATAAAATTCCTCTCCCAACCCTCAATCATATACTAATTATAATCAACCCCTAAATGATGTCCCTAAACCCAAGGGCAAACTTTACTGGGAGAGGGGACATCGTTCTCTAGAATTACTTCCAGCTGTCATAGGGGCGACGTTCTTTCTGGGGGATCCTGTGAAAGTAAAATGATGGTTAAATTTCAAGATAATGTCTTTTAAAATTGCAAATAGTCTCTGAGTATTTTCGTGCAGGTCTGGCCAAAATGTTGTATAAGATGTGCACCATTTCAGCTAACCAAGTTGGAACTGTCTTGTGCAGCTGGTACCAAAAGCAGGTCTTGTAGTAGCGCTATCAGTATCATGACGTCATATCAACCAGGTGGAGTTGTTGTTATGGGGCCCCATCTTCTTCCTGGAAACTTCAAATGTCACTTCAGGAAAAACTCATTGTTCATTATGAAAAACTTAAACATTAATCATATAGACATATATATATATATATATATATATATATTCAATGAAAGACATGATAGATATATTCAATGAAAAGTATGATAGATATGAAGAGAAGCAAAGATGTTTTCTAAACTCATATTTCTTTCTGTCCCATATCATGGCTCTTGACATGAGACAGAAACTCCAGAAACTCTGGGTTTTTCTCTTACTAACAGGCTTGGAATTGGAGAGGGACTGAGCCAGAGTCCAATTTCAAAACCAGCTTTATAAATTTAGAAATATGGTTTAATATTACTTACACAACCCATTCAGTTGTCTTGATATTTCCTATTGGGCAGGTATTTTTCCATCTGTCAGTATCCAAACATCCAGGGTCCCTTGAATTTCTCAAAGATGAGTGTTTTCCTGTGGAGATAAGAACAGAACCCTGCCCCCATTCTATATGTTTTTCTTACCACCTGTATGAATATCATCGTTGTGGATGAGTTGTCATTTCTCCTTTCCAAGAGGTTTCTCCTCTTCAAATCGAAACTTTATTAATTTTGATGGTATCCACAATTTTTCTTCTCCTGTGGAAACAAGAGCAAAACCCCTTCCCCAACGTAGCACATCCCCTGGCTTCCACTGAGAGGTCAGCACATCTTTGAAATAAATCGGTTGATTTAGTTCAGCAGACTTTTCCATTATCCAATGTCTTTCTGCTGCTGTCGTTCCTTTCTCATTAGCGTTAAGAAAATTCAAGGTTAGTAAAGCATTATGTAATCTATTTCTGGGGGTATTTTCAGTCCCTTTCTGTTTGTTCAGCATATCCTTTATAGTACGATTTGATCTTTCTATAACTGCCTGACCTGTAGGATTATTTGGTATACCTGTAATGTGTTTTATATTATAATAATCAAAAAAGCGTTTCATTTTCTTAGATACATATGCTGGACCATTATCTGTCTTTATTTGCGCAGGTATACCCATGATGGCCATAACTTCCAATAAATGTGTGATTACTGAATCAGCCTTTTCTGAGCTCAGGGCAGTAGCCCATTGAAAACCTGAATACGTGTCTATGGTGTGGTGTACATATTTTAATTTGCCAAATTCTGCAAAGTGGAACACATCCATCTGCCAGATTTCATTCCTTTGGGTGCCCTTTGGATTAGCCCCTGCAGGCAGTGGCGTTTGGTTATAGAAAGAGCAAGTAGGGCATTTCTTTACAATCTCCTTAGCTTGTTGCCATGTAATTGAAAACTCTTTCTTCAAACCTTTGCTATTAACATGATGTTTTTTATGAAATTCAGAGGCTTGTAGCACACTACCAATCAATAATTGATCAATTTCTGCATTACCTTGTGCTAGAGGACCTGGCAGACCCGTATGGGATCGGATGTGTGTTATGTACATAGGGCAAAGCCTGTTCCTGATCAAATCTTGAACCTGGAGGAACAATGAGGTTAGTTCAGTATCATCAGGTATAAATTCAGCAGTTTCAATATGTAAAATAACTCTTTCTGCGTATTGTGAATCTGTAACTATATTAATAGGTTCTTTAAAATCCCTTAGCACCATAAGAATGGCATATAATTCCGCCTTCTGGACAGAAGTATACGGACTTTGTTCCACCTTATCCAAGTCTTCTGATTTGTAACCTGCCTTCCCTGATTTATTGGCATCAGTATAGAATGTACGGGCTCCAGTTATTGGAGCATCACGGACGATTCGAGGAAGAATCCAAGAAGTTCTCTTTATGAAGTTAAGCCGCTTGCTTTTTGGATAGTTGTTATTAATGTCTCCCAAAAAATTAGCACAAGCTCTTTGCCATGGTTCATTATCTTCCCATAATTTCTTTAGTTCATCAGCAGTGAAAGGCACTATAATTTCTGCTGGGTCTATGCCTGCTAGTTGACGAAGTCTCAGCTTGCCTTTTATAATTAACTCAGAGACTTTTTCCACATAAGTTTTCAGTTTCTTACTTGGTTTATGTGGTAAAAAGATCCATTCCAAAATAATATCATCTCTCTGCATTAAAATTCCTGTAGGAGAAATTTTTGATGGTAGTATGACGAGAATACAATCGAGCTCTGGATTCACCCTGTCCACATGTGCCTGTTGTAATTTTTCCTCAATCATTGTCAGTTCCTTTTCTGCTTCAGCTGTTAATTCTCTGGGACTGTTTAAATCTTTATCACCATCCAAGGTTTTGTTCAAATGAATTATTAAATCAGGTGTTATTCCAATAGCTGGTCGTAGACTGGAAATGTCTCCTAACAGTCTTTGAAAGTCATTAAGAGTCCGTAGGCGATCTCTCCTAATTTGTGCTTTTTGTGTCTTAATTTTTTGCAAACCTATTTTATAACCTAAATAATTAACAGAATCTCCCTTCTGAATCTTTTCAGGAGCTAATTGCAATCCCCATTTAGGTAAAAGTATCTTTATTTCTTCAAACAGTCTGTTCAAGGTATCCATGTTTGAATCGGATAACAAGATGTCGTCCATGTAATGGTATACTATAGATTTGGGAAATTTCTTGCGTATTATTTGCAATGGTTGGTTCACAAAATATTGGCACAGGGAGGGGCTATTTAACATACCCTGGGGGAGAACGGTCCAGTGGTACCTCCTCGAAGGTTGAGAATTGTTATAAGTAGGCACTGTGAAGGCAAATTTTTCTCTATCTTCTTTTTGCAAAGGTATAGTGAAAAAACAATCCTTTAAATCAATAACTATGAGAGGCCATCCTTTTGGTAATAAAGAGGGCAAAGGAATTCCAGATTGCAGAGGGCCCATAGGTTGAATAACCTTGTTGATGGCCCTGAGATCTGTCACCATTCTCCATTTACCTGATTTTTTCTTAACCACAAATACGGGAGAATTCCAAGGGCTGGTAGATTCTTCTATATGTCCAGCATCTAATTGTTCTTGTACCAGCTGTTCTAAAGCCTGTAACTTTTCCTCAGCTAAAGGCCATTGCTTTGTCCATATTGGTTTCTCAGTCAACCATTTTAAAGGCAAGGCTGTTGGTATCTCTGAAGGGACATCAATTGCTTGTTCTTTTACAGCCCGAATGGCCGGTTTTCTCAGTTTGTAATATCTTTTAATATTATTCTCAGAAATATAGGCTCTAGATTTAGCAGGAATGTTAATTTCAGTATTCCATTGTTGTAATAGGTCACGACCCCATAAATTCATTGCAATATTGGCTACATATGGCTTTAATTTTCCTATTTGTCCCTCTGGCCCTATACATTCAACCCATCTCGTGCTCTGCCTTACTCGAGATAGGGTTCCAATTCCCAGGAGCTGAACATTTACATTCTGAAGAGGCCAATACGGATGCCAAGATTCTGGGGTAATGATACTTACATCAGCACCTGTGTCCAGCAGGCCAGTAATAAAAATGCCATTTACACACACTCTCAGTTTAGGTCTTTGATCATTTATAGAAGTTTGCCAAAACACACGTAACTTATCTTTCTGATCATTATTGCTTGTAACAGTAGGCATGGGGCTTCCTAATTGTCCTGATGAGGCACGTTCTCTGCAGAAACTGGATATGACTGAACCATGTTTGCCATGGGGGCCTGTGAGGCCCCCCCTCTCACGTTTCCCGGCTGTATCAGGTTGCCTTGTCTATCTCTTGTAGACCTGCATTCATTCGTCCAATGTCTGCCCTTTCCACATCTTCTACATAAACCTGAAGGCTGAGTCCTCCTATTTCTGTTATTTCTAGAAGATGCATTATTATTATTTCTGAAAGATGCATTATTATTATTATTATTATTATTATTATTATTTCTGAAAATCCGTTGTTTACAATTCCTTTTAATATGACCCATTTTTCCACAATTAAAACATTTGGTATTCTGGTGTCTCCTTTTACCATTGGAAATTGCTTCTTCTACCCATGCTTCAGTGCCATAATCAAATGTATCAACATTGAGTGTATGCAAGACCCATTCTTCCAACGGCGCTGATCTGAGCTTTAAAGGACCCAAAATCCTTTTGCATTCCACATTTGCATTTTCATAAGCCAAAGACTCAATCATTATACGTCTTGCTTCTGGGTCAGATATTCCTATTTGTACAGCCTTAGTTAATCTTTGTAAAAAGTCACTAAAGGGTTCTCTCTGACCCTGTTTAACTCTGACAAATGATTCCATTCTCTGTCCTGGGTCTTGTACCCTGTCCCAAGCCCTTAAGGCTGCTGTAGTACACATGGAGAGTGTGTTTTCATCCAAATTAGCTTGTTCCTGAGGATCAGAAAAGAGCCCTTCACCTAGAATTTGATCTAGGGAAATGGCAATTCCCTTCGCTTTTTCCTGCTGTTCTAAGAGTCTAGCCTCTTGCCTGAATAAGCATTTCCATTTCAATTGCGGTCCACTCTCCAGTACCGCAGAGCTCAGCTGGAGCCAGTCTGAGGGGGTTGCTCTGCTTGTCGTGGCCCAAGATCTTAGCATCTCTTTAACAAAAGAGGCTTGCATCCCAAAAGTCATGACAGCCTGTTTTATTTCCTTGAGATCATTCATACGCACAGGTTCCCATGTATCCTCCTTGATGACCCTAGGGTTTTTGGAACCAATCACCTTCTCTGTTGTTATTACTGGAAAGGCAGGTAGAGCTGTAGGTAGAGCTTTGTGGAAATTGTCCCGGAGAGACTTACCCACAGATGTAGTTAAAATTTTCCTTTCTACCCTTTGCTCTTCCTCATCAGAATTTAGAAATTCCTCAATCTTTTCAATTCTATTCACCATTGCTTTCTGCAATGTCTGAATCTCCTGTCCAGAATTATGTTCCAAAGCCTTCATTGAGGATTCTAAAATATGAAGTTTGTCCGTTAGAGATAACATCTCATCTTTGGACATAATTTTTATGGCATAAACCGTGCCTTCTTGTATTGACAATCTTTCCGTCAATCTGTCATAAGCTTTAGACAAAATCCGATTGTCACATTCAGCAGTTTTGATTCTCTCAGTTAATGTTTCATTTCCTACAGAAAGGGACTGAATCTTATGGTCCAGATCAGCTGTTCCCTCTTCCATAGTAATGAATTTCTCCTTAACATCAGCCTGAAGAACTTCAACCTGATTCTTGAGAAGATTGTTATCAGCCTGGAGAACTTCAAACTGATTCTTGAGAAGATTGTTATAGCCTGGAGAACTTCAAACTGATTCTTTAGAAGATTGTTGTCATTCTCAATTGTTTTTAAGCGTTCAATCTCTACCTTAAGAATCCTGGATTCGTCTCGTAAAGACTTTATCATATTTCTATTATCAAACCATTTGGTGCCAATGAAAACTACGAATACCAGAAGGATCCATATATGTGGGGTGATAGACACCTCTTGTAAAATCTCCCACATGGTACAATTAAAAAAATCATTAAATTCTTGAACAGTAATGTGTTCAGACATTTTATTTATAAAAGAAAATTTTTTTTTTTACCTGCAAAGATCGGTTCCTTCCAGTGGTGGTCTCTGTGTTTTTGGAGCCTGTCCTAGAACTAGCTCTTGTAGACCAGGCTGGCCTTGAACTCACAGAGATCTGCCTGTCTCTGCCTCCCAAGTGCTGGGATTGAAGGCGTGCACTACCAAGGCCAGGCAGGCCTCAAACTCACAGAGATCTGCCTGCCTCTGCTTCCCAAGTGCTGGGATTAAAGGCGTGCTCTACCACTGCGTGGCCGGCCTCAAACTTGTGATCCTCCTGCCTCTGCCTCCTTCAGCAAATCCTACCGGCGTGGGCCACCACAACCGGCCAAGTCACTTTGTAACAGACCAAATCTGACGCTGTGGCAGCTTTTGTTGCAAAACCGCAAGTACTTGAGCTTCTGCTAATTCAGGCAGTGGGGTTCCGCTGCAAAACTTAGCCAAGGCAGGCAGAATGGGCCTGTGTCGCCGAGTGTGTCTCGGACTCGGCACTGGGGCCGGAGTCACGAACTGAAAAACAGCACCGGGGAGGGTGCTGTGTTAGCTAGCGGGCTACCCGCTTGAGTCGGGGGCAAAATAGCCCGACGTTGGACGCCAAAATGTAACGGCGTAAATGAATGCAGACAGAGTGTAAAAATATATATATAGCTTTAATGTAGAAATAGACTTACAGAACCACCGTTCCCGCGGAGACCAGGAAAGCAGAAGCAAGCGCTCGGAGCTTGCTCGCCAAATTTATAGGCAGACATTAGCCCGAGGCGAACACGCCCCCTAAGGGGCGGGACTTATCCCTACAGCAAGAGAAAGCAACTCACCTTTGAAAGTGCTATCACTATATGAATGGTCATGGGTATCAAAAGACAGCCAGGCTGAGCAAACCAACCAAGAGGATTAAGTCAGTAAGCAGAATTTTTCCATACTCTATGCACCAATTCCTGCCCATAGTCTCTTGTTTTGAGTTCCCACTCTGACTTGCTTGGATAAACAGAGTTGTGATATAAAGCAAACCCTTTCCTCTCCCAGTTACTTTTGGTTATAATTTTTATAACAAACAAAAAATTAAATTGCAAAAGGACAATTAATATAATCAATTGATAGACAATTGAATGGAAACCTCTCAAATGAAGATGTATAAGGAGCCAATAATTAAAAGAATAAATGTTCAACATTCTTAGTCATCAGGGAAATGCAAATAAGAACCAGAATGAGATAACAATTGATAGATATCAGACGGGTTGTCATCAAGAAAACAAAAGCCAACAGGAGAAAAGGAAGTCTCATATGTCATTGATAGGAATGCAAATCAGATCAGCCATGCTATAACTAAGGAGATTTCTCAAAACTAAAATGAGAATTAACATAGTGTTCAACTATATAACAGCACAGAATGTAGTCAATGGAATCAAAATCAGGTGTGTACTAGATATGTCTATGTTTATTACAGAAATGTTAAGAGTCAAGTATAGATGTACCAAAGTACTTATCTGTAGGTAAGTAGATAAGTAAAATGTGGTAAAACATATGTATGCTATACATACAATAGCAATAAAAATGATGAAATGATGGCATTTGTATGAAAGTGTACATATTAATTTCTATTTTTATAGGAGAAATAAGCCAGTCACACAAAAACAAGTATTATTGCCCAGTTTATATGTTGGCTTCTAATGTCTTCTTCTAGGTTTAAGCCTGGTGAGTACACCCAACAACCTGTCCTTGTTTTACTGTACCCTGCCTGATGCGTCCTTGGTCATATTGCCAGAGCCTCAGGCTAGCCTGACCACTGTGCTTATACTGCAACTGTAGATTACCTCCAGGCTTCAATCAGGGTTCTCCCTATCTGCAGTCATGTAAAGAGCCCTTCTTTGCTACATCTTCAATCCCAATAGGCAGCTAAATGTTCTACCACATCTCCTGGGGGGATCTAGTTTAGATTCTACATCCTTCACCCTGGCCTAGTCTGACCAACCAAGTCTGTGCCAGAGACTAACTCTTGGCAATTGCAAGGAAGTGTTCTACCTGAAATGATCCACAGGTCCCTTCTACACTTCTTCTACCACCCACCTAGGTACCTAGACTTTGTACCACTATCTCCAGTGTTTAACCTGGGAAGTACTCCAGACTTCCCCATTCATGACTTTTCCACAATGCAACCAGATCTATACTGGAGTCAAAACTAGTGTGCCACTTAATATGGCCTTCCCTGTCTTCAGTATAAAGGACTTCTAAATTTTGAGAGTTATTCTATCAAGTTATCTTCCAAGTCACAATACTCTCTCACATCATATCTAATCTTTACACCCAGAAAGAGCTATTCCCACACTCCATATTTGGAACAGAAAACATGTCTATTCCAGCTAAATTCCCTCTGTCCACCTGAATTCATTCCACCCACAACAATTCCTACCTCTAGACCCACCCTGCAGCCCTATTCCCTCTTGTTCCCCAACTGTCTGCTCATATCAGATTCAGAAGTCCATGTGGCCAGACAGACATTAACATGAAAATACCAATAATATGAAAGAGGAAACCTCTTAAATCCTACCAATCCTGTAGAAATACTTCCCACAATTTACCTAAGTGAACTTCGGCACACAGGATTTAACAGAAATATCATAAACTTGTAGTGGCATTTCACTTGTATTTTAATAAATAACACTTGCCTGAGGATCAGAAAAGTAAAACAGACACACTGGCAAGCCTTATAGACAAGGCAGCAATAACACACACCTTTAATCCCAGTAGCCACACAAGCTTACAATAGAAACCAGGCAGTAGTGGTGCATGCCTTTAGTTCCAGAACTATAGAGTACTATATGACAGGATGAGACAGTTCTTAGTCTCAGTTTCATTCTGATATTCCTGAAGTCAGGATATCCAGTTTTTGGATTGAGGTAGAGGTAAGAGCTATTGACTGGCTGTTTTGATTTTCTGACCCTCAGATTGAACCCCAATTAGTGTCTCTGAGTTTGTATTAATCATGCTTCATTTGGTGCCCAACTTTTGAGACACAAATTTATTTTAAAAAAGCCATTTTCCTGAGGCTTTTTAGTCATGAACATAGGCCAGAGCTGAACCCAAACCTAGTCACTTGAGTTCAGGAGAAAAATCTAGCAATTCCAGCTCCCAGCCACTGCAGTTTAGCTTCCATGTAAAGACAGAAAATACACAGGGAATCTGGATACTGTAGGTAATTGTGTTGATTTTGAATTGTTTGACTGCTGAGGAAAGAGCAACAGCTGCTAAAAGACATTTGATTATAAATACTGCTGGATTAATCCAACCTATATAATTTGAAAATAACTTGCCTTCAAACTTTGTGTCAAAAGATGCATTATTTGGAAAAGAGGGTTTTCTTTTTTTTTTCTGCAGGAAGTGAGAGGCTGTGGATTCATTGTGGGTTAAGAAAAGTAAGGTTTGATCAAGGAAAATCCCCTGAAATATCTCCAATAGGCGAGGATGGCCCAGATGATTCAACCTCTGTTGCAGTTCCTTCTGAGTTCTACAATCAAAACAGCCTCAGTACTGCTGGCTGAGATGAGTCAGCCTCACAGAATACTCTAGTTAGGACTTCACCATAATTCTACATTTTCTTTGGTTCCCCAGAAGATTATCAGCACCCCAATCAGCAGGAAGTAGCCCAGAAAACTACACCCACATTCCCCCAAAATGGATAATAATTGTTTGCCTTTGTTTAGAGTGTTGGTTACAAATTGTTACAGATAATGATCAAGAAAAAAGCTAAACAAGGGAAATTAGATTTAAGATTTGCATTTTGAAAAGAAAAAGAGGGAATATAGACATGATAGAATAAAAGGTAGATTGTTGAATCTACTCTGGAAAGAAAAAGGAAGGATATAGATATGATAAGATAAAATGTCAGATTATGGAAACTACTTTTAAAAAGCAATTACTAGTTTTAAATGTTTTACATAGGATTGAAATTTGTATGTTGTATACAAACTTTGTATGTTGATACAAATTTGAGATTAATTTTGTTAAAACATATTGGACATACATTTCTAAACTTGTTCAAGTATTGTACCTATACAATGATGTGGGAGTGATTTCTTTCTAATCTGTTGCTTTCATTGGTTAATTAATAAAAAAAACTGCCTAGGCCAACAATTTGATAGGTCAACCATTAGGTAGGCAGAATAGACAAAACAGAATGCTGGGAGAAAGAAGCTGAGTCAGGTAGTCGCCATGATTCTCCTACTCCAGACAGATGCAGGTTAAGTTCTTTCCTGGTAAGCTGGCTCGTGGTGCTACACAGAATATTAGAAATGGGTTAGATCAATATGTAATAGCTAGCCAATAAGAGGTTAAAACTAATGGGCCAAGCAGTGTTTAAAAGAATACAGTTTCTGTGTAATTATTTTGGGTATAAAGCTAGCTGTGCGGGCAGCTGGGCGCCAGGAACGTAGCCTGCCGCTCCTATTACAACAATACAGCTCATTTAACAAGGTAATGCAAATCCAAAAATTGAAAATTATTATTTCCAACTGTTCAGGATAATAAGGAAATGCAGTTTAATAATCACCTAGTATAACTGAACTTGTAGTCATATTAGTTATGTTTTCAAGATCAAACAAAGATATATTTTAGATAGACAGGTCTTCTTCAAACATGTCAGAGATCTACAGAATATGTAATTTAAGATAATTTAGTAACCTAGGTTCTTTTTTTTTATATGACTATGAGACACATAAGCTCCTGATAGCATCAATTCTATTTCTGAGAATTAATGGGCATTGAAGTAATTCCACAGGGAGGTCACTTTCTCTGTGGCAAAATTAAACTGTTGGGCAAGAAAATGTCCTTGCCTTGACTGCCTACAGTATGCTGCCCTACTTGCAGAAACAGAACACAAAAGAAAGTGACTGCCAAACATTGTCAAAACAAGAATAGATAGCCCTTCAGAATGTCCAGCTTCACAGAAAGGTCTGTCAGATATGGTGGGCCTGTAGGCTAAAGATGGATGCCCCAATGTTATAGAGGAACTTTGGTTGACTGCCCAGGCAGCCAGATGATTCTCATTACTCAGATTTTGTGGAAGTTACTTGCTCACACTTTCTGCTTACTCAGTTTATATTACATCCTTCTTGGTTCTCTGAGGAAACTGAAGAGTAGATAGGGTTATAGTTTTCCTTGTTTACCTAATGCAGAAAGCAAGTTATAATAGAAAGTTAATTAGGTATAAGACTTTGGACTCACCAAGATAGGATAGACAGGGAATATTTTCTCTGAATTTGTCAAATGCAAATGGACTAGACATAGTTGATGTATTTATTGCCTCTATATATTGTTTATAGTTATTGTATATAGTTTTTCTTTTATTAGTTATAGTCCTCTTTTTATTTCAGACAAAGAGGGGAAATGTAGTGGCATTTCACTTGTATTTTAATACAAAAAACTTGGCTGAGAATCATAAAAGTAAAACAGCCACACTGGTCAACCTTATAGACCAGGCAGCAATAACACATATGTTTAATCCCAGTAGCCACGTTATCTTGCCATAGAAACCAGACAGTAGTGGTGCACACCTTTAATTACAGAACTAGAGAGGATTACAAGGCAGGAGGAAACAGCACTCTGTCTCAGTCTCATTCCAAGATTGCTAGAAGCAAGTTCACCTTTTCAGACTAAGGTAGAGGTAAAAGCCAGTGGCTGTTTTGCTTTTCTGACCTTCAGGCTGAACCCCAATTTTTCTCTCTGTGTGTTTTTATTAATCATGCTTCATAAACTTACTAAAAAAAATCAAGGTTAACGGCACAAAGGCTCCATGTAAATAAGAAAAAAAGAGTACAAGCACAAATGCCTTAGTGTTCTTGCTTTTGTTTTATTGTTTTTCTTTCAACTCACTGGGGGTTTAGGACACACAGATCCAAAATAAATATATGGGTACTTATTCTTACTATGAATCCCAAGCTTTAGCTTGGTTTACTTCTAGTCAGTTTTTCTAACGTAAATTATACATTTACTTTTTCACTCCATTTTGCCTCTGAGCTTTTTACCTTTCTTCATTTTAATTTCCTTTCTTTAGTTCTTGAGTGGCTGGCCACCAGTGTACTCCCTTCTTTCTAGTTTTCTCACTCCTTGCCTTTCGCTGGAGCCTAGATTTCTTATCCTATTTATTATCTGTCCCTGGTAGGCCCTTCTCTCCCTCTCTTTTGCATCACTATTGACCATTCAAGCTCTTTGTTAGACTAACCAGGTGTTTTAGACAGGCACAGTAATACAGCTTTGAAGAGTTAAACAAATGCAACATAAAAAATGCAACACGTCTTTGCATCATTAAACAAATGTTTCACAGCATGAGGAAATGTAACACATTTTAAACTAGTATTCTTCAACATCTGAGTTCGTATCTGAGTGATACAAAACTGATGAAAATGAAATGATGAAGACAATTCAGGATTTGATGATGCAATTCAATAAAGAGGCAGGAACACTGAATGGCTTGAGATAAAAAATGGTTCTGAAAAACCCAATGACTCAACTAACAAAATAAAAGGAAAGCTTTAAAACTATAATGAACCAAGCAGGGGATAGGATATCAGGTGTCAAAACAAAAGCAGATGATCTAGACTAAAAAAAACAAGAGACAGGAGAAATGAAAGCAAACAGACAAAAATACAGAAAGGGAATACCCAGGAGAAATGGGACAGCATGAAATTAATGAAACCTTTAAATTTGAGGCATATAATTTCATAAGGAGGTATGTCTTAGTCTATTGCTGTGAAGAGATAATATGACCATGACACATCTTATAAAGGAAAGCATTTAATTGGTGCTTGATACAGCTTCAGAAGTTTAATCAATAGCTATCATGATGGGTAGCATGGTGGTATGCAGTTAGACATGATGCTGGAAAATTAGTCCAGTGTTCTGCAACTTGGTCTACAGGCATCAGGAAAAGGCAAAGCCTCTTGGCCTGGCTTGGGCTCTTGCAACTTCAATGAGCAGCCCAGTAACATTCTTCTTGCAAGAAGGCCACAATTTCACCAGGTCATACCTCCAAATACTTCCAAAGAGTGCCACTCCCGAGATCATCAAATATATGAGCCTATGAAGGCCTCTCTTACTCAAACCAGTACAAACACGAGTGCTAAATAAAAAGCATAGAAACATCTTCATTATTATAAAAGAAAACTTCTTCAAAGGGAAAATGTTTCAATACAAATACAAGAAGCTCAAATAGACAAGACCAGAAAAAAAAAAAAATCCTCACAGCATGTTATAATTAAAACACCAAGTGTACATAAGAGAGAAGCTGTATTTAAAGTTGCAAAAACCCAAGTCACACATAAAGGAAAGTTCATCAGAATAACGGATCCTTTATCAGTGAAAATATTGAAAGCCAGAA
Organism: Microtus oregoni; assembly: GCF_018167655.1. Classification (NCBI taxonomy): domain Eukaryota; kingdom Metazoa; phylum Chordata; class Mammalia; order Rodentia; family Cricetidae; genus Microtus; species Microtus oregoni. The sequence continues at coordinate 3,690,841 of NW_024543084.1, forward strand.
GTGGCTGGAGTAATGGATCATACGTCCTAAAGACTATGTTGGCTAATATAGAATAATATACTTAACAAAATTATCTGCTATTATTGAAAGATAAAAAAATTTTCAATGACAAAAGTAGCCTAAAAGGATTTATATTCAACTAATCAAATCTAAAGAAATTTCAGAAAGCATTATTTCAAGATGAAGAGGTCTAAAAGCATAGCCAAGAATCTCTGGAAATAAATGTGAATCCATAACTATTAAAACATAAAATACTGCTGGGAACATGAACAACACCAAAAAGCAACCAGAATGACTGCAATTAAGACACACATTTTACTCATGTTCTCCCTCCTTCTGCTCCTCATTGGGACCTTGGGAGCTCAGTCCAATGCTCCAGTGTGGGTCTCTGTCTCTATCTCCATCCATCACCAGATGAAGGTTCTATGGTGATATGCAAGATATTCGTCAGTATTAATATAGGATAGGGTCATTTCAGGTTCCCTATCCTCAGCTGCCCAAGGAACTAACTGGGGACATTGCCTTAGGCTCCTGGGAGCCACTCTAGGTTCAAGTCTCTTGCCAACCCTACAGTGGCTCCCTTAACTAAGAATTGTGGTTCCGTGCTCCCCTGTCCAACCTTCCTTTATCCCAATCCTCCTGTTTCCCCAAGGCCCCCCCTCCTTCCCTTCTAACTTTTCTCTCCCCATCTCTCCTTACCCACATCCCACCCCACCCCCAAGATTCCAATTTTCTCCCCGGTAATTTTGTCTACTTCCCTTAGCCAAGAGGATAACTATATGTTTTTCCTTGGGTTCACCTTCGAAGAAGTCGGGACCACGAAGGGTGCACCCACCCACTGAGACAGTGGAGCTGATCTATTGGGAGCTCACCAAGGCCAGCTGGACTGTGACTGAAAAAGCATGGGATTAAACTGGACTCTCTGAACATGGCGAACAATGAGGGCTGATGAGACGCAAAGGACAATGGCACGGGGTTTTGATCCTGCTGGCTTGGTGGGAGCCTAGCCAGTTTGGATGTTCACCTTCCTAGATATGGACGGAGGGGGGAGGACCTAGGAATTACCACAGGGCAGAAAACCCTGACTGCTCTTTGGACTGGAGAGGGAGGGGGAAAGGAGTGGGGGGAGGGGGGGAAGGGTGGGAGGAGGGGGAGAAGGGTGGGAGGAGGGGGAGGGAAATGGGAGGCTGGGAGGAGGTGGAAACTTGTTTTTTTCTCCTTTTCTCAATAAAAAAAGACACACATTTTAATAACTATAAATATCAGTGCCTCAATTCTCTAATCAAAAGACAGAAACTCACTGAATGTATCAAAAAACAAAATCCATCTATCTGTGGCCTTCAAGAAGAGTATCTTGTTTTAAAGATAGGTACCACATCAGAGTAAAATAATGGACAAAAGTACTCCTATCATGTAGGACCAAGAAGCAAGCAAGTGTTGCAGTCCTAATACTGACAAAATTGACTTCACCCTAAAACTAATCAGAAGAGAAAAAGAGTCACTTTGCTCTAATCTCAGGAACAGTTAACAAAGAAGAAATCACTGACCTAAATATATATGCTTAAACTCTGAGACACACAATTTCATAAAACATCTACTACTAGATTATAAACACAGATTAACACGAATCCATTGATAACATGTGATTTCAATACCACCAAGTTCTTCAGTAGGCAGGTCATCTGGACAAAACAATAAACACAGAAACTTCATGACCTCATATATTAAATAGACTTAATAGATAGGCATTATGATAATTAATAATAAATGGAACCTCATGAAACATCGTATCACTATAATAATGTGTCCTAATATTAAAGACCTTTTCTTTAATCAATAACTTGGTTAAGGTACAGTCAAATTTTTTACAGGGTAAAATTATGCTCAATTTGTAAAAAGAATTTTACAGTGTGCTGTCAGATCTTAGATTAAAAATGATGGAAGGCTTATTTTGGCACATGTTTTCCTAATTTTCAGTTCATAGTCTCTTGACCACACACAGTACATCATGTACACATAAAACACAGCACACTTGTGATTACAAGTTGTGGAAGACACCTATTCACCTCATACCAGCCAAAGAAAAGAGAGAGAATCAGAGTTTTAGTATCCCATAGGAAAACAACTTCCCATTAACCTCACTCACTACACGCAGGTTTTCATACTGGGCAAATCTTACATGGGTTGTTGTGGTTTTACATCCAAACTCTAGTAATATTAGGAGAGAATTAATATAATTTATTCATAAGTACTTCATGAAATTAATCTGTAAGGCAATCTGGCCTAGAGTTGATATGGTTGTTTTGGCAGAGAAAGGAAGGGAATATTTTTTAATTACAGTCAATTTATCTAATAAGTAAGGGCCTTTTAATCTATTTCCTGTCTGGGATTTGATAGTCCCTGGCTTTTTAAAGACCAACCTGTTGTACCTCATCTAGTTTATTGAGTTTATTTACAACTATTTATTTGTAATTTCCCTCATTTAAAATATTCTTTAAGGATTTATGGCTGAACAAAATAAAATATGATCATATTCACCAACTTTGAACTCCTTCAGTTCTCTCTGGTTCTGTTCTCCACATATCCACATCTCAACTTCTTATACTCTATTTATTATATTTATTAACCCACTAAGTCCATTCATTGTTGACCATATGTGCATGGTGTGATGTCATCCACGGTTGCACGAACAACCTATCAGTGCTCAAGTCCCCAAGAACAATTTTTACTCCTTTAACAGCTCTCAGTTGTCAATCGCTCATTGGTTGGGGGTGAGTCTTCGTGAGTTTCTCCTCTATCTATGCTGCAATTTATTACCTTTTATTGAAAATAATCTCTTATTTTTCAGATAATTTATCTTAATTACAGCTTCTCCTCTCTCTACTCTTTCTAGTTCCTTTCTACCTCCCATCCCTCGGATCTGTTCCCTTTATGTGTCTCATTAGAAAACTAACAGGCTTTTAAAAGATAACAATACGTAATATAATGGTACAATATCTAATACAATATAATATGATAAAACAAAAACAAATGCATCAGACTAGGACAAAACAGAAGGAAAAGAACTGAAGAAAAAAGTTCAATAAACTGATATAAATACAAATACAGTTGTTTGCAAATCACGAATCCCATACAAACATAAAACAGGAAGTTAAAATATAAATGCAAAGAACCTTTAAAGTAAAACAAAAGGAAAATAAGTTTAAAAAATAAAGATAAAATTATAAAAAGAATGAAAAAAGAAAAAGCCATGATAGGACATTATGAACCATGGAACATCTAAAGATGCAATTGAGTTATTGAGTTAGTTTTCTATTGGTCATTTACTGCTGGGCATGTGGCCTACTCTTAAGAATAGTTTGTTTTCCCAGTGAGCCTCCCTTGGAGAAAACTCAATTTTCATTTGAAAGTGGTTAGCAATTGGAGATGCTATGCTGCAATTTTTTCTGGCTAGATCTTGTTAAGGTAAGCACAGCTGCTTGAATGCTCCAACCATGCCAGATCCTGGAGATGGTAATTTACAGCACTCCTACTGTATGAGACCACATTCCCTAGAGTAGCAGAACTTACATAATAAATTTCTTCATATGTGTGTGGGGGGGGCATGTATGTGCGTGCGTGCGTGCGTGTGTGTGTGTGTGTGTGTGTGATTTATAAGAATGACTTAGAGGCTATAGTCCAACTAATTCAGCTGTGGAAGGAGGGGGGCACTTATTTGTTTCCAGCAGCCTGGCTAACTTTTACCCAAAATAATCACACAGAATCTGTATTAATTAAAACACTGCTTGGCCTATTAGCCCTAGCTTCTTATTGGCTAACTCTTATGTCTTAATTTAACCCATTTCTATTAATTTGTGTTTCTCCAAGTGGCAGTGGCTTATCGGTAAATATTTGCCATGTCTGACTCTGGTGGTGGCTCCATCATGTCTCCCGACTCCACCCTTTCTTCTCCCAGCATTCAGTCCATCCTCCCTGCCTAAGCTCTGCCCTATCAAAAGGCCAAGGCAGTTTCTTTATTCATTAATGGTAAACACAGCACACAGAGGGGACTTCCACACCATCCAGTCGTAACTGTCTATGAACAGAATGTCTGCCAAGGCAGTAATTTGTCAATCCATTAGGCAAATGTCTCAGTTGATCTTCAGTAGATGCTAGAATCCTGAAGAAATAGGCTCTAATTCCAGTGAAGGAAAGGTTTTGTTAGCAAGGCTAGAGCAAGCAGGCAAAGAAAAAAAATTCTACCTTCTTCCAGGTTCTTATATAAGATTCCAACAGAAGAATGTCACCCATATTAAAGGTGTGTTTTATCCAGATAAAAGCAGTGTGTTTTCCTACATCAAAGGTCCAGACTAGAAGTTGATACACGCATTTCAGACCAACCCAGCAAATCTCTCACAGATGCTCTCTATTTCTGGATTGTAGTTCATTACAGATATAGGCAAGTTGACAACCAAGAATAGTCACCACACCTACCTATTCCCTAGGGCTTATATTATTTTCTCTTCTGAGATGTCTCTGATTCATAACTCTGGCCTGGGAAGAAATATTGACAAAAAATACCATTTGGAGTGGAGTCAAAAATAATTATTTTCAACATTTGAACCAGTTATGAGTCTGTGTCCAAAGCTTCCCATGGTGGAAAAGAAAGAGAGAAAGAAAGAAAGAAAGAAAGAAAGAAAGAAAAAGAAAGAAAGAGAAAAAGAAAAAAAAAGAAAAAAAAGGAAAGAAAGTTTATTTGATTGACCCTAAAGTAGCTGAGGTCTATGAGTTTAAACATAAATGTAATAACATCAGAATTTTATTCATTCATTGTCTAGATGCCTTTAAAATATGTTCAATTTTTGAAATTTTTGATACATATGCAATATATCTACTAGGCTATAATTTCTGATGTTTTATTATTTACTATAGTAACTTATGTATAACATTTTAAGTGTGTTTCAAATATTCTCTTAACGTTAATTATTTAAGACAAGAGAATAGTAAGAGCTAAACGATCAATCAAACTTTACATGGCTGTAGCTCTTCCTCTGGCAGTCTTGAGTATGGACAATTATTCAACTTCTGAGAACAATTTCTCTCTCTTACTACAATCAGCTTTGACACAGACTTACTTTTCTTCGGTAATATTCTTGACCATAATGTGTAACAAACAGTCAAAGTCACTAAGAGTTATTATCAACATTCACACATTCATATAAGTATCTGATGAACACTCACCCTTTTAAATCGTTCCTCTCATGATATTTTGGTTATGTATTCCTTGTTATTTTCAGATTTTCTCTCTCTTCTCTTTCTCTCTCTCTCTCTTTTTATTTTCATGAATCAATGTTTACCCATATGGCATAGAATAGCTTTAAGCCCACAGTTCTCCTGATGAATTCTAGGACTGCAAGTGGGTGCTGCTTCCTCCATACTTTTGCTATCCACCATGACTGAACTGAATTTGGACTTCAGGCCTGTTCTTTGGCTACAGATTGCTGTCAATACTGTGGAATGTGGCTAGGAAGAGTTCTCCAATGTCTTCTTGTCTTGGTTTTAGTCAATTGTGCATTCCTGAGCTTTGGCGATGGAGTCTTTGTTGTCTGTTTCTCTAACCCCATTTCTAAATGGCATTAAAACTCTGTCTTTCACCTTCTTTGGATATTAAGCAGGAACTATCTTCTTAACTTATCCCCCAAATCAATAAATTCTATATTTATTGTGTGAGCAAAGCAGATGGCCCTTTTAGATAGGGCTTGACCTGTGCCATTAATCACAGTCTCCTCTGCTCACGCAACATGAGTCGAAACCCCAGCACTGGCTATAATTTCTCATTTATATTACTTATCTTTCTTTGCTTGGGCATTGATTATGAAATCTCAGGCATGAGATTATCCATGCCACTGTGGAAATTCTAATAGAAGTAACTACTACATCTAACATGTTCCTATTATTAAGAAAACATGATTGTAGAATGAATGTTGTAGCACCATAAGTATATTGTCAATATTTAAAATACAATTCTAACTTCTAGTTATTTTAAATATATATATATATATGTAGTTTGATAAGTCCTATAGCTCCTAGGGACATAGTTTACTCATATTTTTTATTAATTCATTTAAGTAATCAACTACATTTTTTATAATACCATTTTAGTGAGTAAAAGTCAACATTTTCCTTAAAATAGTTTTCACTCCCAAAGAACATTTGATTTCTACAATTCCCCTACCTATCAGGATTATATGTTTTTTACATTTTTGTGTTAAAGAAAATAGTAGTGAACATTAAAACTAAACATTGCTTAAATGTACCATCTAATATTTAAACTTAATAGTCATATATTATTAAGTTCAGTCTGTTAAAGTTCTTCTGACTTTAGTTTGTATAAAAATGTTGTCTATGTTCCCTTAATAGCCTTTAACTAATAAAATAAGAATTCAGGTGTCAGATATTCAGTCATCCAGAAATTCTCATGTATGTTCCACTTCAGCTATATTAAAATCGTGTCCCAAAAGGTGGTTTTCTTAACAAATAAAATCATCTATAATAGTTATTTTGAGTTATAGAAAATACAGATTTAAGACTTATTAAACACTTTTCAGTACTAGTAGGTATATTTCTCAAAACTATTCGCCTCAATTTTTTTATATTTGAAAGAAAAATAATGTTATAAAATCATTTCTATTACTTCTCTAAAAACTTTTGTAAGATTATTTTGATTAGGGGGCTGGAGAGATGGCTCAGTGGTTAAGAGCATTGCCTGCTCTTCCAAAGGTCCTGAGTTCAATTCCCAGCAACCACATCGTGGCTCAAACCATCTGGAATGAGGTCTGGTGCCCTCTTCTGGCCTGCAGGCATAGACACAGAACATTGTACACATATTAAATAAATATCAAAAAAAGATTATTTTGATTATAATTTTTGCTAATATGTTTTGGTATTACGGAATGAAATCAACTACTAACCTTGTTAAGGGCTTATAATTTCTCATGATACCATGAGTCATGACTATATCAGTCGAATGAGTAATGTGTGCTACAGGAGCAGAGCAGCTTGGTGGCATGTTTGTACCTGCTGATATGGGCAGGTACTCCTGTGCTCCTGTTTCAATCACTTTTTTCTCTTTGTTCCAGACCCAGACCCACTGAATGGTGCTGTGTGCCTCAAGAAGGGTCCTCCCACCTCTCTTAAATCTTAAAAACTGTCACAAACACTCCCTAGTTTCTTCCCACAGTGCATCTAAATCCAGTGAATTTAGCATTGAGATTAACAATCACAATTATATTTGATAATCTGAATTTGATTTTTTGAAATTTCAGAATTTTTTTAAAGTATTTTTGTTATTGTTTTTATTGAGCTAAATGTTTTTTACACTTGATAATTTTGCCTATTAAACCTGTATGGGTCCTCATGTAACTGACATTGAGCTGTTAGCAACTCCCACATGTCAGGGAATATCAGTTAATTGTAGATCTTTGTAGGGTGGTTGTTCTTAACAGGGTCATAACAGCCAACTAAATAAAACATGTGGCTCTATTTTTAAAAGTAGACTTTTCTCTCTTAAAAGACAAAAGAGTTGATAAAGTACAATTATTCATAATTATTTTGTTATTTAGTTGTTTGCTATTATTATTTTAACATTATTGTTGGGATCAAGTAATGCATGCTGCAATGAAGCTTTAATAATTATTTTTATTATATATTTATATTTGCAAAGTACCTAACTGCTTAGTTATGGCAATACATGGAAAAATGCATAGTTTTTCTGCCAAGAAATCACAATCCAGTAAGCTATGAAAAGTCATGTAAACATAATGTCAATTCAAAGGAATAAAATACCGCTGCCTGACTTGCATTGGTTTCACACTTTATGATTCATGACGATAAACTGACTTGCCCTAATTAAACAAGTTGGGAATCAAAACAAAAGGTAATTAAATTCCTTGAAGTACAAAGGCCAAGATTAAGTGTGTAAACACTTTCTGAGGGAATAAAAACTGTGAAACTTGACACAACAGGAGTGACCTGCTTATGGAAGAAATGAAGAAACATTGGTGAAATTTGTCATGAATAAAGTCAAAAATAGAAATAAAAGCCAAGGCAAGCCTTGGGTTACAAGGATATATCAATTTATATGGGTGCTTATGTGCCAACAAGAGGAACTGGAGAGAGTTGAGGACAGCAACACTCATTTTTCAATGAGTTTAATTTCATTTGATTAGTAGAAATGCTGCCACTTAGCTTCACACATCCTCTGTTTTTCTTTTTTTTATATTTATTTATTATGTATACAATATTCTGTCAGTGTGTATGCCTGCAGGCCAGAAGACCCCATTACAGATGGTTTTGAACCACCATGTGATTGCTGGGAATTGAACTCAGGACCTTTGGAAGAGCAGGCAATGCTCTTAACCTCTGAGCCATCTCTCCAGCCCCCTCTGTTTTTCTTGATAAGGCATTTTTTTAAGGCATATTAAGAAGAAACGCACAGGTCTGCCCGTGTCTCAGCAATACACGAATACATAAAATAAAATAAACAAAAGGCAAGGTAAAGTGCAAGTAAGATAAAAATGCTTTTAGAGCAGCATAGAGAGGAAATGCTGTTGCTTCAGTTGGGATCCACAAGGACCTCATTAGAATGATGGCTCATATCCCTGAGAAGAGAGGGAAGAAACCTATACTCCGGAGTCTAGAGCATCACCTCAGCACAGAATCTAGGCTTATGCACTTTTACCCACGTTGCTGTGTCCAGAAGGAATAAAGAAAAATATTTCAGAGGTTTGGAGGAAAGAGTGATGAGGAGAATTATGTCATCTGCTCTGTGTGAAAACACACACACACACACACACACACACACACAAACACTTGAAAAAATGCTATTAGCACTTTAATAGTAATGTCATTTTAAGTTACTTTGAAAACTCCTGTTCTCAGGGAGTGGGAGGAGGGGAGGGAAGTGAAAGGAGGGACGGAAGTGAAAATTTTCACTAAAAAATAAATAAATAAATACATAAATAAATAAATAAAGCTGTGAACAAGAGGACTTAAAGACGGAAAAAAAAAAAAACTCCTGTTCTCAATCTCTCACAGTTATTCTTATCAAACATAGTCACTGTCAATGTCATATCCCTCTGAGTTTCAGATGGAGCACTGAAGTAACAGATAGTATTCATGAGAAGTAATTTAGTCTAGGACAAGAAAGTAAGGTTTTTTGGGTTTTTTGTTTTTGCTTTTTTTAATTTTTTTTTCGTTTATTTATTTATTAAAGATTTCTGTCTCTTCCCCGCCACCACCTCCCATTTCCCTCCCCCTCCCCCAATTTAGTTCCCCTCCCTTGTCAACCCATAGAGCTATCAGGGTTCCCTGCCCTGTGGGAAATCCAAGGACCACCCACCTCCATCCAGGTCTAGTAAGGTGAGCATCCAAACTGCCTAGGCTCCCACAAAGCCAGTACGTGCAGAAAGTAAGGTTTTAACTACAATATAATTTTTAGGGAAACAGAATTGTGTATTTTGGCATATCCTCCTTTCAATATTACTATGATACAAATACCAAGAACAGATTCTAAGCAGGAAGCAGAAAACTATGATGAAGATACAGTAAAGCTTATCCAGGGCACAATTATCCTTCTATATTTTATTGCAGAACAATTTTGTTTTGGATTGACTATCAGAGGAGTGCTGGGAAGAATTTTTGACTATTGCTCAATAAACCCAAGAAGGATGTGACTCATGTACCCTGGTGGTCCTATCAAACCCAGTATAGTAGACAAAGCTTCATCTATGCCCTTAATTTATTGAAAATCCTGTCTATATTTCTATTATACAACCAACCCACTCTAAATCTATTATAGTCCTCCTGCTTACTTAGAAGTATTATAACAGCCCCAAATAAATTCATACTTTTTTCAAGTAAATAATAAAATAGAAAACAGCACTGAATTTGTATAAAAAAAAACTTTAGCCATTTTTAGGAGTGCACATGTAACCTTGCAAGTCTTAGCAGGTTGCTGTATATGATAATTCATGTCATATGTATATAAAAATTCATCAGCATAGAATGATATTCATATTGCATCTGGACATAACTTATCCTCTAATTGTTTGCTGAAAACTCTATAAGAAATCTGCACCATGGTTATGGAAGCAGAAAAGGAGATTGATTCAGGGTCTACAAGCATCTTCCATGACATATACTTAGATGCTTTCAGAAGTGTCACCGAATGCAAATGATTGCAAGTAAAAAGTATGTGTCATAAGAAGTGTGTTTGTCCATGTGGTTACATGAAAGAGGTGTAAGATATGCACAATGTATGTGGTTTTAAAATGTGAACACAAAATGTACAGTTGGTAATTGGTAAAGAAAGAGACTGAGTAGTGTCAGTAGAGTGATAATTATTTTGTAAGGGAATTTAGGAGACATACTCTGTAAGAGCAATAACTGTGATTATTTACTATCTATAGATAAGCTATCTCTAAAAAACTGGACATAGATACCAGCTTATAAAAAATAATTCTAAGGAAACGTTCCCAGGATAATTATAGTACAAATTAATTAAAGGGAAAAACGGTGCATTTTTACTGATAAGGAACATGTTGTAATTTTTAAATGAAATATTAAACCAGGATTGCTTCCATTAGTAAAGCCATTTCATATTTTCAGTTTGTGCAATAACATTTTTCTTTCATAGCTTTCCTCCACCTACCTCTAATGGCCTACTTATTCATCTGTTTTGATAAAGCTACCGCAGATAGGTAGCTATAACAACAGAAATATGTTGTCTCACAGTTTTGAGGTCTAGACTCTGAAGAAATGATCACAGGCAAATTCCTTCCTTCTGTGGCTGTTTTTCTTGGCATGCATACTGACATCTTCCTCCCAGTGTGTCTTCACATGGTCACATGTACACAGCAGTTTCCTAGCAACCTCTTCTTATAAGATGCCAATCCTATTGTACGAACGCTCATACCAGTTTTATCATTTTAGCATAAACTACCTCTTTAAAATTGCTACAGATCATATAGTCATAGTGTTAGTGACTTCAGTATAAGGATGAGGTGGGAAAGCTTTAAACATAATGTCATATTGCTCAATGGATTGAAGATCTCTGAGAGAAACCTGCATATTTGGGCGTGGGAATTATTATGTGTTTTGCCTTTTGAAATCTTTCATTTGGGAAGAGAGATAAGAGATGCACCAGAGCCCCTTGAATTATATTTTATCTCTTATCTCCTGATTACAAAAAAACAAGTTTCCACTCTAAATGGAAATAATGTGTGATTAAGAAATTGTTTATGGTCTCATCTTGTGCTTCATAGGCATTTAGGCTACTTACATGTGATGGCCAGCGTTGGAGGTAGCAGTGTGTGTGTGTGTGTGTGTGTGAACCAAAATTCACACACACACACACACACACACAGCAACAACAACAAACACAAAAAACAAAAACCTGTGAAATTCTTACCTCAATAAATCATTAAAAATTATGTAAGGAAATTAGTAAGAAAACTATAATTCTCAGGAGATAAATATTCTTTTACTTTTGGTCTTAACTATAAGAGGGGCATGAAGGTAACAAGGGAAATGGAATCTATGTGTTTTGATTACCAAGCAGTACTCAATGGAATGAATTATACAGCTATCGCTTTGTATTGACTTCAGTTATTAAAACTTGCACTTTAAGACCTGCCGTCACCAGAATTGGCAGGACTGTCTGGTAGCCTTATCTAGGATTTTACACAAATTCTAATGGGCTGATTGCAGGATGTGGACAATAAACACAGGTATTGAGCTTACCAGGCTCAGCCTTAAGGTGGGAAGAGTGAATAGCTTGTTGTAATGACTCACTTACACAGTCATAGGAATCTGACCTTTGAGGTGTACAGTTGGCTCTCATGTTAGCAAGCATATAAGCTCAATTTGCCTTAAAGGTCAGTTAGCACAGTTTCAATATAATAGTTCACAATAATATTGATATTATCATATTTAATTATTTTATAATCAATGTAGTATTAATGTAAACTTGGGAAAATATCTTACAAGGTTATTAAAAGTTTTAAGAGCAATAAAAGAATGATCAAATACTACTATTTCCATGAAGACTGATTTTACCAGTCTTAATCCTTCATTTTGGATTTCTACGTGAGTTTTAAAGCTCATAATAGCATATGTGTATGTCCCTATGCAAGAATGGAGCTGCAACAGAGAGGAGACCAACTTGGCCTGACAGATGTAATGGTTTCAACAAAGATATAACAAGAAAGCTTTATCTTTGTGTTATTTTGTAAGTATTAAACAGTAATTTCTGTACTTTGACATTTAAAGTAGGCTTAAACAGATGATTAAACAGCATGTAGAAAGTCTATATCAGCTACAAAGAGCAAGAAATAAAAGCCTGTTGTGTCAGTTAGCCTTTTGTTGCTATAACAAAATATCTGAGCCAATCAGTTCATTAAGATGAAGTACACATTTTGAACAGCAAATTTATATATTGCTGTCCATGGTTGGTAGGCACTGTGGCATCTTGGTGAGGATCTTGTAGAGATCCTGGCATATGGGAAAAGGAGCAGTTGGAATCTTACTGTCCCTTTTAAGGGCACAGTCTGAAGGACCAACATAATTTTTACTGGTCTCTTTCTTCTACATTTCTCCACAGCACCAAGCTGGGAGCTAAGCTTTGAGGGAATTGGAATTCTAATTCCAGCTTACAACAACTGCCAAAGAAAGGCTCATGGAGGACATAGCATGAAGGATAAAATTGGTTTGAAAAGTGAAGGCAGAGCCTAAGGATAGAAGGTGGCTTTTACAATAATTCCAGGGAATCCAGCAGCGTAGTAGTTGATGGAATTGCTCTTTAAAACACAACTTCCCAGGGCCCACAATGTGACTTTACCAGATAGAGGTAGTTGTGTACATGACCTGAGTTCAGTTGTCATATATCACAAGATGGCAGGAGCAAACAGACTCCTGAGAGCTGCCCTCAGTTCTCCATGTGAGTCCTCACACAAACATATGAAATAAATAAAGTGAAAGTTTTAAAAATAACAAATGATTTTCTTATGATTACTGAATCTTTAGAGTGTGTGTGTGTGTGTGTGTAAAAATTAAATGGAAGAATCTAGCAGGACAAATAAGAAACCAGTATGGATTAATATCAATATACATTTCACACAGCAAAACCTTTCATTATCCATAAATAAATACCAAGAAGTTCCAAACTTTAATATTTTCTCAGGAGTTGTGAGTGACAGGAAATAGCAAATGCTTAATAACTCTGTCAGTGGGTGACCTTAAGTACTCTTAGAGAACTTAAGAAAAGAAGGCTTCAGTGTGTCTCATTTAATACAGATATAGTATATTTTGAAGACCTGCCACATGAAGGTACTGAAGTTTTCAAATTATTTTGTCATCATAGAATCAGTATGCATATTTCTAAAAATAAATAAAAACATACTGTAAGACACTGAAGAAAACTGAAGTAATTTACATATGGTAAATTGATTTTAAAAAATTTAGCCATTTAAATAGATATTCTAACCATAGCAACTTAGAGTCCTCTCGAAATACATAATTACAAAGACTCATTTCTTCCCATCTGCCAGAAAGACCATATTCACTGAAAAAGAACCAGATGTGGCAAACAAATTAACATGTGCGCCATTGTCAAATGCTGCTGTTCTGAGCATGCAAGTGACACGCCAATTAATGCCTGAGAACAGCTGGCTCTAAAGAGCAAGAAAAGTGATCACTTTGCACCATAAATGGACGAGTCCACAGATGTTCCAGGTTGTTGGCATTTGTAAGATATATTTTAGAAGACACTGAATGAAAGCATGCTGTTTTACAAAACTTTGCTGGCTGACACATTAGGAAGAGAAACTTTGTGAAACATTTAAAGTGTGAATACAGACTTTAGGATGAGCAAGATGTGGTGTGCAATTTTTAATGCAGATTCAAGCAAACCAAAGCTTAGCAAGACGGAACAATCCTTTATTGTCCAGTGGTTCTGAATCCTTTGTGTTATCCTCATCAATAGCATCAATGAGAATGTTTTGAGGAATTGTGATAAAATTTCAATTCCTTGTCAACCCTTGTCTTCATGCATAACAGTATTGGCAGTAATGGAAGAATTTGGAATATATTTATGAGATGTACTTGAATCCTACTGGTCTTTCTTGACAAAACATCAAAAATGAAATTGACAGACTAGTTCATAATGCATAACAATATGCAAGATCAGCCTCACAGACTACCTGGTGTTCTTTTTTCTCACCCTTTGAAATGGTATAAATATTTTTCAGAAGAAAGTCGCAAATCTTTACAGTTGCTGACATGATTGAAACTGTCACATAATCCATAAATTTTCCAATTAAATTAAAATGCAATTTTTGACTTTTTGCCAATCCAAAATGCAATCACTAACCAGATTTATCATTCAGTAATTAATTAAAATCCATATTGGAAATCCTATGTAAGGAACAAGATATCAGAATGGATTCAGAAAAGCAGGTCAAATATAATTTATGACTTTCAAATAAACAATTATATAATTAAATAGTCCTCCTGAAATAAGGAATAAATATGGGAGGGTTTTTTTATAGGTCTCTTTGTAATTTCTCTACCTTTCAGTCATAATGGAATATAAGTTTCCACATTCCTAATTCATGAGAAAATATATTCAGATTATATATAATTTGAAGGGAAATTGATTCCAATCAACAATTTCACATATTCAGGGATTGTTTTACATAGAATCATTTAGTACCTCAAATTCACACCCGTGATTTTGAACTCAAGAAAGAATATTCAAAAGTTAGAATTATGTAAAAATGTGTGCTAAGTAACCAAAGTAGAAGATTCATATAGGCAAGTTCAGTGACTTTGAGAAAGACTTTTTTTTTCTTTTTTTTTTTTTTGGTTTTTCAGACAGGGTTTCTCTGTGGTTGTGGAGCCTGTCCTGGAACTAGCTCTGTAGTCCAGGCTGGTCTCTAACTCATAGAGATCCACTTGCCTCTGCCTCCCAAGTGCTGGGATTAAAGGCGTGCGCCACCACCACCCGGCTGAGAAAGACTTTTCAATTACAAAGTTGGAAATTCAAACTGTGAATGAGAAGATTTTAAATCACCTTAAACAAACCAGTTTCACATGATTCTGTTTCTCTCATCAGGAACATCTAAACATTGCTAACCATGGTGAAACTACAGGTGTTTTCCTTTTGGACTCTTTAGGGATTGGAGAAGGGTTATGTTTGCCTTTGATGTTATGTGAAATGAGAAATAACTATTAATTAATTAAACACAAATGCTCTAGTGATAAGAATTATTCATTCACGGTTTAACCTACCAGTAATCTTCTTTTGTTCCAGCATGACTGCAAGAACTTAAATTATCATAAATACATTAGATGATCATGACAGAATAAATTAAAACCTGTTTCTAAGCAGTAAAAATCATAAGACATTAAGTGATAGACAATGAATACATTCATAAGGTGATGATAGTACCTAAGAGAAACTGAAAGTAAAGGAAAATAATAAAGCTAACCCTTTGGCAGCTCAAAGCTACTGCACAAAGATATTCTCCCGAAATGTGAGCAACTCTGGTCATGCTTTTAAGGAGAGTGATGCAAGTAGAATTAGCAAGATAAGACTGAAGAATGAACTAAAGAGAAGAATGTGAAGTGGGTTCACATTGAAAATTGAGAACACGTATTGATACATGTGCTGGCGCATTCCTGCATACACATACACATACAAACACACACACACACAAATACACACACACAAATACACACACACATATGCACACAGATGCACACAGAAGTTGAGACCACCAATTGGCAGATAAATTTATAAATAAATTTGTACCAGGTGGTGGTGGCACATGCCTTTAATCCCAGCATTCAGGAGGTAGAGGCAGGCAGATTATTTTGAGTTTGAGTTTAGCCTGGTCTACAAGAGCTAGTTCCAGGAAAAGCCTTATTGCTACAGAGAAACCCTGTCTCAAAAAACAGAAAAAAAGAAAGAAAAGAAAAAGAAAGAAATCTGTAACATCCTTAGCCATTAAGAGAATGCAAATAAAAACTACTTTGAGATTTGATCTTATACCTATGAGAATGGATAAGATCAGTAAAACAAGTGACAGCTCATGCTGGCAAGAATGTGGTGAGAGGAGAACACTCATCTATTACTGTTTGGAGGGTAAACTTGCACAGCCACTATGGAAATCAGTGTGAAAGTTCCTAAGATGAGAATTGATCTACCTCAAGACCCATCTATAATACCCATGGATATATACCCAAAGGACAATAGATCCTACTTAAAAACATTTGTTCAAACAAGTTTAGTTCTCCTCTATTCATTATAACCCAATATTGAAAAGTTCCTTAATGCACCACAACAAAAGAATGGATAGCAAAAACATGATACACTTACACTGCAAAGCATTACTTAGAAGTTAAAATATTGAAATTATGAAGTTCACAGGTAAATGGGGAGACTAAGAAAAAAATTCATTCTCGTTGAGGTAACCCAGACCCAGAAAAACAAATATGGTATGTGTTTACTTATATATGTTAAGTCAATCATAACCAAGTTACAATTCATAGAACCACAGAAGTATGTTATAGAGTCAGGAACTAAGGTAGATCACTTTAGAAAAAGTGAACATATAGTTATTGATGGATGGTGTAGGAAAACTCGAAAAGAAGGTTCAAGAGGGAAGAGGGGGAATGACTGCTAAATTTGAAGGGTACTATGAAAAACTAATACAGTGGAAGTTTCCTAACGTATATACATATATGGATGAGGTACAAATAAAATTGCAAAATACTGGGTGGGGAGAGTTCCAGCTGGATACTTGTCACCAAATGAATCTTTCAGTGCTGAGAATTGTTACATCTGATTGTGTTGTTGGTCATGGAAATTCTCAAACAGCTCAGGCTTTTGCCAAAAGTATAAGACTTGCTCCACAAACTGATGGCAATGTTCCATTGCAGGAGACAATACCAGAACAACTCATTGAACATGGAGACTTTGAGCTGGTACTTACGTATGGCCACCAGACCTAACTGCTAGCGTCATTGGTACAGGAAGGTACTACACAAGTTACCAAAGGAAAACGGTTAACAATGACCCAGCAACAAACTCTATGATCTATAATTGCTTCTTGCCTGCAAGGTATGTTAACACAATGATGACACAAAGTTTCTGGGAGTAACTAACCAATATGTGATTTGACTGAAGGAACACTCACGTTTATGGGATTTGTGCATGTGCAAATGAATGGGTTTCTGTTCCTTGTGTCTTCTCTTGGGATCCTTTTCTTTCTCTGTTTTAGGTTTTCTTCTAATCCTCATATGTTAGATTTATTTTTCTTATTATTTCTTGTTTTAGTTTTATCTCATAAAATTCTGGTTGTTTTCTACTGAAAGGGGGTGGATTGGATGGGAATGGAATTGTGGAGGAGCTGGGGTGAGCAGAAGGAAGGGAAACTGTAATTAAAATACATTATGTGTGGAAAAAAACTATTTTCAGGGGGCTGGAGAGATGGCTCAGAGATTAAGAGCACTGACTGCGCTTCCAGAGATCCTGAGTTCAATTCCCAGCAACCACATGGTGGTTCATAACCATCTGTACTGAGATCTGGAGTCCTCCTCTGGTGTGTGGGCATACATTGAGGCAGAATGTTGTATACCATAATAAATAAATAAATTATTAAAAAACTATTTTCAATAAAGGGTGAAAACTAATTATGATGGTGTATATATGGAAAATTACATGATGATTTTGCTACCCACTTGCATCATCACAAAGGAAACTTTTACAACATAGTCTATAACTTACTTACATGGCTGCAAAGATCAGTGAAAATGATGGTTTGTTGATGTTGTTTAAAGTCCTTATGGAAATCAATAGTTTACTTAAATTTCACTTTTCAAACATTTCAATAAGAAATGCCAAAAACAAACAAATAAACCACCTTATATTTAGTATATCATATATTTTCTAAAAGTAATAGAAACCGGCTATATGTGTTCACTCTTACTGATGTCAAATATGTGTCCTTAATGTCAAAGTTAAGAAGAAGTTGTGATGTAACAGTATTAAATCTTGCTAAGTCATCAATACTTGCAGAAGTAGAACTCCTCTCGATTGAGTGTGTGCTCAGTGTCTGACAGCAACGTATTAAAAAACTCCAGTTCAGCTTACTGAACAGAGCAACAAGCAATACTGTAGAATCTAACTTTCACACCCATAGCAGCCATATGACACCTCTGTGGAGCATGATATATATTAGACTGGCAGGCAGAGGTTTTTAGTCAGAGTTAAATTTATTTATTTGATTAAAAATCAAGATGAATTTAACAAAAAGAGCAATCAATGCATGTTGTCCTAGTCTGGTCATATTAGTATGTAATCAGTAATTTTATTATTATATTTTATTATATTATTATTATATATTCCAAGGGGTCTTCAGAAATGACTCCTATGAGTTGAATAATAAGCATGTAAGCACTGTGAATGAATCTCTCATACTATGTGAAGAAAAGCCAGAACCAAAGTCAACGTGCTCAACTCCATGTCTAAGAGATAAAAGAAAGTTGATGATGACAACTCTTTATTCTGTTGTGTATCCTCCAGCTTTCAATATGTAGTCATTTACAGAGTGAAAAGAATTTCAAATTCTTTGTTTTGTCACACTGACATTTCTTTCTTGTGTTTTCATGTTTTAACTTTTATTGTTAATTTACTTTGAAATGATCACAAGGTTTCAGAAAAGTTATGAGCACAACACAAAGTATTTTTTTTATTATTATTTCATGGCGTTGAATTTTTCCCCACCACTCCCAGACACACAAAGGACATAACTTTTTATTTTTTAACAGGATTTACTTTTCTTCAGACCATAATATAACCCTCAATATTAATATACATCATCAATATCCAGAAAGTTGAGGTGTAAGCTCCCATCCTTGGTTTCACAGCTATTTTTAAAATCTACTTAATGACAAAAGAAAACAGCTCAGAGTCCCATGGTTAGGTTGATCTCTTTGACTCCCATTACTCTGAAGCTAATTTTTGGTCTTTCTTAGGCTTTTAGATACAGATACGTTAATAAAAAGAAGCAAAGAATTCTAAGAAAAATATATTCAGAGAAACTTAATTATAATTAATTCATATTTTCTTTATCTTTTCATTGTTCCAAGTTCCAACACAGATTATTGCCTTTCTTTTGTACTGTACTGAAAATCCTGTACCAACTCCAACATCTCACTTACAACTCTGCATTCTTCCATCAGTATGGATATAAAATTTTGCCATCATCAATTCATTGTTCATAGAATGATATATTTATGAAGGAAATTAAAAATAGAAGGACATTGATGATCAACCATTTGCCATGGCTCTCACACATCTGATTTTTCTATAGAGAGTTTATGGTATCATTTTTAAAACTGATTCCTTGAAAATTTTATACAATTTATTTTGTTTGCATTTACCAGTATATCCATTCTCCCTTCCCTACCCACTCAAGTTTATATAATGGGCAATAGAAAAAAAATGTTTTTTCACAATGAATGACTGGCATGGACCTTGGTACTGGTTAATCAATCACAGTGTTTCAAGGAATAAAATGGATTTTAAAAAATCTACTACATATTCTTCAATCTGTGTAAACAAAAGAATTCTTGAACAAATGAAAGAAAGGCTTCATTGGATCTTAACAATATGGACTCTTGGCCTATGAACCAATATCCAGATTGTGCCAATTTTCAGACCCAGAATTACTTAAATGAAAGGATGAACAAGATCCTCTTGAAAAATGACCTGAAGTAACTAAGAGTTTTATTGTTAAACTTTATACTATCTTCCCCAAGAGGGATCTATGACCATTTACAAGGGTAACTGAACACTACAGGGAAGGAAACAATCGGGCTATCCTGGGTTTATTAGGTACTTGTTCTGAATTAACACTAATCCAGGAGATTTACCCCAGAGAAACTTGTAGCTTTCTGGCTAAAGTAAGGGATTATGGAAATCAGGTGATTAATGGAGTTCTGGTTGCAATTTGACTCACAGTTTGTCAAGCAAGTCCCATAACTCATTCTGTGATTATTTATTTAGTTCCAGAATGTATGATTGGAATAGATGTTCTTAGAAGTTTTAATGGGTCTACTTGGACTTTGAATGTTGTCTACAGTCTTCACTTGGATGTGTTAAGCTGGCCCACTTATCAAGTCACTTGGGGAGCTGCTAGTCTTGAGTGGGTCCTGGGGCAGAAGAAGGTTCTTCAACAGTGACAGAATAAGATGCTATTTGTAGTCTTTGGCAAGATCCGATAGGTGAGACATGGAGATTATTGGTAGTTTGGAACAGAGCTCTACCATGGTCTGTAGAAATTAGTCTCCCCTTGAGAGACAGCTCTTGATCTTCTATTGGATCTTAGTAAATTCTGAATGCTTGACAAAGAGTCATCAAGCTTCCATGAGGCCAGAACTTCCCATTACATTCTAGGTATTATCTGACCCACCTAGCCGTAAAGTTGGATATTCCCATGGGCAAACATTATATAATGAATGTGAGATATACATACATGTATATTGGTCCAAGTATGTCCTGAGGTCACAAGCAAGTTACATGAAGAAGCTGGTCAAATCAAATGCCTATGGTTTCTACTACTGTTATTATGCTTTTTTCTCAAAGTGAGTACCCATAGTCTCATAAGTGTGCCGTATGATAGGCTGACTGAGAAAGAGAAGACTAGGGTTTGATTTACTTGCAGAATTCTGTATACTCTACAAGTACCATCTAGAAGTGTACAGATATGGCATTACAAATCCTTTCTGAGGCAACACTGAAGGTCATCAGTGAATGGAAATCTTCATAGTGATCAAAACTTCAGGCGTTATACACGGTCATGGAGTTTGCTTAAAAGGAGAAATGGACAGATGTTTGTGATTGTTTACTCACTCATAGGCTGTAGCCAATGATTATCAGGGTAGTGAAGGACTTGGGAAGGATGTGATTGGAAAACTGATGAGAAAAACATTTGAAGAAGAAGTACATGAATAGATCTTTCTAAATGGGTAAAGGATGTGCAGATATTTATGTACCATTGAAACAATAATCCAAAGATGACTTCAGCAGATGTCTCATCATCAGTCGATAGAATGGCAGATGCTGTGCATTGTCAACCTCTCTCTCCTGGGCAATTACTGTCATTGCCTGGAGGATCCATGTATAAAACTCCAATGGTAGCAGAGGTATAGATAATGCATATGCCTGACAACATGGACTTCTACTCACAAAGGCTGACCTGGCTACACCTGCTTCAGAGTGCCAGATCTGCCAAAGGCAGAAAACAACTTCAACCTCTGAATGACCATTCAGGGAGCTGGTAGCAGTTTGTCTTCATTGAACCACTTTCTTTACAGAAAGGGTAACACTTTCTCCTTATTGGAATACATAGTAATTCTGGTTACAGATTTCCTTTCCTGTTTGTAATGTTTCTGTCAAAACTACCATCAATGGACTTACTGAATGCCTTATGTACTCTTATGGTATTTGACATAGCATTACTTCTGATTAAAGTATTCACTTCACAGCCAGAGAAATACAACAGTGGGCATGGGCCAGGCCTCCTTCGCCTTCTTTCCAAAGGAAAGATGAATGCACTATCAGCCCATTCTACAGCCCCAGAAATCAGGGAAATCAGATCCACAACCCCACAATGCGGGGAAATCAGACAAGATAGGGAGTTAAGTCAAAGCAGGAACTCAGTTTATTACTGTGAGTGTCAGCTTATATAGGTTAAGTGACATCATGTAATGTGGGGGCACCTCTAGCCAATAAGAGACAGCCAAGCCCTCCCTCTGGTTGGAAGGCTGTCACCTGGATTTTGCTGTTTCATCCTCACTCAGTAGCTTAGGGACTATCCTTCAAACTCGAGTCAGAGTTTTCTCTGTCCTATAGGCCTCAAGGTACGGGCCCTGAGATAATTTTGGCCTAACCTATCCCCCTTTTTTATTTTATATCCCACTCTCTACCCCTGTCACCAAGCCAGAATAGCCCACTGGGGAGAGAGTATGAGTCAGGGACATCCCTATCTGGAGTTTTGCCCTGTGTACTCTCAAATTGAGTGTTCACCTGTGGGGTGAGATGCATCGAGCCTAGCATAATGTTCTCAAAGGTCCATGACTTGTACCTGTTGTATCTGTTTTAGGAATGCTTGTTTCAGACTTTGGAGAACACATGGGCAAAAAAGACAGACCAATAAACAAATAGCCATCGTCCCAATTAGGGAAGAAATGTGGTAAGTCATGGGGACGAATTAAACCAGATCTCATAGGGGGTCCTTGACTTAAACAAATCATTGTCTTTGCTTAACTCATCTAGGGTTCTTGTAACTATCTTGGAATGGTTGGCACAGAAGCAACTTTCTTCCCCAAGTGCCCTGCAAATTTCTATCTGTTCCATAAACAGCAAGTCCAAGCCTCTCCTATTTTGTAAGGTTAACTTTGCTAAGGAATCCAAAGATTTTAGTAAATAACATAATGTAGTCTCTGTCTTTTCTAAGGTCGTTGTCAAATGTGAGCAAATTATTCCCATTTCTTGTTGTAAAATAACCACGGATGAGCTGCCCAGGGCAGTCCTGGGCACTCCTCGCCCCATCAATGTGATCACGGCCAGGGCCATTAGGGGCTCTCTCTTCTGCTTTTGGGCCAGGAATTCTTCTTGCATGTTGTAAAGCACATGAGGAAAAAATAATGCAAGCAAGCAAGTATCATTATGCTGAATAATCAGTGGGTTAGTGTGGGAAGAAATATCCATATCCTCGGCCCTGTGTCAACAAGGAATCTGGACTCCTCTATTGGTTAGTGAGAGGATCCTTCCACCTAACCTTTAGGCAGGGCCTTATTGGTAGGGATCTCCAATGTTTCTGGAATCTATTTTGTTCATCTGATTTTTGAAAATTTAAAATATTGATGGTTAATAATGCATTTTGCAATTGTAGATGGGGGAGACTTCTCCTTTTTTATAAGGACCTCTTTGAGATACTGGTAATGTCTTTTGACAATCGCTTGACCTTGAGGGTTGTATGGGATCCTAGTAGTATGGGATATATTTCATCTCTGGAAGAATTCTTTTAATGCTTTACTTATAAAAAAAAAAGAGGCCATTGTCAGTCTTAACCTCTTGTAGTAGTCCCAATGTAGCAAAACATTGTAAGAAGTGGCTTTTGGCATGGGTTGCCTTTTCCCCTGAGTAAGCAGTAGCCCAGCATGCCTTAGAGTACATGTCTATGGTCCCAAACATGTATTTTAATTTGCCCAATAGAGGGTAATGTATTGCATCTGTTTGCCAGATGATATTGGGTACTAACCCTCTTCGGTTCGCCCCTGGCTCTTGTAAAGGGGCATGTGGAGAAACGTTGGTATGTCTTACATGTATGAACAATTCTCTTTAATTCTGTTACAGGTATAGGTATTTATGTCCTTTCCAGTTGATATGAGTTAAGTCATGCGTTTGGGTAGCTATTTGTATAGGTAGAGTTGAGAACTGTATGAGGCAGGCCCCTGAAGCTACAGCATCCACGGAAGCATTCCCTTGGGAAATGAGGCCAGGGAGGTTTTGGCATCCTAAGAGATGCTGAATATATATGGTTTTTATTCTAACTTCTGAGAGTGATCCAAGTTGTATCATCAAGGCAGAATCAGGATTAGCATCCAAACTGACATAGGCATAGGGTAAGTGTAGCAGTAGGTTCACCACATGAGAGCTGTCTGAATAGAGGTTGTAGGGTTCTGGGACCTCTTGTAGGGAAATATATATGGCTATCGTTTCCTTATACTGAGTGGATCATCCAAAAGGGAGAATTTTGGTAATCTTTGTCTTGGCTCCTCTGGAGGGAAAACTACAAAGACTGCCCCATTCTTGCCGTCATCTATTCAAACAGGGAATGCTTGGGGCAGGGGCCTGAAAGAAAAGACTAAGAGTACTCTCTAATGTAGTTCTTGATATAGCTTCACTAACCGGGACTCCCCATAGTGGGTGTCCAGGGTCCCCTGAAATCCCTCCAGGGTGAGGCTCAGTTGAGAACAATGTCTGACTGCCCATTCTAAATTTTCAATTTTGAATGGAATTATTAATTTAATGGGATATTTTCCATGATGTCGGAGGGACGTGTTCCTGACTTTTATGATCATATCAGCTATTTGATTGACTAGAGAGTACACTCTGGGAGTGCCCCCAGGGTGGTGTGTACCCATTCAAGTGGTTGTGACTTATGAACAATGGCAGCCAGCATGGTCTTTTTCCCTAATAATATCTAGCCTTGGATTTGAATGTTAGGATTATATCTCTCCAAAGAAGCATGCTGGAGCTCATTGACGAATTCAGTGAGTGCCTGATGACCCTCAGAGGGTAAGGATATGATCTCATAAGGTTGTCCCCTTTTAGAAAATCATAGAACACATCTAGTCTCCTAGTCCCTACAGGTAGCCAGGGCCTTACCCAGTTCATTTCTCCCAGTACCTTTTGTAACCCCTATAAAGTAAGAGCTCAGGTATGATTAATTGTGGTCCATTCACTTTGGCATGAGTGAGTATTAATTGGGATCCTCATATATGAAATTGTGGTACCTTTTGTATTTTGTTTTGGGGCTATTTTAAAGCCATGCTGTTGGAGGATATCAACAATAGTGGTTACCCAGAGAGTTAGTCCTCATTCCTTCAAATGCCCAATGATTATATCATTCATGTAAGCATATAGGGGGGTATTATATTTTTTGTCAAATTAAGGAGAGAGGATACTATACAAATATTGTTGGCCAGATTATTGGCCATCTCCTGTGGGAGAACAGCCCATTCGTATCTCTTGTCAGGTTGAGAGAAGTTAACTGTAGGAATCGAAAAGGCGAACTTTTCACAATCCTCCTCATGAAGAGGAATTGAGAAGAAGCAGTTCTTTAGATCAATTATAGTGAGATGAAACTGGAGGGGGGGATTTCTGGGGCCCAAGGTAAGCCCCTTAAAGGGGCCCCTACTAGCTCCATATCTGCATTGCTTGGTTGTAGGTCCTGTAACATTCTCCAGGTCCCATTAGGCTTATGTATCACAAATGCAGAGCTGTTCCAGGGGCACTTTGAGGGCCTTATCTGTCCTTCTTTAAGCAGATTTCTGGTGATTTCCTTGAGCATCTTAAGTTTAAGTTCAGGTAATGGCCACTGCTCCACCCATACTGGCTTACCAGGCGGACCCTGGGGGCAGTGCCCTTCTACTTTTGGGGGTGAATACAGGAGTCAGGGTTCTGCCTGATGACACCTTGCTCAGTTTTATCATCATAAAAGGGTAGGAGGTCACTGGTAATAATGGCATCCATTTGTCCTAATAAATCTTGTCCCACAAGATGTGCAGAAAACGCCAGGAGGATCAGAGGCCTCAACTTTCCTTTGTCTCTGTCCAGCCCCACCCAAGTTATGGAACTGGCCATATCTTGGGACCTAGACCTTACCTCAACCCCTTGACAGGTGGCCCGGTTGTGAGATCCCAGCTGGTTGGGACTTTTTCCTTTTTGAGGACTGTTCTGTCAGCTCCTGAGTCTATCAGGCATTGGAATATTTGTTCCCCAAAGATCATGGTCATATTAGTTCAGAACCTCCCCCCACACACCATTGGAATGGACAAGTTAACTAAAGGTGTATCTTTTCTTCCTTTGGTTAAGGGTGCTGGAAGGTGTCTCTCATCTAGTTTAAATGTTGATTCGCCATGTGTTTCCCATTTATATCAAATTTGGAGAGGCATTCTAAGCCCCAATGGTACCCCTTGTGGCAGTGAGGGCAGGGAGATAGAAGGGGTCCCTTCAGCACATGGGTCTTATTGCCCTTTCGTGGGCAATTCCTTTTAAAATTCCCCAGTTGACCACATGAGAAACATTTCCCAAGCATTTGCTTTTGCTGTCCAGCTGCCAGGACTTGAGTAATAACAAAGGCTAGATTACGAGTCTCGGTCTGAAGGGCCGCCACATCAAGACTGGGTCCTGACGTTCTGCAATGCCATAATCTATTGACACATCGACACTTCCCTAAGGCCAGAACAAACTCTCTTATTATTTTGGTCCATACCCTCACAGACTAGGAGCTAAGTAAATTGGTCTCTAAGCCCACGGGGGGAAATTTTCTCTTAAGGTTGGTCTGCTCATGGACAATAAAGTCCAGAAGAGGCTCACCCGGTTTTTGCATTGTGCCTGCTGTAGGAGACTAAGTGTGTTTCTCCTCTAACTTTGCCCAGGCCTCCAGGCCTGCTTGTTTAACTTGGTCCCGACATGGAGCCACAATTGCAGCTTGTTGGACCCCAGCGGAAAAAGCCTTTCCCCTGTACCAGTTAGCATCAGATAAGTGATGGGAATTGGGGGGTTGGCCCCTCTATTGAACTCTGTCCTAGTGCGACAGGCCTCCTTAAAGAAGGGTGTCCATTTAACATATTGGGATTCCCCCAGGGTAGCCTTAGCCAGATCATATCAGTTCTTAGGGATACAAGGATGATAGGCTACCTCCTGAAGGAGTGTCATGGCCCAAGGGGATTTGGAACCATCCTCACCCACTGCCTCCCTTAATTCTTTCAGGTCCTTGGATTTTCAAGGATACCAGTCTAGGTGGCAGTTAGAGTCAGGGGCAATAGTGATTGGGAAACCTTGGGGTCCGTAAGCCTTAGCCCTAAAGGCCTTGGTTTTAGTAGGGTTAGGATCCCCAAGAGGCTCCACTCCACATTCCTCTCTGTGAGAGCCCCAACCTTGCAGTTCCTCCATAGGCTGGTATATTCATTTCCCCCTGGCAAGATTGGAGCCCCTTTATTTGTTCCATTCCCCTCTCCTATTTATCTCTTCCAGGGTGGCTGGGGACATAAGAACTCCTTGTCACAGGCAATATCTACTTACCTTTTTGTCTTTGCCTCTGCCTGCCTTATTCCTTCCTCCAGGACCACTCTGAAGTAAATTGTGCCCATTTTTGATCTTCCCCCTCATCTGTCTCATTTTCTCCCATTCTTTGGTTAATTGGTTAGTTTTGGATACTTCAGACCTCTCTCGATCTTTGACCTTTTCCTGCTCCTTGCCTGTCTCCTTCTCCCTGGCCCTTCTAGCCAGTTGGTTATTTTCATATTCTTTAGACCTCTGCCGGTCTCTGACCATTTTCTTATTCACTGTCGGGGGAGGCAGAGCAGTGGGGTGAAAACATGTCTTAAGTGCCATAGTAGTTGGGTAGAGTTCCAATGGTGGGTGTATATCAAAGTGTTTTTCCCGTTTTCTTGTTAGAGTCTCCACCCGGTCCCACATGTCTCATGAGAAAAGATTTCCAGTTGGTACTCAGGGGGCCAGGGTAATTATATCCTCCCATTCCTGGATCACACTGTGGTCCGACAATTCCAGCTCTCAGGATAGTAACATATATCTCAGCGCCTTAAGCACTGGGGCATTTTTGTGTGAAGCTGTGTTACCCATCATGGGGTCCCACGCACCTTGATCAATCATTTAGCTCTGGAACCAACCTAGCCCCACAATTGGGGACCAGTATATTCAGGCACAAGTAAGGCCTCTTCAGCCTTATTATTCCCCAGGGAAATGTGAGTGTGCTATCTGCCCGTTTTGCAGCCCCATGAAGCAGGATAATCAGATCCGCAACCCCACAATGCACGACAATCAATCAGATGATATAGGGAATTGAGTCAAAGCAGGAAATCAGTTTATTACTGTAAGTGTCAGCTTGTATAGGTTAAGTGACATCTGTGATGCGTGGGTACCTCCAGCCAATGAGAGACATCCAAACCCTCCTTCTGGCTGGAGGGGCGTCTAGCTAGATTTTGCTGTCTCATCCTCTTTCTGTAACTTTAAGACTATCCTTCAAACTCTAGCCAGGCTTTTCTCTGTCCTACATGCACTGAGGTATAGGCCCTGAGATAATTTTGTCCCAACAGGTATGCACTTATGTATACCTGTTGTATGTATACATACATATATGTATGCATTGCTATTGGCATGTTCCCATCATCTCACAGAAACAGGCTTGAGGAAAGTTACAGTTGAAAGCAGGGGGCAGCAGCCTGGAAGGCTGAAATATAGTTCTCGAGAAGACTTTGAATCAGTGCCCAATATATGGTACAGTTTCACCCATTGCCAGAATTCATAGGTCCAGAAATAGCTCCATTCAATATCACTTCTAGTGACTCCCTAGGAAAGCTTTTGCTTCATGTTCCTGTGACCTTGAGTTCTGCTACCCTAGACATTTTGGTTCCAGATCAGAGAGCTTTCCTGCTAGGAGACACAATAAACATTTCACTGAGCTGGAAGCTCGGACATCTAACTGTTCACTTTGAACATCTGATACCCTTAAGCCAACAGGCTAAGAAAGGAATAGCAGTGTTAGGAGCTGTGATTTATCCGGGCAGCTAAGTAGAGCTTGAATTGTTTTCCCACATTGGTGGTAAGGAAAATTGTGCCTGGGGTGATGGAGATCTCTATGGTATTACCATGCCCTGTGATTAAAATTAATGGGAAACTATAACAGCTAAGTCTTGCAGGATTAAAGAAGGCCACATCCTTCAGTAATGCAGACACAGTCTTTCCTCTGAATAAAGAATAAAGACCTGCTGGAGTACTTACTGAGGGTAAGGGAAAGACAGAATGGATACTAGGAGAAGGTAACTACAAATACCAGTCATGACCATGTGATTAGTTGAGAAATGAGGATGGTAATTGACATATTATAATTTAAGAATATGTTTTTGCATATATATATACATATATGTGTATACACACACATCAAGCATGTACTTGTGGCTGATTTCTTCTCCCTTTTA
Source organism: Microtus oregoni (assembly GCF_018167655.1). NCBI lineage: Eukaryota > Metazoa > Chordata > Mammalia > Rodentia > Cricetidae > Microtus > Microtus oregoni. The sequence goes on from NW_024543084.1 coordinate 3,719,677, forward strand.
TGCAATATAACATAGACTGAGATGATATTAGTATTAATGTTTAAATTTATGTTATGAGATTCTAAAGGACTAAGCATTCCTCAAGGAATATTTCTACTCATTGTAAAATATATATGTGTGATTGTGTATGGGATAGTTATATCAGCTTAGGCATCATTATGATATGCTTATTATTTTCATATGGAAAATAAGCATGACTTAAGGGGATGTGATTGTGTGTCAAGCAGACAAGTGGTGGGCTTGTAATGGTTAATCTTGATTTACCATTTAACCAAAAGTTAATTGTCAACTTAACTATACCTGGAATCTACTAAACCACAAGCAGCTGGGAATGATTGTGGGGATTTTCTTGATTGATCATTTGTATTGAAAAAACCCACCCTATATTTGGGTCATAATTTCTAGTTGTAGTACACACAAAAGGACATGAAGAAAGAAAGCTGCTTGCCCTCACTCTCTCTGACAGGTTCATCTGTCCTATTGCCGAGTTCACTGGTGTTAGAACTGACTTTTTCAGGAATCTAATGCAGGCTGAAGATCAGGAGCTCTAGGAATTTCCTGAGACTCTATCACCAGATTTGGACTGAACAGACATCACCTCTCAGGGACTGAATATGTCTCCTGGATGCTTGGTGTTTCCCCCTGTAAAACAGCCATTGTTGGACCAAGCAGACCACAAGCCTGTATCACACTCTTGTCGAAGGAGACTGCTAGTTAGTTCCTGGATGCTTAGCTCTTAATAATCACAGAGAAACTGTGTTAAATAAAACATTGCTTGGCCCATTAGCTCTGGCTTCATTGGATAAGTCTTACACAGTAATTTAACCCATTCTATTAATCTGTGTATCGCCCACCATGTGGCTGTAGCTTACTGGCTAATGCTCTGTCCAGCCCCAGTGGGGCTACATGGCTTCTCTCTTACTCCACCTTTTCTCTCCCAGCATTCAGTTTAGTTTTCCCTGACTACCTAAATTCTGCCTTGCTATAGGTCCAAAGCAGTTTCTTTATTAATCAATGGTAATCACAGCATACATAGGGGAATCCCACATCACTCTATGCATTTTATATACATATATACAGCCAGATTTTTTTCCTTTAGAGAACCATGACTAATATGGCATCCTTGAAAGATCACCTGCCATGGTCTGTTATTAATTTCCTAGCCTTTGAAGATATTTAAATGATATATGTCTGCAGATTCAGACATCACTTCGACAAATGAAAGAAAATGGTGATGCTGGTCTTTCTGGGTCTGGGTTATTGCAGAATGATTGTTTCTAAACCATCATTTACCTAGTAATTTCATTTTTCTTGAATAATATTCCATTGTGTAAATATGCTATGTTTTCATTATCCATTTATCAGTTTATGGACATTTAGGCTGTTTCCATTTCCTGATATTTGCTTTCTCAACAGGATTCTCATATTCTTTCATCCTAATTAGATCAAATAGCCTCAGATTTTTGATAAGTGGCATCCAAGAGAGGATGAAATGAAGTGAATGAGTGTATTCAGCAAATATAGCAATGCATACACGGGTACAGCCTTTATTTTAAAGAATGAATTAGAAATAATCCTCTCATAGCAACAGATTGTTTGAATTAGTTTACATGTTACTAATTCATTCTATGAATTATTTCTCATTGACAGTAATTAATTAATACACATTAGTGTTGATTGAACAAGTTTCGTCTTTGTAAATGAAAAGAAAAAGCAATTACTCTTTGGGCTGTCTTGAGAAAGCAGAATGACACAATGACAATAGCAATATGAACTAGTATCAGCAGCAAATTATTGTAGCGCCAAATTTCAGGATAGCCTTTTCTGTATTCCTTCTTTATCACTTGTCTAAACAACATTCTTTGGACTTTTTATATTTAGTAAAGTATATTTTCACATGCATTTATGAGTTTGTGTGTGTGTGTGTGCACCTTGTTTTTTTTTTAAACTGAGTATGTAAGACTGTGCTCTAAACCATTATAAGTCATTGTATAGTTGATAAATATAAATAGTTTGTGGGATAGTATCCTGAGATCCCTTTTAGGATACCCAGGTTTATTAAGTAGATTATCTTTACTAAGTCATCGTAACCAAGGTACCACATTGTCATTGCTAGTTGCCAGTGCAATATACTAAAGGGAAACAAAAGGCAGAATGCTATTGAGTTTGTCAACATTATCTCTAAAAATTTTACACTTTCCTTATTTCTGTGTCTTTTGATTCAGACAAAGTTCTTTGGATGGAAACACAATTTACCAAAGACATGCACACACACACACAGACACACACACACACGTTAAAGAAAAGGCTGTTTGTTTGTTTCCCAGCCGCCCGACAGCTCAGACCTGAAACAATCACACATAAACTCTATTAATTAAATCATTACTTGGCCTATTATTTCCAATTTCTTATTGGCTAACTCTTATGTATTAATTTAACTCATCTCCATTAATCTGTGTATTGCCACATGGCAGTGGCTTCCTGGCAAAGTTTCGGCATCTGTCTCTGGTGGCTTTTCCTTGACTCCACCCTCTTTTCTCCCAGCATTCAGTTTAGTTTCCCCTGCCTATCTACCCTATCAAGCCAAACCATACAAAGGGGAATCATACATATCACAGACACACAGACACACACACACACACACACACACACACACACACACACACACACACACTCTATTAAGTCCTGTATGCCTGTTTTTTCATTCTTTTATGTCTAAGTGAAACAAATTTATAAATGCCACTGTTTTACTGTTTTTTATGAGCTTTACTTTGCTAGAAATGATTACAATAGAAGTGAGGAAGAATCATATCCTCAGAGATAGGAAATACCCCTAGAGATCTGAGAGGGGAGAGAATATAGATGAGAGGACATGACGGTTGAGAAACAGGGATAATTGTATGGTATTTCACTCTGCATATAGAGCAGCTCCTACAGAAGTGTAGCTGTGGGGCAATACAGCACCTGAACATAATTAACAACTATAAACTCAGTTGACTGTTCAAGTCTTACATAGGAATTCTGATTTATGAAACTCATCTGTGAGAGTTCATCTGCAACACATTTATTAAAGCCAATCCTTCGAATTACAGTTAAAGGTATGTCAAATATTTCTATCTGTAGTTATAGTAATGTACATATTGTCTCCCTACCACTGAAAGTCAAAGTATATTGATTTAAAAATTGCTGGTTCAAGATACCCATTACATGTGAAAATCCAGCATATTGTAAACTTGTAACTTTTATTCATTTTCTAGTTGCTGTATATACAGAGTTCTGCTATGTGGTGACCTTTTTCTGACACTTCCTTAAAATCAGCTCTGATTGAAATTTGCACAGTGGTCATTTCCCTCCATGTCCTAAACTGCCATCTGGCTGTGCTTCTCCATATCTCAAATATTCCTGTTTTATTAACAGAGACCTATGCTAGGATCACATCAGGTGAATTTATCCACCTGCTTTCTTTGTAGGAAAAAAGATTAGATATTCTTAGTGTAGACTGTATATGTTAAAGTCATATGAAGATAAATAGGACTTACTGAGTTTCCTCTAAGTGTGATCAGGAGAGAGGAGAAAATGTAGGGCAGGGTTGGAATATGACATGAGTCCTTAAGGTATTGGGTATTGTGGGAGAAAAATTCCCTTTACTAAATTCAATGAACTTACTTCTGTGTTGTTAAAAAGTAATATTTTTATTAATTCCTTGAGAATTCCATACAATGTATTTAAATTATATTCTCATCCTTCCTAAACTTCTACAGATCTACCTTGACCAGTTTTAAGTTCTCTTTTGTATTTTTAAACCCATAGAGTCTGATTCATGTTGTCCAACTACTCTTGGTTGTAAGGTCTGTCTCAAAATGTGATCAGCCTTCATTGGCTATTGAGGTTAGTTTTTGTCCAATTAACACAAATTAGAGTGACCTGGGAAGATCCAACTGAGAAATTATCTTCAGCAGACTAGCCTTCAGGAATGTATTTGGAGTACCTTCTTGATTGATTGATGGAGAAAGGCCCTGCCTTCGGTGGTATTACCCCTGATAGGTGGTTCTTGGTCATATAAAAAATCAAAATGAGCAAGCCATAAGAAGCAGTTCACTGAACAACATTACTCCATGGTCTGTGATTCATTTTCTGCTTCAAATTCTTCCTTTGATTCTCCTCAGTGATGGACTTTAAAGTCTAAACTGAAGTAAATCTTTTCTCCTTAATTAATTCTAATTGTGATGTTTCTCATAGCCATAGAAAACAAAAGCAAAAACAAAAACAAAACTAGATCATTAGAGAAAATTGACTCTCCCTCTCCTACTGGCTATCAAATGCCAATAGTTTCCCAGATGCTGGTGACACATTTTATCCATAATACTCCACCATTGGGTTCTTTTGTCTGGCCTGGATTTGTTCAAATCTTGTGCCTATGGTCTCCATTGCTGTATATTCGTATATTCAACTTCCCTGCTATGTCTAAAACACAGTTTCCTTGAAGTTACCCACCATCTCTAAGAATCTTTTTATCTTTTGTCACCATTCTCCTTCAAGTTCTCTGAGCCTCAGAGTGACAGTATTAAATGTACAAACCATTTAGGACCAAGCACTCCTCAATAACTGATTGACTATTTGAGGGGTTCTGTGTTAATTGAGGGAACCTACTTCTTACTATGTAATAGACAAAGACAGGATAACATTTGTTCTATTTTTCCAGTATTGACTGCTTAGAGGACTTAAAATTTGTGATGCTAATCTTGATTGTCAACTTGATAGGATTTGTAAAATGTCCCATAAACAAAACAAACAATGTCTGGTGTGACATTGAGGGGGGTTTCTGAAAGAACTACCCTAGATATGGACTGCACCACTACACAAATTGGGGTCATTAAAAAGGGCAAATTAAAAGTGAACACTAACACATTTATCTCTCTACTTCCTTCCTAAAATTGCAGGGTGTCCAAACACCACAAAATCAAGCCACTGAAACTTCCTACCAAATGCAAATCAAAATGACTCTGAGATACCATTTGCATTTCCCTGATGGCTAAGGATGTTGAATATTTCCTTAAGTTTCTTTCAGCAATTTGAGATTCTTCTATTGAGAATTCTTGGTATAGATCTGTATTCCATTTTCTTTAATTTCTTTTTTACATTTTTAATTGATTTTCATTGAGCTCTATGTTTTTCTCTGTTCCACTCCTTGCCTTTCCTATCACCCTACCTCCTTTGCCCCAAGGTCCCCATGCTCCCAATTTACTCAGAAGATCTTGACTTTTTCTATTTCCCATGTAGATTAGATCTATGTAAGTCTCTCTTAGTGTCCCTATTGTTGTCTAAATTATCTGGGGTTGTGATTTGTAGGCTGGTTCTCTCTGCTTTATGTTTAAAAACTACTTATGAGTGAGTACATGTGATAATTGTCTTTCTGTGTGTGGGTTACCTCACTCAAAATGATGTTTTCTTGCTCCATCGATTTTCATTCTGTAGATCATGCTGGCCTTGAACTCACAGCGATTCACTTGTCTCTGCCTCCAAAGTGCTGGAATTAAAGGCATGTGCCACCCACTGCCCAGCTTAGAAAATGGTTCTTTAGAGCAAGACTCCACACATCAAAGGTCCCTATTTGTGACAACCACAATTCATTTGAAAGGAGAGAACTTTAGCTGAGAATTCTGCTGATGGGTTTCTTTATCAAAAGCAAGTACCTAGGAAATGTTTCTCGAGAGTAAGCAAGCAGAAACGCGTGTCTATGGATCTAGATGCCATTCTGAAGTGGCAACAGTGCTTTGTATTAATGTCTGTTCATTATCAATTTTGCAGACATACAAAATGCATGATTGAGGGGGGTTACAGAGTGTTGTTTCATGGTCCCATAGAATTACTAAGACCAGAAAATACAGGGTAGAACCAGTATCTCTACAAAGATGTCCCAAGAGATCATTGTTTGAAGCTGTGGTGATAAAGACTACTATACAAGGAAACCGGAAGATATTGAAGTCATCAGGACAGATTAATGGTCATCATTGAAAGCTGTAGGCATGAAATAGAACAGAGCAAAAGAAATGTTATACCACAGGTATCAGAATTGGAAGGGCATGGATGCATATGCTCTCTGGAACTGAAATGATTCGGAAAGAGACCCCAAATGACAAACACAGAAGCCTATGGTGAAATTTCCTTGCTATGTCTTACTTTATTATAATCTTTCTTTACCTATATCACCATTCCTCTCTTCTAGAATGGAAAGGTTTAGTCTGTGTCTGTATCATGATAACATATGATAATTTAAAAGTATGTTAATTTTATAAGATCTCATCAGTGTGAGATTTCTTGAGTCCCCAGATACCATTTGGACTTATAATTACTTTGGGAACAAGTAAAGACTATGATTGAATTTTGAACAGAGATGGCTATGATTATATAAGGATTATGTCTTTTCTTCTTCTTCTTCTTCTTCTTCTTCTTCTTATTATTATTATTATTATTATTATGATTATGATTATTATTTATTATTATTACAAATTTTCACCTTCTCCCTTTTCCCTCCCCCTCACCCCATTCACCCATCTCTTTCCTTTCCAGTCCAAAGAGCAGTCAGGGTTCCCTGTCCTGTGGAAAGTCCAAGGTCCTCTCCCCTCCATCCAGGTCTAGGAAGTTGCGGATCCTAAGAGACTAGGTTCCCACAAAGCCAGTACATGGAGTAGAATCAAAACCCAGTACCTTTGTCTTTGGCTTCTCAGTCAGCCCTCCATGTCAGCCATATTCAGAGAGTCCAGTTTGATCACATGCTCCATCAGTCCCAATCCAACTGGCCTTGGTGAGTTCCCATTAGATTGGCCCCACAGTCACAGTGGATGGGCACATCCCTCACAGCCCTAACTTCCTTGCTCATGTTCTCTCTTCGTCTTCTCCTCATTTGGACCTTTGGAGCTTAGTCCAGTGCTCCAATGTGGGTCTCTGTCTCTTATCTCCATCCATCACTAGATGAAGGTTCTATGGTGATATGCAAGTTATTCATCAGAGTGGCTATAGAATAGGGCCAGCTCAGGTGCCCTCTCTTCAGCTGCTCAAGGAACAAGCTGGGAACATCTCCTTGGACACCTGCGAACCCCTCTAGAGTCAAGTCTCTTGCCAACCCTCAAATGGCTCCCTTAATTAAGATATATACCTCCCTGCTCCAATATCCACTCCTCCTCCATCCCAAATGTCCCATTCCCCCAAGCCCTCCCCATCCTCCCCTTCTCACTTCTCTCTTCCCATCTTCCCTTACCCCCATCCCACCCCCACCGCCAAGCTCTCATTTTTTGCCTGGAAATATTGTATACTTCCAAAATCCAGGAAGATCTCAATATAAATCTGAACACACTGAACCTGATAGAAGAGAAAGTGGGAAATAGTCTATAACATATGGGCAGAGAAGACCACTTCCTTGTCTGTAGCACAGACAAGGGCAACGTTGAATAAATGGGAGCTCCTAAAACTGAGATGCTTCTGTAAAGCAAAGGACACTGTCATTAAGACAAAAAGGCAACCTACTAATTGGGAGAAGATCTTCACTAACCCTGCAACAGACAAAGGTCTGATCTCTAAAATATATGAAGGACTCAAGAAACTAGACTTTATAATGCTAATTAACACAATTAAAAATGGGGTACTGATATGAACAGAGAATTCTCAACTGAAGAAGTTCAAATGACCAAAAGACACTTAAGATTATGCTCAGCTTCCTTAGTGATCAGGGAAATGCAAATCAAAACAACTCTGAGATACTATCTTACACCTGTCAGAATGACTAAAATCAAAAACACCAATGATAGCCTTTGCTGGAGAGGATGTGGAGTTAGGGGAACACTCATCCATTGCTGGTGGGAATGCAATCTTGTGCAACCACTTCAGAAATCAGTGTCGCAGTTTCTCAAGAAATTTGGGATCAACCTACCCCAGGACCCAGCAATACCACTCCTGGGAATATACCCAAGAGATGCCCTATCATATTACAAAAGCATTTGTTCAACTATGTTCATAGCAGCATTATTTGTAATAGCCAGAACCTGGAAACAACCTAGATGCCCCTCAATGGCAGAATGGATAAAGAAAGTGTGGAGTATATACCCATTAGAGTACTACTCAGCGGTAAAAAACAATGACATTTTGAATTTTGCATGCAAATGGATGGAAATAGAGAATACTATCCTGAGTGAGGTAACCCAGACCCAAAAAAATGAATATGGTATGTACGCACTCATTAGTGGATTCTAGCGGTAAATAAAGGACATTGAGCCTATAATTCATGATCTTGGAGAAGCTAAATAGGGAGGGATTATGTCTTGAAAATGACATGTTCGTGTGTCATATGGACAAAGGGTGGTGTTTTAATGATTAAGCTTAAATGTCAACTTATGACATTTAGAAGTACAAACCTCTGGGTATTCATGTCTGTAAGGGATTTTCTAGACTAATCTGAAATGATAATGCCCATGTAAATGTAGGTTATATCATCCCATGGACTGTGGTCCTAGTCTACAGAGAGAGGACAGTGTGATCTGAGTATCAGCATTATTCTTTGTTTGCTTCCTGCACATTGTGAGCCACTGCTACTCCTACTGACATTATGCCTTTCCTGCAATGATAGACTGCGCCAACAGAATGGGAGCCAAACTAAACTTTCTTCCTTAAGTTATTTTTATCAGGGATTTTGTCACAGAAACGGGAAAAGTAATGAATATACTATGGTAATCTTATATTGTACAGAAAAGGGGAGAGATGATATGGGATGGCTGTATGCTTTCACTATGCTGACTGAAGAAAACTATCATGTTATCGATAGAAAACATATGACTTTGGATTAAATTGACAATAATACGAGTTTTGGAAAGCCACATTAGTGAATAGTAGCATTTTGTATTTTCCAATATAGCCAGAAGTTAAGTAGATAGAACCTAAGAGGCAAAAGAAGCAGATGCAGTCATCCAGAGAAATAACCATTATGCAATAATTAGTCTGTTCTGGGTCAATCGCTCCCCCCCCCCCCCCCCCCCCCGTAAAAAGTCAAGGAAGGCTTTCACATTCCTTTCCTGCCATCCTAACCAGGAGAGCTAGTGCTAGACAAGACAGAGGGGATTTGTTAATTACAGTAATTAAGATTCTTTATACTTTTCCCCACTTGTCTTCCCTTTTCAAGACACTAGATTCATGCAGACAAAGTACACCTGAAGAGGAAGAAATAAATGTTTTATTTAAGTAGGAAAGTTTGTAACTAATTGGGGCACACCTTCAATATTGAAATACCGCTCTTCCAATTATTACAAAATGGGTAGGAACTTACTGAAAACTGAAAAATACTGAGATTCACTTCATAGGTGTATTTGCATAAATATTATTGATTCCTATTCCACAAACCTATGTGCACTAATTAAATGACCACGAATATTTACTTATAATCTGTTTCAGGCTGAAACCATGGATTTAAACTTAGACAGCAAAATTACAAGCAATGGAAACACATGAAGGAGAGTAGAACATTGACTGTTTGGACATACTTTTTAAAAGCTTTCAGTCTGCAAAGAAGAGAAATGCATCCACTGGTTGGATGTACAGGTCAATGCTATGTAGTTAAATGCTTCAGCTGAATTTAGGACAGAAGGCGGGTCACACATGAGATTTATCTCAGCCATTAGCAGGTAGGGAGCAACATGAAATGTCCCAAGCTGAGTCACACAGTTTACAATCAGGAAGGAGGGGGATATAACAAAGCCATAGGCAAATGGCTGAAACAGAAAATAGGTAGGTATTGGAAAAGTAAAAGTGGAGGTCCTCAGAAGTCAATAATGCAGTGAACTGAAATATTGTTGAGATGTCATTTCCTTTCATGAAATATATATCTTAGGTCCTAATTATCAATTAGGTCCAAATTTTCAAGGTTATAGAATTCTCTTACCAAATTGCTTATCAACTGGAACATGAATTCATACACTTTGTGGTCCACCCACTGCCAATAAATAGTCTATAAATATTTAGGTTCCTCAAATATTTCAAATTCCCTTCATAATTTTTAATGAGTTAAGTTTTGTTTTTTATTGCTATATTCTATATAAATGACAGTCATTGAATTCTAGGAATTTTTTTCTTTCTTTCTATATTTCTTTTTTGACCCAACAGTAATTCAGAAGAGAGTTGCTCAATTTCCACGAGGGTGTGTATTTTCTCTTGTTTCTGATGTTGAAATATAGCCTTAATCCATGGTGATCTGATAGAATAGAGGGAGTTATTTCAATTTTCTTGTACCTGTTAAAATTTCCTTTGCAACTTGGTATGTGGTCAATTTTGGAGACTGTTCCGTTAGGTGCTGATAAGGAATTGCATTCTTCTATGTTTGGGTGAATTGTTCTGTAGATATCTTTTAGGTCCATTTGGATCATAGCTTCTGTGAACTCCAGTATTTCTCTGTTTAGATTTTGTCTAGATAATCTGTCCATTGGTGAGAATTGGGTATGGAAGTCTCCAATATCAATATGCAAGGGTAAATATATATTCTGTGTAGTTTAATAAATATGTAGTTTAAGCTTTAGTAGTATTTCTTTTATAAAATTGAACTGTCATTGTAATGATGTCTACCAGTATTCTGCAATACTCATATATTGGTGCCTATCCAATCATCAGCAGAGAGGCTTCCTTTATCAACTGATGGAAATAGATACAGAGACCCACAGCCAAACATTAGACTGAGCTAAGGCATCCTGCTGAAGAGAGGCAGGAAGGACTGTAGGTACCAGAGGGATCACGAATATCAAAAGAAAACCCACAGAATCAACTAAATTGAGCTCATAGAAGCTCACAGAGAGTGAATTACCATCAAGGGTTCCTGCTTGGGACTGACCTAGGTTCTCTGCACACATATTGTATTTGTGTAGTGTAAGTAGTTTTTGTGTAGGATTTCTAACTTTTGTTGGTTTTAGGACCACATTCCAAGGGTTGCCTTGGCCATCCTTACTACAAGGGAAGGAACTTATTCTTACTGAAACTTGACATATGTTTTGTTGATATCCATGGGAAGCCTGCCCTTTTATAAATAGAAATGGAGAAGGACAGGATTGCAGGGGCAGCAGGAAGGTGGGGTAGGAAAAGGACTTGGGGGAGAAAAGGGAGAGGGAACTGTAGTAAGGGTGAAAATACATAAATCATTAATACATCTTAAAAAAATAAATAGGTAAAATTTTTAAAAATCACACTTCTTTGGGCAAAGGTCTTGCTGAATTGTTGATTTAGACAGAATCAAGGCTAAGCATCACTTAGAAACTTTTAACTTTGGTGCTAACTGTGTCTGCTTTGAATAGTAGAAAATTAACAGTAGATAGTTTATAGCTATTCCATGTCACTCTATAGTTATGGTATTGCTCAAGAGGAAATCTGTGGTGACAGAGTCTAAGCTTGAATTGGGGAGAGGGATATATCACATTTTGTTGGAATGTTCCCTTCAGTGAGGTTCTGATTCCTAATTTTGTCATTTGCTGTAGATAACTCGTTGTCACTGCGGCCAATAGAAGGTAGAAAATATATGTAAAAAATGTATCTGTAATGAATATTAACAATGCTTTATTGTCACTATTCACTAGTTGTATAGCCTAACTACCAAGGGCAGAGGACTTATTGCTAATTTTTCTTAAGTTTCTTGAATAGTCTACAGATGAATGACATTGTGAGGAAGATGTAGATAAATCTATACTTCTTTTTATAAAAAAAGAGTTCATCATCCAGTGATTTTGATATCCTTGAAGTTCTTAGGACCTGTCTACTACAGATGTAGAGAGAAGGCTCTACTTTTCTGTAAGAACAGACAGTTTTCCTTACATCATCATTATTAAACTGTTAACTGGGAATGATGGCAGATTCTGTCCTTTCTATCTAATTAATTCTGACCCACTGTCTTCACTTTGCTACAATCTTCCCCATGACAACAATCCTCTTGTAGCCTCTGGTAAAGAAGTTTTGACACAGACTCATTTGTAATTTGAGAATCCTTTAAAAAATAGAACTATTATAAAAGTCACTACTATAATATATAAGGAAACATTCATTTTATTATCCTTGAAAGCAGAGAAAGACAAGTACCAGGAGGATTGGCTTAGCAAAGTAAAGAACCCCATCAAGTAAATTAGCCAATGACACAGCTATTAACTGGAAAGCAATGGAATCTCAAGTACAGGAATGTGATGCCTTTGTCCCTAGATCCTTGACTTCTGACATTATTTGAACTTGGTGGGTTCTCAGAAATGCTTAACTCTTGCTATATACCCATACTTAAACATGATATAAGATATTTTGCTTAGAAGACAATTTCTGGAAAGCTAACACTACAGACAAACCCTGGAGTTGTAGGCATTATATACACCAGAGAGTGCTATGTCAAGACTAGCAGGCCATTTGATAACATGAGGATGAGTGTCTTGAATTTAAACATTAATTTGTCACGTAGAAAAGAAAACCAAACAATTTTACCACTGTGAAAAGGAACCAGGGAGGTGGTGTGGTATTCACTTCAAGGACAGTCTATGGAAACCTGGCAAAAGTTGGTACCTTTACTAAACAAGAAAAAATTCAGAAACACCCTTGAAAATATTTGGGTAAAGAAGCTTAGATGGACAACTAGAGTAACTATGTCTGGTAATTCTAGAAAACCTATGGCTATCCAGATTCTATGGATAATTCTATCCAGATTTAACATACAGCTAAACAGATTTTACTTAGCAAAATGGTACAGAATGTTTCAGTGATGTATGTATAAGAAATTTGTGAATGTCTGTATAGTTATCCTCTGCAGATGAGGCCTGATTCTCGAAAGATGCTGCCAGAACAGGGTTTCTCATTTCAACATTGAAGTGTGTTACTGAATTAGTAGTGTCCAGGTGGCTGGGAATTAATTTCTATGTGAAATATGAGAGAATTGATTGAAAGATCAGCATAGCTGCAGGGGACAGAACTAAGCATCAATATGTTGAGGGTTCCTAAAACACAGTGCTCATTTGAGTAAACTAGATGGACTATCAACAATGACATTGCTTCATTCATAAAACGCAAACAATAAACCAGAGTGAATGATCAGGAAACCAAAGGAAAATGACCCAATAAAAAGTTATTATACCCCTTCTTGAACCAATATTACAGCAGGTTGATATATGAAGGGCCTGAATGTTGAATGGTATCATCACAGTGAAATATTGTACAAGATAGATTAAGCAGTTATTTCTTGAGTTCTTCCACAAAACTATCTATTAACACATACCTGGTGTGGTGGTGTATGTTTGAAATGCTTCCCGTCTAACTGTTTGGGGAGATTGAGGGATGTGTAGCCTTGCTGGAGGAAGACCATCACTGGAATTGAGCTTTGATAGTTTACAGCCTTCTCCAACCTCTGCTTCACTTACTCTACTTCATTTGTGCAATTGAAGACATGACCACTCAGCTTTCTGCTGCTATGCTTGTAGCTCGTTGCTGAATCTTACGGCCATGATGCACTTTTATGTCACTGGAATTGTAAACAAAAATAAACTTTTTCTTTCATAAGTTGCCTCTGTCGTGGTATCTTATCACAGCAACAGAAAAACAATTAATATGCCTGATAACCATGGAATACATGGTTTTGAGACAATAAGTAGAGGCTGGTTAAAATTCACTTCATTCCTATTCTGTTTTTTCCCAAGTTCCCTTACACACAGTTGAGGTTTACTCTGTCCCTGTTACTTAGTACACTCATTTGGCTACTATTGCTAGAACTCAGTAGCTTATTCTTCTGTTATTTTCCTGTTCAAGAAATCAGGCAGGATGCTTACAGTGATTGTCACATGGGACTTCTAATGCTGGTACTATTGGCTGAATCTCTAGTCATGTGAAGATTCAAGTGATATGGTCACCAACATAGTTAACTAGTAAATCAAAATAACTAATTATATCCCGTGTGGAATGCTGAAGATTTATGTTACTCATGTTCACTTGATTTACTGTTGTAACCATTCCCAAAACTAAGTTATAGTGAAATTTGACTATGTGATAGCAGAAATTTAAATAAGAAATACCATCAAATGCTGCCATTGATGCAGACATGTTTAGAACACACTAGCATATATATGTATATTATATGCAATCATCTATCTGAAGAAGACGTTCTTCTTATTGGTAAGGTGAATCTTGCAGCTGGAATTTACAAGGAATGGAAAACAGTTATATTTATTGCCATGTTATGGAAGATATTGACACTTCTTTCTCTTTCTTACTATTGTCCACAGGACCAATATCCTCAGGCTATTTTGTAGAAAACCACTTTGTATTAAACATGTGAGTGAAAAATAACATGTGGAATTATTTGGGGGAAAAGATACTGTCCAACAATAAGAGTTACAGCTTGTGAAGGCTTTATAGCTACACACTTTTCAGAAGCAGTCATTGATTCAGCCCAACCCTTAGTAACCCTAATGAGGAGCAATTCATTCCAATTAATGCCCCTTATCACTAAGAGATAAACACAGGCATGATTTTGCCTCAAATGACTCATGGGAATACATCTTCCTCATCTTGATGTATCAGTCTTATTTACTGGATAGGTAACAAGGAAACCAATTTTGGAGGAGCAGATTTCATTCAAGTCCAGGGCATCACAGGAACACGGAGGCAAGTAGCATTGCAATTTGGGTTGTGTAAGTCAGCCTCCTCCAAATGAGTAGTGAGTAAACTGATCAAATGAATATTCTTGTAATTAAAGATGTGTAGTATAGTCGGGGTTTCTGTCCTGCCCAGTTACCACAGTCATTAAGTCCCAAAGAAATCACACAGAGGTCTGCATTAACTATAAACTGATTGGCCCATTAGCTCAGGCTTCTTATTAACTCTTATAACTTATATTAGCCCATTATTCTAGTATATGTTAGCCACATGGCTTGGTACATTTTTCAGCAAGGCAGTCACATCTTGCTTCTTCTCTGTCAGGCTCACACCTGCAAAAAATAAAAATAAAAAAATAAAAAAAAAGCTTCCTTCTTCCCAGAATATTCCTGTTCTCCTTGACCCACCTCTACTTCCTATCTGGTTGTCCCGCCTATACTTCCTGCCTGGAAACTGGCCAATCAGCATTTATTTAAAATAAAATTGACAGAATAAAGACCATTTTCCCACACCAGTGTAGGGGGTAAGAAATGTCAGTATGTTCACATAACACGTATGCAGGGACTTACAGGAACAAAAGGGTTCATGTGACCTACAGCTCTTCCTTGTCTCACACAATTCTAATGTGACAAATTTGAGCTAATGCACGCACTGAAATCATTTAACCTCTGGAAAAAAAAAAAACGTGGTTCTATGATCTCTTAGGGCCAGTCTTTCCATTTATAAATCCCTAGGAAGCAGAATTACATTGTAATAATTAGCCTATCTGGAAATGATCATTTGTCTCAGCAATTTACTTATGTTTGATCTTCTGAAAGTCATATATGTCAGTCCTAACTGTACTCATTGGTATTTAATGTATGGCTACCACCGCTATTTTCATGACTGTTTGCTCCTATGTGAAGCAAGAATTCCTCATGCTGTTTCCGAAGAGCAGTCCTCAAAGCCTTGAGTGTTTATTCTCTGCTCTTTAGAGAAGACTAAAGCCTTCCAATCTTAATGTTTTTGGCTCTTATGAACTTGGAAAGAGTCCACTTTGTAGGTGACACTGTCTGATAAATCCTGCAAGTTATGCTGGAAAGCTTTGGGAACTATCTGGGAGGTCACACCCCAAACACAAGCAACACTTTGAATTAGACATTTGAATCTGTAAGACTTCTAGCACCAGAGCACCCAAGAGAGTTTGTTAAAACTAGCCACCTCTGCTGAATGACTGAATCACTTAATTTCTGCTGTACATGAATTTTAACCAGATGTCTGGCATTGTTTGCTTATTTATTTTATTCCTTCTGTTATTTCATTCTGAAAATATGTGGAACCAAGAAATAGACAGTTCTAAAAATTCAGAAAGGTCCTTTAAAATACACTTTATAGTTGATCTGACTAGCTTTATAAAACAGCTTTCCTTAATATGTTTCCATTTTTCTTCTTTTGCTGCCCACAACAATGCTTTTAAACAAAGACTTTTGTTTGCTGCAAGTTTTCCTTTAAACCCGGGCTCTTAGCTAATAGAGGATATCTTATGAGCTTATTTTTCTTGAATGCTAGGGATCATTGATTATATGTGAATTTATATTATATGAATCTTTTGTTACATACTTTATGGCTATATTATTTAAGCGGCTTCATAAGCAGTGGCACTTGATTGTTTTGGTGCTTTTGGAGCTGCATAGTAGAACAGGAGGAGTATACAGCATGACGAGCACTTTCTGTGTCTCTGGCTCATGCTCATCTCTGTCCATGGACACTGCTTATCCCCATCAGAATCTCTGCTGAGCACAGAAAAGGATAAACTCATCATGGGGAAGCATTGCTCAGGCCGCTTGTTTTGAACAGTACAAATACCGAAATGGCTTTGCAAGAGAATGATGAAGATGAATGGGAGAGATGTGGCCAATGTGCTTTTTACACCACTAACAAACTGGAGACACTTCCATTTGTTTTCTCCCTGCTGTGTGACATTGGGTAATACACTCCACACCTGCAATAAGCATTTTTTTCATCTGTAAAATGGAGGGAATAATAGTATTTATAGCACATGTCATCTTGAGAATTAAAAGAAATATTGCTGGTGAAATGCTTAATATGAAGCTTAGCAACAAGTGTTCAGATCATTCTAACAATGTCCAATGAGCTTCGAGTTCAGCTAATAGTCATTTTTAAGGAAGCTAAATACAATATGGTGTGGTAACTATTGCAAAACCCTCTGATGCTATATGTAGAAGTCACTTTGCCTATTGACTAGGATCTGCTTTGAGAGGCAGACAGTTGAATAACCTCTCATCCTATGTTTTAAATCACAATGACTACAGCTGTCTTAACAATGCAAAAATATCAGGGGGAAGGCTAATAAAGAAAAGCTGTAGTCGGAGAAGTGAGAGAAAAGTGCAGACAGTGACAGAGGCTGATAATAAGGGCTATAACTGCCAAATGCTTTGCTGTCATGGTGACACAGAAAATTTTGCTCTGTTCTCGAAAGGAGGAGCCATGCCTCATTCTAAAAGAATCTCCACCAGGTGAGAGGATTTCAATGAGTCCTTCTGTATAAAATTTGAATTGCAGGTTGTTGAAAACAGCAAAAAGAAAAAAAAAAAAGTCACCCCACAGATGATGGAGGATCAGTTGATCAGTACCCTGCAATGAGAAACAGAATGTACGGCATTGAGAAAGGCTCTCCTCAGTTAAATTACACTTGGTCAAGGTAGAAAACAGAAACAGTTTAAACACTAGTTAATTACTAAAGATTAAGGGAAAGTTCAGAACTACCTGATCTTTATTTGTCTTCAATATTTTTTCCACATAGATAAATGCTCCTCAACCAAAGGATGGATGAAGAAAATGTGGTACATTTCCACAATGGAGTATTACTCAGGTGTAAAAAACAATGACATCATGAAATTGTAGGCAAATGTATGGAACTAGAAAAAAAAATTATCCCGAATGAAGTAACCCAGACCCAGAAAGACAAATACGGTATTACTTATTCATAAGAAGATACTAGATGTAAAACAAAGGATAAACAGGCTGCAGTGAACAGTTGTAGAGACGTCAGGAAACAAGACCCTAAAATGGATGCATGGATCACCCTGGGAAAGGGAATTAGATGAGATCTCCTGGGTAAACTGGAGTTGGGGGGTGGTGGGGTGAGGATGAGGGATGAGAACATGAGAAAACAAGGAGATGGTAGAGCTGGAGGAGGGATGGAACATTGGGGGAGGAACAGAGAGAGAGAGGAGAGAACAATTAAAGAGATAGCTTGACAGAGAGAGTCATTACTGGGTTAGGGAGAAATTTGGTGCTGGGTAAATTCCCAGGAATCCACAAAGTTGACCTTAGCTAAGACTCCTAGCAATAGTGGAGAAGGTGCCTGAATTGGCCTTTCCCTGTAATCAGTTTGGCATATACCTTAACTTTATTCATAAAATCTGCACCCGTTAACTGTTGAAAGCAGATGCAGAGATTCACAGCCAAGCACCAGGCCAAGCTTGCAAGTCCAGTCTAACAGAGGTTCAAGAAATTATATAAGAAAGGGGGTCAAACTGCCTAAATATGACCCCAGCATAAGCACAGACACTGAGAGAAACAATAAATGGGACCTCCTGAAACCGAAAAGCTTCGGTAAAATAAAGGACACGGTCAACGAGACAAAATGACAGCTTACAGAATGGGAAAAGATCTTCACTAATCCCAAAATATACAAAAAACACAAATCAGTCATCAAAAGAACAAATAATTCAATAAAAAAAAAATGGAGTACAGATCTAAACAGAGAACTCTCAACAGAGGAATCTAAAATGGCTGAAAGACATTTAAGGATATGTTCACCATCTTTAGTCATCAGAGAAATGCAAATTAAAATAACCCTGAGATCCAATCTTATACCTGTAAGAATGGCCAAGATCAAAAACACTGATGACAACTTAGGCTGGAGAGGCTGTGGAAAAAAGGGAACACTTCTGCATTGCTGGTGGGAATGCAAGCTGGTACAGCCCCTTTGGATGTCAGTGTGGTGATTTCTCAGATAATTAGAAAACAACCTTCCTCAAGACCCAGTAATACCACTTTTGGGTATATATCCAAAGGATGCTCAATCATGCCACTTGGACATGTGCTCAGCTATGTTCATAGCAACATTGTTTGTCATAGCCAGAACCTGGACATAACCTAAATGCCCCTCGACTGAAGAATAGATAAAGAAAATGTGGTACATTTACACAACAAAGTACTGCACAGCAGAAAAAAATAACATCTTGAGTTTTGCAGGAAAATGGATGGAGTTAGAAAACATTATTTTGAGTGAGGTAATCCAGACACAAAAAGACAATTATCACATGTACTCACTCATATGTGTTTTTTAAACATAAAGCACAGAAAACCAGCCTACAAATCACAATCCCAGAGAACCTAGACAACAATGAGGACCCTAAGAGAGACTTGCATAGATCTAATCTACATGGGAAGTAGCAAAAGACAAGATCTCCTGAGTAAATTGGGAGCATGGGGACCTTGGGGCAGAGGGTTGAAAAGGGAAGGGGAGAGGTAGGGAAGGGAGCAGAGAAAAATATAGAGCTCAATAAAAATCAATTTAAAAAATTAAAAAAAAAGAAACGGGGTCAAGATCATGATGGAGAAATTCACCAAGACAGTGGATGGACCTGAGCTCATGGGAACTCAAGAACTCTGGACTCACAGCTGGGGAGCCTGCATGGGACAAACTAGGCCCTCTGGTTGTAAACAAGAGTTGTGTAGCTTGGGCTGTTTGAGGGGCTCCTAGCAGTGATGCATGAGCTGGCTTTGTGGAGCCCATTCTCTATGGTGGGATGGCTTGCTCAGCCTTGATGCAGGGGTGTAGGGAATTGGTCCTGTCTCAATTTAATGTGCCAGGCTCTGTAGACTCCCCATGGGAGGCCTTACCCTTTTGGAGGAGTGGATGGGGGATGGGATAGGGGAGAGGTGCAGGAGGTGGGGGGAGGGGAGAGGAAGGGGAACTGTGGTTGGTATGTAAAATAATAAAAAAATTAAAATACAATTTAAAAGATTTATAACTAATCTGATGATTTTAAAGTACTTTTTATTTTTGAGATTATGTTATAGTCTGATTTTAAAATCACAAATAAAATAATGTTACATAAGGATAGCATCTCTATAAAGAAAACCTAGAAATTGTCAATGGGCATGCAAAATCATGCTTAGACATCATTAACTACTATGAAAATGTCAACACAATGCACAGTTACCCTTTGCATCTGTTAGGATGACTATGATTAGAAAACCCACAGACAGGGAGTGGTGGGGAGGTGTAAAGGGAAAGAATTCTGGTCCACTGAAAGGGGAAAGTGGATTGATAGAGTCATTGTGGACAGAGGAGGAAACATGGTAAAGTTTTGTAGACCTGACCTAATGCATGGAGTCTCCTATGATTGAGATGTTCCATAATAATAAAAGTGTGATCTCTTTGAGATTCAGGCTAATTTAGGAGTTGACTAAATTACATAATAAACTTTTTAACTATTTTAAAAGTGTGTTTCAGGACACTGTTCTACACATTAAATATACATAGTGAAGTTTATTTTCATCACACCTAAGAGAATGAAAATATAAAAAATAATATGGAATAAGTGTGATGGAGGGAAAAAAACAACCGGAAAACCAAAGATTTTTATGACAAAATTAAGGCAAATGAATATCTGTATTAGTATTAGTTAGAAATGAAACTTTTGGCCTGGCGGTGGAAGCATACGCCTTTAATCCCAGCACTTGGGAGGCAGAGGCAGGCAGAACTTTGTGAGTTCCAGACAAGCCTGGTTTCCCAGAGCTAGATCCAGGACAGGTACCAAAGCCACAGGGAAACCTTGTTTCACAAACATAAAGAAAAGAAAAGAAAAAGAAAAACAGAAATAAAACGTTTGGCAAATCAGACCAGAAATGTAGATTAAAATTTGGTTCTGATTCACTGTGGATGTGGAATCAGAGGAAGAAATTCCAATGATTAAAAAGAGGACAAAGGGCTGCAAATCAGTAATAAAACCAGACATCCAAAAGTTAAAACAGGAAAATGCTATTTTCTGCTTAATAAAATAGTATAATGGTAAATTAGCATATGACAAAGTTCTTCGAATCATCATTCATTAAAGAAATGCATATTAAAAAATACAGGCCCAACCATACCCAGACATAGACATGTATTCATATGTCCACACCGAAACATGCACACACATATACTCTCACACAGATACATTTGCAGACATTTACACACGTGAACATGTGCACACACACATATGGTAAATCTTAACAAAGGTATTAACAAAAAAGAAATGCTTGATCATCAGGACAGACAACTATGCTATAATTTCCCTAAACCTACGCCTACTCTATGACTTAGCAACAATGAATGCATTCTGGATTTTTTAATGATTTAATGCCTTCAAAAGGATGTGAAATATTAGATAATTTTCCCATTGAGTACTTGTTATAATGTTCATGTATTTGTTTACACAAAAGATATTTAAGATTTTTTACCTTTTTAATATAGCTTCCAGGAAAATATTTAAATCTAGATGATTTCCACTAAAATTGTAGCAAATTGTCCATCGAAGATTCATTGAGCCTTGTGATGGATGGGACTTTTATGATTGACTCTCATGTTTGTCCCATATGTTCTTGGTGTCTATCCCAACACATCCTTTCATCTGAGAACATCAGTTTCTTAAGTTCCCTCTATTGCCTTGTGGACTATATGTTCTGTTTTGCATTCTTGTTGCTTTGATGAGATTTCAATATTCATGCTCACTCACTGCAGCAGATGGTCACCCAGATTTCTATTTGCTGTAAGCTCAGTGCCACTGTGCACTGCTTCTTTCTGTCCACCTCTTGCATAATATTGTCATATACTTTAATTCCACATGTTATAAACACTACAGTAAGCTATGTTTTATATAGCTACATTTTGTGTAGTTTTAAATTTTTTTATTGTGTGCATGTAATGCTTTCTATGTGTATATCTGAATGCATGTTTTGCATGCATTTGTGTGTGTGCATCTGTGTGTGCAGGTGCAGGAATTCAGCTACCATGTAATATTTTCCTGGATCTTTCTGCATCATCTGTAGCGCAGGTCCTTGTACTAGGCTTGATGCTCACAGGTTTGGTCATTCTGGGTAGCCAACTTACAAGAAATTCTGTTTTCTTTACTGCCCACAGCTGAGATCACTGGAGGGCACCATAACCTCTTAGATCAGTGGGTTTTGGAGATCCTAGTTTCAGTCCTCATGCTTTAGGGGTTTGAAACAAACCTACCCTTAAAGCAAACAAAAAAGCAAAACAAAATAAAAAATTCTCCACAAAATCCACAAAAAATGAAAATTAAAACAATAAACAAAAATGACAAACACAACATACAACATGCACACACATACATTGTGACTGTTTTGTATTGATCAGCTGTGGTGCCTTGCCAGGTCCTGCCTGACATATTTATCCACATTTGAGAGGAAAGAGAGAGGACTGAGAAAGAAGTAGACAAGAGATAATAAAGTCAGGAGGGAGTCCACTGAATGCTGTGATCAGCCCGGTGTTTCTTTCTCATAGCCTTTATGTACCTCACTCCAGGAAGGAATGGGAAAGCAAGAGGCTTCTTTACCATGATACAAAGAATCAAGAAAGTAATTACCTTCTCGATACCCAAAGAAATCACGGAATCACATTCTAGGTCAAAACATTCTGTTAGTAGCCACACCTCAGATTAGAGCTCTTGTCATATAACCTTGAAGGAACAAGAATAGGTCTGAACTTTCTGACCTTTAGTCAAAGTGGAATGGATCCACGTATGCAGGTTCCCATAGTGCCACTCCATTGTAGACAACTGAATTTCCCTTTGCCAGCATATGTCAATTGCAAAGAGTTTCATGGTCAGGGTTGGGACTCCATGTTTATCTGGCCCTCGCAGTTCTGGGTCCGAGTCTAGCTTTAACCTGTACAGGTCTTGCACATATTCTCAGTGTCTCTGAGTTCATATGTGCATCAGTTCTGTTGTGTCTAGAAGACACTGTTTCCTTAGAGTTGTCCATCAACTCTGTCTCTTACAATCTCCCTGCCTCCTGTGCCACATAGCTCCGGAAATCATGAGAGGCGGAAGCTAATAAAGTTATCCCATTAGAAACCGAGTATTCCAAAGTCTCTCACTCTCTGCACATGGTGGACCTGTAGGTTTCTGTGTTAGTTTTGTCTTCAATCTTTCTCCCATTTAACTCTTCCTCTCTGAGATGTCATTTGTCTCTCCATAGCAATTTATTCTATTTTCCCTTTCTTAGAAGGGCATTACCCCTTCCCCTGTTGGGTCACGTACAAAGTACCTAAGCTCTGCTTTTTCATAAGTTATAGAATTGATATTGCAAACCTTAAAAGCTAACATCAATATATAAGAGAAAATATACATTAGTCTTTTGGATATCTGATATCTCATCCAGGATTATTCATTTTCCAACTCCATCCATTTACCTGCTAAATTTATTATTTCATTTTAAACAGATAAGAGTATTACATTATACAAATGTGTCACATTTTCACTATCCATTCGTCATTGGTAGACATCTAGTCTGTTTCCAATTTCTGTCAGTTATGAACAGAGCATCAGTGAATATAGATGTGCAAGTATCTGTGTAGTAGAGTATGTGCCGAAAGTAACATAGCTAGATCTTGAAATGGATCAATTCCCATCTTCCTGAGAAACTGCCTCACTGATTTCCACAATGTACATACAAGTGTACACTCTCACCATCCACTGACAAGTGTTCCTCTTACTTAAAATCCCCACCAGTATGAGCTGTCCTTTATTTTATGGAACTTGGTGATTCTGACTGTGGTAGGATGAATTCTCAACGTACTTTTAATTTGCATTACCCTCGTGGCTAAGAATGTTGACTGTTTCTTTAAGCATTTCTTGGTCATTTCTGTTCATCTTTTGAGAACTCTCTGTTCAGATCTGTATTCCCATTTTTCAAATTCAGTTATCTTCTAGTTCCTACATTCTTTCCACCCACTCTTCTGCAATGACCTGAGGTTTAGAGAAGATGGTATAATTTTCTTTATGTGCTGATCTCTCAAAAGTCACTTATTCTCAGGCTCTGAACAGCTGTGCATCTCTGTATTCACTATAGGAGAAGCCCTTCTGATTAAGTCTAAAAGTAGCATTTGTCATAGATATAAACATAAATATCAAGAAAGCAACTTGATGCCATGAAAATTTAGCTAAAAAACAGTACATTTTTTGCTCCAGGAACTAATATCTCAGTAGTTACAGATTTTAAAATTCTTTTTCCTTTCCTTTCCTTTATTTTCCTTTCATTTTCCTTTCTTTTATGTGTATGGGTGCTTTGCCTTCATTGCCTGTATACTACATTCATGAAATGCTGGTAAGGGCCAGAAGAGGGTGCCAGATTCCCTGGAACAGTGACAGTTATTGTGAATTGTTATGTGGGTGCTTGGACTTGAACCTCAGTCATTGGGAAGATAAGTCAGTGCTCTTAACCTGCTGAGCTACCTTTCCAGAGCTCACATATGTATTTATGACCAGGTTTTCTTTACTTAACATGAAATCTGCCAAGTGGATTGGACCTCAAATCCAATCAGAGAGAGAGAGCCATTGGTTACCTATGTAATAGCCATGTGACCATTGCTTGAGCGGTACATCTTTCCTAACTAGTTGGTGTTTAGTTTATGTGATTGGTAGCTGAGTCAGACAGTTGATTACTTTTCTTTCTCATTTTCAGTATAGCATATTCAGGAGCTATCAAAAGCAAGAATGAGTACCTTTATGAGGCACCTCCAACATCTTCCTCACAAAGAAATCATAAGGAGATACCACACAACTGAAACTGTGATTTGTGCTTACTAGTCTTTGATTTCCTGGACTAGCATCATCCAGACATGCAAGATATCTGCTTTTTCTTGAACTTGTATTTTTAATTTGTTTACTCAGTGATAAGTATATATGAGCTTTTATATACTCTTAGTTTCTGTTAAACAACCCCACCTTCAAGCATCTTCCAAATACCCTCACCACCATCTGTCCCCACTTTAAGAATTTCAACCCTGAAATTCTTTCCATTAGTTTTTCTATAACTCTTATGTTTATTAACTTCTCTAGAGAATGATGAAAGTGATGCCACCAAAAATTCTCAACACATTGATTAGTAATGAAAATCAGTAAATTGAAAATAACTTAGAAAAAATTTATTGTATGTGTATATAAACAAGTTATTAGTTTGCTCTGCCAAAACTTTTGAAATCAAGATCTATACTGAGTTCATTTGAGATGAGAGACAATGAATGTTTTATATAGTTGAAGCATTCTGCTCACTTATATCCCAACATGATTATCAGTTATGCTTTACATATTTTCTAACTTTCTGAAAGAGGTTTCAAGTGATACTTTTGATATTACTCTTTCTCCTTCAAGGTGATCAAGGACTACACAATAATCTCAGATACGTCTTAAGGTTATTTCTAAAAAAATATTTTGAGTTTTTTTCTCACATATCTTGGTGATTAGCCTTCATGTTTGTATATGCACCATGTGCGTTCTGATCAAAACCAGAAGAGAATATCCAATTGCATAGAACTGAAGTTACATATGGTTGTTAACTGCTGTGTGTGTGCTGATAATTAAAGATGGGCCCTCTGAAACAGTAGTCAGTGTTATTCCCTTTTTTATGTTCATAGAAGCTTTGTTTGTAATTGTCAGAGCCTGAAAACAATATAGATGCCCTCAACAGAGAACTGGATAAAGAAAAAGTGGTACGTTTGTAAAATGAACTACTACTCAACAGTTTAAAACAATGGCATCATGAAATTCCTGGACAAATAGATGAAACTAGAAAAATAAATCATCCTAAGTAATTTAACCCAGACCCAGAACTACAGATATGGTATGTACTCACTCACAAGTGGATATTAGTTATAAAATAAATTAGTTATAAAGGTTAAGTGTGCTACAATCAACAGACTCAGAAGGCTAGGTAATCAGGAGGGTTCAAGTAGGGAAGCCAAATAGAAGAGATTCCATGAGTGGAGAAATCAGTGTGTTTAAATGCGGAAATGTCTCTCTAGTCTCTTAGTGAGATCTTTCGTGTCTTTCTACAGGTTAGAGATTTCCAAAATTAAATTTCTTTAAAATTTTATTTATTTATTTATTTTTATTAGCTAATTATGTGTATGTGTGGCAGCATATAGTTATTCATGGCACATGCATGAAGTGTCCACGAAGGGCAGTGGAGGATCCTGGAACTGAAGTTAAAACAGTGCAGTTGGGCGGTGGTGGTGCATGCCTTTAATCCCGGTAGTGGCGAGGCAAAGGCAGGCATATTGCTTGGAGTTCGAGGCCAGCCTGGTTTACAAGAGCTAGTTCTGGGACAGGCACCAGAGAAACCTTGTTTCAAAAAATAAAACAACAACAACAACAAAAACTGTGTGCAAGCCTGATGATGTGGGTTCTGGGAACCGAATCTAACCAAATCCAGGTTCTCTGCAAGATCAGCTCCCAAGTTTACATACTGAGCCTTCTTCTGAGCCACGGTAATATTCCAAACAAACAGTAAGTTTCAGTCCAGGTAACTGCATTTTAGAATAAAACACCAGGGAGACTTTGAGCCAATGCTGAAAGTCATTGTGTCATATGTTTAGCTGATATTTATTGAGTATTTCTTACACTGTGGAGACTATAACTGAGTAGATATGGTCCGTCAAAATGTCTGTCATAATCATGGAGGCTTGTTTTACACTCCTGCTCTTATTTGTATGGTTTGTTTTTAATTTTCTGTGATGATTCAGAGACATAATTAATATGTGGCAATAAATATTAATTTTTTGACACCATGCTCCTCATCATACGTAATTGTTAAAGTGCTTCAGTAAGGAAACCTGAAGACGTAAGCAAGGTGAAACCAAATGCAGAAGAAACACAGCTTCACTGTCGGGTTTGATTGTACTCTTTGTTACACAGGAGAATTTGGAAATACTTGCTAGTGAGTCCTTGGACTACTGCATCAGCGGCATGACCAGGAGTTGGGTTATCTGACTCTAGTAAGATGTGGGGGAGGAAAAAAACCTTTCCGAACGTGACTGCTGTAGGACTGATGTTTTATGACTGGTTGGCAGTACACATTTTTCACCGTCAAGCCATGAAAACCCATCTTGATGGAACATTTCTGTAAGTGGTTTCAGAGGGTTATTTATGGCTCTACAAGGATTCCAGATTGCCTCATTTTCAGACAATTAAAACAGGAATTTAAGCAGTTGTTGTTTGCATCTTTAGAAGGAAAATCCATTAACACGAGGCCAGGGGATCATTGGGTCCCAGAGAAGCTACCTTGAATAGCAATGCTGGCTAGTAAACTCCAGCAGGGAGAGCCAGGGAGGCCTGCTAAGCAGCTGCATGCACGCTGCAGAGAAGCCGATGCAGAAAGTCTTTCTAGGGTAATAACTAGTATATTTTTTTTATGAGGCACACCAAAATGAGACTCCAGGGAGAACATCAGAAATTACTGATCAGAGAGAGCAAACCCGGTGATGGGATTGAAAACTAGGATGCATCGTACAACCCAAATTGCACAAGGAACGTGAGAGAAATCATAGGAAATCGGAAAACACCAGAGTCCATGTGTATGATAGAGGTCAGCTGAAGGAAGCATCAATGGGAAAATTTCAATTCTGAAATATTTACCCACATGCACGAGAACACCAACTGTTGACTACTAAGAAAACCGCATCACTCTGCAAAGAGGCCCAAAATCACATTAGGCCTAAACCATGAAGCCATTTGGGATAAAAATGGATTACTTCAAATGAGCACTTTATGTTTTTGGAATTGAGAGTTATATTTCTCTGTGTTTGCAATTAACCCATGACTTGACCCCCAAATAAGTTGATAAAAAACACTGCTATTCCTACATAGTAAAAGAAGATATAACTAGAAGATGATGATATGTATATGAAGACAACACAGTTTAAGGGTCAAGGATAGGGATCTACAATTGGGTTACATGGGGTTAGGGAGATAGGTGAAGAGTATATTATTCTTTAAATTTCTTCTCTCTTTTCTTGGCTTAGCCCATTTTATTATACAATATTATACAAGTAACCCATTATACAATACAGAATGTGTAAGTACAACACCACGAACCAGAAACATAAAATGACTAACCAGTAAGTTCTTACTTCAAAAGAACTTATTTGTAGAAAGAGATAAGTAAGCAAACATTGGGAGGTATGT
Organism: Microtus oregoni; assembly: GCF_018167655.1. NCBI lineage: Eukaryota > Metazoa > Chordata > Mammalia > Rodentia > Cricetidae > Microtus > Microtus oregoni. The sequence goes on from NW_024543084.1 coordinate 3,747,582, forward strand.
TTGACACCTGAAAAAGTCTTTGGACTTTTTCCATTCAGAAAGAGGAAGACATTTGAGGCAATATCTGTTCTCACATTCAATACATAAAAATAAAAATATGCATAAATAAGCTGAAAGCTAGAAATTTCTTCCAATCCAAGAGCACTAGAGTAAAACCAGAGTTACTCCTGATGCTTTTTAGGGAAATATTGACGATTTGTTGTTTTCATTTTGTTTATTCATTATGAAATATATAAGTGTTTATAACTGCGAAATCTAATCAAGTATAACTGTCAGTAGTTCATTTCATAGTCCTCAGCCTTCCCTCTCCAAATGGCATGGGAACTCAATCAATAAGTAATAGAATGAAGCTCTATGAGATTTGCAACATTGTCCAAATTTGGAATTCTTAATAGGTTTTATGGCGTTATCATTTTTCTCTCTCTCTGTCTCTCTCTGTATCTCTCTCTCTCTCTCTCTCTCTCTCTCTCTCTCTCTGTGTGTGTGTGTGTGTGTGTGTGTGTGTCTGTGTGTGTAAATGGAGATTGACCTCACACAGGCCCGGAGAATCTACTACTGAGGCATCTCTTCATCTTTTGTTTTATTTTCATTTAGAAAGAAAGTCTCACTAGGTTTCCTAGTTTGACCTTCAAGTTGTCATTCATCCTTCTAGATAGCTGGCTGTATTTTCAAGACAAAATTTTAGTTCTTTAGTTTCCTATTAATATTTATATTAGCAAAGAAAAACTTTACATTTCTGCATACTGAAACCATGTGATTCAGTCTATGCATGTGCATGTGCGGACATATTTATGTTCAGTGTTTAGAAGTAAGATATTGTATGTATAAATGACAGAAAACTAATTTGGAAAAAGAAATGAAATTATTTCTTATTATGTAGCTTTTGAACAATTAAAAATAGAAGCTTTGTATATGTTATATTGCTCTTAGAAAACTCCAGAGATAAACAAAATGTAATCTTAGACAGATAATTTTATTCATAGAATCTGCAAGTCTAAAATGTATTGCTATAATTATAAAATGATAAATTAGTGCATAATTTTAATCATATTATGTTTCATTTGTTTTGAAGTCAGGTTGATGTGTGGAAGTTTAGACTCTGTTTCAGAGACTGAGTAAAGAGACTTCAATGTTGTTACTCCTCTTTGGGAAAGGAAGTTAACTCACTTCTGCTGACTTCTTCTTGCTCCTCCAGCAGACACTGAAGTGATAGCTTCCTCTCAAAGAAATCTCACTCTTTTTCGAACTTCTATTTTTCACTTGAGTGTAAGAAAGGAAGAGGACTCTGCAGGGAAGTTCTTGGAGGTGGAAAAAATGGTAGTGTGCACCTCCTTGCCAGCTTGTGGAAGTATGCCACTAAATAGCAGATTACGTTGTGCATAAAGCACAAACATCCCTCACTTCTGCCAGGTAAGGAAGAAGGTAGGTTGGCTAGATATGTTCACCTCTCCCTCTATTCCTCCAGGTCCATTCTCATTATCCATTCTCATACCCAGCTCTGAAGCAGAACACCTCTGGCAACCTCTTCCTATTCGATCCCACAGATCTTCCTCTCCTAACCTCCCATCTCTCCACTATTGCTTGATTACAGTTCCTACCTCCAGTAGACTAACCCACAGGCCACTCTTGCAGGTAGGTTGACTACAGATCTTCACCTTTTCTTCCATTTCTAAAGATCTACTAACTCAGTTTAACCCCCATCTCTATAGCAAACCCGGGGTGACCTCTCTTAAGTCTTTGCTTCAATTTCCATGCATCCAAATAAACAGATACTTGTGGAACACTCTCCTTTCCTCCTTCCTGTAACCCTCTTCAGGTCCCTATCCTATCCATGTTACTAAATTTCAGCCTGCAATACGCAGAAACATATTTTACTTAGAAATTCCAGCAGCCACCCCTATTAGGTCCATGGAAAATTTCCTACAAAATTCTCCTAAGAACCAGAGAGAATAGAAAACAATGAATAAAACATCAACGAAACAAAGACAAAAGCAAGTTATCAGTACCTAGAACTATAATCTTCCTAAACCCAGAAGTTTATAGCAAGTCTAATGATATAGTCAATAACAGGCAAAACAATATGGTTCTAGTTAAGTCCATAAGGTGACAAACCCTTAACCCAATTAAATAAAAAACAGAGAGAGATTATCCGAATTAAAGAAATAAAAAATGAAAGGGGAACATAACAGATACTAAAGAAATCTATAGAATTATGAGGACACTCATTAAATTTTGTACTCCAGCAAACTACAAAATACAAAAGTAACTTACATTTGGGTAACTTTCTCAAATAATTCTATTTACAATGTTAAATCAAGAAAAAATAAGCAACATAAACATACCTAAAAGTCCCCTCTGAAATAGAAACAGCTGACAAGATCTTCTGAATAAATTGGGAGCATAGGGACCATTGGAGAGAGTAGAAGGGGAGAGGAGATGAAGGGAGGGGAGCAGAGAAAAATGTAGAGCTCAATAAAATCAATAAAAATTTTAAACAGTCTCTTAACAAAAAGAAGACCAGTGCCAGAAGTTCTAGCATAGAATTCTACCAGATTTTCAAAGAAGAGAACAGCCTTACTCCTCAAATTATTCCACAAAACAGAAAAAGAAGGAACACTGCCCAATTCATTTTATGAGGTCACAGTTATCCTGATACTGAAACCTTATGAAGACCCAATAAAGAAAGAATTACAGAAAAAAATTCTATTATTTATTCAAAATACTCATTAAAATACTTGAAAATCAAATCTAAGAATACATCAAAAATGTCACCCACAATTATCTAGTAGACTTCATCCCAGAAATACAGGGGTGGGTCAACATCTGCAAATCCACCATATAATCCACCACATTAAAAAAAAATGAAATACAGAAATCATGTGATCGTCACATTAGATACAGAACATGCTTTGACAAATTCCAACACCCTTTTATGATAATAGTATCGAAGACATTATGGGGAATGGGGGCACACCTCAATGCAATAGACTCAGTTATCATCAAGTCCATAATCAATATCAACTTAAATAGAGAGAAATAAAAGTCATTCCACTATTATCAGGAACAAGTCAATGTTGTTAACTATCTATACTTGTTCATTATAGTACCTGAAGTCTTAACTAGATCAACAAGATAACTGAGAGAGATCAAAGGGAAACAAACTTTATAAAAAGTTAAAATATCTTTATATGTAAACGCTATGGTAGTATATATAAGTGACCCTAAAAATATCTGCCAGGAAACTCCTACAGTGTATAAATACTTTCAGCTAAAAAGCTGGATATGATACTAACTCCTGAAAATCAATAGCCCTCCTATGTACAAGCCTCTATGACAAACCAACTAAAAAAAGAAATTGAAGAAAAAAATACCTTTCACTATTGCCTAAAGTAAAATAAAATATCTTGTGGTAACTCTAACCGAGAAAAGGAAAGACTTGTATAAAACTAAAGACATTAAAAAATGTTACAAAATGTCTGAGTTGTATGTGTATGTGTATGTGTGGATGTCTGTTGTGAGGTCAAATATGTGTGTTTAACATTTAATAGTGCCGACCTTCAGCTTGTGCTCCAGGGATGCCTCTGCACTCCTGGATCTCGTCCCGCCTGCCCGGTTTCTTCCTTTTGTCCCCGGATCATCTGGCTACCAGGTGGCCCTGTTTAGGTACTGAGGACTTCTATCAGGACGGGTGAGTGTGTGCAATCCAGGGCGGACTGTCCCGGAAGAGAGCACAGGCTCCCCTCCCCCAGCTCCTTCTGCAGGGCTGTCTTTCTTACACCCTCCCCCCCCCCCCCCCCCACACACACACACAAGCCTGCGTTTTCTGCTAGGTCCTTTACTCAGGAACAGTTTTCTGCTCCTACACTAAGGCGACCTACCCAGAGCGGTGAGTGCCTGCCTACCGGGCAGGCCTCAAGGACCCCCCCCCCCAAAGGGAGCATGCACACCTTCAGCTTTTGCGGCAGGGTGTCCTGTGTTCTATGCATCCCCCCCTGCACCCCAAGTTCTCCCTTTTGTCACCGGGTCATTGGACTACCAGGCATCTATGTTTTGGTGCTGAGGAGTTCCATCTGGACTGGACGGTTCTTGCTTTTACACTGAAGAGTTACAACCAGAGAGTCAGTCACAGCAAAGACTGGACCAAGACACCAGGCGTCTCCTGGCTCCATTTGAAGGAAGAGATGGGAAGGCACCGAGGCAAGAATTCCTCCAACAATCTGAAAGGCAACATGACATCACCAGAATACAGAGATCCCGAAATAAGAAGAATTGTACACCCTACTCTAGAAGAATAGGAAGAAATCGACTCAAAAGTGAATTATATGAAAATAATAGAACACCTTAAACAGGAGGTGAAAAACTGCCATAAACAATTAGAGATCACAAACAAAAAGGTAGAGGAAAGGAATAAAGCGCTCAAAGATACCCAAGAAAACCAAGAGAAACAAGAAAAAGCAATCAAACAGGTATGGGAAGTGGTTCAAGACATGAAGAATGAAATGGAAGTAATGAAGAAAACACAAACTGAGGGAAGGATGGAGATGGAAAATCTGGGTAAACAAACAGGAAATACAGAGACAAGTACTACAAACAGATTATAAGAGATAGAAGAAAGAATTTCAGACTCAGAAGATACCATAGAGAAAATAAACACACTGATCAAAGAAAACAGCAAAGCCAACAAATTCTCATCACAAAACATTCAGGAAATCTGGGACACAATAAAAAGACCAAACCTAAGAATAATTGGGATAAAAGTAGGAGAAGTACAGCTCAACAGCCCAGAAAATATATTTAATAAAATTATAGAAGAAAACTTTCCCAACCTAAATAAGGATATTCCTTCAAAGGTTCAAGAAGCATACAGAACATCGAATAGATTGGACCAAAAAACAAACCAAAAAACAAAAAAAAAAAAACCATCTCCTCGCCATATAATAATCAAAACACAAAACATACAGAATAAAGAAAGAATATTAAGAGCTGCAAAGGAAAAAGGCCAAGTTACTTATAAAGATAAACTTATCAGACTTACACCTGATATCTCTGTGGAAACAATGAAAGCCAGGAGGTCCATGGATGCAAGCCCAGACTACTATACCCAGCCAAGCTTTCATTCACTATGAATGGAGAAAGCAAAATTTTCCAGGATAAAAACAAATTTAAACAATACATAGCCACAAATCCAGCCTTACAGAAAGTAATAGAAGGAAAATCATAAACCAAGGAGTCCAACAATAACCACAATAACTCAAACATCTAGAGACCCTTCACCAGCACAACTCAAAGAAAGGAAACACACAAACTCTACTACTAAAAAAGTGACCAGAATTAACAACCACTGGTCATTAATATCACTTAATGTCAATGGGCTCAACTCACCTATAAAAACACACAGGCTAAGAGATTGGATACAAAAACAGGATCCAACATTCTGCTGTTTAAAAGAAACACACCTTAACCACAAAGACAGGCACCTACTCAGAGTAAAGGGATGGGAAAATGTTTATCAAGCAAATAGACCTAAGACACAAGCAGGTGTGGCCATACTAATTTCTAACAAAGTTGACTTCAAACTCAAATCAATCAGAAGAGATGGAGAGGGACATTTTATACTCATAACAGGAACAATTCATCAGGATGAAGTCTCAATCCTGAATATCTATGCCCCTATTATAAAAGTACCCACATACGTAAAAGAAACATTACTAAAACTCAAGGCTGCCATCAAACCACACACACTAATAGTAGGAGACTTCAACACTCCTCTCTCACCAATGGACAGGTCAATCAGACAGAAACCTAACAGAGAAATAAGAGAATTAATGGAGGTAATGAATCAAATGGACTTAACAGACATCTATAGAACATTCCATCCAAATAGGAAAGAATATACCTTCTTCTCTGCAGCTCATGGAACCTTCTCGAAAATTGACCACATACTCGGTAACAAAGCTAACTTACACAGTTACAAAAAAAATATTCGTAACCTCCTGTGTCTTATCAGATCACCATGAATTAAAGTTAGAATTCAACAACAATGCTACCCCAAGAAAGCCTACAAACTCATGGAAACTGAACAGTCAACTACTGAACCACACCTGGATCAAAAAAGAAATAAAGAAAGAAATTAAAGTCTTCCTTGAATTCAATGAAAATAAAGAAACAACCTACTCAAACTTATGGGACACTATGAATGCAGTCCTGAGAGGAAAGTTCATAGCACTAAGTGCCCACTTAAAGAAAACAGAAAAAGCAGACATTGGAGACTTAACAGCCCACCTGAAAGCTCTAGAAAAAAAAAGAAGCAGACTCACCTAGGAGGAGTAGAAGACTGGAAATAATCAAATTGAGGGCTGAAATCAACAAAATAGGAACACAGAAAACAATCCAAAGAATCAATGAAACAAAAAGCTGGTTCCTAGAGAAAATCAACAAGATTGATAAACCCCTATCCAAACTAATCAAATGGCAGAGAGAGAATATGCAAATTAATAGGATCAGAAATGAAAAGGGGGACATAACCGCAGACACAGAAGAAATTCAAAGAATTGTTAGACCTTACTACAAAAGCCTGTATGCCACAAAACTGGAAAATGTAAAAGAAATGGACACTTTTATAGATAAATACCATATACCAAAGTTAAACCAGGACCAAGTGAACGACCTAAATAGAACTGTTAGTCGCGAAGAATTAGAAGCTGTTATCAAAAACCTCCCTACGAAAAAAAGCCCAGGACCAGATGGTTTCAATGCGGAATTCTACCAGAACTTCCAAGAAGACCTAATACCTATACTCCTTAATGTATTTCACTATATAGAAACAGAAGAGTCATTGCCAAATTCCTTTTATGAAGCTACAGTCATTCTGATACCAAAACCGCACAAAGACTCAACCAAGAAAGAGAATTACAGGCCAATCTCACTCATGAATATCGATGCAAAAATTCCTCAACAAAATACTGGCAAACCGTATCCAAGAACACATTAGAAAAATTATTCATTATGATCAAGTAGGCTTCATCCCAGAGATGCAGGGCTGGTTCAACATATGAAAATCTATCAATGTAATCAATCATATAAATAAACTGAAAGAAAAAAATAACATATGATCATTTCATTAGATGCTGAAAAAGCATTTGACAAAATCTAACATCCCTTTATGATAAAAGTCTTGGAGAGATTATGGATATAAGAGTCATACCTAAATCTAATAAAAGCAATATACAGCAAACTGACAGCTAACATCAAATTAAACGGAGAGAAACTCAAAGCCAACCCACTAAACTCAGGAACACGACAAGGCTGTCCACTCTCACCATACCTCTTCAATATAGTGCTTGAAGTTCTAGCAATAGCAATAAGAGAACATAATGGGATCAAGGGGATTTGAATTGGAAAGAAAGAAGTTAAACTTTTGTTATTTGCAGATGATATGATAGTCTACATAAGCGACCCCCAAAACTCCACCAAAGAACTTTTACAGCTAATAAACACCTTTAGTAATGTAGCAGGATACAAGATCAACTCCAAAAAATCAGTCACCCTCTTATACACAAAGGATATGGAAGCAGAGAGGGAAATCAGAGAAGCTTCACCTTTCACAATAGCCACAAATAGCATAAAATATATTGGGGTAACTCTAACCAAGGAAGTAAAAGATCTATTTGGCAAGAACTTTAAGGCATTGAAGAAAGAAATTGAAGAGGATACCAGAAAATGGAAGGACCTCCCCTGCTCTTGGATTGGGAGGATCAACATAGTAAAAATGGCAATTCCACCAAAGGCAATTTATAGATTCAATGCAATCCCCATCAAGGTCCCATCAAAATTCTTCACAGATCTTGAGAGGACAATAATCAACTTTATATGGATAAACAAAAAAAACTCAGGATAGCCAAAACAATCCTTTACAATAAAGGATCTTCTGGAGGCATTACCATCCCTGACTTCAAACTCTATTACAGAGCTACAGTAATGAAAACAGTGTGGTACTGGCATAAAAACAGAGAAGTCGACCAATGGAATCGTATAGAAGACCCGGATTTTAACCCACAAACCTATGAACACCTCATTTTTGATAAAGGAGCTAAAAGTATTCAATGAAAGAAAGAAAGCATCTTTAACAAATGGTGCTGGCACAACTGGATATCAACCTGTAGAAGAATGAAAATAGACCCATATCTATCACCATGCACAAAACTCAAGTCCAAATGGATTAAAGACCTCAATATCAGTCCGAACACACTGAACCTGATAGAAGAGCAAGTGGGAAGTGCCCTACAACAGATGGGCACAGGAGATCGCTTCCTATGTGTAACCCCAGCGGCACAGACATTAAGGGCAACATTGGATAAATGGTACCTACTAAAACTGAGAAGCTTCTGTAAAGCAAAGGACACTGTCACTAAGACAGAAAGGCAACCTACTGACTGGGAGAAGATCTTTACCAACCCCGCAACAGACAAAGGTCTGATCTCCAAAATATATAAAGAACTCAAGAAACTAGACTTTAAAATGCTAATTAACTCAATTAAAAAATGGGGCACTGAACTGAACAGAGAATTCTTAACGGAAGAAGTTCAAATGGCCAAAAGACACTTAAGGTCATGCTCAACCTCCTTAGAGATCAGGGAAATGCAAATCAAAACAACTTTGAGATATCATCTTACACCTGTCAGAATGGCTAAAATCAAAAACACCAATGATAGCCTTTGCTGGAGAGGCTGTGGAGGAAGTGGTACCCTCATCCATTGCTGGTGGAAATGCAATCTTGTGCAACCACTTTGGAAATTAGTGTTTCGTTTTCTCAGGAAATTCGGGATCAACCTACCCCTGAACCCAGCAATACCACTCTTGGGAATATACCCAAGAGATGCCCTATCATATGGCAAAAGCATTTGTTCAACTATGTTCATAGCAGTATTATTTGTAATAGCCAAATCCTGGAAACAACCTAGATGTCCTTCAATGGAAGAATGGATGAAGAAAGTGTGGCATATATACACATTAGTGTACTACGCTGTGGTAAAAAACAATGACTTCTCAAATTTTGCATGCAAATGGATGGAAGAAGAAAACACTATCCTGAGTGAGGTATCCCAGACCCAAAAAGATGAACATGGGATGTACTCACTCATAATTGGTTTCTAGCCATAAATAAGGGTCACGGAGTCTACAATAGGTGAATCTATAGAAGCTAAATAAGAAGGTGAACCCGAGAAAAAACATATAGTTATCCTCTTGCCTATGGGAAGTAGACAAAATTGCCGGGGAGGAAAGTGGGGTCGTGGGGATGGGGTGGATTGGGGGTAAGGGGAGATGGGGAGAGAAAAGTGAGAAGGGGAGGATGGGGGGAACTTGGGAAAACAGGATGATTGGGATAAAGGAAGGCTGGATAGGGGAGCATGGAAGCACAATTCTTAGTTAAGGGAGCCACCTTAGGGCTGGCAACAGACTTGAACCTAGAGTGGCTCCCGGGAGCCCAAGGCGAGGTCCCCAGTTAGTTCCTTGGGCAGATGAGGATAGGGAACCTGAAATGACCCTATCCTAGAGCAATACTGACGAATATCTTGCGTATCACCATAGAACCTTCATCTGATGATGGATGGAGATAGAGATAGAGACCCACACTGGAGCACTGGACTGAGCTCCCAAGGTCCCAAAGAGGAGCAGAAGGAGGGAGAAGATGAGAAAGGAAGTCAAGACCACGATGGGTGCACCCACCCACTGAGCCAGTGGGGCTTATCTAATGGGAGTTCACCTAGGCCAACTGGACTATGACTGAAAAAGCATGGGATAAAACTGGACTCTCTGAACATGGCGAACAATGAGGGCTGATGAGAAGCCACGGACAATGGCACGGTGTTTTGATCCTACGTAATGTGCTGGCTTTGTGGGAGCCTAGCCAGTTTGGATGTTCACCTTCCTAGACATGGACGAAGCCGGGAGGACCTTGGACTTTCCACAGGGCAGGGAACCCTGTCTGCTTGTTGGACTGGAGAGGGAGGGGGAGATGAGTGGGGGGAGGGGGAGATGAGTGGGAGGAGGGGGAGGGAAATGGGAGGCTGGGAGGAGGGGGAAACTTTTTTTTCCTTTTCTCAATAAAAAAAAATAAATAAATAAATAAAAACTTTTAATAGTGCCTCTGACTTCAACAGTTCCATCACTCTTGGGTAGTTGGAAGATTTCATGTTTTTGTTGTTGTTGTTTGGTGTTTTATTGTTTATCTTTGAGGATTGTTTAGTTTATTATTTTCACTTTTAATACCTTTGTAAAATGTGTGAAATAATTATTTCAGAATTATAAAATATCTTTATATTTTATTCATTAATTTCTTTTTATACCATCTTCTGGAGTATTCTTCCATTAAGAAATTCAGCTAATTTCTGTTGTCAATAATGCTGTTATGTTAAGAATAATTGGGAGAATTTTGTTTTTGTTTATGAAAATTGAAGGCACTGATGCTAAATACTGGTATATTACAATTCAAAATATTTTTGCTTGCTTTTACATCTCTTTGTTTCTTTGATGTTGGTTGTATGACTTAAATTGAGTTCTTTCTTTTCGATAAGTAATTTTCTTAAATAGTTTATATTTCCTGGATGTGTTAGTTCATATTTTAATTTTTCTTTGATTGAGGAGGAATTGAAATATTTCAAGGGGATTGAAATCAATATAGCATTGATGATACAATGAACATGTGCACAGAACAGACAAGTCTTTTTTTTTTCTTGATAGGACTATGACTGTAAATATTTTGCAAAGTGTGAGGGCATGAAATTTTACCCCAGGGAATGACAAAACAAATGCCATGGGATGTTCCAGTGGTAAAAGTGTCCCACATTTGATATTTGACAAAATACTTGTTGATGTATATACCCTACTACTGAAAATCCTAAATTTTTCCTTTGTTCAGAAATTAAGAAAAATTCAACAGAAATCAGAAAATGGAAATCGGAGTATATAAGTAACTGAGGTAAGAAATTGACAAAGGCTAGGAGGATGTGGGGGTATAAGCATTTGTTTTGTCTTATGTGACTCTCTCTTATGTTGCCCCTGGAGCAAGACATTCTGACTCCCAGTGTCACTGGTGTCCATTTTATGTATAGTCTACTTCTTTTTGGCAATCCCAGGGATAATGTAAGAACAAGCCTTAATTAAAGAAAACAAACAGTAATGAGCTCACAACTGCAGGAGGATTTTATGAGCCTGCTCTGTCCAAGGGTCAAGACTCTGTCTATGTTATACAAAAGATCTCTCAAAAGGACTCTACATGTTGATGTCACATCCAGTAGTAATGGAAGAGGTACTCAAATCAGGGTCCTACCACTAATTTTCCATTTACTATGTGGATGCTATTCATGAAAATTCACTTTTCTCAAATAAAAAAAAAACAACTCTAATCTCACAGGACTGTTATAGACATCACTATATCAAAAGTTAAGCATGGTGCAATAATTGAATGAGTTAAATATAAGGCACACATGAAAAAAGAAGCCAGGCTCTCACACCCTTAACATAAAGGGTGGTTTCCATAGTGTTTCTTTCCTTTGTTAATGTATGGATACGGTATCTATTACTTATTTATCTGATCACAAAAGAAGAAAAAGAAATATGAGAAATTGAATTTTCTAGGGTCTTTTCAAGGGTAATCTAGCCACTGATTCATTTCTTACAAATCCCCTTAAACTACAAATAAGAAATTTCTAAAAGAACACCCTGTCCTTGTAACTAGCAAGCACTAACATACTCTAAAAATGCAGTGGGTGTTTTGGATGCCTGCTGTGATCCCCAGAACTGGTTGGTAGTTCCTGACTTCTATGCGGCGACCTTTTCCTCAAGCCTTTTCTCATTTATTGTCTATCATTACCAATCAAGTTCCATCAGCCCATATCATTAATACATACTTTATTTTCTTTTTTTATGATTTTATATAACTGAGATTCATTCAGAATCCATATCATTTCTTATTCGTGACCCATTTGATCACAATGGAGATGAATTAGGGGAAGAGAGAACCAAGTATATGGAATCTGCTTCAGAAAGATACTATCAGCCTTGGACACATGTTTACTTTCAGAATGTAGTTTCTTCACTTGAACCTCAAATTCTTTGGATTCCATCTGTATGATATAAATTTACTTATATCAATTTATGCTTGATATAAGTAAAATATGTGTGCTTCTTTTCTGCATCCAGACTTCTTGATGCAGGTCATCATACTTCAGGTTTGACTCAGTCTTTTCACTAACTGCAGCAACTCACCCTTCTCTTGCAGGTAGGGCAAAGATAACGCTTTGTTTGATCATAATCCTAAATAAATCAGTATGCATATGCATGATTTGTGTAATCACAGCAGTTGGTAATTAGGGTAAATAGAGATCATGTCACATCTGAAAAGCATAATTAAATCTCATAAAGAAGACTAGAAGCAGGTACTGTTTTGTTTGGATGTTTGTGAGGATTTTTTTCTCTGCAAAATTGCATAAATTACAAAAACGTGTTTTGGAATGATCTGTATTTGAAAATGTCCTGCACCCTATCTCTAGGTTAAAAAAGAATTTATCTCTAGGTATTTTTTTTTAAAAAAACAAGAACAATGTTTCTTAGGAATATTTTGCATTGTAAATTTCTGTCAGTTTAAACCAAGGAAGGAAGATGACAAAATACAAATTTTTTCTTTTTATTTCTCCTTATTTCTATGTGTTTTAACTCCAAAACAAACTCACGACTCGAGACATATCAGATTGGCCTATGTTGTTTCTTTGAAGGAACTCTTCTTGCTGTTAGGATCTAATTGTTTCCAACTTCCAAGTACCTTACTGGAATTGTTTTAATGGTTTTGTCCATTTTTGCTTATTGTGTCTCACTGTGTGCATCTCTCTCTGTGTAGTTTGTTATATTTAATGTTTTAGTGAAAGGCACATCTAAGTAAGCAAAAAGGTCTATGGAGAACAAAAGCCTTATGCTTTTTGTATTTGTCTTAGAGCCATACCTGTGATGACTTCCAAAAAAAAAAAAATGTATAGTTTTGTCATCAGTGCTGTTTAAAATGTCAGTGTAATGTTCAAAGTAATAGCGTTCACTTTAATTTATCCCAATATATAACATATCTAAATGGATGAGATGCTGAATTTTAGAGTTCAGAAAATGTCCCCTTCACTCTAGCTCCTTTGGTTCTCACAAGAACTCCAGGAGGCAATTATTTCCTTAAATGAGGACATCATTTCAAACTGTGGAAGGCTAATTTGCAGCAAAAGCGTATTATTTGAAATTCAACTGGTAGAGCCACAGATTAAACTCTGAGTCTTCAGCTTTTGAATACCTAAATATCCAAATCAATTTAATGGCAAGGTGACCATATGTTCTCAAATGACATAAAATTGCAGTTATACAAAATCAGTAAACACAAATATTGTTTTTGTTTCTTTAGTTCCTTGAGACAGTCTATGTAGCTTTGATTGACCTTGAACTCTTGACAATCCCATTTAGCAATAGTCCCCGTAACTATCTGAACAATCATTTAGAGTAAGAATAAAACATATACCTTTGAAAATATATATAGTAAATGTTCCTTATTCATGCGAATTTTGTTCTGTAAAATCATTGTACACTGAATTAGCAAGTCCTAAATCATTGCTCCTAAGGGATCTGATATGGTAGATTCCTGCAAGTCCTAGCTACAGCATTTTCATTAGCTGATCAATATAAAATTTGTCTAATAGATGCTTTGTGTATAAAGACATCCTGTTTAATAGATATTTTTGATTCATTAGTATTAATTTCTCAGCCAACAACATGATAAGTCATGCCTCAGCGAACCTGATTGATCATAGCCTAACTCTATAAGGCTCAAGACCTCTTTCTTGAACGTAAAGATAACTAGTCAAGACTTTAGCATTCTGCTTGGGTAATACTTGAAAACAAACTTCACTGACAAAACTAAATGAGTGAAAAGCCCAGTATTAAATGGGTGACAAAAGGAACACGCAGTTGTATGATTGAATGCTGCAATACAAAGGCTAACCACTTGTGTGTTCAGTGTGGGCTGGGGCAGAACTTGTTGAGTATGACACATAACCCACCTTCTCTGCACGGGCTTGTCTTCACATTACCATAAAGTCACTGGGCATCTTGATTTGGGAGTTATAAACAAACTGCATTCAGCAAGCAAGTTCTCAAAAACAAAATTCATGACTAATGAGCATTGATTACTTCTTCAAACACAAATTACTGTGGGGAGTATTAAAGATAGGATAAGCATTACTTCTTACTTGGTGAGTTCAAGTCTATCTGGAAGAGAATATTCACAGACAATCTGGCTCGTCAAAGAAAAGACAAGTGTTGATTCTTTAATTTCTTCCCCAAGTCTTACCATTTGTAGTATATAGACAAATGCCTTGGTAGTGCAAAAGGAACCACGGATGTCTATTGGTCTTATTTATACTCTCCAATGAACATCAGCAGTGTAGAACATATACTGACAAATGCAGAAAAGTGAAATATTTCCTTTATCTCTATATCAACTGCTACTATAGTAGATGCTTAATTATTGGGTCTATAGACTTGACTAGGTAAAATCAACCACCAATACCTCTTCTGCAAAGGAGGCAGCCGCACCGTGGCATTGCCACAGTCCAATCATGCCTCCTGTTTTGGAGTCATAAGCAGGTATGGGATGTTTCACTAAAATGTATCACTCTCCATCAGCTTCAACTCGATACCTATGCCTGAAAATTTAAAATCAGACATAAGCAACTGCTTATTATTCATATTATTATTAATCACTTGCCTCATCGTTTGGTCTTGTCCCAATGGGTAGAGATCATATGTAGCTTTAACTCATAGTAGGAGTTAACTTCTTACATGCTGATTTGCTTTTATGGTCTAATTCCTAGAAACTAATTTAAAATTTATTAATGAATTAAAAACTCCTGTCCATCTCTTTCAATTATATTTATTGATGGTTCACTGTTGTCATGACATAGGGTCTTACTATATGGACCTGGTACACCTAGAACTTTGTGGCCTTAGGGTCCCAGCATCTTTCTTCTGTGCTTTCTACATTTGAGGTTACAGAAGTGCTGCACCCTACTCAGCCTATTGCTTTCACTTTATTTTGGATTTATATTTAACTGATTCTTTTTCATTTTCTTTTTCAGCAGTAGCTTTTTATTTTCTTTTCAAAGTTTTCTCCTCATTTTCATTTGTTCTATGAAAATATTTTGCCATATATTTTAACCATATTCACTTTCTTAGCTTCTCCTCTATCTTGCCCCACTGACTACTATTTACCCTCCTCTGGTTTATGAATAATTCACTCAAGTAAACTGAATGGAATCTCAGTTGATCAGCACAGCTAGTGTGTGGGTCAATCTCTAAGTTCAGAACCCACCATGGGCATGTCCAGCAACTAGAGAATCTATAGCCAAATTAGTCTTTCTCTACCTTTTCAAACCTATGCTGCAAAAACTTAGCATTTTTTTCCTGGTGCAGTTACATGGTTGGACTGATAAAAATCTACTGGCTTTCTGTCAACAATCTAAGAAGATGCACATTGCTTCCATAAAATGACATCTGTCAAGTGCTTGGTGTCTTTGCAGATATGCATGCCCTCATGGCCTGGGAGATTTCATGGTTGCTCTGAAAATGAATGAACTCAAAGGCATAAAACATTAGTTCCATGGCTGGGTGGATTCTTCTGTAAAGTGTGTGCAGAGCTATTTTTTTTTAATCACACCTGGTCCTCTCATGTGAAAAACTGCTTTCCTCAAAATTCATCCCAAATATTATTGTGTAGATTTCCTATCTTTACCTAAACATATGACTGCGTCCATTTGCATTAAAATTACCTTTTCTTCCCCATATCCTAATATTAACTCCCTGGCTTTGAGTCCTCTCAATGTAGAATTAATTTTATATTTTTTCAGGAAAAATATTTATATGAGCTTGGCATGTATATTTCACATCTACCCTAGAATATGTAGAGGACAACCCGCTACCCTAGTCCCAGTTGTCAGCTGTAACACATCACATGCTCCCCTCTTCCCCTACCTAAGAACACTGTTTTTTGCATAGTTTAGTTGAAATGGGGATCACTTGGGTCAGAACTGAAGACCTTAAACTTTATGTTTACAGATATTTTTGATTCAGTGAGATCGCTAACAATCACTGTTGTGCCTTACAAAACGGTGACTCAAGTGAAGGTTGCCTGGGAAATCCCGCAGGTTATTTATCAGTAATCATTCACTTAGAACCTAAAAGTTGTTCTAGTTGTAGGCTGTAAAATGTGTTAATATTTTATAGTTATGTGCCATTAGATGGAATGGAGGTCTTTGAAATATCATCTGTTATTCAGTTGATCTTTCCCCTCAATAATTAGATCTTTCAATTTACTACTAAAATTACTGGCAGTGGCATTTTCTGATGATATGAAATAAAATTCACTTAATGAAAAAACGACATTTAAAAATAATAGAAAATTTTCAGTATTGAATCTAATTCTCTCCTCGTTTTTTGTAGCTAATTCAAGGCTAGTACCATTTGAATTTTGAGCTTCTAATTTTTAATGGTTTAAAATTGAGGTAATTAGAAAGTACAGGATAATGACAAATTAGAATATGAACAGCACTATGCCTAAAGCACAAATAATGAGTGGGAAATGTGTTTAATTTTTTTAACGTTTGAAATTATATTGGTATTTGAAAAGTGCAATTATCATTTTCAATTGCAATTTTGCTCATATAAAGACATTTGAAAGCAGAATTGTAACTTCCGACCTCTAAGTTTATTGAAATCTGTAAAATATTCATCATTTCCTTTCAAATTTTGAATATATTGTAAATTTGGGGCTGAGATTTTCTTTTATAAAATAGAATATTTGCAGTTATATTAAAACATGCATCTCCTCTACTTTCTGAAGTGTGTTAGGCAGCTGACTGCTTCACACTGGGCCAGTTGGCATTTGTGGAGCAGCCGAGTCTTCTCCAAGATGTGTGACCAAATTTACATTCTGACTTTTCACTTACTCTGTCACCAGATGACTGTGACCGAAGGATTTGCTTATAGCAACCACCATATTTATTTCTGTATATATATATGTTTTAGTCAAATTGTAATAATACAATATGGATATTTTAAAATGTGGATAAATATATGTTGAGAAGGGTGGCATCAGAATCAACCATAAGTTATGATTATTGTTTTCTATTCCTTTACATACATCTCAACACATTTATTAATTATGCATCTGTGAAAAAAGTTCTCCATATCCCAAGCTGGCTTGACCAGTGGTCCTGATTGCTTTAGCTGCCAGAAAGCTGGGGTTGCCACGTATCTGCCAGACAAGCTGGTTAAGGCAAGCTTTTCCTAGCTCTGAAAATTGAGACCAAATCTTTGAGAGACGTAGAACTATATACTGTTTAGGTGACTTTCCAGCTTCTCTGTGTTCTATCTATGTTTTGCTAATTGCAGCCAAATCATTATTCATTATTCACACTGGATATAACTATTCTCCTATGGGAACTTAGACTCCAGATGCCATTATACAGAAAACATATATTGGTTATCAAGGTCAATAGTTAGAATTTTGCAATAATTCAAGAGAACATTTATTTGTTTCTAAACTAGGTAAAAAGTATATATAAAAGTTGTCAAGTAAAAGCTGCTTTCTGGTCTGAACCATGCTGAAGATTGTAATCGGTTTCACTGGGGGTCATGGAAGCTTGTTCTAACATAAGCATTGGGTTTCCATGTGAGCTCCCTTCGAAGTCACAAGAAATTTGACATAATCATATGCAATGTGAAATAATGAGCACAACCAAATCACAGATGAATTATATGAACACCCTTTCCATCCGGCTTCACTCTTGTGATTACTCAAGGAAATTACGTTGGTGATCTACAGATACCACTCTTCTCTCACCCAGGGAAAAGTCTAGGAATGACGTAGTCAAAAAAGAGAAGAGTGTATCAAAGAGGACGGACCTGTGGAAAAGAAAATACACAGGACTCCCATTAATAGGAACTCAGAATAAACTTAAAGAGTTAGCAGAAAATGTAAATGACTCATATTAAAGAATCAAGATAAAATTTGGTTATAATAACTACAAAAATAGTTGAAACTGTCTTCAAGTTTTAATATATATATATATATATATATATATATATATATATATGTATGTATAGATTAGTACCAAAAGCTATGTGCTTGATAATTCAACAGCTTTAAAAAAACATACTGTCCATTTTCCATAATAATTTCAAATAAAATTAAAGTGTCTTTGGATATACTCTCAACATCTTTAAATTAAAATCCCCCTTATTTGGCATTGTATTCATTTATTATCTTTAAAGGATGAAAATTGTATTGTTCTTTTACCTCAATATTTACTTCCCAAATTACCAGTCAAATCAAGAAGTTTTCATGTTTATTAGTCATTATTTTGTAAACAAAGATAAATTTTTCAAGCAACAGTATATTTGATATAGTTTTAAAGATCTATAAACTGTTATTTGATGAGAGGAAAAATATAGAGCAGTGCTATCTTTAAATACTCAATTGTGCTATAATGTGTTAGGATTCTGGTACTATAACATATAAACAACGAAGGTTTGAGCTTGCAGTTAGAGGTTTCAATGTATTTGTGTAGAAAAGAGTATCTGTTCACCTATGGCTGGGAACTCAGAAGGGAGCTGAGGGAAGTCCCTTCAGCACATATGTAAAGAGAAAGAGTCTGAATTGCTCACTGTCCTTGAGTCTTGAAACATTCCATGAACTCCATTGTTACCTCTCTGGGATGAAGTGTTCAAACAAAATAAGGCGAACTACACAGTGCTTCGTAATTACATCTTGGGCCACAGACTCTGATGCAAGTTTTAACTACAACACATTAAGTTTGTTATTTTTTCCCTCAAACCCATGATCTTGGGAAATTCATCATCCCATTAAGTTTGAAATAGGTCAGGAGTTTGATATGAACTTTAGAATGTGGATGGAGGTGAAGTTATTAGACCCTGTAAGAGACAGTGTGTTTTTATTCACTACTCTGGTAGCTTCCATTTTCTCCACGAGAAGTCAGTTTTCCAAGTGTCTGCTGCCATTCAAGTTTAGCATAAAACTGGTACAAATTGGAAAGGCAAACCTCAGCTTCAGTAGTTAGCCGAGCTAACACATGCATTTCTCAGTTATAGGAGTAATAAATCAGCTACCTATAAATGTTCCTAGAAACAAATTTAAAAAATTATATCATCCAGAATAACAAAGGAAGGAAAATACAAATTGACACAAGTTATTCAAGTCTGCTAAGGCTGCAAAGAAAAAACTGAAAGAAATTATAAGTAAATATAAAATAAAGAGGCATTTTTCTCCTGCTATTTCATTTGGTTAGATACAGTACAAATGAAGTTGCACACAGTTAACTATATATTACAACACTTTGAGAACCCATATTGGGTTTCTTAAACTTGTCCATATTGGGTTTCATAGTCTGAGTTAAATGAAATTCTAATTATTACGGGTGACTTCAATGCAAGAATGGGATTGGAGAAAGAATGGACTATGGTGTTCTGGGAACATATGAACTCGGACAAAGGAACAATAGAGGAGAATAACTGCTTGACCTCTGCTGTAAAAATGATTTGTTTATTTCCAACACAAAATTCAAGCAGGCTAAACCATCAAGATGGTGAACATGGGAATCTCTTGACATAGGAACCTACAGTCAAATTGACTATAAACTGGTCAGCAGAAAACTTATCTATTATCTGAAACAACTATCATTTACTAATGCTGCTGTAGGGTCAGATCACCAACTTCTGATGACCAATATTCACCTGAAACTTAAAAGAGTCATACCAGGCAGGAAGAACTAGAAGATCTATTGTAAACTACTGATGAGCCCAGCTGTTCAGAGAGAGTACAAGAGAACTTTTGAAATAAAGATGAGGGAAACCATTAAACAACTGTTTAAAAATATAAAAAGTGAATGGGAGAAAAATCCAAAGAGATATACAGGAACCTTAAAGGAGACACTTGGTTATGTAAAAGGAGCAATACCAGATCAATGACTTATTGTAGAGATGATCAACCCGGCAGAAGAAAGAAGAAAGATAAGGAGCAAATGAAGAGGCAATCTGCAGGCAGCAGAACACCACAACTATGTGTGTAGGGAGGTCATAAGAAAGGCAAGGAAGGATAAAGAGTTGTATACACAAGGTGTATGCAAAGAGGTCAAATGGGCAACACTCCATAATAAAACACATCTGTCTACAAAGCTATCAGATGAATAACTGCCAGATACACTCCCCAGATTTGGGCAATTAAAGGTGGATGAAGTTATTAATTAAAAGAATCTGGGAAAGTAAAGCAAAGATGGAGACAATACTTTGACACCCTTCACAATGACCCTAATACTGTCAACATAGAATACAATGAGAAACACTTTGACAGTCACTCAAACACCAGAGATGATGATGAAATATTAAATATTGACAGGAGTGAGATAGAGGAAGCTATTAAGAAAAAGAAATGCAGGAAGGCCCAAGGTTTGGACGACATCATGGTGTAGGAACTGGAGGTGGCTACAATGGGCTCAGGGTGCGAGGCACTTCTCAGACTTATCAGAGAGATATGGGAACATAAAGTAATACCCACACAAAGAAAGTACTCAATCATAATTCCCATACACAAGAAGGACAAGCCAGACCGCTCAAACTGCATGGGCATTAGTTTCTTATGCCATAGCTGTAGATTTTTCTCCTCCATTACATTTCAGAGGATCAAGAGCAGACCAGAGGGATTCCTAGCAGAGGCTCAGTGCCGACTCAGAGCTAGCAGGAGCACAATTGATCAGATCTTCACTTTGAGGCAACTGGCAGAAAAATACAAAGAATTTGGAGAAGACTTATATGTCTGTTGCATTGACTTCAGGAAGGCATTTAATAGCATTTGGAGGAGAAGACTTTGGGAAACAAAGAGGTTATACAGGTACCCAGAGAAAATCATAAGAATATCTGACAATGCCTACAGAGATAACTTTTCATTAGACCAAGTCTGTGGAGAATTAAGGGATCAGTTCAAGACAATCATAGTAGTCTTGCAAGGGTGTGTCCTCTCACCACTATTCTTTAATACATTCCTGGAATTAATAATAGCGACAGCCCTGGAGGATGAGGAGATAGCATGCAGATAGGTGGGGTGTGATTCTGGAACTTGTGTTTTGCTGCCAATACAGCACTACTTGCTGAAATTTCAAATGAGCTGCAGGCCACGGCAAATAATGTGGTGGAAGTAAATGAAAACCTTGGTAAGAAAGTAAACATTGAGAAGGTGAAATACAACACTTGGAACAGGCCTACAACGATTTTAACATTGTTATAAAGAATCAGAAACTCAAGTAAACAATCTATTTTGTTTATCTATCTGGGAGGAAACCTCAGTTCAAAGGAGGGAACTATTTCAGACATCAAGAGAAGGATAGGGATAGCGAGGGAGGGCTGCATTCCAGGCACAAAGAAAGGTTTGGTCAACAAGAGACTTAATGACAACAAAATTGCAACTATATGAGACTCTTGTTTTGTTCTGCTTTCTTTACAACTCCAAAGCCTGGACAATGAAGTAGGTCACTAGTGAAATGAACAGTTCTTGAGTCAGGCTTTCTGAAGTGGAATCCTAAATGCACATCTTCAGAAGAAATTATTTCAGATTGTTTTGTCTTAACTGTAAGGTACAGATAATATCACTTATTTAGAGAATTCATCTGTATAAATTTTTGAATCTCATAGTCTTTTTTAAACCTGCCTTAAATTTTTTTATGATACAATAGTAGAAAATTGAAGGCTGCGTTATCTACTAGACGAAAAGGTATTGTATTTGTCATGGTTCTGAGGTTGAGAGGACTAAGATGAAGGAGCAGACAGGATTGTGTCTTGCGACAGCTGTTTACTGCCTACGGAAGATGCCCTGTTGCTGCTTGCTTCAGAGGCTGGAGTGATACAGTCTCCCATAGTAAAATGAAAGAGAATGAATCTACTCCTTATGACCTTTTACAAAATCTAATCCCAGCCACCTCTCCAAACACCACGTGGACTACTAGAAAACCCTATCTCCTAATGGAATGCTGATAATGCAAAAGACATAGGGTCGCCACTGTGGAATTAATAAATTTATAAAACATAAAATAAGTATTTAATTCATCTTTGTCTCTGACTTGCAAGGACAAAGCAGAAGGAACATAATCAGCAAATAAGGAGAACCCTCAACAGACACCAGATCTGTAGGCATATTGGTTTAATGCTCTCTACCTCCTGCGATGTAGGAAAGGAGGGTTTGCTCTTTAAAAGTCTCATCCATTTGTGGCATTTTTTATAGTTTGAGTTGACTATTATTTGTGAGAAGAAACTTAGTTTGCTTAAGCCACAGTAAGTCAGAATCAAAGTATAGAGTAGCATACTTTGAGCATTTTTATAAATACTTGTTGCATTACTCTTCCTGGAAAGATGCATAGTGATGTCTCTTTACCTTAGAGAGTACACTGAAGACAATAAACTCTTCTAGGCAAGTCCTGAAATGGAGATATGGTTGAAGAATCCTTACAGAAGCTTGGGGACTTACACCCTGATACTGCATTACCCCAAAGTACCACCCCATCACAGATGACTGTGAACCCTGTTGAAGTCAGAAGCATAGGCAATCTCCTGCTTCCATGGTATTACATCACCTCCTAAGAGCACAAGTTCTGGAGGACATACAGTTGGCAAGGGTGGAGGGACTGAGCAGCTGGAATAGCAGGTAATCATCTAATGACCCTAATTCTTACCTTCTAAAAGAAAGCAATAGCCATGTACTTGGTGGGGGTTCTCTTCCGTCAACAGAGATGCTCTGATCTTGAGAAGACACCAAGTAAGTGACAGAATGACATAGCTTGGATGAAGTAATAAAGGAAGGGTGCCAAATGCAGAGCAGGTACTAATAAAACCCACGTATGTCACAACGGTGTCAAGAGATAGAATAGCAGTGAACAGCAAAACAGTAAATTAGAAACCATGTAAAACACAGTTAAGAAAAAATAAGTGTGCATCTTACATAAAATTTCAGTGCAAATTGTTTATTTTTGTTGAATTTGGGTCTTTTGATGTAGCTCAGACTGATCTTGAACTTGCTTACCTGCTGCCTAAACCTTCAGAAATTTGGAAATATATGTTCTTTGGAATTCTCAGAGAAGTAAAAAAAATAATAATAATACTTATTTCCAGGCCAATAATGACGTAGCAGACAGCTAAGAGCAATTGTGTCTTACTATATTGAGACAGCAAATTGACATGTTAATTGTGTGTATCATTTTATAAAGGACGTAATCCATTTGTACCTTCAGCATTGGAATTGGATGAAATTCTGTAGAATATGGCACTTTAAACAAATATCTAACATACCTACCTTTCATGCAAACTCTCAATAAACTTAGAAATGGGGGTTTAGAGAGATTGCTTAGTGTTTAAGAAAACTTGCTGCTCTCCAAAGTGGCTGTGCCAATTTTCACTCCCACCAGCAGTGGAGGAGGGTTCCCCTGACTTCACATCCTCTCCAGCAATATCAGTCCTCAGAATTTTTTATTTTAGTTATTTTGATAGATTTCGTATGGCAATCTCAGGAACCTCTGGCAGAAGAACCAGGATCTATCCCTAGTGCACAAGCTAGCTTGTTGGAGCCATTCCCTATGGTGGGATGTCATGCTCAGCCTTAATGCAGGGAGGAGCGACCTGGTCCTGCCTCAACTTAATGCGCCAGACTTTATTGACTCTTCATTGGAACCCTCAACTGTTGGAAGGAATGGATGGGGGTGGGCTTTGGAGGAGGCGAGGGAGGTGTAAGGACGGGTGGAACCAAGAACTTTGGTTGGAATGTAAAATAAAATTGAAAAAATAAAATAAAATAAAAAGGTTAACTCACTGCTACCAAAGAGGACCCAGGTCACTTCCTACACACATGGCAAGTCACAGGCATCTCTAATTCCAGCTCTGAGAAATCTGATACCTTCCTCTGGGCTGGAACAATAAGCATGTTTGTGATATACAAGCATACATGCAGAAAACACACATATACCAACAAATAAAAATGAATAAATCAGTTTTAAAAAGAAATTTGCAAATGAATATACAAAGAACATTCAAATTTTACTGTATATATAATTTCCAAATTCATACTTTGAGAAGAAAAGCCAGCAGCTGTTTTTATTGAAGCACTGAACAACTTAATCACAGTATGAAGAATAATTTCTTGGTCAGTGAAAATATCGAGAAGGTTTAGATCTGCAAAACATCTTTCTGCCCAGTGGTTATAGTGCATGCTGCCTCACTTAATTTTTGGCAAGTTGATACATATTGATGGAATGAATATATTTCTAGAAACCATAGAGTATTTTATTTTCAATTGGGAGGCAATAATTTTCTCAGTAAAGCTAAGCTTCATATTTTACCTGATCTTCACAAAGTACTAGAAGAAAGGAAATCCAACCCATGGCCAAAGGATTAAAGGATAATTCTATTCATCACCTTTGTATGGCTCAGAAATATTATCTTATACGTTTTTGTGGATGAGATATTCTAAGGAAATTAATGGATTTCTGGTCTGCGGAAGGGTGCTTTTCTGTCAACTGAAGGACTCGTGTAGTGGGTAAGCAGCAATACCACCGAGCCATACATCTGACCCACAGCTTCGCTATTTAGAGAAATATAGCATATTGGTTTCAAATTTACATTTCTTCTCATTCACTGCCTTATTTGATCTTGTATAACATGCAGTTCTGAGGAAACTCATTTACAAAGGCAATCATAGTATAGAACAAGATTCTGTCTAGGAAACCTTTTATATTATATTTTGCATTAAATTTGGTTGATCTACGACTATTGCTGTTGTTTCCACGTATTTTGTCTCCTTTTTCTCCCATTCTTTTCCACTCTCTCTTACACTGACACTGGCTTTGAACTCAGAGCCTTGAGTTTGCTACATGCACTTTGCACTGTTATACATACCCACTGGTAAGTATACTTTTTCATCTTTCTATAAACCTTTTCTTCTAAATTTCCCTTCTGCAATGATATATATTTTAGTTTGTCACATATGATTTGAGTATCTTAAATCCAAAGCTAGAAATCCCAAGTGTTTGGAATCCTGAACACATTTAAGCACTGATACACTGTCACAAAGAGAAAATTTCACTCCATTAAAATTTTTTCATCCACAGAGCTATAGAAAAATGTAACACAAAATTGCCTTCATTCAGTTTGCATACCATACATATGAGTCACAAACAAACTGATATCTCAATTTATATATGCCAGTACTAAAATATTGCAAAAGTCAAAATATTTGTAGTCCCACATATTTTGATAACAAATATCTAGACTGTTTTCTACCAGTTTCTGAGATTGTAAGATATGACCTCTATCCTCAGTTAAGATACTTATCGATTTTTCTGACAAATATTTCTTAATTATAGTTTTATATCATAAAAATCATTTACATAGTTGTCTGATTAAACTATGGAATCTCAAAGAAAGGAAATGCCTGAATTCAGGTAAAGTTTTAAGTGGAATATGGAATTCACCTGGATTTTAAAGATGAGTATTATGTCTAGTAGAGGAATATTAACAAACAAAACAAAACAACAAAAAACACTGCAGGCAAAGGCAAACACAGAAGCAAAAACATGAAATTGCTTACAATAATAAAGGCTATGGAGAGATCCAAATACAATCAATAGTGTAGGAAAATGGTGTCAGAACTGATATTTGTTGGAAAGTAGATCTGGATCCATGGAGGTGTTGTACATTATCCTAGCAGTTCCAATGAAGAGAAAAGGGGTCATGGGAAACCATATAATGATAATGCATACATGAGACAATCCATGTGAACAAAATTAAGATCAAGTAAAGAAAAATTGGAGGGTACCTGAGAGTCATGGAGCACCTTTTAGAGAAAAGAATTAATAGTACATTTTGCAGTGTCAGTGCAGAAATAGCATGTGTGGATTTTAGACATTTTTAAATTTTCAACAAAATTCAAGAAGGAAATAACTATGTCCTCCGTTTCACAACATCAATATCAATAATTAGCATTTGTGGTATAAATTTCTAAGGTTTTTTTTCATATGTACACTCGAATTTTGAGACAAATACCATGGTATCCTCTGGAAATACTTTCTAAATGTTGTTCCATTATGTCAAACATTGGCTAGACAAAAATTAAGTAATATACCATCAGTTATTAACATTATTTGAACTGTAGGCAGATTTATCATTTAACAAATATTGTAGAAAATAATGGGTAAATATCTGTGCCCATATGTGTGTTCAGTGTGACTCCTGTAAATACATTGTGGGAGGTCAAATGTCTGGCTCAAAGATAATACTAGGTATAAAGGCATTTAAACAATTGTGTTCAACATTTTTTCAGAAAGCAATTTACATTCTTCCAGGAGTAGTCTCCTGCCTGATAGCCTTTAAAACAAGGAATCTTTTTCTGACAATAGACCAGTATATCTCACTGTTTAATTTGCATCTCTTTGATTATTTGTAAGGGTATCTATCTGTGCTTCCCATACTTTGCCTATTCGGTAAGACTTTTGTTGGAATGTTTGTAGTTTCATGTTTGATTTTAAAATGCTCAAGGGCTCTAGTTTCTCTCAGTTTGTGGTCTCCTTTTTTGTTTTCATAATGGCATTTGTAAAGCAATATTAAAGATAGTTTCATGGTATCCTTTGTATCATTCACTTTATGTATCTATAAAAGCTTTACTTTTCAAAAGCTGAAAAAATATTTATTTATGTAACATTTAATAGACATATAAGCAGACATATAAGCAGGTTAGGGCCAGTTTGCTGCATTGTGAGATAAAAGTTCATGTATTTGCTATTTGCTTTCTTACTGTCATTCATGCACCCTTGTTTTGAAGCAAATCAAGGTCTTGTTCTGTCAAGGTTAGTCTCAAATTTGATATGTAGCTATGATTTAAAGAATGACCTTGAACTATTCCATCTGCCTCTCCTGCTTCAGTGCTGTGGTTACAACCAAGCATCATGCCTATTTATTTGTTTGTTTGTTTTTTTATTTAGTTTAATTTTTGTTTGTTTGTTTTAGAGAATGGTTTCTCTGTGTGGCTTAGGACCCTGGAACTCATTCGGCAGCCTGGACTAGCCTGAAACTCACAGAGATCTGCCTGCTTCTGCTGGGTTTAGAGGCATGTGCTACTACCAGCCAGTTCTCAAGCCTAGTTTTTTTGTTGCTGTTGTTGTTTTTGTTTTTCAAGTTTTTAAAAAAGAAAACAAACTATCTTTTTTCTTTTTACATACCAATCCCAGTTCCAACTCCCTCCTCTCCTCCCATTTCCTCCCTTTCCTTCCCCACTAAATCCCCATCCACTCCTCAGAAAAGGTAAGGCACATTGCTTTGGGGAGGTCCAAGGCCCTCCCTACTATATCTAATCTGAGCAAGGTATCCATCCAAAGAGGATAGGTTCCCAAAAGGCCAGTACATGCAGCAGGGTTAAAAACTGGTGTGACTGCCAGTGGCCCCTCAGTCTGCCCCAGCCATGCAACTGTCACCCACATTCAGAGGGACAAATTTGGTACTATGCTTGTTCCTTTCGAGTCCCGTTGGTGTTGCTGAGCTCCCATTAGCTCAGGTCGGACCTAGCATGGTTTTGATTTCTTTGCTCATATTCTCATTCCTCCCACTCTTTTTTTTTTTTTTTTTTTTTGATTTTTCGAGACAGGGTTTCTCCGTAGCTTTTTGGTTCCTGTCCTGGAACTAGCTCTTGTAGACCAGGCTGGCCTCGAACTCACAGAGATCCGCCTGCCTCTGCCTCCCGAGTGCTGGGATTAAAGGCGTGCGCCACCACCGCCCGGCTTCCTCCCACTCTTGAACTGGACTTTGGGAGTTCAGTTCAGTGCTCCATTGCAGGACTCTGCCTTTGTTTCTAGCAGTTGCTGGATGAAGGTTCTATGGTAATATTTAGGATATTCATTAGTCTGATTACAGGGCAAGGCCAGTTCGGGCACCCTCTCCTCTATTGCTTAGAGTTTTAGCTGGGGTCATCCTTACTAAGCCTAGTTTTTGATGCACTGCTAGTGTACCTCTTCAGCAGTTAGGGAAAATATACAAGAGTTAGGTGAGTGAGGAGGAAAGTGAACCTGAAAAGAGTCAGGGAAGAGTGGGTATCTATGACCAAAACACATTCTCAGAGAACTTTAAATAAAACTTGATAGCCATGTGAAAAACTATGCAAACCAACAAAGTTAAACTATACAAACCAAATGACTTAAAGTGGCTAAGAAAGTTTTCATTGATAATACTTCATTAAAGTGTACAAAGAAATTCAGAAAAACAAAATAATGTGCGAAAAGGAGATACCTTTCCAGCCATGAAGAGCAAAGACTCTGATTCATCTGCATGTTCAGTGTAAATGTCACCTTTGCTACTAGGTGTTCAAGTTTTAGGCACCCTTCTGGGGACAACTGAAGAGTGGAAAAGATTTCCTGAGATATTGTAGATGCACAGGTGAATTATTGGAGCAAGCAAGAGGGAGGCTTGCAGCTGGAAACTGTGATACTATTTAGTCTTTCTAGTTCATGCACAGTGGGTCTGTTGCAAATGAGTATTTTCAGCGTAGTAACTTTTATGGACAAAAATCGGTGCTCTAAACTGATAAGAAAATTCATGTTTCCAAAGGACACCCTGGAGTTGCTACTTTGTTTTTATTTGAGCAAATAAAGAATTACCATTTCTTTGACAAAAATACGGTTACTGGTAAATTAGTGACTTTAAGGCTACAGTAACCTGTTTGTATTTAGGATTACCACCCCTGATTTGATTGGATAGGCTGAGAACAGAAAGGAAATGGAGAGTGAAGCAAGGTCTATCCATTGCCTCATTTCACTTCTAGTATAATTGTGGGCTGAAAGGGCATTGCCAGGGAAATGCATCCCACGCTTGATACTTGAACACGGAATAATAGAAAGATGCTGAAATATGACAGAGACAAGCAGAAAATGATACACGTTTCCTGCTCATGTCAAGCCATTTTTTAAGGAGAGTACTATGAAGAAGAGGAAGTTCAGGATGCAAAAAATACCAGGTATGGATAAGGTCTTTTGCAAATGAAAAATAAACCAAAGGAGAGTGGAGAGAATGCACATTGATAGTGACCTGGTCAAAATGATTGGAGAAAGTAGCACTTTAATGTTTCGAAATGGTAGAACACATAGAACATGAGAAGATACAGCTCATGACCCCATTAGCTTCACAAAGGATGGATTAGGCAAGAAGGGTTCAGAATGAAACAGAGCAGGATTTGAACAGGGAAGTGGTAGAGGAGTCATACTTCTGAATGTGGTGAAGCACGGAATTGGAACAGAATTAATATAATGGAGAACAATGACAAACTATAAGTACAATGAAAACTATATCAAAGAATGAGGAAAATAGTTAATTTTAATGTGAGAAAAAGCACTCAGTAATCCTACATGCAAAAAAAAAAAGCCAAGACAAATGATATACACATAAATAAAACACAGCAAGAGAATTAAAGAGGTAAATGTAAATAAACTTTTTCACAGCACCATTTAATTTTAAGTAACTGATATTCAATTTTGGTAGAAAGTTTGTCGGTCTGACTCATGGGAATTGGATTGTAAATATGTATAATATGTAAATACTTTTAATATACTTGAAGGATTTAGGAAGTTGGATAATAAACATGAAAGTGCTCTACAGTGAATATCATTACAGAAGCAGGCAATGTTGAAAGGAATACCCAAAGAGCATTTTCAATTCTTGTCTCATGTTGACTTATATGTATTTAATTTCCCACATAGAGTTGCTTATGAAACATAAGCCCTTGCTTATTGAATTTGCTTTCTTTCAACTTATCTTCTTGTACAGCTTTACCTCCCAGGATCCTGTTCATGAGCTGCGTGTATCTGCTTCCCTCCATTTATGTTTATTGCTTGTGTCATCTGTTTTTGGCCCAAAGACTCTAAAAGGCAGAAAGTCTATCTGTTTACCTTGACTGCTCCAGAAAAGAAGATGAGATATGATAATGGTTGTCAAGGATTAATTCACTAGGCAACCATTAAATTGGCTCCATCTTAGAAAATGAATTTAATTTCTGATGTACTTTTATTTTTTTAGTAAAATTTATCATAAAATTTGGCATCTTTTAAAATATAGGTAAGTTTTGTTCACCAGGGAATTCTTGTTTGCAAATACATACTCTTCTTTAAAAATGTTATATGTCATTAAAGAATCTAAAGAATTATCAATGGCTTACAATTACATTCAGAACGGGAATCCAAATTCTAAGGATTTATAAAAGTCTCACCAAGTATCACCTTGTGTTTGTACTACAGAGCTCTTTTTGTAGTTTGCTTTGATTAAAATGTGCCAAAATATTAATTCAAATTGTCATTTACTCTATCTTACACATATAATTTTGAATGCTCATTTTTAATGTCATGGCTCTTTTTGTTCCCATTAACAGGGTTTTAGTAGTCATCTAATTATTTACCAATTTTTTTCCCTGTAAGAACTTGAAGAAGCAAAACAACAACGAAACAAAAAACAGAAGACTGGGGTTTCAAAGAAAATCAATGTGCCAGTATTAACCCTTCAGGATGGAGGGGCTCTAAGGCTAGAAATCTGGTAAACAGATTCTGGTTTAGGTATTTTATAAGAAGCAGGGCTCCCACCCACTACCCTGTTGGTCCAGTTTAGTTGCCCATACCTGTGCCATCCCACTGTTTGCCTGCTAACAAGAAACTACCAATTTACTTTTCTTGTATTCTTCCTGTGTTCCTTATCAAGAAGGGACTTCTTTAATACTAGAAGTAAGACAGCAGAAGCAGGTAAATCTCTGAAAATACAAGGTCAGTCTCTTATATTCTCTTGGTGACACCTGCATTAATAGTTCCTGCTTACTTTCTTAGATTTCCCACTTCCAGAAATGACTCAGGTTGTGTTTTCTTTATTGCTTTTATTTCTATTTTCAAGTCTTGAACAGTTTTGTTTCGTCAATATTTTTTTCTTGGCTTTCTTTAAAATATTTATTCCTTTGCTCTTTTTAAGGACCTCTATCATCTTCATAAAGTTGGATTTAATTTTTTTTCTTGTTGTTGTTGTTGTGATTCAGCTGCATTGGAATTTTCGGTGTTTGTTGTAGGATAGCTTAGTTCCAATAAGGAACATATCAACCTGGCTCTTTTTTATTGTGTTCGTATGCTGTTGTGTAGGCGTCTGGATTCCAGTTGGTTGTAGGTCTTGGTGCTGATTTCTGAATTTGTCTTTGTTGGATGGGTAATTTATTCCTTAGTTTCTGTTTTCTTTTTGGTCTGTTGGTCCGTGTGGCCTGGAGTTCTGGCAGTCAGTCATGGACTCTGGTCCACCAGGGAGTCTTTGTGCCATCTGGGATCTGGATTTCTGGTAACTAATGTCTTTGTTCTTTGGTCAAGCAGGGGGCTCGGCCTGAATTGGAGAGTGAGAAGGAGAAGCATATTGGAGATAGTGGACGGTATCACTGAAGAAGTGGGATAATTCTGTGGGAAAGTGGAAGCATATCTGTTCTTCTGACTGCCATGGCCTACACCTGAGTAGAAATGCTTCACTGAGTTGGGGATGGAGGCATGAAGTGAGATGAGAAGGGGTAACAGCAGGCTGGGTCTTTAGGAACATAACAGAGGGCATAGGCACGTTCATCAGACCTGTAGATAGGAAAAGTTACTTTCTATGTAAATTGCAGATGCTCTGAGAGCCTTTCATCCAAGCAGGTTGATCCTTCTTTGACTACTACTTGGAGCAAATTGTCTAGAACCTGGGCTGTTACAAATTAAGTGTGGAGGGAGAGGGGAACCTAGGATAATATTCCTGTTTGGGAGAGCCTTCTATCACTGACCTTCACCCACCACCCCACAGCCAGAACTGTTGCTATTTTCTTTTCCACTCAATCATCATATTAGGTTCCTCCAGAACTCAGGGTATTTGGAAAGACCAGCAGAGAGGTTTGTACACACAACAGTCATATGGGGTGGCTTAGGTAGGAAAAGGGATATATGTGTGGATAGGCCTGCTACCCTAGCAGGAGCCAGGTGGGTCTTGCACAAACAGCTAAAGATTCTTATGGGTGTTAGCTTTCAATGAAATTTTCCGATACAGAAACACAAGTGCCCTCCCTAGGTCATTCATAGCTACATCTACTTCAAACAAAAAGCAAACTTGGCAAAATTTTCTGTATTTTGGAAAACAAGGTTATTTTGTGATTGGCTTACACATCAGAATGTACAAGAAACAGTAGAGAAAGTTAAGAAGGTCTTCCTTTCTTTCTGTGGCAATTCCAACAGGTGCCTGCATTTCAGCTGTTCAGAGCCCAAGAACTAGGTGTGGTTTATGGAAGCTATCAAGCAGAACACTTACCTTCCCCATGCACCAGTTCCAGGTATATTGAGAGGGGAGTCTGCATTCCCCAAATCTTCCTTCCTAGTAAGATGATTAGTTGTTCGCTGTCCCATTTGCCCTCTCTCTTGCCTTAAGAGTGGCACATAAGCCTCTGCTGGGGTTCTTCCAGGAGGAAACTCTTGTCCAAAATTCAAGGTCAAAGTGTTGCACTCTTTCGGTCTCCAGGTCCTACACTTGTTACGCACTGTAATATGGGAGCGAACTGAGAGTGCTCTCCATGCATGCTAGTTACTCAGACGGCACCTCCAATTGTGGGACAGGTTGTGGATACTTCTTAGGTTTTCTCCAACATAATATTCAGTCGAGTACGTGACCTTGAGTAGAGATCTTCACAACTGCTGGAAGAATTTCCAAAAATTGTGATGGGGTGGCTGGTGGTCATCTAACTTATTTCCTGGCACAGAAAAATAATCGTAATCCCAGGAAAGAAGGAGACCGGAAGACAGAGTTTTATAAACAGTAAAAGTGGCAATACTTTCTCTTTGGGATGGAAAGGATGCTAAGGTGGGGCGGAAATCAAATAAATTGTTTATGGACCGGGTGTCTTCTCTCTCTCTCTCTCTCTCTCTCTCTCTCTCTCTCTCTCTCTCTCTCTCTGCCTGTCTGTCTTTGATGGGGTCCCTGGATCCTCCTTTTCTGCTATTGGTTCTGTGTCTTCTTGCATTTCTCTGCTCAATACTTTGTCCTTCTGGCATTAAAAACTACCATCTCTTAGAAACTTGCTTTTTCTTTGCTTGGCTGTCCCTCTTACTCTCCTTCACTCCCAAATACACTAATTCAATGTAAAAGTCATTTATGGTCCCAAATTCCCAACAGAATAAGCATAAATTAGGAATACATAAGCACATTAAAGATCAAAATTATTTTTAATGTACCAGAAACCAATGTTTAGGGAAAAGAGAAATTGTGCGTGCTGAAATGAAGCATATGACTACTAAGACAATCTCTAGACTTTATTTCTCTTCTTAGTTCTCTGACTTTTTTTTCTTATTTATCTAAGCATCAGATCCTCTCTCTTCAGTACAGCCCACCATCAGCTCATGTCTGTACTTGTATGAAACACTCTACCCTGATTTTTCAGGTTTATTATGTGTTTTCTATAAGCGGAACAATAAGTTTCTAAAGTGTAACTGAATTATATATGATCCCATTTAGAAACTCAATAACTCAGGATTTCCTCCAACATAATGTATGACTTCCTTTTTTATTCTGATCTAACCCAAGTTCCTTAGCATCTAGTGTCCGTGCTGTTTCTTTAAACTTTGTCCAAGTCTCTTGGTACTCCAAGCAGGTACAGAGATAAACTCTGCTTTTCCATCATCCATCGTCCTGATACATGGTTTTTCTAATGTGTCTATCATCTTATGCCAGCCTACAATTTTTTGACTGGCATCCTTTCAGGGTTAGTTTGATAGCTACTTTTCTGAAGTTGTGATATATTAGTACAAGTTCCCTTCTACATATATATTTATGAACATGGACAAATGTTGCTTGCATCTTCAGTCAGAGCAATCCTCTTTCCATTTTACAGTGGAGAATGCAGATACCAATGGCTTCACAACTTGCTAAGGATCAGGGACAGATGAGTTGCTCATCCCTAAGAAAGAGCTACTCAAAGGCTTAAGGAACATCACAAAGCAAGGCCAGAAAGAGTGTAATATATAAAAGACAAGGAGAAGGACTGTGAAATACCATTTGGGAAGAATATAGTAATTGAGATTATGAATGACAGCTGTGGATGTGTATACTATGATTTCATTAAAATGGCGTATGGGCAGACATAATGAAATGATGAACTCTGAAGACCCTAAATTGCAGTGCTGAGGTCTTTAATATGAGTAGATTTGGGGATAGAGGAAATTATGATACCATCAGTCTTCACTGTAAAGCAAAGTTCTATTGCATGTGTCCTACATCTGTATAGACTAATAAATAGGTCATAAAGAAAATTAAAAGTTGGCCAGGTGGTTGTGGTACACCCCTTTAATCCCAGTACTTGGGATCACCTCCTTTCATCTATGCTTGATATTTCACCCAACCAAATTTTGTTTTTACAAAGACATTAGTCTTACTGAATGAGAGTCTACCCTAAGGACCTCATTTTAACTTGATTGCTTCTGTAAAGACTCTTCTGTGCAAATAAGGTCACATTCTCAATTACTGGGTGGATGTTAGGGCAACAACATTACCTTTGCAGGGATAGAAATCATCACAATAAATGTAATATGCTTTCCAGGAGTTCTGCTAGATTACAGTTTTAATTTCAAAGCCTTTTTTCTATTATTGCTGTAGTAATTTTAGACTGAAATTATCTGCATATATATTTATCTCCAGAGGTCTGGGAGGAAATACTGTGTGATTTTTAGGTTTGGATCCAATAAGTACAAAGAATGTTGGCTTCATATCGAAGGACTCTTGGATGTTCTAAATAAATTTGAATTTTAGCTTGAAAAAGATCTCACAAGCTACAGTAGTATCTTTTCTGTGCCGGTACTGTCCTATTCACCACCACATGACCCTGGTCCCAGTTGATGGCAGGTTTCTGATGAAGTCCTTGAACAATTCTGGGTTCCAGTTATTGCTTTGTCAGGTTTTCCTGACTGAATGAGCCTCAGTGCATTTTTAGGCTAAGGTTTTTCTATCCACGTGTTGGTTTCCTTTGTGGGGGAATATATTGTTCACACATTCAATCCTTACCTGACTTCTGAACAAGAAGATAAAATCCTTACCTATTAATGAAGACATGTTCAGATTTTGGATTTATTTTTAAAGTCTCTATAAATTTAATTATACTTAGCACACAATTCAGCATCCAAATTCTGATATTTTTGGAAAGAAAAAAATGTATAGTAGTAACAATCTACTTAATTTCCACGCATTAAAAGGGAAGTAGACAAATTTGCCGGGGAGAAAATTGGGATCTTGGGGTGGGGTGGGTTGGGGGTAAGGGGAGATGGGGAGAGAAAAGTTAGAAGGGAAGGAGGTCGGGCCTTGGGAAAGCAGGAGGATTGGGATAAAGGAAGGTTGGACAGGGGAGCACGGAACCACAATTCTTAGTTAAGGGAACCACTTTAGGGTTATCAAGAGACCTGACCCTAGAGGGGCTCCCAGGTGCCCAAGCTGAGGTCCCCAGTTAGTTCCTTGGGCAGTTGAGAATAGGGAACCTGAAATGACCCTATCCTTGAGCAATACTGACGACTATCTTGCATATCATCATAGAACCTTCATCTGGTGATGGATGGAGATAGAGACAGAGACCCACACTGGAGCACTGGACTGAGCTCCCAAAGTCCCAATGAGGAGCAGAAGGAGGGAGAACATGAGCAAAGAAGTTGGGACCACGAGGGATGCACCCACCCACTGAGACAGTGGAGCTGATCTATTGAGAGCTCACCAAGACCAGCTGGACTGTGACTGAAAAAGCATGGGATAAAACCGGACTCTCTGAACATGGCGAACAATGAGGGCTGATGAGACGCAAAGGACAATGGCACGGGGGTTTGATCCTACGTAATGTGATGGCTTTGTGGGAGCCCAGCCAGTTTGGATGTTCACCTTCCTAGATATGGACGGAGGTGGGAGGTCCTAGGTCTTACCACAGGGCAGAAAACCCTGACTGCTCTTTGGACTGGAGAGGGAGGGGGAGAGGAGTGGGGGGAGGGGGAGAAGGGTGGGAGGAGGGGGCGTAGGGGGGGAGGAGGGGGAGGGAAATGGGAGGCTGGGAGGAGGTGGAAACTTGTTTTTTTTTTCTCCTTTTCTCAATAAAAAAAAAAAGGGGGCAGCTTTGAGAAAATATTTAACCTGGTTAAATACACAGATAACCTAGTTAGAATTTAATTTGCAGCTTTCTTGCTTCTCTAAACAGTGCTATCCACAAGTTCTTTTTTTTTTTCATTTCAAAATGTATTTTTTTTTATTTTTGTTGACAGACACATGTTTAACTTTTTCTCTTAAATATCTGGAGTCATAAGTTTAGTTAATTTGATAAATTCTGACAGAACAACATTATCTTATATAATCACTTCCCCTCAATTTAAGGCATCATTAATAAACATAGTCCTCTTTTTAAATTATTTTTGCTCATCAACCCCATAACCCCAGTTATTTTTCTTTTTTTTTTCTATATGCCTTTTTTATGATGAGTGTTCTTAAAGAGGGTTTAGAAATTTTGCAATGATAACAAATCAGGATTGGAGACCTGCTGAAGAGCTGAATTTTTATAAATGTTTGCTGGTTGTGATAAACTGACCCATTCTGTGTAATGTAATGCAATTTTAAAGAATATTAATTTAGATGATATTCTGAAGAATTATAGATATTATTAGACTGGATAATATTTAGAACAAGCAGGAATCCAGTGAGCTAGTCACTCTACAATAAAATACAAGGTAGTTCATGAATGCTTGACCTTAAATATCTACATAAAATTCTACCAGGTGACACCAGTTGGTCACATTTTACCATTTACATCATGCAGGACCTGCATCGCTGTTTAGCTAGCTGTTCCCCTTGTGTATGCAAGAATTCTGACTCAGGAGCTACATCTTCTTTTTGTACTTGCTCTTTCCTAGTTTTGAATAGTTCATATTAATAAAATAATGATCTATTTGTACTTGAGTTTCATGCATGGAAATAGATATGGATCTATTTGCAATCTTCTACATGGTAACATCTAATTATGCCAGCACCATTTCTTCTTTCCATTGTATAATTTTATCTTCTTTGTCAAAACTCAGGTGTTCAAAGGTGTGTCAATTAATATACAAGTCTTAGATTCAATTCCATTTTTCCACCCATCTGTTTTTATGCCAATATCAAGCTGTTTACAAAACTGTAGTTCTATAATAGAGCTTGATGTGAGTGATGGATGCCTCAGGAAGTTCCTTTATTTTATAGTATTGTTTTGGTTATCTTGGAAGTTTTGTTTTTACATATAAAGTTGATTAGTGTTCTTTCAAGGTCTCTGAAGAATTGTGTTGGGATTTTTTATCAGGATTGCATTGAATCTATAGATTGCTTTTGGTAAGATTGCCATTTTTATTTTGTTGATCGTACCCATTCAAGAGCATGGGGAGATCTTTCCATTTTCTGATATCTTCTTCAATTTCTTTCTTCAAAGACTTAAAGTTCTTATCATATAGTTCTTTCACTTCTTTGATTAGTGTTACTGCAAGGTATTTTCTGTTATTTGTGGCTATTGTGGATGGTGATGTTTCTCTGATTTCTTTCTCAACCCATTTATCATTTGTATATAGAAAGGCTACTAATTTTTTAATTGATTCTGTATCCTGCCACATCACTGAAGGTGTTTATTAGCTGTAGGAGTTCACTTGTCAAATTATTGGGGTCACTTATATATACCATCATATAATGTTCAGCTAGTGAAAGTTTGACTTCTTCCTTTACAATTTATATTCCGTTGATCTCCTTTTATTGTCTTATTTATCTTTCTAGAACTTTGAGTATTATGTTGAATATATATGGAGAGAGTGAACAGTCTTGTCTTGTCCCTGATTTTATGGAATGACTTTGAGTTTCTCTCCATTTAATTTGATGTGGACTTATGCGTTGTTGTATATTTTTTTATTATGTTTAGATAAGATTCTTGTATCTCTGATTTCTCTAAGACTTTTCTCATGAAGAGATGTTAGGTTTTGTCAAATGCTTTTCCAGCATCTAAGAAGATGATCATATAGTTTTTTTCTTTAGTTTATCTATATGTTAGATTACATTGATAGTTTTTCATATGTTGTCCCATCCCTGCATCTCTCTGACGAAGCCAACTTGATCATGATGGCTGCTATTCCTGATTACCTGGATTCAATTCAAATCACCAAATTTGCCATTCTTTGCCATTTGCAGCTTCAGTCCCAGGATATCCGGCATTCTCTTCTCTTCTTTGTAGACACCAGGCACACATGTGGCATGCAGACAAATATACAACCAAACCATTTAGATGCAGAACAATAGAAAATAAAACAACATAGATTTTACTTATGCATTTTTGCATGTTTCGTATATTTTTAAGTAAGCCTAGAAAATAATTTATTTCCTTATGGAGTTTTGAACATCTATTTTTATTTATCTTTGATTCCTGTCTTATCACTCTGAATTACCTTCCATTACCCCTCCCTAGTTTAAGTTTTCTTCATTTCTCATTTTATAATACCTCCATCCTACTTTCCTCTTTCTAGAAGTTTTTTCTTTCCTCCCAACATAATGATTTTTTAAAAAAATTTCTGGCTTGTGCAGTAACCTCAGGCAGTGTGATCAAACTAAAGTTTCAGCTTGTGAGTGTAGAAATAAGTAAGAATGTGAAACATTCGTCTTTCTGGGTCTGGGATACTTTATTCAGCATACTTTCAAGTTCATTTATTTTCCTGAGGAATTCGATATTTTATTTTTCTTTACAGTTGAATAGAATTTCATCATGCATATCCAGTCATCAGTGAAGGAAATCTAAGTTGTTTCCATTTTCTAGCTATTGTGTATAGAGCAGCAATGAGCACATGTGTTTGAGCTTGTATCTGTGGTATGCTATTTAACCCTTTGAGTACATGATAAAGAAGTGATAAAGTGGACTTATGTGGTAGATCTATTTTTAGTTTTTTGAGGATTAACCATACTGGTTTTCATGGTGTATTTGCCAGTTTTCAGTTCACACACAGGGAATGTGAATTTTCCTTTTCTTGCAGCCTTACCAGCATTTGGTCTCCATTATATTTTTTTGATCTTAATTGCCCTAACTGGGGTAAAGTGAAATCTCAAAATAGTTTTAATCGTTATTCACCAAGCTAATAAGGATGTTGAACATTTTAAAAAATATTTCTTAGTCATTTTAATTTTTTTGAGAAATATCTATTCAGATCCATAACAAATGTCTTGATTGGTTCATTTGTTTTTAAAATTCTTTTTTCTTAGTTCTCCATATATGTATGCTTTCTTCTGTACAACCTTGAACAATATTCCCAAGTGAGAAAAAGGCAAAAGTCTCCTGAATTAAGTTGAACTTGTGTATGCAGCCCTAATATTCCACTATTTGAGTGGCTAAGCCAGGAACTGGCTTGAACAAGGTCTATTAGGGCTACAGACGATATTTGAGGCTCCAAGGCTAGCCTGAGAAACCTTAGTATGTGCCTGCACTAAAAAATTAATAAGAAAAAAGAGAAGGCTGTAGATGTAGTTCTGTAGAATACCCCTGATATGCACAAGGCACTTTCATTGATAAAGTTAAATTCTTATAAATGAAATTAACTGGAGAGAAAAGAAGGCTCCAAAATATGAGCTACCTCATTAAATTTTGTCTCTTGATTATTGTGACAGAAATTTTTTTCTTTGAACTTAGCACACACGTGGGCACAATCGTGCACACACAAAACACATACAGCTGATAGAATCTGAAGACTTCCTTCTTTGCTCTCGGAGAGATCAGATCACCCCTTTCAGCAACACTTCCCTGTAGCTGCAAATGCTGTCAGCATGGCTTACAGGCTTGAGTACAGTTGACCTGGGATTATGTTGGCCTCCAAGTGCAAGGGCAGTGGTCCTATCAGGTCAAATGTGGCAAAGGGAAGCCTAAAACGTGTTTTCTAGAGGTAGAAACCAAAATGGTTTCAACTTAGGTAAAGAGAATAGTCTGAACCTGGAACCAACCTAGAGACCAATAAACTGAAGAATGGATAAAGAAAATGGTACATTTACACAATGGACTATTACTCAGCTGTAAAAAAACAATGCCATCTTGGAATTTGCAGGCAATTGGATGGAACTAGAAAAAGAATACTTTGGGAAAAGGGGAGGAGGCAGAATTTTTTTTCAACAACTAAAAAAAAAAATAAACAACAAAAAAATAAATTAAAAAAAAGAAAAAAAAATACTATCCTGAGTGAGATAACCCAGACCAAGAAAGAGACAGTATGTGCTCACCTATATGTGGATGTTAGACATAAAGCAAAGGATAATCAGGCTATAATCCACAACCCCAGAGAAGCTAGGTTAAAAGCAGGACCCTAAGAGAGACATATATGGAGGACCCCATGATAAGGAAATAATTAAGATCTCCTGGGTAAACTGGGAGAGGGGAATAAGGGAGGAGATATGGACTGAGAACATGAGGGCTTGAGACGCCCAAGTGGGAGGGACAAAGAGAGAGAGCAGTAGAAGTTATATATGGATAGAGGGAGTTATTACAGGGTTAGGGAGAAACCTGATGCTAGGTAAATTCCCAGAAATCCACAAGAATGACTCCAGCTAAGACTCCTAGCAATAGTGAAGAGGGCGACTTAACTGGCCTTACCCTATAATCAGATTAGTGACTACCATAATTCTCATCATAGAACCTACATCCAATCACTGATGGATGCAGATGCAGAGATCCCCAGCTACACACTAGGTCGAACACCCAGAGTCCAGTTGAAGAAAGAGAAGGGGAATTATATGAGCCAAGGGGTCCAGATCATGAATGGGAAAACTACAGTGACACCTGACCCAAGCTAGTCCGAGCTTGTGAATTCTGGACTGACAGCTAGGGAACCTGAATAGAATTCAAATAAGGCCTCTGAATGTGGGTGACAGTAATGTGATTTGATTTGCTGGGGAGGAGATACTGGCAGTGGGACCAGTACTTATTCTGTGTGTATGAACTGGCTTTTTGGAGCCCATTACCTATGATAGTATTCCTTGCTTAGGTTTGATACAGCGTGGAAGGACTTGGTACTTCCTTTATTTGGTATGCCAGACTTTGTTGACTCCCCAATGGAGGCCTTTTCCACAGAGGAGTGGATGAGGGAGGAATGTGGGGAGATGGGGGTAGGAAAAGAAGAGGGAGGGGGGACTGGGGCTTGTATATCAATTGAAAAATGCTTTGATAATAAACAAATATATGTACACAAAACATAAAATTGAATGCTAAGGTTTCTGAGATTTTCTGTATGAACAAATCTTTCTCTGACTGTTCTCTGGGAAAGTATGCTAGTTTTACTATATATCACCTGAAACCTGCTGTAGTAATGAGTACAGCTCATTACAGTCTTAGTTAATATAGGAGATGTGTTGCATTTGTGGGCAATATTTCAATCAATGCAATATGTTACATCAGAAAGTGCTGAGCCAACGTGAAGCTGTAAGTGAAGGACTTCCCAAAACATGTAACACAAGGTCATAATTGTCACTGAGGCATGTTGATAGAGAATATCCTTAGACTGGAAATTATAAACTGGAGAGATGGTTATTATTGTTATTCTTTTCTTTGTCCTATTTATAAACTTTGTAAAAGGACATAGAGAAAAAAAAATGGACCAATCAATACATTCACAGTGTGGTACTGTCTACCAGAGCTTTTGGATTAGGTCTTCCAAAGATTGAGGACAGTCAATGCTTCTTTTATAACTTAAAATATTTTTTTAAATGTAGCAAGATTAATCTATGACATTTAAAAATTAAAATAGCATTTGCTTTATTCTTTGAGGGATGTGTGCATTTGTGTCTTTGTTTATCCACAGATGTACATCCGTGATGTCCCTCTTTTTTGTGTAGTGCTCCAATATCAAGCAACTGAGCATTCACTCAGGAAAGGATGCAACCTTTCAATGGCCAGAACACTGTAATATTTCCGACTATTTGGGAGCTAATTTCATAATTAATGAGAGAAAAACAAAGGCAGCAGATGGGAGAGAGAAGGGATACAGTGACTGCAGCTGCCCCACCTTGGACTGCTACAGTAGCAGATTGTGGAGAATGGAGAACAGTCACCAATTTATCAAAGTCAATTGACAACGTCTGTTAGATTTCCTCAGACTTTAGCATCTTTCTGAATTCTGTGAATGAAATGCCAAGACAACTTTACAGTTCTTTTATAGTAAAGAAAGTCATGTTTTACCCTCACTCTTGTCTATAAAACTCATAATTATTGCCTAATGTCAAAAAATAATGTGTTTATAGTTTGAAGAAAACAATTTTGCTTGATTTATACATATTTTATCTAGTATAATGTAGTCTTGGTCACATTTTATTATAATTCATATTTAGGATGAAGTATTGGGATGAAAAAGAAAAATTAAGACTTTTTAAGCTAAAACTTCTACTACAAAAGTGTAAAGGAATAAAGGATAATGGGGTACAGCCAATTACTTGATCCTAAGACTCATTTCTTATGCCCTTTAACCTACAATAAAAAAATATTTTTATCCATTAATTGAACAAATTTGCACAAAATTCTTAGAGGAAAATGGGCAGCATTCTCTTCGAGATTTATAAATTTAACTCCCTAGTTCCCATGATTAATTGCAGCAAAACCTACAAGAACCAACATTATTTATAAGAACGCTCAAAAATTCAATCACGGCGTTGCTGAATTGACCATGATCAGGGAACCTGGGATATTGGAGGCTCCCAGAGCAAAGATGAGTGTCGAAGGTCAGCATGGAATTTTAAAGAGGACCAGGCTAACCTTAGCAGCGTGGGAGGGAAGGGCGACAGCAAATCATAGCTGCCCACATTGAGGTAGGAATAAGAATCAAAGGGACAGGCATGAGGAAAGGACAAGACCAGGAAATGCATCTTCTGCACACATAGCTGGACCAGTGATAATTAGAACTCCATTTGCCTTACATTGCATAGTTGCTTAAATAAGCTTTACAATCTATTGACAAAATGTTTTTTTTTTCTAATTTTACAATTAGGGAAATGAATACAGTTGTGTTCTAGTCATGATTCTAAAAATAAGTAACTAATAAACCTTAGAACTCGAGCATATTACAAAGCATTTTCTTTGATAATTCTACAGAGCCCCTGCCTGCAAACATGAAGCTACTGAATTAATATAAGCCCTTGATGGATTCAAACAGACAGATGCAGAGAGATACCAAGGTGGTTAACAAATTTCAGAATGGAAGCAAGCAGACTAGAAACAAGACTTAAACAAAGGCTTATTTGTGTCATTTCGTTTCATTGTTTTCTTTAAAATCACATTTATTTTAATTGACACATAAAAATTTTCATGCCACTGAAATTCCAGTGATACCAGAGTTAATGAATGCTATAGCCAGCATCCATCATGGTTGGTATGTCTATCACTTCAGCTGTGTCATTGTGTGTATGTGTGTTTGTGTATGTAGACATGTCTGCATCTGTGTGTATTCATGTGTGTATGCATATAGCCATATTTGTATATACATGTATGCATATTCATGTGTGTATGTGGGTATGCATATGTGTTTTTGACCTCCAAAATCTTGAATTTGACATATGCAAATCATTATTGACCATAGTCTCTTGCTGTAGTATAAAATACGAGCAATGATTTCTGCTTATAATCCACACCCCTGTATCCACTAATATTCCTATTTCTATC
Organism: Microtus oregoni; assembly: GCF_018167655.1. Taxonomy (NCBI): domain Eukaryota; kingdom Metazoa; phylum Chordata; class Mammalia; order Rodentia; family Cricetidae; genus Microtus; species Microtus oregoni. The sequence goes on from NW_024543084.1 coordinate 3,791,437, forward strand.
CTTCTCTCCCCTTCACTTTCCATGCTGTTGGGAGAATGTTCTAGTCTTTACTTCTATAGGACTTGTTACAGTCCCACACATATGAAATATCACATATATGTGGCACTTGGCTTCTATACATAATTAATTTTCATACTGTCGTTGCATTCCATTCATATTCATACAAACAAAAGAACTTCATTTTTATAACAGAATATTACTCTACTATGCATTTTTGTCCACTCATCCACAACAATCTAGTAGATTGATGCCATTGCTATAATAAACCTGGTGTGAAGATACCTCTTTGGTATACTGAATTTATTTTCCTAGGTCTATACTCAATAGTGTACTTACTGGATTATACGGTGGTTATATTTCTAGCTTTTGAAGACAACTCCCACTTTCTCCATAATGGTTATAGTAAAAAATATACACTTAAATCAGTAGTCAGTTGTCCTTTTTCTAACACTTAGCTAACTGAAATTTCCTACTTTTTGAGTTTATTATTTTATTTTTGAGGTTGTATTATTTCTCTGTTCCCCTTCTTTTCTCCAAATGCCATCATATGCCACTCTTTCAAATTTGTGGACTCTTTTTTTATTAATTGTTTTTAACAACACACACACACACACACACACACACATCTTCTCAGTCTGTATAATGTTACTTGTACTTATGGTGTCAGGGCACACCATCTGTTACTGGATGACCCACACAAATGCTCTTCCCTAGGTAAGACTCTTTCTCCCACTCTCAGCATTTCTTAGTTGCCTGTAGTTCTCTGTGTAGGCTTGAGGTTTTGCAAGCTTTCTCTTATCCTGTGTGTGATACTTCAAGGATAAAAATTCTGATGTTACTAGGAGACACAATTTCACAAAAAAGCTTCCTGATTATATCTCTTGATTTTTTTTCTGCCCCCTCTTCTTTAGTGTTCCTTGAACTTTGTAGGTTGCTTCTATAGCATTGGTTTATAGATGTATTCACAGGAGCATTTTCTTATTTTTAAGAGGAATCTAAGATCAGTTTTGGTTTAAAACACACACACACACACACACACACACACACACACAACCTACCTTCAAAAAACACTGAAACAAAAGAAAACCTTGTTGATTATTTTAGCTTAGTCATTAAGCACATTTTTCAATGATCTATAGCCCTGAGCTAGCTTTTGACTCTTCTTATCAAAGCCTTAATTATTAGTGTTATCTATAATGCAAAGCAAAAAATTTCAGATATACAAGGTATATTGTATTGAACATAAGCAGTGTTGATCTCTTTGAGAATACTTAAAAGTGTAGCTAGAACTTTATATTCTTACAGCACGTAATCTAGATGTGATATAACAAAAGTGAAGTTTTCTCTTGGATAATAAATTATTTTATTCAATTATTTCATTTAAATGTCTAACCACTTCAGAAAGAAACTCTTTGCAATGCACACAAAATGCGTGGCCCCTACAGCATCTAATGAATAAGTCAGCAGTGAATAAATGTAATTTTAAAAGGGAGCACTTACTTTATGATTCTCTTCAAATATATTTAAGATAATGTATTCTTTCTTTTATTAATCAACATCCATATTATGAAATAATTATTCCTTTTTAAAACTGTGTTTTTATTTTAATGTAAAAAATACAAGATATTATGGAGTTAGAGTAGAGGAAAGCTTAGTGTGAATTAAGGTATAAGTCAACACAGCCAAGGAGAAGATCATTCTCTTTCATTCTTTTTGATGAATCTGAAAATATTTGGCCTTAAGCTTGGTTATCATAAGAGTAGGAATATTCTATCTTATGCAAAACAGGACAGAGAGCAGAAAGGGAAACTAAAGAAAGTTCGGTATTGATTTCATATTACAAAAATAACTGGTGATATTTGAAACTGAAATTTTTCTCAGAATTTTACCTTCAGAGTGTCAGACCAAAAGAGAGTTAAAAATGGAATAAACTATAGAAGCTCCAAAGCCTACTTTACAAATAGTAGGGATTAAAAATACTCTATATCCTGGCATAGCGGCACAAGACTTTAATCACAGCAGTTAAACATTTCGGAGGCTAAGGCAGGTAGACATCTAAGAGGTTAATCACAGCCTGGTCTACATGAAGAGCCCCAGGACAGCCAAGGCTACATAGTAAGACCCTGTCTGTAACAAAACAAAACCAAACCACAAGATCTATGCCATTTTGAAGTTGGCAAATAATCAAAACTTTGCACTTCTGGGATGAAGATGTGGCTCATTAGTTAAAAGTATGTAATATTCTTTCAGAGAACTCAGATATGGGTATGAGCACCTATCATTTGGCAGTGCCCACCCCATTTTTGATGGGGAATGAATCAGAACAGCATTATGGAAAACATTATAGAAGTTGTTCACATAACTGAAAATAGAACCATCATATTTTAGAATTTATTTACTAGCACTTATACGACTGGAAGTATAGTCAAAGTAATTATAATAAATATGTGCCAGATACATTTGTCCTTCCATGTTGGTTGACGTCCTGTGCTAGCTAGATCTATGTCAACAGCACAACTCATTGGAGAGGAGGGAACCTCAAGTGAGAAAATTTCTTCACAAGTGTGGCCTGTGAATAAAACTGAGCTACATTTTCTAGGCTGATGATTGATGCAGGAGCATCCAGGTCACTCAAAGTGGTAAAAACCCTTTGATGGTGGTTCTGGATGCTATAAGAAAGCAAGTTGAGCAGGGTATGAAAGCAAGTCAGTAAGCAGAATTTCTCATGACTTTGACATCAAATCCTTGTTCTAGGTTCTTCCCTGTTTAGTTTCTACTATGGTTTTCCTCAGTGATAGACTATACTGTGGAACTGTGAGCAGAAATAAACCATGTCCTCTCTAAGATGCTTTTGACCATGGTGTTTTTTGTTTTGTTTTTACAGCATTAGAAAGCCTAACTAGACAGGTACTGTTTCTAATAACACAAGCATGGCAACAACCAAATTCTATTGTTAATGAAAATAATGAAAACATCCTACATAATGCTAGAATACTACACAGACCTTTACTTTGAAACCCTGACATTTACCACAATGTCAATGGAATTGGAGACCACCATGTCAAACAACCCAGGCAATGAAGGCTAAATACTATACAACCTCACTGATAAGAGTAGTGTAAAAATGAAAATGCAACAGAAGTTGAGAGCTGAATGTCAGTTTTCACAGGCTGGGAAAATAAATAGGGATGGACACATGAAGAAAGTGAGTGTTAATGTCTAGCTAAATGGGAGTGGCATATTACGCAAGTCATTGTCTGTAGTCACTATTGGTAGTGAGCATAAACTGTATAATTGAGAAATCAAGTTGGGGATCTTGTTTTCACCATACAGAAGTGAGAAATACTTGAGGTGATAGACACAATTACCATGCTCATGTTATCACAGTATATATTTAAACATCACAGGATACCCCAACATGTGTTTCTTGTGTTTTACCAATGAAAAATAAATTTAACTGAAGAAATAATGAAAATTTAAAATGCATTTCATAAGTCCAAACAATACAATAAATCTTGTTATATGGGGGATTTAGATGATGACAGGTAGGGCCTGTGGTGAGGGAGAAGGAGAGAAGCATTAAATTTTTGCTTTAATTGCAGAATGGAAAATTGCTGAGAATCCGAAGTGTCTCTTCCTAGGACACATTCATGGCCATTAGTTTTAAATACTGCTATATCACACTAGATTTGCTATAGGTGTTTTCTGCTCAGTAACTGCTGAGTGTATGCATTAGAGAAGGTGTTCAGGATATTCTATGGGAAAAGATCTGAGGACCAGAAATGGGAGAGCTCCAGAGGAACAAGAGCAGTGTGAGTACTGTTCACTGATGGAAAACTTTCAGAAATAGCCCTCAATTCTTGCTTGACAAATAAGCAGTCTTTGCGATTTAACTCTAAACAGGCTTATCACTGTGTCTTGCAATAATTTGTGGGAGTGGAAAGGCATTTTATGTTATAAGAAACCGTTTAACATGGAGATTTACCAGGAGGATTAATAAGACTTTATAAGGCAAAACTGGCTTCATACTATGTGTAAACAGTGTCACTGAAGGTTGCATGAGTGTTTCCTATTTATATTTTTACCGTCGACACAAGTCTCATGAATGTACCATGTATTGTGTTCTGTGAGGATTAAAATGAAAATAACACCCCTGTTCTCCACATACTCACATTAGAGGTAAAAGCAACTGTACAGTTAAAATAGCTATAAGAACTTGCTTACTGAGGAATAAGACCTGGATTTGAGGTATTGCATGCTCTAGAGAATGAGATCCAGTTTTATACAGACAAGCAAAGTCTCCTTAGAAAACAGGTCATTTGAAATAAATCCTTCACCACAAGGGTTGTTTCCATCAGGCAAACAGTGAAAACCTAGAATTGGTTGTTCCCCTATGACTGAAGTTAGCTTCAAATTTCTGGTCCTCCATCCTATGCCTCCCAAGTGCTAGGATTACAAACATGTGTACTATGCCAACCTAATCATGAAATTACTCTGATTGAAATTAAACCCAACCTAGTAATCCATGTCTTCATCTTATTTGTGTAATTTATTACATGAAGTTTATTTTAAAGTAGAAACTCATAACATCCCAATTTTAACAAGATATATAAAATGTCTATTTTGAATCATGCAAATAGCATTACTTGTATATCCTTTACCTGAAATGGTTTATGCTGGAAGTATTTGGGGTTATGGGTTTTCTGAGCTTTGGAGTGTTTCTACATATATAATTGTATGTCATGTAGACAAGACCTACATTTTAACACAGAATACAATTATATTTCATACATATGTTAAGCACAAAGATGGAAGGTGATCCCATATCATAATTTTTTTTATCTTTGTGGATGAAAAAAATAAGATGGTACAGAATTTCTCACTTATTGCATCACCATGTGTTTTGGTAATTTACATGATTTTAGATTTTGTATACTTGCATTTTGAGTGGTCAAATTGCTTAATGTTAATAGTTTATCAATATTGTTCTTGAGTATGAAACGGTACATTCTAAATAATATAATGAGTAAATGAAATGTATTTGAAAATTTCTTTAACGATTCTATGGAGAATGTTTACAAATTTCCCTAAACTATCCTTCTACAAATGTCTTTCTTTGCTAAATATTAGTTTCTTTGATTGTGCTGACATGACACCTCTAGGCCAAGAAATATGGTTTCAAATGTACTGCTGTCTTATTAGTTTTCATTATTTAATAATAGCAGAGTGATGGATGAGATATAGGTACAAGATATGAGCACAGGATATTTACTCTTGGAAAACCTTGAAATGACAAAGATCCAAAATGTGAAAACACAAAAAAATGTCACCAAATTATGGGAGCAGATGATATCAAAGAGATCGGGACATGAAAGCACCACAGTGTCGGGTACCAGTGATCCTCTTACTCTGACATCAAGTCTTGTATTTCATAAACCAAATTCTAGATCTAATATTTTCCTGGAAGCATTTCTTTTTTCTTTTCAACTATGTTTCAACATTGTAAATAGTAAGAAATTCATCAATTCGAGACAGGTATTGCAATATTAAATCAAAGAGGATGTGCTTAAACTAAATTACTTCACTTATACCTTGGTTTCTAAAAATATGCAATCTACTTTTATAAATGAATCATCTTAAGAATTAGAACTATACTTATACTCATAAGTGTTTACATGCTTACTAAGTCACTTGGTTTTTAGGCCCTATGATTTCTGTGACTTGTAATTTTACAATTTTAGAAAGGATAAATATACATGTAGAATTGTGATTTGTTTTTTATTTTTTCTATTTTGACAGTATCTTATATATGTGTGTGTGTGATCCACACAGCACACTGTGATCATATGTACTCCCATTTCCCTTTGTTTTGCCTCTCCCACTTCCACCAACCCACTTTCTTTTTCCCAACTTGAGGGTGTAAGTCATAAACAATGCCACACCAGTTTGGAATTATGATTAATAGGGTGGTATTTATTTAAAGGGGAAAAAACTTAGAGATCACCTTCAGCCCTCTGTGCAACCAGGAAGGGAGTCTAGTCGCTGTTGAAGCAAGAAGTGAAGAGAGAGGGGAGAGGGAAATAGCGGCTTTTTTAAAGAGAGAGAGACCACGCCCCAATGGGCTGGTATCTCAGCAGCTATAGGCTGGAGGAATGGGAGGACTTCCCGCAACACCTCCCCCTTTTGTTTAAATAAGAGAGTTCTAAACCTACTATGAAATTATATACAATAAGTACAAATATCCTATTCTAACTAGCTTAGGTCTTGTATAATAAATAACTTGGCCAAGTCATGAGAGAAAAGTAACTACATTTCTATAGTCTTCAACCACATCAAAGATCTGAGAAGGGAAATAATGTTACCTGGGTAATTAGGAAGTTCAGTAAAACAACTTCCAAAACATGCAACAAATCACAGAGACAACTAGCTACCTGGGCAATCACCCAAAGTCACGTTAGCAGCGTTGAAGCAACCAACTTTGGCTAAGGCCTAACATAACTGACATACCATTTTCAAAGGCAAGCAACTTTTCAAAACTATCTTACCCTGTCTTGGCAGGATATGACAGTCCTGTTTTATCCATTGATACACGCTCTGTATCTCTGTCAGTGGTTGAGGTATGGGCATTTCTTTGCCCAAAGGCCAGTTCTGCCAAAAAGAAAAGCTCCGGGTGGAGTGTCTTTGGTGCTCAACATTCTCTCGGGAATAGAGCAGTGTTGCCAGGAGCAATTGTGTCTCACTACCACAAAACTCTGAGTTAGATTAAAGGCCATTTTCTACAGCTCTTTGAAGAAGTTGAAGATTATCTATCTATACTGAGTATAATCTCTATATATCTAAAGAACCAGATTAGTCTAATTATAAATGACAAACTTAGATGACTATTAATCTATAAAATTCTCAATATCTATTTAACTTAAAGACTAAGACAATAAATGACTGTGAAACAAATGAGGACAATGACCTCCAAATATAAACAATGTAAAAATATACATTGCAGTAGGTAAATATATATATATATATATATACACAAACATTATATAAGTATCTTAATCAGAGGTAGAAATGTACACTGCAATATGGTAAATATATGCAATATATATATAAATACAATATATGTCAATACATAAAATAAATATAATAAATATATGTCAATACATAAAAAATGTTTTAAACAGAGGTAGAAACATGCATGCATACAATAGTCAATATAATTTAACTTTGTATCAATATACAAGAATCAACACCAATATATTTGTCTAAAAACAGTAACTCACAATTATAAATCTATTATCCCATCATCCCTCTTTTTTTTTCAAAATGATCCCTGAGCTTTTAAAATTCTTCCCAACCTTCAATCGTATACTAATTATAATCAACCTCTAAATGATGTCCCTAAACCCAAAAGTAAACTTTACTGGGAGAGAGGACGTCGTCCTCTAGAATTACTTCCAGCTGTCATGGGGGCGACGTTCTTTCTGGGGGATCCTGTGAAAGTAAAATGATGGTTAAATTTCAAGATCAATGTCTTTTAAAATTGCCAATAGTCTCTGACTATTTTGTGCAGGTCTGGCCAAAATGTTGTATAAGATGTGCACCATTTCAGCTAACCAAGTTGGAACTGTGTTGTGCAGCTGGTACCCAAAGCAGGTCTTGTAGTAGCGCTATCAGTATCATGACGTCATATTAATCAGGTGGAGTTGTTGTTATGGGACCCCATCTTATTCCTGGAAACTTCAAATGTCACTTCAGGAAAAACTCATTATTCATTGTGAAAAACTTAAACATTAATCATATAGACATATATATATGTATATATATATATATGTACATATATATATATATTCACTGAAAGGCATGATAGATATATTCAATGAAAAGTATGATAGATATGAAGAAAAGCAAAGATGTTTTCTAAACTCATATTTCTTTCTGTCCCACATCATGGCTCTTGACATGAGACAGAAACTCCAGAAACTCTGGGTTTTTCTCTTACTAACAAGCTTGGAATGGGAGAGAGACTGAGCCAGAGTCCAACTTCAAAACCAGCTTTATAAATTTAGAAATATGGTTTAATTTTACTTACACAACCCATTCAGTTTTCTTGATATTTCCTATTGGGCAGGTATTTTTCCATCTGTCAGTATCCAAGCATCCGGGGTCCCTTGAATGTTTCAAAGATGAGTGTTTTCCTGTGGAGATAGGAACAGAACCCTGCCCCCATTCTATATGTTTTTCTTACCACCTGTATGAATATCATCATTGTGGATGAGTTGTCATTTCTCCTTTCCAAGAGGTTTCTCCTCTTCAATCGAAACTTTATTAATTTTGATGGTATCCACAATTTTTTTTTTCTCCTGTGGAAACAAGAGCAAAACCCCTTCCCCAACGTAGCACTTCTCCTGGCTTCCACTGAGAGGTCAGCACATCTTTGAAATAAATCGGTTGATTTAGTTCAGCAGACTTTTCCATTATCCAATGTCTTTCTGCTGCTGTCATTCCTTTCTCATTAGCGTTAAGAAAATTCAAGGTTAATAAAGCATTATGTAATCTATTTCTGGGGGTATTTTCGGTCCGTTTCTGTTTGTTCAGCATATCCTTTATGGTACGATTTGATCTCTCTATAACTGCCTGACCTGTAGGATTATTTGGTATACCTGTAATGTGTTTTATATTATAATAATCAAAAAAGCGTTTCATTGTCTTAGATACATATGCTGGACCATTATCGGTCTTTATTTGTGCAGGTATACCCATGACGGCCAAAACTTCCAATAAATGTGTGATTACTGAATCAGCCTTTTCTGAGCTCAGGGCAGTAGCCCATTGAAAACCTGAATACGCGTCTATGGTGTGGTGTACATATTTTAATTTACCAAATTCCATAAAGTGGAACATATCCATCTGCCAGATTTCATTTCTCTTAGTGCCCTTTGGGTTACTCCCTGCAGGCAACGGTGTTTGATTATAGAAAGAACAAGTAGGACATCTCTTTATAATGTCCTTAGCTTGTTGCCAAGTAATGGAAAATTCTTTCTTTAGGCCTTTACTATTGACATGATGCTTCTTATGAAATTCTGAGGCCTGCAACACACTTCCAATCAATAATTGATCAATCTCAGCATTGCCTTGGGCTAGAGGACCAGGCAGACCTGTATGGGAAAAGATGTGTGTTATGTACATTGGACAACGCCTATTCCTGATTATGTCTTGTGGATAAACAATGAAGTCAACTCTGTGTCATCTGGCATAAATTCAGCGATTTCAATATGCAAGATAACTCTTTCTGCATATTGTAAATCTGTAACTATATTAAGAGGTTCTTTAAAATCCCTTAGCACCTTAAGAATGGCATATAATTCTGCCTTCTGGACAGAATTATAAGGGCTTTGTTCCACCTTACTCAATTCATCTGACTTGTAACCTGCTTTCCCTGATTTATTTGCATCAGTATAGAATGTACGGCCTCCAGTTATTAGAGCATCACGTACAATTCTAGGAAGAATCCAAGAAGTTCTTTTTATAAGGTTAAGTCTACCACTTTTTGGATAGTTGCTATTAATTTCTCCCAAAAAATTAGCACAAGCTCTTTGCCACGGTTCATTGTTTTCCCATAACTTTTTTATTTCTTCAGTAGTAAAAGGCACTATAATTTCTGCTGGGTCTATACCTGCTAGTTGACGAAGTCTTAGCTTACCTTTAATAATTAATCCAGAGCCTTTTTCCACATAAGTTTTTAATGTTTTACTTGGTTTATTAGGTATAAATATCCACTCTAAAATAATATCATCCCTCTGCATTAGAATCCCTGTAGGAGAAATTCTGGAAGGCAATATGACTAGGATGCAGCTAAGATTTGGGTTCACCCTATCCACATGTGCTTCCTGTATTTTTTCCTCAATCATTGTCAATTCCTTTTCTGCTTCAGATGTCAGTTTTCTTGGACTATTCAAATCTTTATCACCATCTAAGGTTTTGTTTAAATGAACTATTAGATCAGGTGTTATCCATACAGCTGGTCGTAGACAGGAAATGTCTCCTAACAATCTTTGGAAGTCATTAAGTGTCCTTAACTGGTCTCTCCTAATTTGTGCCTTTTGTGTTTTAATTTTCTCTAATCCTATTCTGTAACCTAGGTAATTAATAGAATTTCCTCTTTGAATCTTTTCAGGGGCAATTTGTAATCCCCACCTAGGCAGGATTTTCTTTACTTCTTCAAACATCCTTTCTAAAGTATCTTTATTTGAATCAGATAACAAGATATCATCCATGTAATGATAAATTATGGACTTGGGGAATTTTTTACGAATTATTTCCAATGGCTTACTTACAAAATATTGGCACAATGTAGGACTATTTAGCATATCCTGTGGGAGGACAGTCCATTGATATCTCCTATTAGGCTGAGAATTATTATAAGTAGGCACTGTGAAGGCAAATTTTTCTCTATCCTTTTCTTGTAACGGTATAGTGAAAAAACAATCTTTCAAATCAATAACTATATGAGGCCATCCTTTTGGTAACAGACAAGGCAAAGAAATTCCAGATTGTAGTGGGCCCATAGATTGAATTACTTTGTTGACAGCTCTTAGATCTGTCACCATTCTCCATTTACCAGATTTATTTTTTACAACAAACACAGGAGAATTCCAAAGGCTGGTTGATTCTTCAATGTGGTGAGCATCTAGTTGCTCTTGCACCAGCTGTTCCAATGCCTGTAGTTTATCTTCAGCTAGAGGCCACTGTTTGATCCATATTGGCTCTCAGTTAGCCATTTTAAAGGTAGGGCTATTGGTACCTCTAAAGGTTTGGTATTTGCTGTATGTTCTTGTACAGCCTGAATGGCTGGTGACCTTTTTCCATAATACCTCATCATATCCTTCCCAGAATTATGAGTTCCTGGAACTACAGGAATGTTAATATGGGTATTCCATTGCTGTAGCAGGTCATGGCCCCATAAATTTATGGCAATTTTGGCTACATATGGCCTTAGTCTTCCTATTTGCCCTTCGGGCCCTATGCATTCAACCCATCTTGTGCTTTGTTTTACATGAGATAGGGTTCCAGTTCCCAGGAATTGAACATCTACCTCTTGAAGAGGCCAATTTGGATGCCAAGATTCTGGGGTAATGATACTTACATCTGCACCTGTGTCTAATAAGCCTTCAATAAAAGTGCCATTTATACAGACTCTTAAGCTTTCGTCTATGATCGTTAATAGAAGTCTGCCAAAATATACGTTTACTCTGTTCTACTGGGTTTTTTGACTCATCCTCCACACATAATTCATCATTTAGACCAGTATTACTTTTTACAGCAGAAATTGGAGCTTTTAATTTTCTTGGTGAGGCACGTTCTCCACTGTGACTGGGCATGACTGGGCCACTGTTGGCTTGGGGGCCTGTGAGAGGCCCCTCAAGGAGTTTCCCGATGGTATCGAGTTGCCATGTTTGTCTGTTGTTGACCTGCATTCGTTGAACCAATGTCGGTCTTTACCGCATCTCCTATGTATACCTGAAGGCCTAGGTCTCCTATTTTTGTCATTCCCAGAGGAGATATTATTCCTAGAAATTCTGTGCCTGCAATCCCTTTTCAGATGTCCTAATATACCACAATTAAAACACTTGGCAGTTTGATATCTCCTCATTGCTGTGGAAATCGCTTCTCCTACCCAAAATTCATCGTTATATCTAAATGTCTCAACATTCATCGTATGCTGAATCCATTCATCCATAAGTTCTGATCTAGACTTTAAAGGCCCAATTATCTTTTTGCATTCTATGTTTGCATTCTCAAAAGCTAGAGATTCAAGAAGTATTCGTCTAGCTTCTGGGTCTGTTACCCCTATGTCCAGGGTTCTCTCTGTCCCTGCCTAATTCTGGTATATGATTCAACACTTTTTGCTGGATTTTGTATCCTATTCCAAGCATTTAAAGCTGCTTGGTGACATAGGCACAGTACTTCATCATCATAAAGAGCTTGGACCTGTGGATCAGCATAGTCTCCTGCACCAAGAATTTGATCTTGGGAAACCTCGACACCTTTTGCGCTTCCTTGCTGTTCCATATATTTCGATTCTTCTCTGACATAAATTCCAAACATCAAGGAAGGTCCATTATCTAAAACTGCAGACACTAACTGATGGAAATCATGGGGGACAGCTCTAGCATTAGAAGCCCAAGTCCTATCATTTCCTTTACATATGCAGAGTGCAAGCCAAAATTACCAATAGCTTGCTTAATTTCTTTTAGATCATTCATTGCTATTGGCATCCATCTAGCTTCTCTGACTCCCTTTGAGCCTTTAGAAGTTGACGCTTTGTCAGAATTAAGTATAGGGTATTCCACTAAAACCTTGGGTAAGCCAGTTCTAATAGCTGGTGTTGGCATTGTATCCTGTCCTTGTACCTTATTACTCTCTTAACCAGCTCCAATAATTTCTTCAATCATTTCAAGTCTTTTTATTATTGTCTTTATTATTGTCTCTTTTGAATCCTGAATCTTCTGACCTGCATGAGTTTCTAGTAAAGATTGTATGGTTCTTAGGAGTGTCATATTATTCCTAAATGATAGAATATGAAAAAGAATACTGAAACCTAGTAACCAGTAAATTAAGTTATCCCCATAGTCATATAAACCTTGCATGATATAACCCATTGTATTGGTAACCAGAACAGTAAAATTCGCACTGGAAACGAAAACTGCCATATTACCTATTATCCAGCAGGTGGCGCTGTTGCCAAGTCATGACAAAAACAGCGTCCTGTTTCAGAGTCTGCCTAGTATTTGTTAAAAACTGGAAAATGTAAGTTGCTCAACAAAGTAAATGTAATTAAATCAATTCCAAAGACGGAACCAGAAACCCAGAATCCAGGGGTAGAGAAGAGCAACCTGGAAGCAGCTTATGCCTCCACGTGACAGAGTCACCCTGAGGGGTTGCAGCTTTCAGCAACCACGTGCTCTGGTTCATGCCACTTAAGAGCTGTGCTTGCAAGGGAGATTTAAAAATGACTCAGAAAAGAGCAAACCTCGTGGGCGGAGACTATGCAGGCCTGTGGAGTTTAAATCCATGTGGGGAGGCAGACGATAGGGTGCATGGGGACTGGAAGTCAATCTGAGGTGTCTAAAGAGAAAATATAAAGAACTGCAGCAATAAAAGCCAGTGTGTGATTATTTATATTAAGCTGCTGGCTCCATGCACAAGACACAGGCCACAAGGCTGCCTGCTGGCCACGGCAGCTAAGGAAGGGAGGCTCGTGCCAAGCCGAACTCGCGGCCAGCAGCCAAGTGGGGGAAGGAGAGGTCCTAACACCAAACGTTAGGTGACAACTGAGGGCGTCAGTCATAAACAATGCCACACCAGTTTGGAATTATGATTAATAGGGTGGTATTTATTTAAAGGGGAAAAAACTTACAGATCACCTTCAGCCCCATGCGCCACCAGGAAGGGAGTCTAGTCTCCTGCGGAGCAGGAAGTGAAGAGAGAGGGGAGAGGGAAGTAGCTGCTTTTTTAAAGAGAGAGAGACCATGCCCCAATGGGCTGGTATCTCAGCAGCTATAGGCTGGAGGAACAGGAGGACCTCCCGCAACACCAACTTGTCCTCTGCTAACATCATGTTTTCAGTTTTTTCATGACCCTTGTTGGCAACCATAGTGTATTTGATTGAAACTACTATGCCACCTTTAGGCGACAAAGCCGCAACACATTTCTTCCTATCTGTTGGCTCCTACAGTCTGCTTTCCCTCTTCTACAATGCTCTTTGGGCCGCAGAATAATGATCTAGATGCTTTGTTTAGCACTTAAGACTCTATAGTCACTCATCCTTGGCACAATGATCAGTCATGAGTCCCTGCTTTGACACACATTCATTGTCAAAATAGGCTTCTTTGATTAAAGTTGAGAGATGTCTTAGTCTATGATATAAGTGTAAATGTTTATAAAGAAGTTTACCTATGTGTCCATTTAGAATCCTAGCAATAGTTGATTCCCTCGTAGGCCCTGTAATCTTCCCAGCCATAAGCTTTTGACAGATTCTAAAGTGTACTGCATGCTTTCACTTCAACTCCAGGATGCGGAATTTGTACCACTCTTACAGACATCAGCATGTCTTGGCAAGCAGGTCAATACTGTAACATGCAGCCATTATTATCGTGTGAGATCACTGACAAAGTTATTCCCCATTATACTTCATAGAGCTTCAAATCTATGAATTCTAACACCGGAGAGAAATATTTCTGGAAATTCCTTCTTCAGTTTTCCATATCTTGTATCCAAAATGTGAGGTGTTTGGGTACCCAAGAGCAATGTGATAGCATATAGTATGGAACTCTTGGGAACTACCTCACTTAGCACTGGGACTTTGTTTTGAAAGCCTGTGACTTCTGGGTGCAGAGATGACTATTCACTTAGAGTAATTGAAGTCAGGCTACTTCTTAAAAATAAGTTTACGAATTATCTTATAAATTTGTGGGGTTTTAATTTTTTTTCATTAGTGTGACTCGGATATCTCCCATGTTAACATGTCATTACTATCCTCACCACCTCTAAACCTTTTATCCCCTAATATTCTGCAGTCTACTTTCATGTCACATGAGTTTTAATGTTTCCCTTGCAGCTCTACCTTCTTACAGCCCACCATAGCTCATACCTCTTTTCTTGCTATCTGCCCTTTGCTGGCATCTCACTCCAATGTACACACACCTACCTAAAAGTTTTAATTTCACATTCACATATAACAGAAAATATATGTTGTTCTTATTTCTGTACCTGGCTTGCCTTACTTGGAACCTTTTTTTCCCAAGTTTTATCTACTTTCCTGCAAAATTTATTACATCAGTTTTTTTTTCTTTTTTTTTTTTTTGCAGTTAAACGAAACCCCATAGATTACTTACAAGATTTCATTATCCATTTTTGTTGTGTAATATTTTCATTGTGTGCTGACAAATAAAACTTGCTTGGAGTCAGAGGACTGGCACAGCAACTAGATGACCATAGAGGTTTGGAGGACTGTAGAGAGTGAACAGGAAGTGGTAAGGTGTGGCTGAGACAGGATCTCAGCCTCTTGGACAGAGAAATGGAAGAGGTAGGAAATCAATGTTGGTTGCTCACCTGCTTTCTAGATCTTTCATGTGTTTTCCCCAATTTCTGACTCCTGGTATTTATTGATGAAGATTAATTACATTAATGATTCATATGGCACCCAATGTGGGGTCTCATGTGTAAACAGAAGCCTCTCTGTTGGCAGCAGGCAGTCGGGCCAAGAAGCTTCTGTTTACACATTTCTCAGTTGATCAATTGGGATATTTCCTAGCTACTGTGAATATAAGAGCATTGAAAGGCATGTACAAGTTTCTCTATTTACAGTAGAGAGTCCTTTGGGTATATGCCCAGGCATGTTGCAACTGTCACAGGCAGATCTATTTTTAAATTTTTGGAAATCTCTGCATTGGTGTTCCTAGTGACTAAATCACTTTACAAGTAATGCAATATGTTTCCCTTTTTCCATAGGCGTCCTAGGATTTATTGTCATTGACTCTCTGAATAAAGGCCATTCTGACTAGGAAGAGATAAGATCTCAAAGTTATTTTCATTTTGTTTTCTGATTGGGAAATTTGAGACAGTTTTAAATATGTTATTGTATTTAAACTCTCTTCTCTTGAGTCAGAAAAGGTCCTTTCACTAATTAAGAATATGTCTGCAATCATTCCAGCTTGCAATGGAAAAATCAGTTTTCTCCATTGTTAATATACTCCTTACTGGGTACATTAACAACACTTCAGGGTGTGCTCCATGCCCTCCATTAGGTCACCAACACAGAACAAACTTAGTGGTATTTTTTAGACTTTTAATCTCATCTTACTTTGTTTATTCTTTTGCATGTATACAAAGGTTTCTGGTTTATGTATGAAGAGCTTTGTACCTTTTTTTCATGAAGGTGTGTGTGTGTGTGTGTGTTTGAGTTTCTTATGTTTATATTTGTTTTTATCTGCCTGTTTTTGTTTTTGTTTTTTTAAGAGCAAAAAGACATGAGAAAGATGTGGAAGATCTGGAGAAGTTAGGGTAGGGAAAGTATGATCAAAATATACTGCTTGCAAATTTTTCAATAAAAAATACAAATAATAAATAGTATAAAAATTAAACAAGGACTTTGTTTTCAGTTACATAAATCTTCATTGGGTATATGGGTTTTTTTTTTCAATGTTTTTTTCTTTCTCATTCTGTTAGGATGTCTCTTTGATTGCCCACTTCTTTTCCTGTAATAAAACCTTTTCATTTTACAATGTCTCATTTGTCTATGATCATTGTCTTTCCTGAGAAACTGGGGTCTTAGTCAGAAAATACTTAAGTGTGTTTATACCTTATAGTATGCTCTCTATTTCTTTCTCTAACAGTTTCAGAGTTTTGGATTTTAGTCTGAGCTCTCTGATTAAGGTTTTCCTTTTTGTGCAGGATGAAAGATATATGTCTAATTTAATTCTACTACATGTAGATACCCAGTCTTTCCTGAGCGATTTGTTCACAATACTGTCTTTTCTTTGACGTTTTTGGCAGTGTTGTCAAAAAACAGATGGCTGCCATCTAGACATT
This sequence comes from Microtus oregoni, assembly GCF_018167655.1. Taxonomy (NCBI): domain Eukaryota; kingdom Metazoa; phylum Chordata; class Mammalia; order Rodentia; family Cricetidae; genus Microtus; species Microtus oregoni. The sequence continues at coordinate 3,808,024 of NW_024543084.1, forward strand.
CTCCTCCATTGATCTACAGCTTGATTTATGCCAATGATATTTCTTTTGTTTTTCTCTCCTTTTTTGTGTACATGTATACATTTGTTCATGCTTTCACTTGCATGTGAGAATATATGGCTGTATGTGCACATTTATACATATGTACATGGAAGTTCAAATTGATGTCAAAGATCATCCTTGATTTTTTCATAGAATTTTTGGGGCAGCGTTTCTCAATCAAACCAAGAGTTCCCTGTTATGACTAGTCTTGTTCTGGGACTGGGATTATAGGCAGATCACCAGTCATGCCTAAACATCACTTATGTGTACTCTAGATATTTGAACTCCCATCCTCACAATTGTGAGACAAGTGAATTAGCTACTGAGTTATCTTCTCAGACACATGCCTTTCATTTTACTATGGACCTGTGGTATAATTTGAAGCCACACAATGATAATGTCATTGCATTGTTCTTTTGACTCCAGACTATTTTGTTTACTTGGTGTCTTTTGTGTTCCCTTGTGGATTTTAAGATTGTTTTCTGTTCCTGTGAAGAATAGTATGGGGATTTTCATTAGGATTTTATCAAATGTATAGATTGCTTTTGGTAGAACAATCATTTTCAAGACATTATTTCTTCCAACTCATAAGCATGGGAGACCTCATTTTCTAGTGTCTTCCTTGATTATTTTCTTCAGAATTTTTTAATTTGCATGAAAGAAATATTTGACTTCGTTGGGTAGATTTATTACAAGGTAACTTCTTTTGAGAATATTGTGAATAATATTGCTTTCTTGATTTTTTTTCATTGAATGTATTAGTCATTGGTGTACAGAAAGGACACTGATTTTGTGTGTCAGTTTTGTTTCTGTCAAGTTTGGTGAATGTGTTTATCAAAGCTGGAAATGTTTCAACAACATCTTAAGGTCTTTTAAAAAGAATATCACCTGCAAACATGGATGCCATGAGTTCTGTTCCTATGTATCACTTTATTTTTTTCTCAGGTCTCGGTGTTCTTCACTTTTGAGCATGACATTGAGTGGGAATGCAGAGAACAGACAGCTGTGTTGTTCTTGATTTTAATGCATAGTGCTCAGGTTTTCTCTGTCTACCATCCTGGCAATGGATTGTCATAAGTAGTCTTTGCTTGGATGAGATATGTTCCCTGTTGCCCTGTCGTCTGCATAACATTTATTGTGAATGGAGGTTGTTTTTTTAAAAAGTGTTCTCTCTTTTTTATTTATTTTTTAACTTTTATTTTATGTTCCACGTACAGTTCCTCCTCTCACCTCACCTCCCAATCCCACCCCCATCCACTCCTCTCAATGGCTAAGGGTTGCCATGGGAAGTCAACAAAGCATGACACATTAAGTTGGGTCAGGACCAAGCCTTGTGCATTTAGGCTGAGCATGGCATCTCACCATAGGGAATAGGCATAAAAATCTACCTCATGCACCAGGGATAGGTCCTGGTCCTAGTGTCAAGAACCTCACAGGTAGTCCAAGCTTCGCCACTGTCTTCCTCATATGGAGGGCCACTTTCGGTACCATGGAGGCTACAGAGATACTGGTTTAGAGTTCATGAGTTTCCACAAGCATGGTACCTCTGTCTCTGTAGATGTTTTCATTATATATTCTGTCATATATTTCCTCCCCCTGTTATTCAGTTAGATTCCCAGAGCTTGGCCTGGTGCTTGGTTGTAGATCTCTGCATCTGGTTCTGTCAGTCGCTGAATGAAAGCTCTAGGATGATTGTTGGAGTAGTCACCAATCTGATTACAGGGGAAGGACAGTTCAGGCTCCCTCTCCACTATGGCTAGAAATCTCAGCTGGGGTTATCCTTGTGTATTCTTGGGAATTTCCCTAGCACCAGGTTTCTTCTCCTAGCCCCATAGTGGCTCTCTCTATTAAGATCGCTCTTTCATTGCTCTTCCACTCAGACCCTCTCCCTCCTCAGCCATCCCATTTCCTCATGTTCTCATCTCCCATCCCCTCCCTTTACTGCTCCCTTACTCCCGGTTTACCCAGGAGATCTCACCTAATTCACCTTTCCTGAGGAATCCATATGTCCCTCTTAAGGTCTTCCTTGTTACCTAACTTTCCTGGAGCTGGGGATTGTAGTCTGATTATCCTTTGCTTTACATGTAATATCCACTTATGAGTGAGTACATACCATGTCTGTCTTTCTGAGTTACCTCACTCAGGAATTTTTTTTCTAGTTTCATTCATTTGCCTGCAGATTTCCATGATGTGGTTGATTTTTACAAATAAGTGATACTCCATTGTGTAATTGTGCCACATATTCTTTATCCGTTCTTCAGTTAAGAGAAATTTAGGTTGTTTTCAGGTTCTGCCTATTACAAATAGTGCTGTTGTGAACATCGCTAATCAATGTTCTTGTGGAATGATTTAGTATCCTTCTGGTATATGTCCAGGAATGGTATCACTGGGTCCTGAGATAGACTGACTCCCAATTTTCTGAAAAAAAAAAACAAAAAAAAACAAAACAAAAAAAAAAAAACCAAACACCATACTGATTTTCAAAATGGCTGTGCAAATTTTACTTGATTTTTAAAATGGCCTTTAATGCACATATTGAGGTGTGATTTGTTTTTGAAGCAAGTAATGTACTATATTTTTGCATTAAGTTCTTTTTGTGCTTTTTTATGGTTGCATGTCTATAATCTTAAGAATTGTGAGGCGGTAACAAGATCTCAGGTTTGAGGCCAACTTGAACTCTATAACAGTACGTTGTCACAAAAATAAGAGACAAGTGATTTCAGAATGCTCTTTCATCCTCTTTTACATTTCATGTTGCTGGTTACAATAAATTTGCTTTAGGAGATAGTTAAGAGCATCTGTTGCTTGCTCAGAGGCCCTAAGTTTGGTTCTCAGCATTTGTGTTGGGTAGCTTACAACCACCTATAACTCCAATTTCAGAGAAATACAAGCCAGGGTTTTGCAGGCATCTGCATTCATTTACATATACACAGACACACACATGAATGTAATTAAAAATAAAAATAAAAGTTTAAAAATTAACTTATTATAATAGCTCATGCAGTATAATTTCTATTGGTTAGTTTTTTAAATATAATTTCTTATATTATATAAATAGTGTTAATAGATATTGATATGTCTATATATACATACCTTATTCTACATAAAGCATAATTTCAAAACTTGTATAGTTCTATGTCCTGGAGCCACAATGCATTTTAAGCAGTAACTCAAACATTGACTTTGTCAGATTGCACAACTGCTAAACTAGCTCAGGACCATGTTTTCTTTCTCTCTTTCTTTTTAAACCTTTCTTCGCTATTTTCTAATAAGTGGCATGGTAGATGTTTTACAGCATTCTTAAGACTTGTTGATTCAGTCTTTAACATGTTTCCTAGCAACAACTAATTTGCTCAAAGAATGTTTTTGTGGGTAGGTGGGAGGGGAGTGTTTTTTGGAAAGCAATCAAATATGTAACGGGCTTCTGGCTTCAGTTTTTGTATGACTATAACTATCTACTTATTAAAATGAAACTTAGATTGAAGTTGGTGTGTGTTTGCTCCTCTTTAAGGCTCTCAGTGTCACAGTTTATGTATACCACTTTCGGAGATACTTGATACAAAGTAAAAGCTTGAAAATATTCATAAAACAAGACAAGATAGTTATAGACCTCTAGAATAGAAATTATAACACAGGAAACACCCATTTAAATGTTAACTCTTTATTAAAATCTCATTAAGTGAAGAGTAGTATAGAAAATAGTCACAGAATATTGCTTCCTTTTCCAAAACCAGGCATTAAGCAAAACAAAACTGATGATGGCCACCACCACCTCAATAGAAAACTGTATAAAATACATATTTTGCCACTAAAATTACAGTGTACATTTCAGAAGCATACATTGCTAGTTCACCTCGTTGAAGGAATATAATAAATGTGGGTCCTTTCTTTTGTCGTTTGCTTAATTTCTAAGAGAGTTCTTTCACATTGGGGTGTTGAAGGACCTTTGAAAGTTAAGAATAGAAGTACAAATATTTAAGACAAAGAAAAAAATGCAGGTAATTGCAGACTCTATTAAAGTCTTAATTAAAGGGCAGTAGGAAAGCAAATTAGTGCTTCTGAGATTTTAATCAAACTGCTATTTCAACCAATTTATTAATTGAGTCCAGGATTAGGCTATAATGTGCACTGTTAAGATGTACGTATGTGATCTGAAAATCCTAGGAGTGAATCAAAGCCTTCTTATTTTAGGAACAGCAAAGTTGAAATGTGCATTTAAAAGTGGTCTTCTGGTTCCACGGGGGTAATTGCAGGTTGTGTAATGAGAATTGATCGTTTGACGATTGTAAGAGTCCAGCCGAAAATAATACAGTTGGGAATTCAGTAGGCACTTGTTGAGCAGCCAAATACTTATGAGTAGTTTTTAATTCTTCTAAAGTCAGTTTTCCAACTGACAAAAGTCTCGAGGAGAAATGCAGTGTTGTCTTAGAAATATTTACAAGAGAATTACAGACGAGATAGATTTTTCAAACATTTCAAAGCAATTTGTCGCAAAATCAGAAGACAATATCAAAAACTACAGAAAAAATACGAGTAAAGCCCAATCTAAACATTATGAGGCCAATCACCAATCTCACCCTGAAAGCCTTGGTCCCGAGTCATTCAATAAGTTATGCTGTGATCTTGGAATATTAATCTGTGGTGGAGAAAAACACCATGCAATGGATGTGGTGTTCTCTGTCTCTGTGTCTCTGTCTCACTTTCTCGATTTGAAATAAAATTAGAATTGCCCTATCTCTGCCCTCCCAATTATAGGACTTCTTGCTAGTACCAAGGTACCAGTCTCCAGGAAGGTAAACAGTGTCCTTTACTGAACTGTAAGGTTACTATCTGCTTTGGAATGAAAGAGCTAGTTATGTGCTTCAGCTGGGTTATGTGTTACTTGGCTTGATATGGAGCGGGGAGGGGGGGATTCAATTAGTCCTTTCTCCCTAATACTTAACACGGGCTACTCCCTCAGTTAATTAAATGAATAACAAAGAGAGTACTCCTCCACTTTAATTATGGTTTTCTGTAAGTCTGTGGTGTTTTTCAAAGATCTTTGAAAACATATCAATTGTAATTATGCATTTTTCAGTATCTAGGCTCTCCGGCCTTAGCAACAACAGCAGTGCTCTTTAGTGAGTTTTAGCTGCTGTTAAGATTAGCCACTCCGGCCTATTTTAAGAACAGTTCTGTGTCGATCTCTCTATATTTTTCCATTCATAGGTGAATTATCACAAATGTTTTGACATTGAAGAATGCCTTTACTGTGTGGTTTTAATTTCTGTTCTTTTTATATTTTGACATCTGGAGTTTTATTGTTCCTTCACAGATTACCCATTTGCTCCCGGAGTAGCCACTCATAGAGATTAGCAAAGGGCTCAGATACTTGTTCAACACTTAAATCCTGCAACACGCCTACCACCTCTTCTGTAACCTGTTCACCATCTCCCTGCTCTGATCAGCTCAGGATTGAATAGTGTAGTTCATAATGATTCAGGATGTCTGGTTCTGCATCTGCTTCCTCTGCTTTGCCCACCTTTGCCATGGCAACTTCTGTGAATGTCTTGACTCAGGGCTTCTTTTGTGTCCTCTGGTTCCCAGGGCATAATATGCCCCTCCTCTTGAGAACCATGTACAGTACCCCTTTGCCTTTATTTCTTTAAAAAATAAATCCCGTGTGTATGTGTCTATGTGTGTGTGCACGCATGCATGCATGTAGGATATGAGCAGTGGATGAGGCATGACAGAGGACGGCCTAAAGTATTGGTACTTGTCTTCTACATTACTTGATCTCTTGCTGCTGCCTTCACCAGGTTTTTGGTCCTATGATGTTTGAGGAATTCTCTTGAATATGCCTCCCATCTTTTCAACGAAGAGCTGATATGTGTGTGTGTATATATATGTATATGTATATGTATATATGTGTGTATATATATATACATATATATATATATTGATGAATCTACAGGAACTCTGGATATCTGAACTCACAACCTCACCCTTGAGTAACAAGAACTTTAGCTACAGAATACACAGACTTTAAAAGGTACCACAGACACAGTGCCTTTTAAACAGATATCATCTTGTAAGACAATGGCTTCATATAAGTGAAAAATAAAATCTGAATTATAAAGTGACAAGTGAAAAGGCAGTGGTGCTGTTAGGAGAGAGAACTGTCTTACTGTCTCAGGGTTTTAGGTATGACCTTCCAGTCATTTCAAATAGCAAGGGAAAACTTGGTGCTTTAAGTAACTATTTTTAATGATTTCCCATTTTCTAAAAAAACCCATAAAACATCTAGGAGCCCTGTGACAAGTTCAAATACATCAGCTTCTCACAGTGCACCCAGTTACAAGGAACTTGGTGAATGTTTTCTTCTACATCCTGCTTTCATCTTTCGCAAGGGACTGTCACATTCACGCACGTGGAGCTCCATAGGTCCAGTAAGTCTTCATTTGTATGTGGAGATTCTTTGACTTGCCATTCACACTATAAAACTGCCATGTCTGCAAACAGTCTTCATTGTCAATCTAGATAAACTCACTTTATTTCAGTTTTGCTTCTCTATTGTAAACTTCTCTCTTATTTCCTATTCAGTTTGGCAAGTTTTATGTTTTTAAGGTTCTATTTGATTTGATGATATTTGGTGTATATTTTGAAGACAACATAGGAAGAAAAATGATTTTCTCGTCCCTGAGTAAGATTTCACCTAGACTGTCAGGAAAAAAATAGTTAATAAACAAAGATTCTGGTTAGACTCTTTTATATATTATCTCTTCACTAGGCTTCAGTTCAGGATCTGCTTGACAGTAGACCTTTATCAGCATTGGCAGACATGTAAACCAGCTATGAATTATTTAAGTGCTTTTATAGCACCATTTTAAACATTATTGACAACAACTTCTGCAAGCCATCACTTTTTACATGATCAGTTAAAGAAAAAACTGCCTAGTTCAGAAAGATCAATACTATTGACATCAAGTAAGATTGATATGTCTATAATGAATCCAGAAATGTTTCAAGACTTAAATGTTATGAAAATAATTGCTCATTATCAATAGTTTGGTTAAACAGAACCATAACCATCAACCACCAAAAGACAGTATCTAAGACTGCTCTTTCACTTTGAGTACCTTCATTTAATGATGAATCAATCTGTAGATTTTCCTACTGAAACTTTCATTCATCTCTTTTTAATTTCACAATCTCCCGATTGAACTCTGTAGTCTACCGCCAGTCTCTCAGTAGATATTCTCTTTATTCTTCACAGTACTGCCAGATAAACAAAACTGAAAAAAATAAAAGTACAATTGTTCTCACATACAATGATCTTCAGTGATTTCTTGTACTAAGAGGCTATTTTGCTAATTTCCCAAAATAGCATAAATAGCTACTAAATTATTTATTCTATACACACTTTGCACCATGAGATCCAACAGTGTTAGACTCCTACAGTTTTCTAAAACAGGGCAAGCTCATCTGTGTCTCCTTTGAAATGTTTTCAAACATCATTGGTATATTTAATTGTATAAAATCATAGATTTTTAATATATTTCATACATACTCAGACATAGATTTCATTATGACAGTTTTATGCATGCATAGACATTTATTAATTGGAGTCACCTATTACAATCTTTTATTCTCACTTTTCTTTGGTCCAGTTCCTTTTCCCAAATAGTTCTCTATTTTCAGTTGTTTCATTTTAAATAATCCAGATTGAACATGAGGAAAAAAGAGGGGGCGGTGCTTTATAAGTTTGGTTTAGTTTGCTCAGTATCCATTTTCCTGCCAACAACCTTTCATTCTTTTTTATTATGAAGTAGTACTTTCTTGTGTATATTTAATCCAATTTTTATGTATATTATCAGTGACAGGCCCCTAGACTGCCTATTGTATAAATCATACTGTTTGAATATGGTATTTAGCATTCAAATTATTTTGTGCATTACAAAAGTCTTTCTCAATAATGATCAACTCACAATATCCTTGAGTATTGGAGATGAATATTCTACTACATGTGTCTTAAATATGACCCCTTGCTTGAAATGTGCTCTGAATTTATAGAATCATATACTTAAAATAGTTGACTTAAAGGTGGCAAAGTATGGCTCATTTGTTGAGAGGGAGTACATAGTAGGACTCTTAAGTCTCACACACTGTTGTCTACATACATCTGTAAGTCACTGTCGTTTCTTAGCTTCTCATTAATAGAGAAACAATGTGTCACCAGTAAAATTCCCCAAAACACCATTGGAAAAACAATTAATTTAGTAAAGTCATTATTAGATTTAATGCAATAGATGAGACTACCATGTTGATGACTTTGCAGCATCCTATGGGGGCCATGGAGGTATTTTGTGTTGTTTCAGGTTCTGGGCTCGTTGACTCAGAATGTGTCCTAGAAATTAATAGAAATTGGCAAGTCTATGGCACAGTAGCTTCAGATTGGTGAGCAAACATGAGCAAAAGTCTTTCCCTGCCTGATGAGGAAGTTATTATTGTCTAAGCTTTCAGATACAAGGGTTTCATGAAGCAATAGGTTGTCTTTTTCAGGTAACAAAATTAGTTAACACGTAACTAGAAACACATATAAAACTCCAGTATTGTTTAGACTAAGGACAAAAATGTATTGATTTGACCGACAATGGCTTTGTGTAACTTATATCTGTTGTCCATCCCAACACCTGCAACAGGAAGAGAACTTAGTATTTTACATCTTCTCTAAACATGTACTGTAGCTTGAACCATGCAAGTTATCGGTGTTCTGTCTCCTTATTTTATAATGAAATGAGACTCCCTTTGAGTATTTCCCATACAAACTTAGAAATACATAGTTGCACTGTAAATCCATGGAATATAGAGAGGCACAGTATGAAACGTCTCAAAACGCAATTTTCATTATTTTCCAATGTCCTGTAATTGGGCTTTATGGATATATTCAGTCATGTCTGTGACTGCCGAAACCATTTGGGAAAGTCATGGCAGCCTCATAAGAAATCTTAGTACGTTTGTAATTTTCTAGGTTATTTAATCATTATATTGTGTACTGAATTTTCAAATTCCAAATACAATGTAATTAAATGCAACAAAGAATTACAGTGTATCATCCATAAGAAAGCAATCTGTTATATTCTAAGGAGTTAATGGAAATGAGAGATTCTTTTCTTTCAAGGCTTAATAGCAGCATGCTGAGTTTTACCACCCAGCAGAGAAGACATCGATTTATGTAATTAAAAGAAGTAGAAAATGAATGAAATATATTTAAATTGCTTTCCAAGTAATGTACTGTTAGAGTTCACAGTGAGGGGTTTGGAGTTGGGAATGCAGTCAATTTCTTACTATAATTTTGAAAACTTTGTCAAATTCAACCTTTTTCTTTTATTTTTATATATCCTACCTATGTAGCTGTCTTAGTTAGAGTTTCCATTGCTGCGAAGAAACACCATGACCACAGCAACTCCTATAAAGGAAAGCATTTAATTAAGAAGACAAACTTAAAGTTTCAGAGGTTCCGTTCATTATCATCATGGCAGGGAATATGGTCACTAGCAGGCAGGCATGGTGTTCGTGAAGTAGCTGAGAGTCCTACATTTTGCAGTCGGCAGGAAGTCAACTGTGACACTGGGTAGCATCTTGAGCTTATATAAGACCACAAAGCCCACCTCCACAATAACACACTTTCTCCAACAAGACCACACCTATTCTCCAAGGCCATGCACCCTAATAATGACACTCCACTTGGGGGCCATTTTCTTCCAAACCACCGCAGTACCTCTACAAACAGAAGACAGTTCCTCTACCCATCTAGCTAATGAATTGTATAGCTTATATATTTCTTTTACCAAGGATTTATAATTAGAGAAAAATTCATGTTTCAGTTTTTAAATACACTCTTCGAATTAATTTTAGAAGATATACAGCTGGTGCTGGTGGTGGTAGTGGGTGTATATGTGAGTTTGGTGTGTCTAGGTGCGGTTGCTTGTTTGTGTGTCCCTGTTTCTCTGTGTGGTTGTGTTTATCTGTGTGTTAGAATGCAGGTGTATGTCCATCTCTGTGTATGTTTGTGTGTATATATTTTATGCATGTGGATATATATGTGTGTAGCTGCATGTACACATGTGCTGTCCATAGTGGGTATTGTCCTCTGTAATTCTCTATTTGATTATTTCAGGTATACTGGCAGGCCAGTAAGATCCTAATTTCCACTTGCCTCTACTACTGCAGTCATAGGACTACATGTCTATGTGACACTTTAGGATTTCTATGTAAGGCTGGAGATTCAAGCTCAGATCTTTGAGCTTGGGTCCTTGCATTTGTGCAGTAAGTGCTGCGGTGCCCACTAAAATATCTTCACGTCCTCCAACGCTGGCAGCTTTTAATTCCAATTTTTAATTATGCTAAAATGAACAAAACCCACAAGTTCTTTTATTTTTTGTTCTTCGAGGATTTCATAGAATGAATTTTAATCGTATTCTCCTCTTCCCCCAACTTTTCTTCTATCCATTTCTCTCTTCCTACCCATCCAACTTTATATCTTCTTTATTTTTTAAACATATATCAAGTAGAGTTTTTGCTTTCCATATTTTCAAGGTCAACCAAACAGGGGCCATACCCTTAAAAATAGTAACCCTCCCTTTCTTAATGACTGTCAACTGCCAATAGCCCCTTTTTGAGGTTTGGGGTTTCATATTTACCTCTCCTCTGCATTTTGTCTGTTCTGAGCTTCTGGAGTTAAAGTGCATGCTGAGAAAGTTTGTGAAAGTCTATCATATTTTGGCCATATTGAAGTGTACAGTTCAGTGGTATTGGGAAAATTCATTTTATTGTGCAATCATTGCCAGCAGGCATCTCCAGTACTCACTTCATTTTGTCAAACTGAAAATTCATAACCATTTAACCGTGAATCCCTCATTCTCTCTTGTGGTCCCTCACAACAACCATTCGATTGTCTGCCTCTGTGGTCTTGAATTTTCTAAATACCTCAATAAAGTGAATTCATAGTGTATTTCTTCCTTTCTGGATGTTTTAGAGCATGGTCCTTCAGTTTCTCTTGTATTGTTCCTTCATCTATATCTAGCCCTCTAGTGTGTCTCTTTTAGTTACGTGTTCCCTTTCTTCATTTTCTTCTTCACTACTTCTCTTTTCCATGGAGTAGTAAAATATACAGTATCTGTATTTCTGAATCCAGCTTACGTTACTTGATATTATGATATCCAGTTTAACCCGCCTTCTTACAAATTACAAAATTTATATGCAACCTTTTGAGACTGGTATACAGTATTGCTATCTACACATGCATAGCTATCATGAGATCCATGCATCATTCAAGTGCCCAAAGGGTACCCATGGAGTAAGTACATAGTATGTAGTAATACCTGGTTAGCATGTTTGTGATCAGCACCACAAAAATTGAATCGTCTTTTTTTTTTTTTTTTGACACTCAGAAAGCAACTGACAATGTTTAAGTAGAGTTTGAGTGCAAGGACATTGAGAAGATGTTAGTGCTAGAAGTCTGTGGGAGACTGTTTATATAGCACCTGTAAGCCACTTTCTCAGCACGGCTGTTAAAGGAAAGGTATATAGCTAACTTAATGTAAAGAGAACTAGAAAGAATGGCTAAAATGTTTTATTATGGTTTGTTTTAATGTCAACTTGTCAGAAATTCTAAACACTTCAGTAGGGAGCCTCATGTAAGAAGTATCCTTATTGATTGATGTAAGGAGACTCTATCTGTGAGCAGCATCTCCATGTAGTAGCTCAGATAGAAAGGCAGAATGGAGACCATCTCTCCTGCTGCTAAATTAACTTGCATTATTGCTGCTGTTGATTCCTTTGCTGATATCAGTACCAGCATTTCCAAGCTTTCACCATGGATTAGGGCCCAGCAGTTCTCTAATAGATTTCTGGACTTCTGAGACCAGATTTTGACTGCTAAGACATACTACTTTGTGCACCAAGAAGCTACTTGTGACACCCACACATACCCCCCACACACACACAACAGTAGTGAAAGAACGCCATTGTGTGGCTGCTCTGACTGCAGACACACCAAGCCTGAAAGACTGAATTCCTGTGTTCTCAGTTCTCAGGCATGAACCTGCTGTTGCTACTATTTTAAAGACAGCGTAATAAATTTATAAGTATGTAAGTGTGTATGTGTTTTAATCTATTGATTATGTTCTTTTCTATAATACTATCTAATGCAATTTTTTTCATTTTTTAGTTTTTTTTTTCAAGACAGGTTTTTTCTGTGTAGCTTTGGTGGCTGTCCTGGAACTAGTTAGATAGACCAGGGTAGCTTAGAACTCATCGAGATCTGTCTACTTCTGCCTCCTAAGTGCTGGGATTAAAGGCATGTGCCATCACTGCCTGGCCTTACAATTAAAAAAATAATTTTATTAAATATTAGGCCATATCTGCTGTCAGTTGAAGAAACAAGTGGATGTAAAAGCAAGTGGATGTCTAAGGCACACCTGTTCAATTAATTCTCTGTGGATATTAGCTATATTCTTTCTGTGTGAGCACTACACTCATAAATTCCAGGTGAGCCAACTTTTGGGACAACCCAGTGCCAATTATGAGGATAAAAACAAAGCCCACTGGAACCTGCAACCTCCAGATTTCCAGCAAGATTTCTAAGCTGAGGTTACAAACATTAGGGCAGAAATAACATACAGCTGTCATGCCTGATCTGAGTGAGGAACCTATCACCCTATATGTTCATCTATCTATCTATCTATCTATCTATCTATCTATCTATCTATCTACCTATCTTTCTATTTGTTCATCTATCTACTTATCTTTCTATTTGTTCATTTATCTATCATCTATCTACCTTCTATCTATCTACCTATCTATATATCTACCTACCTATCTATATATCTATCTACCTACGTACCTATCTTTCTGTTTGTTCATCTGTTTATGTGCCTATCTACGAATTATTATGTAGATACTTGGGCTATTAAAATTCCTATTAGAACTTTTTTTATTATAAGAGAGCCCTAGGCACTAGATGATTTTTAAGGCAATAGAATTTTCTAGACACAACAGGACTAATAATGCATGTAATCACTCACTGAGATGTTTATAGCATGCACAAGACCTGTGCAACTTCAAGCCAAATTCGCAGGACTAAAGCCTGTAGTAATAAGGGCGGCGGGGCTACATCCCCAACACCCCAGCCGCCTGCTCGGCTAGCTTATGCCCCGAAATAACAACACACAAACTGTATTCATTTAAACACTGCTTGGCCCATTCTCTTCTAGGCTAATTCTCACATATTAATTTAGCCCATTTCTAATCATCTGTGTATGGCACCCCAAGGTGCGCTTACCAGGAAGATTCTAGCCTATGTTCATCCTGGGTCGGAGCTTCTTAGCGTGCATCTGCCCAGGAGCCAGGAGCATGGTGTCTCTGCTGAGGCGTCTTCTCTGGAGAGCAGAGCTGTGGAGTCTTTGACCTCACTTCCTCTTCCTCCCAGCGTTCTGATCTGTTTACTCCACCTACCTATGTCCTAACCAATAAAATGGGCCAGGGCAGTTCCTTTATTAGCCAATGACCTTCCTCCATCAAAAGCCTCACATCCCACTCCTAGGAAAGAAATGTTTCCAATATATAACTGTCAGAAGAGAGAAAATCAATTTTCTTCAATGGGATGACACTAGGTATGTCAGCACCATTCCAGAGCAGGTCTATTATTCAGGAGGAATTGGGAGGGGTGTGGAGAGAGAGGGAGAGAGAGAGAGAGACAGAGAGAGACAGAGAGAGAGAGGAGAGGAAGAAAGAAAGGGAGAGAGGGAGGGAGGGAAGGAAGGAGAAAGGGAGAAAGAACATGAAGTTGGGTGGATGGTGAAAAGGGGGAGATCTGGTAGGAGCTGAGGAAGAGAAACTAGTACAATCAAAACATATTTTATGAAACTGTCAAAGAGTAAATAAAAATATCAAGAAAAACTAGAAAAGCCCACCAGTAAATTAATAAACTTATTTTTTCAGTCAGTTATTTGGATGGTGTTTTCATTTGGAAAAGCCAAACAAAAACCACATAGATTACAAGAAGAACAGCTGTATGAAACTTGAAAGTAAATTTGGACTTGTTTTTAAGGAAGAGAAAGAAGAAACAACAACAAAGACAGGTAGAAGGAAGATATTAATAGGCTGAGAAGAAAAAAAAAATCAGGTACCTAGGTTCTAGAGTCAGTCAGGTGGTGAGAAAAACTGAGAAGTGAAAGACAAGTAAGCACTAGTTCTCTGGGTGGCTGGAAGGAGAGAGGCATGGCAACCCTGAGAGCACAGAGCACAGGGTGACCCAACAGCAAATGCTTCTTCTCCTCTGTGCCCACATACCACGAGCATATCCTCCAAGGTTTTCTCCCACAATATAGTATTCTCTGTGGCTCTCTTCTAGGACTTCATGTCCCCCTGCATGTCTAGGAGCATTTTCAACAAAGAAAGCATTTCTAATGTTTTTAAATTTTTATTCACAACACTACTGCATTTCTGTTTTTAGTTATAGTTAACAACTTTAGATGCATCAGCTCTTTGTTCCTGCTTCAAAGATAGAGTGAACCAAGTCTGTTGGTGGCTTTCAGAGAATATTTTAGAAATGTGGCAAAATCTTGCAGCCAACCATCTGTTTAAGGGGTTACTTTTTTTGCATGGAAAACTTAAGGCTTATCCACAATTAAACCTCAATATCTTACTACAGGAAATGGGTAGTATCCAGACACAGCATCTTTTTCAGTCAGTGGATTGTGAATGTCATGCAATAAAGTGCAGTTTATAAATACTTAAAATAACCTTTAAGCATTGAATTAAGACCGCTTACTCCATTTTATTGGATACATTCAATAAAGCCATTAATTGTGGACGTATATAATTATACAAATGAATGATGATGCTTTCCAATTCTTTGGTCACATATTCTTATGGTGACTCTAATTACTATAACATTGCCACATATTAACACAAAAAAAAAATGGAGATAGCTAGCTCAATAATTCAGCCAAGAGGTAAGTCTAGAAATAATAGATACTTGAAAACATAATGGAATACATGCATGCACAGGTATACTTATATATATATATCTCATCAAGACAATGCAAAACTATTCTTCCTCTTTCTTCTTAATTCTTCCATTTCCCCTAAAGCTTCCTAAGCATGTTGCCTGCACTCTTTCTTCTGCAGTCAGTGAGACATCTGCTTTTATATGCACTAATAAGTATACAATTCATTGATTATCTCTTCTTCATAGACTTCTCTCCTTTTAGCATTTTCCATTCATTGATTTGGTAATTTTGATCCTTACTCCAAAGTTTTGCTGTTATGGTTTACCAATTGTGAAAATGTGAAAAGATTTCCATGCAGCAGTTAACACAGAGTGGAGTTGGAGTCATGCTTGCCTGTTTTTCATATGAACATGTTTTATTGAGTTAGTATCATTATCAAACATTAAAAACAGTACGTGATCTAAATGTCTGGCTTGTCTCAGAGAAACAAGGCAAAGAGACACACCAATTTCCTGAAGCTTATGACAGCCGTTTCTTTAGGAAGGTGTCTTTGCTTAGTACACAGAGTCCAAGGAACTTTATCGTTTGCAGTGTGGCTTGTTACTTTCATATTCCTAAGCATTTAAATCTGTCATCAGAACATCCAGTTCTGAGTTTCCAGATGTCAGTAGGACATCATTCCAAAGATTCTGCATTCATCTTCATAGATAAAAACTGTCCAGTATCATTCTGGTAAAACTTCTAACAAACACAAGGCTAGAAACTATGTACCTCTAATCCTTTCCCTTATTTTTTCCTCTCCCAGTGGTGTTGATTGGTACATCAGCCTCTGTAATATATTCTGTCTGCCAGCTTCTCATTTCATCCTCCCAAGACATTGGGACAAGTCAAGTGACCTTCCCTTAAGACTTAACCCATCCAGCTCATTAACCTTCCGAATGTGTGACTTTAATAATCACACTACCTCTTTTTTACACCACCTTGCTCAAAACAGATAAATAAAAATTCTTTAACATGCTCTGCTGTGGAAAATGGGAAAGCCGTTTTCTTTTGGATTAGAGAATCTTAGCATTGGCATAGCTCTTCTACTGACTAACATAACTACTCTATATGTGATCTGAGAAAGCTGAGTCACAAAGGCTGACTTACACATAATGCATAGGTAGTTGGCAACACAAAGATGCAAACCCATTTCTACATGAGATGTCAGGGCAACATCTGCACTCACCCTTAGTTAGTGGTTCTGATCAAAGCTAGGTTCTGGCCTCCATCATCCATGGGTAAGTCTGCCCTTACACGTTTCATTCCTTTCTTGCCTTTGCTTAGAATATGAGACATCATTTTAACTTTGAAGTGTATGTTTGGTGGTTATTGTTAACTGTCAATTTGACAGCCTCCAGAACTGCCTGTGAATGAAACTCGGAACATTTAATTTTTTATTATGTTAACTGAAATGTGAAGACTTAACCTCTATTTTGGGTTGACCATTCCACTGGCATGGGTGTAGAGGAATATGGTACAGTAGTGGTGCTGGGATATCCTGATTTATCGGGAAGCCAGGATATATTTAGAGCCTCAATAGGACAGCTTGGGGGCAGTGTTGAGCTGCAGTAGGACAGCTAGGCTATGGAGGAAAAGTGTCCTGATTAATGGGAAGCCAAGCTACTTGGCACTGCAATAGGACAGTTCTGGAGACTGGAGCTGCAATGAGAGCTGCTCCCTTTCCAGTCCAAAGAGCAGTCAGAGTTCCCTGCCCTGTGCGAAGTACAAGGTCCTCCCCCCTCCATCCAGGTCTAGGAAGGTGAGCATCCAAACAGACTAGGTTCCCACAAAGCCAGTACATGCAGCAGAGAAGCTAAATAGGAAGGTGAACCCAAAGAAAGCATGTAGTTATCCTCCTGGATATTGGAAGTAGACAAGATTGCCAGGCAAAAATTAAGAGCTTGGGGGTGGGGTGGGGGTGGGTGGGGGTAAGGGGAGATGGGGAGAGAGAAGAGAGAAGGGGAGGATGGGGAGAGCTTGGGGGAAAGAGACGATTGGGATGAAGGAAGAGTGGATACGGGAGCAGGGAAGTATATATCTTAATTAAGGGAGCCATTTTAGGTTGGGCAAGAGACTAAACTCTAGAGGGGTTCCTAGGTGTCCAAGGAGATGTCTCCAGCTTGTTCCTTGAGCAACTGAGGAGAGGGCATCTGAACTGGCCCTATCCTATAGCAACACTGATGAATATCTTGAATATCACCATAGAACCTTCATCTGGCGATGGATGGAAATAGAGACAGAGACTCACACTGGAGCACTGGACTGAGATCCCAAGGTCCAAATGAGGAGCAGAAGGAGAGAAAATATGAACTAGCAAGTCAGGACGGTGAGGGAGGTGCCCACCCACTGTGATGGTGGGGCTGATCTAATGGGAACTCACCAAGGCCAGCTGAACTGGGACTGATGAAGCATGTGATCAAACCAGACTCTCTGAATGTGGCTGACAAGGAGGGCTGACTGAGAAGCCAAGGACAATGGCACTGGGTTTTGATTCTACTCATATGTTCTTTAAAAAAAAAAAAATATCTTTCCATCCTAGTCCACTTCTCTTCAAAATGGCTTCCCATTTACTGACTTCTTTTACATTTGGAAATAATGCAGGTCATTCTTTTTGTTTGTTTGCTTCCATTAATGCACAACTAGTCACAATATTCCTTGCCTCCTTTCTGTTGGTAGGTTGAAATACAGATTAGTAATTGCAAGTATTGGTCCTTTCAGATTCATCACTGATTTCAAAGAGTTTTATAAAACCTCATCACAAATATGAGGCTTGTATTCAATATATAATATGATTAAGAATTATTCAGCCATACAGCCCCAAATCTCTAAATGTCTACCAAGTTTGCATTTATAGAAAATCTATATTATTCCTTTGGCACTTGCTATTACACCCTACAAAATTAGCAATTTAATAGTTACTTAGCTTAATATCTATTACTAAGTAATTGTAATTTCATCAAACTGTTCATTCCAGATATAGCCCCATGCTGTGTTGTGAAATTTAATCAAATATTAATTTGAATTCAGGTCATAACACTTCTAGTTATCTCCTTATAATTAAAGTCTGGTTGCTAAAAGAATTGAAGAGAAAGAAGAATACATTATGTCTAGAATTGCCTGTCTACTATTTCTTTGGTATTCTTAAAAACAAAATCATTAATGTTAAAGACATTAATGATTTGTCCTAGTCATCTTGTAGTTTTGAGATAACAAAGTTGATATGAAATAATCTTTTAAGTTTTTACATGAACTATCACTAAGTATTCATGTTAAAGCATATTCTTCATATTGAAAATGAATATTGTCTCATTCACTTATTCCTTTAACATTTTAAAAAAATAGCTATGAGTATAATTCATACAAAGTAAAACATTACCAGATATTTAAACGATTGCTTATTTTCTAAATTGATCTCATAATGGTTTGAGTTTACAGTCTTTGAATGGCCTTAAACACACAGTGATTTGTAGTTTAGAAGCACAAATTTATTTTCTGTCAGCTCTTTACAAACAAATTAAGGATGGGAACTAAATTTTATGGCAATGAGCTCAGTGTCTTGAACCTAAAAGGTCCACATGAAATAATTAATCATTGATTTATTATAGTGGTCTGGACTTTAATATTAATTTATCCTCTTCAGCATTTACTCTTATATGTTTATTAGAAATATTTGTATCCCATGCAAAATCACAGAAATTAAACTTTTGACCAATAGTAAATATATAAGTAATTTTATAGTCCTTGGTAATATAGCATAATTGTTAACATAGTCTAAATTAATAAAACATTAGGTCTAGTGGTGTTTGTGGCTTTAGTTTAATAGATACCAATACAGTTCTTTTGTGGAAATGCTATGTCTATGTGTATACCTCAGTGATCTCAAAAGAAGGATGACAGTGACTTTGTAGGGAGCTGAGAAAATCTTGAGTGAAGTCCTAAATGAACATGTATTTTGAAACAACATTTTGAAGAATCTGGGATAAACTGACCATGGTGAGTTGGGAAAGATATTACCCATATGTGTCATGCTCAAGAAAGGTGAAAAAGATTTCCTCTGCGGTTGAGTATGAGAGTTTATGAAAGATTGTTCAGTTGGGGCAATCACTAACAACTACAGCTTCCTCCTCAGGGATGCTTACCTCCTAAACCTCTCACCTTCAAAGAGGAGTGGCTAAACCACTATAGCATTGGCCCTCCTACCACATACACACATACCTAATAAATTTGCAGAGGTTAAAGATTATAGCACTCAGAGAACTGCACCTGACCCCATCTTCATTATACACAGTGTGTCTATCCTTTCTTCATTCCATTTCTGACTCTAGAGTGTCCTGCCCCAAGCCCTGGGGGATATAGCATGATTTAACCACTGGGAGCTCATGACACATTACAGGGAAAAGAACAGCTGTTGGAAAAGGCTGGCACAAAAAAACTTATCACGAGAGTGCTACAAGGAGAGTGGACACATCCAAGAAATGAGAGAAGGTCGGAGTGACACCCACACACTGGAGACATGTAGGAAGCATGTCAGCCATTCATAAGGTGGAGGAGAAGAGTCACTGCTGGAATACAGAATATTAGGAGGAAAATAGAATGAGAAAGAAAAAGAATGGAAGGTTTGGCATGGCTGTGAACGTAACAAATAGAATTGAGCTACCTTTGATATGTTAGTGGTGACTCTCTCTTTTCCTCTCTCTCTCTCTCTCTCTCTCTCTCTCTCTCTCTCTGTGTGTGTGTGTGTGAGTGAGTGTGCATGTGTGTGTGTGTGTGTGTGTGTGTCTGTCTTCATTATTTCTTTTCTTTTTTGCAATAATGAAAATGAACAGTTGGGACTCCTGAGTGCAGAGCAAACACCCTACCACAGAGCTGTGTACCTAGTCCTTTATATTGACAGTGATCCTTTCTCTTAAATATAATGTACATAATAAAATCAAAAGTTCAATGTAGCACAGGTTATAGAATATACCAAACACAGACCTTGTGGATGAGTGGAGGCATAGATTATCTCTAAAAACAGACTATGTGAAGTGAAAGGTGTCATGTCAGGTCTGAGACACATGACAACAATGACCTCTATTTTGTCTCAGAGACATCTGTAGCTCCATGAACATGGCATCGAATATGAAAAACATCTGAGCAGTTGAGATGCTTGGTGGATAATTTACTGGGGTTTTTTTTCTTTTTTTGGTGACTTAAACGTGGTTTTAAGGGAGAAGTATATTTCTTTCTATATTAAACGCCTAACATTGTCTACTCATTTATGCTGTATAGTTTAATATTCTATCTGATTATTTGGAGTATCTTTTGTAGTGATTTCTTGTGAACATAAACTCCATCTTTTGAAATGTCTGTATCGATTGTTTTCATTGCATTGGCTTTAAGGAGATGAAATACGATAATACAACTGTAGCTCTTTGTACATAGATTATTTTAATCCCTTTGAGGCAATTCTAGGACCATTGTTTGAACTAGATACTAAGCTAGACTCTTTGTATTCTCAAGATTTGATGCATGGCTCTGATTTTATAGCAGGCTTCTGATATACTCTGAGAATTCATGGAACCCAGAGATTTTTTTTGTGGTCCCATTGCAATCAGTAGGGTTTTTCTCTTGAAATGAACCATCCTGGCAATAGAGTTTGGGCTTCGATTTTGTTTGCCCACCTATTTTTCATACATAAAATAGTTTTTAAATATAGTAATATTTTCAATAAAAACATATGGATGCATTACAAATAGTATGCTCAAGATATTATAATTACAGGTTATGAATTAAATGAATGTTTATTATAAATCGAAATGAGCTGGGCATGTAGCCAAAAAATAAAATAGACAAAACATTAATTTCTAAAACTCATATTTTATTTGAGAAAAATAAGCATGAAGACACATAAAAATAAATAGATAAAGAGATAATGGGTTTGTTATGTCTCTCTGAAAACTATCAAACATCTTTCCTAGTCAAAAGGAAAATTATTATTGATTTTTAAATTTTCCTGGGATTGTTAAAAACAATTGAGGGAGTTCTTGTGACATGGGGTATAACTGCTGTGGCTTGACTCAGAGTTACTTTCCTAGTGTGAATAACTATAAAATCCTGCTAAATATATTGAGCTATGGGTAAAAAACAACAAGGAGAGAAAAAACAGCAGTTAGTGTTATTTCTTTAGGAGGTAAATGAAGAGATAGAATGGCCATCTGGGAACAAAATCTCTGTATAGGGACATTCATCAGCGGAACAGAAGGGCTTTAGCTGTGCAGTCTGCTTACCGTGTCTGTGGAAAAGTATCATTTCAAAACTTACACAGCTTTCCACGTTGTGAACCATTTTTATGTGAGAAAAACAGATATCTAGTGTCTTTACATAAGATACGCCTGGGTTCCTTACGTTCATCCACACTGGGTACTTGCTTGATTTGACAGCAGCAGATCAATCCTAGAGAAGGCATGATGCAGCAGGTGTAAAACATGCCACAAGCCGTCCCTCTGCTTGTCCATATTGCACATACTGAAGGACACCTACCTCTTTTCACACCCCATACACTGACGACTTGCCTTCTCTCCCCTCCTGTCCCACACCAGATGGCTCAACCACTGATTACAGATCTTTTCAATACATTCCTATTCATCTTCTGAAGTAAAAAATGCTTCTCTTGGCCAGGCTTTGCATGATGCATCCTGGTGTGCAGACTAACCCTGAGAATTAACGTGGACATGAAGCAGTTAAGCAGGGAAATGAGAAAGGGTGCTATGTATTAAAGGTGTTGTAAGAGAAGCTTTTAGAGTTTCCATCCAAGGTAAAATGAAGGAAGGACATATATTTTGTGCTTATTTCTGCCAACAGGAATTCTTCGGTGGTGAAGGTAGAGATTTGACCTATTACATTTGAAAACAAGAAATTCAACTTTAATAACCGAGCATAAGATTTATATAAACTACACAAAAGAAAATGTAGAGATAGTAACAAGCAAATATCAAGATGTCACTGTAAGTTAATGTTAACGCAATATGCATTATGAGGCCAGATGCCAATGTGCGTACATGAGAATTGAACAAACAATAATGCAATACAAACTGGATATAACAAATGCTTCTGTGACAAACTAATAAGAAATTCCATTCTTTGTAGATAGGTGTTAATGATGTTTATGATCACAATTAAACAGTCTGACAACCCATGATTTCTTTGTTAATAAGGTACCTTAAGTAATACAAATATTTCTGACAGTGCCATTATAACATAAAATACAATTTTGTTCCCTTCAAACGGTACATTTTCCTGTTTGAGAAAACATTGTTATGTCTACAAAATCTGTGTTTTCAACTACTGTCCACATATTCTCATGAATTTCTTTGGTGATAAATTTGGGTTCAACCTTTCTGACAGTGTGTAGCTTGTCTTTAAATCTCTGAATTATAACATGATGCTTCCCCTGCTTTCTGGGTATTTTATAAAATATGAAATGAATTGATTTGAGACAAGAGAAAATGGTCTGGAATTTCTCCTCAGTATTTGAAGTTCAGACATCAAATAAATTCTTCTTGTTCATTTTCCAAAGGAGAAATTGATAGGCAAAAAATGAACCATGGGAAATATAGGTATTAACTCATACAGCAGGTATCAGGTTACTAAGATAACATGGATTTGTTCAGTTGTTGGTTAGAATCAATGGGATATTGATCTGCAGAATCAATATCAAATTGTTTATTCTTAGTCTCCAAATCTCTTGAATATGCCAGGGACGTTTTAAAGAATTTTTGTGCATCTTGTAAATCCATTGTGCCTTCTGTACTTGATTATATTAGGTTTCATGGCATTTCATAGAGATGTATGGTATAGCATCCTAAAAACCCTGGTCAATAGCTGCAGATTTCCTAAGGCCTCCTGAGTTCCTACTCAGGTCAGTTCCTCTTGCATCTCCTAAATTATTCCACACCATATTAGATTTTTCAGGTGATAGAATATGAATAAATTGATAACAGATCTAAGAACTGTTCATTGTATATTTCTATATCAATTCATATTAGTCCTAAGTCATTTCTAACTGATCCAGGCTTTTGCAGTCTTAAAAATAACACTGGCCTCAGACAGAAACTATATTCTTAAGGTTAGCCACAATGGACTTATTATGAAATGAACAAAATTTGTATAAAGCTTAACAGACTGTAAAAATTAGAGAGGGTTAAAATTTTTCACTCAATTTCCTTTTACATGAAAAATGTTCATAATGCAATCTTATGAAAATGGAGATCATGAAATGTTTGAATATTTTCTCCTTGTGTTTTAAGTCACTTAAAAAATGAACAATTTATTTTATACAAAAATATTGTCAAAGTTGGTGCTATATTTTTAAATTATCATGAGAAAATTATGCATGCTAACTAGAAATAAAGAACTTTGAATACTGTTAGTATATGAAAACATATAAGAAAGTAGAATCTTGCCTGGAAAAGATAGAGACTTGAAGTAAAAAAAAAAATCAAGAACACATGTTTATTGCTGAAAAGAAACTTTTTATTTTCAGATTGCTAAATCTATATAACTACTTTTTGTTGCAGTAGACAAAATATTCAATAAAAGGATTCAATTATAATGGATTTAATGAACAATTTACTGACTATTGAGATAGTACAGATTTAGTGATGTGTTCTTTTATTTAGTATATTAATATAGTGTGTGTTTACAAAAATTTCATTATACATTTATCATTATTATTATTTGTAAGTTTCATAGAAGCATACAACATGCTTTAATCTATTTACTTGACACTCATACATGAATATAAATTTTTTAGATCCTATCCCCTCCATTCTCTCTCTTTGAATTCCTTTACTATCTCTCATCCTACTTTTTCTCCCATCTTTTGTGTCTTCTGGTCATTTTGAGTTAATACACAAAACTATCTTGTCATTCCTGGAAAAATATTG
Source organism: Microtus oregoni (assembly GCF_018167655.1). NCBI lineage: Eukaryota > Metazoa > Chordata > Mammalia > Rodentia > Cricetidae > Microtus > Microtus oregoni. The sequence continues at coordinate 3,832,028 of NW_024543084.1, forward strand.
TGTGACTATACTGTGTCTGGATCTGTCATTCTTCCAGCATTTACTTCCCAATTATCTCTGAAGACTCAGGAGAGGGAATGTGAAATAGATGTCCTATTTAAGAACTGAGGAATCTATCGCCCCTTAATCTCTGCATTGATCATTTTTTTTGTTTTTGGAAAATAAAGCTTAACTGATGAGGGTTGAGAAATACACTGATCTTCTGGTATAAATATAGTAACTTGGGTAGTTTAGGCAGTAAGACCAACTATTGACGAATGGGACCTCACTAATTTAAAAGTTTCTGCATAGGAAAGAATATCATCAGAATGAAAAGGCAGCCCATGGAAAGGAAAAAAAGACTTCAGCAGCATGTTGTGTATTTGGACTAAGAACCTTAGGTGTAGAGACTGTGTTTTATATGTGTTAATTGGGAGCTGGGCATCTCATAGTCACTTTTCTTTGTACTTTGACCAGTTGTTGTGTTCTGTAATGGTATCAATCTCTGAAAAAAAAAAAAACTTCTTTGAAGAGGGATTAGAACTACATTTATATGATGGCATGCAATGTGTATTTGACTCAGAGGCTTATATGAATTATTTCTTGGCCAATAGCTCTGACTTATTACTAACTAGCTCTTACATTGTAAATTAATCCATTTTCCTTATTTATACTTTGCTATGTGGTGGTACATTATTAGCATGGCACCTTCATCTCCTGCTCCCTCAGTGTCTGACCAGTGATTCCTCATTTTGCCCTTCTCCTTCCCATCTCACTTAGTTTGGTCACTCTGGCGATACTTCCTGCCTGGCTTCTAGGCAATGTGCATTTTATTAAACCAATTTGAATGACAAATCTTTATAATGTACTAGAGGATTATTCCACATCAAAATGTATATATTATTGGTGTATGTGCAGGTGAATATGTATATTTTATGTGTATAAATATATAATATGCTGAGTACACTTAATGTTGATTGTATTTACAAATATTTATAATTGACAAGCTGAAATTGGACAATTTATCAAGGGTCTCTTTCCTGGAGAAGCCTATCTCTCCCTCTCAATAATTGTCTATATTATATCTTTTTACCTGAATTATGGCCTTGTGAAATTGCCCCCACTTCTCTGATATTTTCTAGTCTTCGAATGTAAAGTTTGTATAATTAGCAAGTTATTATTTCATATATCTAACCATTTGGACAAAAAGATGAATACAAATAGGAGCCCCTTATAAGAATTTTAGTCATCCAAACAAATGACATTAGAAGAATAAGTTTTTAATGTGACATCTACATTAGAAGATTTCCATGTTCCAACCGAGATGATATTAGATTATTAGATATTAGATATGTATGATTTGGATTTTCTCTTTTTCCATACAATGGCTTGATCACGTGAAGTGCTGGAGGTAATCCTAGCTGCAAGTGAGTGCTGTATACTGAACCTCATCTCTCACAGAATGTATCTTGCCCCTGTCCAAGCATAACTAAAGCAATGAGGAAAGACAAGCTTGGAATCAGGTTCCAAAAATATATTCCTGGCTTTGCTTTGGCAAAATTACTATCTTCAAAACGAGAAAAGATTGTGTATTCTTTTTTTTTTATTGAGAAAAAAAAATTCTGCCTCCTCCCAGCCTCCCTTTTCCCTCCCTCTCCTCCCACTCCTCTCCCCTTCCCCCCACTCCTCTCCCCCTCCCTCTCCAGTCTGAAGAGCAGTCAGGGTTCCCTGCCCTGTTGAAAGTCCAAAGTCCTCCCCCTCCATTCTGGTCTAGGAAGGTGAACATCCAAACTGGCTAGGCTCCCACAAAGCCAGAACATGAAGTAGGATCAAAACCCAGTGCCATTGTCCTTGGCTTCTCATTAGCCCTCATTGTTCGCCATATTCAGAGAGTCCGGTTTTATCCCATGCTTTTTCAGTCACAGTCCAGCTGGCCTTGGTGAGCTCCCAATAGATCAGCTCCACTGTCTCCGTGGGTGGGTGCACCCCTTGTGGTCCTGACTTCTTTGCTCATGTTATCCCTCCTTCTGCTCCTCATTAGGACCTTGGGAGCTCAGTCCGGTGGTCCAGTGTGGGTCTCTGTCTCTATCTCCATCCATCGCCAGATGAAGGTTCTATGGTGATATGCAAGATATTCATCAGTATTGCTATAGGATAGGGTCATTTCAGGTTCCCTATCCTCAGCTGCCCAAGGAACTAACTGGGGATATTGCCCTGGTCACCTGGGAGCCCCTCTAGGGTCAAGTCTCTTGCCCACCCTAAAGTGGCTCCCTTAACTAAGAATTGTGGTTCCGTGCTCCCCTATCCAACCTTCCTTTATCACAACCATCCCGTTTCCCCAAGTTCCCCCCATTCTCCCCTTCTCACTTTTCTCTCCCCATCTCCCCTTACCCCCCTCACACCCCACCCCCAAGATCCCAACTTTTTGCCAGGCAATCTTGTCTACTTCCCATAACCAGGAGGATAGCTATATGTTTTTCTTTGGGTTCACCCTCTTATTTAGCTTCTTTAGGATATCAAATTATAGACTCACTGACCTTTATTTATGGCTAGAAACCAATAATGAGTGAGTACATCCCAAGTTCATCTTTTTGGGTCTGGGTTACCTCACTCAGGATAGTGTTTTCTATTTCCATCCATTTGCATGCAAAATTAGAGAAGTCGTTGTTTTTTACCGCTGACTGGGAGAAGATCTTCACCAACCCTGCAGCAGACAAAGGTCTGATCTCCAAAATATATAAAGAACTCAAGAAACTAGACTTTAAAATGCTAATTAACCCAATTAAAAAATGGGGCACTGATCTGAACAGAGAATTCTCAACAGAAGAAGTTCAAATGGCCAAAAGACACTTAAGGTCATGCTCAACCTCCTTAGCAATCAAGGAAATGCAAATCAAAACAACTTTGAGGTATCATCTTACACCTGTCAGAATGGCTAAAATCAAAAACACCAATGATAGCCTTTGCTGGAGAGGTTGTGGAGGAAGGGGTACCCTCATCCATTGCTGGTGGGAACGCAAACTTGTGCAACCACTTTGGAAAGCAGTGTGGCGGTTTCTCAGGAAATTCGGGATCAACCTACCCCTGGACCCAGCAATGCCGCTCTTGGGAATATACCCAAGAGATGCCCTATCATACGACAAGGGCATTTGTTCAACTATGTTCATAGCAGTATTATTTGTAATAGCCAGAACCTGGAAACAACCTAGATGTCCTTCAATGGAAGAATGGATGAAGAAAGTGTGGAATATATACACATTAGTGTACTACTCAGCGGTAGATTATGTTTTCTTAACCCATAAAAGACAAAGCAAATTTGATGAACTAACTATAAGACTCTACACTTCCATTAGGATCTATGAAAAAAATTATGTAGTGTCATCTATTCATCCAGTAAGTTTTTACAAATCTGACCAACCTGAGAGTCAGTCCAATGGCAAAATGGCCATTCAATGCCAATGTGCAAAGTTGTTTCATTGAGATGAGCAAGGAGACTTCTATTTCCCCACATGTAAGTAGTGGGGGTGATGTCATTTACTTTTAATAGTATATTAGGTGATTTTTGATTTATGAGTTTTCTAGATTTTAGTACTTTTAGTGACAGTTATTTACAATAGCAATTGGTTTAGACTAGAAGGTTTAACCGGTACAAATGATTCCTTAATCAATATATTAAAAATAGAGACACAAACCACACATGGAGTATAAAGGGACAAGACTGAAATCACACATTCTGTTTTCGTCCAAAGAAATTTATGACAGATGGTACCTGGACAAGTAGCCACTGATGCATAGGGGCATGTCATGGACACAGTACATAAATAAGATGCCACAGGTGCAAAAGCAAAATGTGAGTGCTCAAATTGATACAAATAATTAATGAAATATTAAAAAATATATAATTATTTTTAAAAAAGGCAATGAAAAAATATCAGAGGGAAAACTGTAAATGTTTGTAGATATGTATTTAACTGTCTGTGCATTTGCTTTTGATAGCCAAAGAAGCTGGGATGGAGCAAAATCTAATGCAAAGAGTTTTAGATTACAGTGTAGATAATGTAAGTATTATGCGCTTTTCCCTACAATAGTGGCATAGATGTTGCCTCTGGACTGTTATAAGACTTGGAGAAGCTGCTCCAGGAAAGGTGCCATACTGATGTCCCCCCGGTACCTAAGATAGAATGTACATGACAGAATGTATGTACCAATGACAGGTAAGTCTGTAAAAATTGGAAAAAATGCCCCTAAGGCAGGCACAGTCATCTGTCCTGTAGCAGAAGCACAGGATTTTTTTTTTTAAATAAAACAAAAAGGGAGGAATTGTGGAGGCCCACAGATGTGAGCCTATTCCACACTGACTACAGGTCAGAGAGTTTGAGCTTATTTTTACTCTTTCAAAATTGTTGAAACAGGTGTGGCTACAAATGAGAAACCCTGACCTACGGTGTGGTTACTTGGTGTTTTAGACATTAAGATTGCGCATAGAGGTATATCTACTCCATCCTGACCAAATGTCAGTGAATTCAAGCCTATTCCTACTCCATTTTAAAATTTGAGGTTTGACATAGGGAGTGGCTGCCTACAGGATACTTGGTCTAGGGAGTATTTGAGGTATATCCTGCCCAACACATAAAAATACGTTACTCAGGAAATAATGGCTTGATGTCTCAAGTATTGACACAAGTGACTGTTCTGGTTGTCCTTTCTGTCATGTTACAACAGTCTTTTGTCTTCTTCCTCCCCTAGCTTTTGTATTCGGGTATAAAAGAGTATGTGGGTGGATTAGGTATTCAGTATTCACTGCATTGTCCTCCTGGTACTATTCTCTGTCTCTGTATTTCTTTTGTATCTCTGTCTATTCAGCCTAATATTTCTCATTCGCACACACCTATCCTGAAACGTACGAAGTCTTTGTGACTGGATCCCAACAGTATGGAAGAAAGGCATTTTATAAAATTGCATTTGCAAATGCTGTACCTTAAAGCAAAAAGCTCTAAAACCAATTGTATTTATTTACCAACGAACTTAATGTATGTGTTGTGTCCTTCAAAAATGTTCTTTCATAGTAGTTACTGAATGAACATGCCATACAATTGAAATGCTAAATAAATCTTGTGAAAACAGTTATTGTGATGTAGAGTCCAGGCTCTTGTAACCATATGGGACCAAAGCTACAGTTCAACTAAAGATCAGAGTCCAAGCTCATAATGTTATTATGAACAAATATAAAGATAATTTAGTTGTATGCCCAGTATCAACCATCGGTAGTGATAAATGTAAGACTAAATAATAAGTTTCTGCACTTCAAGTTTTATTATCTTTTAATTACTGAAGAAACTCCCCTTATAGCATCTGGAAACTGAAATTATTTATAGGAGTTAGCTTGTTTAAAAATACAGCAGCATGGCAGCTATTTTACTGTGTTTTGTACCTGTACAGTTCAGACACTTAGATGATTTGTGTTGAGGTCGGATTATGAGACCTGTTTTGCAAGAAATGTACATCAATTGTAATAAATTAGATAACTCATAGTGGACTTTCATTTCTGAATCTGCTAGAAAAGGAGGTCTTAGGTGAACGTGATGTGTACAGTTTTTGTTTTGAGTTTTGGATTCTTGGGGGTTTTGTTGCTGTTGCTTTGACAAAGTAGATAAAGTTAGGAATTTGCAATTCTTCCTGTCTAATTTATCATTTTTTACAATATCTACTTTTATTGTAGTGTCTGTGTGTTTATGCATGAGTGCTTATGGGGTAACAGCACCTGTGGCTATCAGAGGATAGCTTTCAGTTGTCCGTTCTCTCCTCCGAATGTGTGTTGAAGCTCTGGGACTTGAACTGGGAACCTTGGGCTTGTGGGCACTATGCCATAATGCTGGCATACCCACCAAATAGTAATACTTAGTGAAACATTCACATCAGATGGAACATAATTTAATCCTTGTGATAAAAGAAAGTCATGATGGATCATTCAATATTTACTATGATTTCAGTAATAACTCATTTTAAGAAAGTGCAGGGAGGATATCATACATTCATTTCTCAATTTTGACTGTGAAAAGTTTTGATGTATTCTGCCCAATTTATGTCTTACTAAAATATCACAGTACTCTAAGAAGAACACACTAGGGAAGGTTAGTACTTACCTCATAATAAATATTTTCTTTCTTGTGTCCAAAAAAGTCCATATGTCATTAAATAGTTACATGTAAGCTGTTCTCCCTTGTTGCGATCTTGTTTTAGAGGGCCCCTCTTGCCTTTGTAAGGTCGGTTTATCACAAACTTGATTGCTAACACTACAGTGATTTTTCATTCACATAAGCAAGTATCAATCATTAGTGCTCAACTACATTTTTATCCATGAATCAATTTATTGGATATTTCACTGTGACTAGTAGCTATGTAGATGTTCTGAGAATTGACAGAGCTAGAGATGGGGTTTTCTTTCTTTTTTTTTTTAATTATTCTCTCAAATATTACATCCCTACAATAGTTTTCTCCTTTTTCCCCTTTCCTGTCTTTTCTCCTCCACTTTCCTCTTCACCAGGTCTAATCTCCCCTCCTTGCCTCAGAAAAGAGCAGGCATCCCAGGGATATCAACCAAACATGGCATAACAAGCTACAATAAGACCAGGGACATGCCATCAAGTCTGGACTAGACAACTCAGTATAAAAAAAAAGGTCCCAGAAGCAGGCAAAAAAAAAAATCCAGAAACAACCCCAACTCCCATTCCTTATATTTATTTAGATTCAGAGAGCTCTTCCAATCTGGAAATGACAAAGCCTGCCCAGGAGCTGTAGACAAATCTTTGACAGGGGTTAGATGGGCTTATAAAAAGGCTGAGTGTTGATCAAATAAAAGTGAAAAAATAACTTAGTATCCAGAGAAGAATTTTTTAAAAAAAGATGTACTTTGATGGAGGTCTGTACCCCTTTTAGCAAAGAAAAGCTGGTTCCTGAGTATGGAAGCTGACAACAAAATTTAGTAATCATTCCCCACCTCCAACAGGATTTCATGTTATTCCCTCATTTTCTGGGTTTCATCCCCTTTGTAAAATGGATAATTATAAGAGCATGTATTTTATTTCATGATTTAAGGGATAATGTTTTACTACATATAAAAGACTTAACCACCAAAGTCAATTACTTATTTTAGCACATAAATGTTCATCCTTTGACGATGATATTATTGTTCCTGTTAGATGCTTTTGTAGACATCGGAAGTTTAGAAATAGATGGGACTAATTTGTTCAAAAATTGTAATATATATATATATATATATATATATATAAAACTGTGAGAATAATTCAATATTAAAATCAAGAATATCTTCTCATATCTTACAAATTCTGACCAATTCTGATTATTATGTTAAGTGGCAAGATCTTAGTTGCTGTGAGAAAAACTGATTTAGGACTGATTAGTAAGATTTGGGTAGAAAGCAAATGAAGAGTTTCAAAAATAGCTTTCAACAACTTCAAAGAAAAGAAACATAAGAAGTTGCGCTGGTTAGATTTTTGTCAGCTTGACACAAACCAGATTCACCTGGGAATCTTAATTGAGCTATTGCCTTCGTCACATTATAGGCAAGTCTGTTAGGCATTTTCTTGATTAATGTTTTACGTGAGAGGATGCATTTTACTATAGGTGGCACCTGCTCTATGCACGTGGTCCCTGGTGGTAAAAGAAAGCAGGCTGAGTAAGCTGTAAGGAGAAAGCCGGTAAGTGACATCCATCCACAATCCTTTCTTCAGTTCCTGACTCCAAGTTCCCACCATGAGTTCCAGCCCTGATTTCCTTCATGCTGACAGTAAACTCTAAGATGAAACTAACCCCTACCATCCCAAATTACTTTGCTCATGACCTTTATGATGGCAATAGAAAGCAAGCTAGAAGAGATGTGTTACTTCTGTGGTGGGTATTGCAAAGTCTGGGTTGATGTCTGGTAGCTGTGATGTATATTATAAGACTTGTTCTGTGAGTCTCACCATCGTGGCATTGTGCCACAATGAACCTGGACTCTTAGGGCAGTGAGTGCTCTGACAAGTTTATTAGCCTGCATTCCAGTTCTTTATGTACCCTCTTTAATAACCTATTGCCTCTTATTATTAAACTCAATTTGAACAGGGTTTTTTCGTTAGTTGGGCATGAAGTCATGTCAGCTATTGTGAATACTGCCACATATGGACAACAGCTATAATGGATTATATCAAAGTGTAATTATTCTAAGAACAATAATTACCAAGAGACAATCCAGTAATAATCCCCTCCAACACACATTCAGTATGAGTCTTTATGTAATAGAGTTCAGTTAAACATATATGCCCTAGATAATCAAGCTAACTAAATATGTGCATATCATCATTTTCAGTATAAACAGTGTATATGCTACTTCACGCTACCCTTCACAACCCACTCAGTCCCCTCACTTCCTTTAGATATAGTATAGGGCAATTTAGCAATCCCACGGAATCATAAATAATTTTTATCCAAGATTTTCTGTGTCTTTGCATTACCAGACACATTCAGTATGTATACATCTTAGTTTCACATTCTAAGCCATTCACATCATAAGCCTTTAGCTTGACACACTGACTCTTAACCCTTAAATAAACAGGATGCAGACTCGAAAACTCCATGTTTCTGTTATTGTTCTCAAACCCAAGAAAACAGGCAAGATATGCTCATTTGAGTTCTGTTGGTATTTTCCACAGGCGTCCATCCAATAGTGTCAGTGTCCTTGGGAGGCTGATTCCAGAATCTCCAGACTACACTATCTAGTGATGCTTCAATTCTTTGTCTAAAACAGTGATGTTTGAATCATTACATAAGTCTAGTCTTCTATATATTTTAAATTAGGCTTTTATTAATTTATCTTTTTATTACTTAAGACAATTTTTAAACTTAAATATATGTTGATTATATTTCCCTCTCTCTGAAGTCCTCTAGATTCTCTCTCCCTGTCTAACCACTAAACCTTTAAGTTCTTAATCAAAAAAAACCTCAGCAGTATCCCTCAAAAAGCCAACAAATTCCCTCAAAACTCATAAAACAACAAACAAAGCCTAAACAAAACAACACCCCGACCAAATTATAACCAAATAAAAGCACACAGAAAACTGTGGTGTCAGTTATATGGTGGTTAACTACTCCTGAATATGAAGGCTTCCCTGGAGGGGTTGATTTACTCAGTGTCACTCCATTGGAGAAACTGATTTTCCCCCTCCCAGCAGGTATAAATGACAGCTCAGTTGTTAACTTTTACTCTAGTGATCAAGTTTTCTTTATACATTCTACAGTACTTTTTATATTCTCTATCTATCTATCCATTCATCCATTTTTATTTCTTTGTTTCTCTCTTTCAATTTCTCCCTTTCTCCCTTCCTTCTTCCCTCCCTCCCTTTTTCCTTCCTTCCACCCTTCCTTTTTTCTTTCCTTCCTTCCTTTCTTTTTTTAATATGACAAAACAAAATGCAATAAGAGAACAAAAAGTATAATGCCATTTTTAACAGCTAAGTAATATTTCATTGTGTAAATGTACCACATTTTCTTCATTCATTCATCTGCCGAGAGACATCTAGGTGTACATTGAACTTCTATCTATTTAAAATTACTCCTCATTTGTGATTTCTCATGTAATGGAAAAGCAGTGTAAGCACTTATGCTATTGTTGTTTAGTGGACAATGTACAGATTTAAAACAAAACAAGGCAAAAAAATAAACTTTTTAGTAAATTAATAAAGATGCTAATTTTTTAGATATTTTCACTTCACAGTTGATCTAGCACAAGCATGTAGAACCTGTGGGTATGAAGAACTGTATGTATATGAGGAGACATAAAGAATCTTTTACGTTTTTAGAGTAAGGTCAGCATTCCTTTGTAAAAAGCTGAGTGGTGACTCCTCTACTCTGTACTTTCGGTGAAAGTACATGCAATCTGCCCCCTAACTCAAAACAAGTCGTTCATTTAATTGTATGCAGCCACTCACTTTGCTAATGGCCTAACATTTTAACTTTGATTGTGCTGCTAATTGGCACCCCATTGGATAAGTTTTGAGACAAATGTGATTGAATCATCAGTTAAGATATTGAGATCTCAAAGACAAATTCTATTATGACAACAATTTTCCAATATGACACCCACATTATATATGGAAATTTAGTCACAGGCCTAACAGGGGATATTCCAAGATGTTGAAGAGGTTTGTTTTAGAAAATAGAAGAATATTGAGGTTAGTAAATATAGAAGGGAGAATTCAACACTTTCACTATATATTCATCTTTAGTACAGAGTAAAAGAATAATTATTTGATATCATTGTGTCTTCTGAAAAATAAAAATAACTAAAGATATGATGGCAAGTATAAGTTATCTAAGAAATTGAAACTGCCAAGAAATTGATCAGCTCCTATATTGTTTAATATCACGTGATTTTATAGCCCTAAATGCATAACCCTATGACCTTGACATGTAGGAATAAATTCACCATGTGCATTTATTAATGACTCTTAGTCTTATCCACTAAACTTCTCTAAGTTTAAATGCATATGGAAAGGGAATATTGGCTCCTCTGATGTAACATGAGGGGCCTTGCTTGTTGGGCTTTCTGTTTTGCTCAGTTCCCACAGCCAGTAACCCCCCAAAAATTACACAGGGGTGTATATTAATTATAAACTGATTGGCTCATTAGCTCAGACTTCTTATTAACTCTTGTAATGTATATTAAGCCATTATTCTTATATATGTTAGCCACATGGCTCAGTATCTTTTTCAGAGGGGCAGGTCATATCCTGCTTCTTTGGTGTCTGGACAGGACTGTAGGAAACACTTCCTTCTTCCCAGAATACCCCTGTTCTCGTTGCCCCATCTCTACTTCCTGTCTGGTTGTCCCTCCTATAATTCCTGCCTGGCTACTGGCCAATCAGCGTTTATTTAAAACATAATTGACAGAATACAGAATTGTCCCCCAATCCTACCTTTTAAGTGACCATAAGTAAGACTAAGTCTACAGGATAAAGATAGAATGGAGCCACCCTTATTGTTGGAGAGTGGAGGAAGGACAGATAATCGTGAAATTGACCTGATAGTTTTACCCAGCTTTTGGAATGCTTGCTCATTTTCATAGGGTTATGGACTAGGTGGTTTCTGCTATAGAAAGCACCTTACACATCTAAACAGCCTGAATAGTAAAGAACGGTGTTTAAATCAGTTCAAGAGAAGGATGTCAACAGTGAAAACAGGCCTGCCGTGCATTTAAGAGAAACTTGGTCCAAGCAACATCTTGCATGTTAGTGACAGCAAAGAATGTCTTCAAAGAAAACTTTCTTTAAGGCTAAGTCTTTATCCTCACCTCAAATTTCCTTACATAGATAGCAGAGGGGCCTTTCATTCATCCATGACTGTCACAAGAATAGCCAATGCTTTGTGACTTTACACTAAGCTCTGCAAATGTTGGCATCCTCCTTGATTTAATTGTGTCCCACCAATGATACATGCACAGTAGTAGCATGAATCTTACTCAACAACTATTTTTCCCTTCTTTGAATTTGCAGATATTACTTTTGAAATGTAAATGAAATGTTCTCTTGATGTTGTAGAGACTCTCAACTTTTACTGAAACAAAATAAAATTAGCCTGCAACGTTGCTGAGGTGTGGAGTTTGAGATCTCATTAAAAAAGAATCCATTGTAAGCTAAAAATTTTGACACAAAAGTCTAGGAAGCATAAAGAGCTTTCCAACCTCATTTAATGCATACAATCCACAGATATTTTGGCATCTTTAATAATACTGTTAAGCATAACATCTTACATACCTGCACAGACAGTACTATAAAATTCAAGCCTTTTATCATCAGCAAGAAACTAGAAAATAGGGCTTCTTAGGCTGTGAAGAATTTGCTGGTTATTACACTTTTTATAGTTGAGCTGTGTTTGATAATTATCCCCACTTGCAAGAAAAGGGAAAGTAACCATCTTGCATATTGACTGAAGATGAAGGAAACAGATTCTTCATGGACGTTGCAGTGTCTTGGATCTAGTAAAAGAAGCCTCAACCCTCAGGGATTTGTTCACAAAGTTAATGTCGATACTTCGCAATAAACCCAGAGGTATTCTAGTTTCATTTCTCTTTCTGTGATAACATCCCTGACCAATGGATGAATGAAGAGATAAATAAATAAGTAAATAAATTTATATAAGATAAAAGGGTTCATTTGCTTGAAATTCTGCTACAGGCCATTGTTGTACAGGAGAAGTCAAGGTAGGAGCCTTCCACATACACAACAGAGAAAAGAGAATAAATGCATGAGTTGATGTTTGCTTGCTCTCAGCCTCTTTTATCTTTCTTATACATAAATTTATACCTAAAAGGTATAAGAAAGAAAGAGAATCCTTGCCTAGTGGATGGTGTTGCCCTCAGTGGTCCAACTTCCTATAACAACTGAGCAGTTAAAATTAGTTTTCATAGACATGTCATAAGCCTGCCTGACTTAGACAATTTCTAAAGACCCCTCTCAGGGGGACTCTAGGCTTTGTTAAGTTGACAATGAAAACTTATTAGCACATGAAAATTATAAGGCTGGAAAATGTATATGGTTGTATGATCTCTATATAATTGCACAGTTTCTCAAAAGGTTCCATGCTTTCTCTTTTGCTTCTTAGATGAATGACAGAAATATAGTTTTAAATGAGTGAAACTCTTATCCTTTAAAGTTTAAAGCTGAGCTAGAATGAGATTCTTAATAATAAAGTTTGGATGACAGGCAAAGGAAATGAATTACTTTATCTAGATACCCAAGTATGCTAAATATTCTACAGCGAACAGAGATTAGCATCTATAAGTCCTAACTTTGTAGTGGGACATCCTAATGCAAAACAATTACATTTCAAAATCCTGGTCTGTAACCAGAATGGGAATTTAGCTTAAATTGGGTAGTCATCATTGGTATTAGATAGCATATTAAGCTCTTTGGAATAGTGAGAAGAGTACTCAGGGATGTTGAGCAGAAAGACACAAGACACTATTTCTTTTTCTAATAATGATACACACTCAAGGTTTAATAACTATAAGAACAGCAATATTGGGCACTGTTAGAAAATACCATCCAGGGTTTACTATGCTTCAGATACTGAGAGGAATACCTTACACACATCTCATTTGCATTTAGGCCAATTTCAATGAAGTAGATTTTTTTTCATTCTCAACGTGCTGATAAAGACTGTTCTAATGTCATGTGACTGATAACTATTAAGTGGGAATTCCAATACTATTCACTGAGCTTCCTAGCCTGAATGCTATGTTAAATTTATAACAAACCCTGTATAGAATGGGGTAAACACTGCATTCAGGTGTTTGTATTGGTTTTCATGGTTCTGGTATCTATGTCTCTGGTTCTACTCTGTGACTATTCTGTGTCTGAGGCTGGCAATTTCTCATTTTTAGGCCTGGCAGTTGCCCAGCACTTTCTAAAGAGAAGTGAATCTTTATATTGAGACTAAGACTCCTCAGTGCATTTGCTCTTACAGCTTCGCCCTAGCAGTCCTTAACAAGGACAGAGATGCTTCCCTCCCTAAAACAAGCTCTGTCTCTTTTACACAGCTTAACATATCACCAGTCCATTTCATGGCATGGCTGCAACTTTGACTTCTCAAATCTTCTGTTTTGCATGGCGCATACTTTTTGCTTTACATTTAGAACTTCTTGTTTACTTATTTCAGCGCTGACAAATAGAGGATACTTGTATCCTTGTTTGTTGTGTTTGTTAGTAGGATGGGAATAAACTCTTTAGGTGGAAATTATATATATATATATATATATATATATATATATATATCTGATTTAAAATATGAATCTACTAGAAAATAGAAGTTTAGCATTACATTTTCTTTTTTAAATTGTTTTTTCAAATTTGTTTTAATTACTATTGAAGTAAAATAATATGTCCCAAATTGAAAAGAGCAAATGTCTCTTCCCTAAGTATATCCTGCTTGTTTTTCCACATGGAAACATGATGTGGGATCTCCTTCTGTATATGTTTTGTTTTTATTGGTTGATGAATAAAGTTGTTTTGGTCAATGGACAGGCAGAATATAGTTAGGTGAGAAATCATAACAAAGAGCCAGAGAAGGAACCTGTAGCCATCAAAGAGTAACATGCCATACCAGCAAGCCACAGTCTTGTGGCAATTCACAGATTAGTATAAATGGGTCAATTTGATAATCAGAGGTAGTCAGTAAGAAGCCCAAGATGTTGGCAAGACCACTATAACTGATAATAAGCCTCAGAGTGGTTATTTTATAAGCAGCTATGGGAACCAGTAAGTGAGACCCAGTGGATGGTGAGAAACCAGTCCAGGGGTACCAGGAAAATGGTGAATACTTCTAGTCACAGGAACATGTCCACATCTTAGATTGTTGGGGTGTGTCTTGAAATTTAAAATAATTGAAATCTTGGTCAAAGATAAGTATGATTGAAACAAATTGTATGGAGAAGGAAGAAAGATGTGATACACAGTGAGGAATAAACCTGGTACAGCTGCAGTTACCTTTCAGAAAACGATGTGATAAAGTGGACATGACAAGATATGTTTTGCAACTTACTGTGGAGAAACAGAACAATGCTTGTTCCTGCAATGAAAGCACATTCCTACACCCTAGAGTTCTCGGAGGCAGACAGGCTTTCAAGTGGCTATTATTCTGAGGTTTGAGCAAGCTTCAGGCTTCAGATGCTGGGAGCTGTTGTTGAGAATGTTGGATGGTTCTACCCAGATGAAGTATGCAGTGATGAGTGGTATTAAGTGTCAGGGAGATAGGTTGGCACAGCTACCCATTTTGGTGAGAAACATAAAAAGAAATCTTAAAAGTCTGCCAAAATAAGACAGATATGAATGAAATTAAAATCAGATTGGTTTAAAGCTAAATTTATGTTCTTCACACTGAGGCTTTGTTTATTATGTTGTTTATTCATCAAGAACATTTGAATAGCCATCTTTCTATCGTGTACTTAATCTATGATGTAAGGGATACCAAGGCACTAGTGGTCATGATGCTGTCCTATTTCTCAATTACATTCTTATATTTTATGGGTGGCTTCTTTGTTGTTGTTTGTTTTATGGCATGTGTATATGTGTGTGTATGGGCATGTGTGTCCATGTGTGTGTTTAGATTATGTTTAGAAGATGAATGGTGGGCACTCTAGCCCATGCTGACAAGGAACAGATCTTAAATTCATAATAATCCTCCTGCCTCAGCCTCTTTCTAAGTCCCACTTATAATTTGTATTTTGACACATCAGCTATTATTTTTAAGTTCCTGTATGAAAACCTAGTGTGAAATTATGAAATCTCAATCAGTTGCCATTAAAAAAAAATATATATATATATATATATATAATATTATGTTGGGTTCCAAGAAAATGTTTTCTTACAGCTCAGTGAGATTAGAACCAACTAGATGTAAATATTATGAAACTATGAAGAGATAAAACTAACATTTTATCTAGAAGATCCTCATACTACAATAAATCAAAGTACTCATTTTAAATAAAATCAGCATATGTGGAGGAAACTTCCCCCAAATAACCACAGTTGAGAAACAGTAAAATGTCAGCAATCTGACTAAGAGATGATGTGTAGGATTCTCAAGTGCTGTGATATGAAAAGTAGCAGTTTCATATGATACAGCTTTAATAATAAATAACACACTAACAACTATGTGCCATACCTTTCTTAAATATAGCCCATGCATTAACTCTTGCCATTCTTATTTTCTTGACTCAGGATGTGGACAGTGCAAGGAGCATTCCTACTGATGCAATGAGAAGGTAATGCTGTGTAGGCACTTGAAGTCAAGGATACAGAGGCTATGAAGAGACTTGTCTGTTAGCATGGGCTGCTCGAGTGGAGGTCTCTGTTTGGTTCCCAGCACCCACATATTGGCTCACAATCTTCTCTACTTATAGTTCCAGATGATCAGACACCTTCTTCAGCCTCCAAGAGGCACCAGACAGCCAGCAGAAAAATGAGGTACATGCATAAACATTAGCAGAAAAATATCCATAAGCTTAAAAAATAAAAATAAATCCTTTAAAGAGACAGACTACAGAGAGATATGTCACTCAAATTGTTACTTTAAAAGAAGACTAGAAATAAACTACTTACAATGATGTTAGGAGCCATGGTGGAGTGGATTTCAAGCCTTACCTCCGTCATTAGCATATGAATTCAAAATGGTGTTACCATAGCAACTGTGTGTTTCACTGCTGGTGTGGTTTTGCAAGATTACTTTTACCGGAGGATGTTTGTATTAATTTCCTTTCTGAGAGATATTTAATTAGTATTAGAATAGTTTTACTGCAACTGTTTAATTGATTATGAGGCTGTAGTCTTTTATTCTGTTATAAAAGATTGAACTGATCAATTTTCAAATGGGTTTGACAATTGCATGTCTAGACTAAATCCCACTGGGCTGTGATGTGTTTCATTCATTAACACATTGTTACTCTGTTTGGGTTTATGTTTATCAAGTGTATTTCCAGTTTGTAGATTCATTTTCTCAAAAGTCTTTTTTTTTTTCTATAGTTAGCATGTTTCCCTTGTCAAATTCATGGAAAATTATGTCCTTCTTTTTCCATTTTTGAAAAAAAATATTTATGTAGAATTAAAAAAAAATGTTTTAAAATATTTGGTTGGCACCTAACTCCTGAGCCCAGAGTTTCTTTTGTGATACTTTATCCTGGATTTGATTTCATTACAGATGCGGAGCAAGTCAGGGCATCTAATCCTTCATTTCCAGGCTACTCATGAATGTCTCTAAATGTGCTGGCATAAAGCTGCTCAAGGTATTTCTGCTTTTCTGGTTTTTGTCATTAGGGCTTCAAAATTAGCATCTCATTTTCATCCCTTATGGTTTATGTTCTCTGTTTTGCACTGACTGTTTCAGTTGGTTGGTAATCATTGTTGTCAAATTTGTCTTTAAGACTCAGCTATATTTTTTAATGTATTTTTATATATTTTTCTGTAATGCTAGAGATTCAACCCAGGACTATGTTCTGTATTAATTAATTTGTTGTCCAAATTTTCTGTTAATTTATAATAAAGGATTCTTGAAATCACAATGATTTAAAATTTGTTGCCTCTATATTTTTCTATTCTAAATCATATATGTGGAAGGAATTATTAAACCCAAAAGCATTTATTTTGGTTATATTTTCTTATTCGGTTGACCACTTGTGACACTGCAATGTCTCTCTTGATAGTGCTCTTTGTCCAGAAATATTATTATTTCATATTTGCATAGTTACTTGATGCCTTTGTGTTTTTTCTATGGATGCTATGCACTTTCTGAAAGAAAAGTATCCCCACAGGACCCCCAAGGTTAAGTACTCAGCATAAAGATTTATTTGCCCCAGAGGGTCAGAGGGCAGGGAATAAGAGATAAAGACAAGAGATAGAGGACAAAGAAGAAAGGGAAGGGTTTAAGGGAAAGGGGACAGTGTATTTGACCCAGAGAAACAAAGGAATGCCTCTGAATAGAGGGGAAACAGACAAAGCAAATAGGATAATAGCAGTTTATAAAGGTAGAATGGGAAACCCCCTGTTAGGGTGAGGTGTTTAGCTTTAGTTGGGCATTATAATTAGGTGAGGCTGAGGGGGGTTTTGATTGATGGACTTCAATACATTGATAGATGGATCTTGCTAGTTAGCCACAGGAGAAGGACATATCCAAATAAGGTAATAGACCTTGTTGTCTAGCTTTGAGAATGTAGTCAGATTTTCACAAGACAGAAGGAATAGAGAGAAGGATAAGGCCTGCCAGAGCCAAGCTCTTCGTGCTTGAGATGGCCAGAGTCCTTTCACTCCCCCCTTATTTCTTTTATTATTGGGTCGTTGGGTATTGGGTAAGGGGGAGTCCTTCTCTCTGGCTGTTTCCTATTGACCTTGGGGATCTCAGTGTTAGGAAACCCAAAAAATCTGAGTTGTTGGTCAAGGTCAGAAAGACCAGGTTCTGTCAGTCAGTCAGATGGTCAGGTTCTGAGGGATATCTGGGACTAGGGAAGTATATGTGAGGCTACACTTTCCTTTTTATATCCATTTTTTCAAATTACTACATTTATAATTCAACTTGATATTGGTATAATTGATACCCAAGATAATAAACTTATGAAGAGGAAGAATATAATCATTTATTTATAGTTTGGGGTTGTTGGTATAGACCATCTCTTTTTGAAGCTGTGTCAGAAGAGACCACTGACTTTGTGACAAAGAGAGAAAGAAAGGGCTGTAGTCTCAATGTTCCCTACTTGAGCATCTCTAGAATTATCCTTTCAAATCCTCTCATCCTCTTCAAATCTTCATCACCTTTCAATACTGTTTCTTCGGAAAGACAGATTCAACATATGGGACCAGGTATCAGGTCCAGACAATACTACTGCATGTCCATGTTCAAAGAGTGTTTCTTGGAGACTACATACAGGTAAGTTTTGTTCTCATCACTCCTGGTAAGATTATTCCTCAAACATCAGAATAATTAATATCTTTATTGAGTTTAAGCCTAAAAATTTATATTTGCTTTCCTCATTGTTTTAATTTTTCTTTTTGTTTTCTCTTTTCTTGTCTTTTACTGAATGACTTAAGACTCAATATTAATTTTTGTTTAGCTTTTTTCATTTGGTGGTGTTATTATGTGTCATAAGGGTTAGATGTATACTCTAAATATTACTCACAATCTATCTTAGAGTTATATTTATTACTTTACAAGAATATGGAAACATTTTAACATAAACACACTGAATACTTTTGGCTCACTGCTTACAGTTTTTATCCATATTAATATAAATTATAAATATAATTATACTATTTTATTTTTAACAACTCTATACATTTTAAAGAAAGTGGTGTCAATATATATTCTACCCATCTTTTTCCTATTTGTATTATTCTTCCTTTATTCATGAATGTTAGGACTTACATATTGAGTGACCCCAAAGTTCTTACCTAATGGTGCTATTAAGATATGACTAGATAAAAACACTTATTAGTACAGCAATAGGTTAGCTCACTAATGAGCTCATAGCTGAATGAATTCTTAATAAGTGGAGTCTTGTTGCAGGATAGACTGCAAGAGACTGGGATTTTGAAAACTGTATTTAATCCAAGATCTTTTTTTCCTTTATCAGAAATGAAGAAAGCCAACTCACTCTTCCAAGTGCCTCCTGCCATGGAGTTCTCCTTCATCGTGGGGCCAGAAGTGGTGGGGCCGGCTGCTCAGGGACCAGAAAAGGATTGAACAGAAGCAAATTTTTCCTCCTCCAGGTGTTTTATGTACTTCGTTACAGAAAGAAAATCCAGCTAGGACAAGATTCCTCTGTAATCCTCTGTAATCATTTCCCTTTAGCCTAAAGAAGTTAGCATTTTTTTCTTTGTGGAGTTATTAGAAGCTTCTTTCTTAAAAAATATTCCTCTATATAGATTCATCTTCATCTGGAGGAACGTTTGTTTGAATATCCAATCCTTGGCTCATTGGCTTTTCCCTTCTTGTTTCTCATTTTTTTCTTTTAATTTTTTTTGCTCGGATAATATATTTTGATCATAATCTTTTATGTCTCTCAACTCCTCCCAGATCCTTCAACTTTCCCTACTCATCCAACTTCATGTTTCTGTGCCTTCTCTATCTTTATCTTTCAAACGTAACAAATAGAGATGAAAATCACAACAACAACAACAACAAAACAGCAGTAGGACAAAAAAAAAAATTCCCAAACAAACAAGCAAATGCTACCCACAAATCATGGGGCCCCTTTGTTTATGGCAAGTTAATTCTGAACACGGAGTCTGCCCTGGAGTGTGGTTCATGTACACAGTGACCCTTCCTGGGAAAAAATTGATTTTCTCTTCCCTAGAAGTCATCAATTGCAAATAAGTTCTTGGCTAACTAACAGTGGGACTTTCTGTTCACCTTTCTTTCTCAGGGCTCAGATTTTTCCAATTTAAGCCTGTGCAGGTCCTATGAATATTTTAAGTCTCTGTGTGTATGTTTATATGTGTCTGAGTTCATATGTGTATCAAATGGCAGCCTACAGAATATGATTTTTCCTCCCAGTTATGTATCTGAGAGATGATTAGTATATAGAATATATAAGGAACTAATAACAACAACAAAACCTAATCATCAAGGAAGCAATGGGGTACAGAAATCAGAGTTCTTAAAAGAAGAAACACAAATGACCAAGACTTTAAAAACATAACATTCTTAGCTATCAGGAAGGAAAATACAAGATAAAACTACTTAGAGATTTTATTTGACCCCACACAGTCACAATGAGAGATTATGATTTAGACAGACTTCCTGGTAGGCAGAAGAAAATGGAGAGGGTTCGTGACTAGGAAATAAAAGCGGCAAATTTGCAAGGTGGTCAACTTTGTCCTCACCTTCCTGACTTGAGACAAAAACCTGGCAGCTTAAAACAAAAGCTTTGCAGACTTCCGTCTCTCACCAGCAGGACCCTGCTGAGGGACCGATTCAACAAGTTCAGGATGGATCAAGACAGGTATACACAACAGCTGTGGGCGGATCAATCCTGATCTCAGTTTTCTTCAAACTGGCGATCCCTAAATAATGGGGAGCGCGGGGCACATCTTTCTGAGACTTTAAAACGCCCAGCCTTGAAGAGACTGGATTTTCCAGCTTTCTTCAGTGCTCTTTTTGCTTTGCAGAGGGTCTTCTCTGCATGTCTGCTGTTTGTATGGCTCCTCGCCCCAGCAATGTCTTTCTGCAGCTGCCGATTCTGTTTAATTCTGTCTGCAGTGCTGGAGACCTCTCACTGCCCTTTAATTCTTTAACTAGCAGAGAAAACAAATACAACCAAGACCCCTAAACCATGCCGAGAAAAGCCACAATCAATGAAACAAATGAAAGCATGTGTTGTCAAGAATGCAGGGAAAGGGGAGCACTTACTCATCGCTAGTGGTATCTATTCCACACTCTGGAGATCAGTGTGGAGGTTCTTCAAAAGCTGAAAATCAATCTACTGCAAGATTCAGCTGTACCCCTCAGTTATGTATCCAAGGGACTCTATAGCCTACCAAAAGACATAGCTCCTCTTCCACATTACTTTTTTCCTATTATTTCTTAACCTTCATGTTTATGTTTGAGAAGCCTGTTATAGTTTGTTTTATACCTATAAAGAATCTGTAAATTTTCTCTCAATTACTACAAGATTTTTGTAATTTTTTTCCTCTGTTTTTTTTCATTTGCTCAATTGTGAACTTTCTCAAATGTATCTTTTTGTTGATCTACTTTTTGATATTGTTGACATGTAAGATCTATACATTCATGCATATCTCCATATACACGGAGTTATAGCTTTATATACATGGGGTAGCTTCCTGGCACTGTTTTTCCAAATACCTTTTTACAAGTATTTCATCCATCTTTCCTATTGAGACATGACTGGTTTGAAAGTTACTTAGAGGTCTTTGAATGTGGCTGCCTATGATGAGCAGCTATGGCTGTTGTTGAGGATGAATCTTTTCCTTATGATTTACATAGGAACAACACTGCACAGGTAAACAGTTTTGGCTCCCCTTAAACTTTTTCGTTAAAATAATGGAATTTCTCTGACCTTAGAGAAAACATGGTATTTTGATCAACCTCAAAGATAAGAACATTACAGACCATTATGTCTTCCCTTTAGAGTTATCCAGTTGAATTTCTGTCCTGGTTAGCCTATCCATCAATTTAACACAGCCTAGAGCAGTCGTTCTCACCCTGGAGGTTAAACAAATACCCCCTATTTGAGATGTTTATATTATGATTTATAACAACAGCAAAATAACAGTTACAAAGTAGCATCAAAATTAATTTAATGGTTGGGTGTCACCACTACATGAAGTTTTAAAGGGTCCCAGAATTAGAAAGGTTGAGAATCAATGGCCTAGATTCATGTAAGAGGCGTTGAGGAATTGCATAGTTAAGTTGCATGTATATGGGGAAATTGTCATGATTCTTCATTAATATGGGATAGCATAGCCCTTAGTGAGTAATATCATTCCTAGGCAAACATTTCTGTATGTGTAAGAAGAGTAGTTGAATGTAAGTTTGCTTGTGAGCCAGCTGACAAGCAGCATTCTCTGTGGTTCAACTTCCTTGGCTATGAAGTAAGTTCCTGATCAGAAGCAGTGCTGTGTAGAATGGTGAACAGGTTTGCCTTTGAGTTTCTGTTCTAGTTCCTGCCTTGATTTTTCCTTCAATGATGAAATATACCCTTCTGTCTCCTAAATCGTCTCTGGTCAGGGTGTTTTGATCATAGCAACAGAAGGAAAACTAAAATAGCTGTCACTCACCTGGCCAGGAGCCCAGCCCCTGGAAATCCTACTTGCCTAGCAGTAGGAGGAATAACTTTCCCTATAAGAAGATAGTGAACGTGTATTCTGAGAAATGCTTCTACCCCCTGTGTATCTGCTTACAGATTCTCTGCAACAGGATTTACCGATTTTTATGAATTACTTAATTTTCCTTCTTCTCTTTTTCTTTGGAAGACTGAGGAAAAGCCCAAGCAAACATTCTTTGACTTTCTGGGCTTACTCTTTCTTTCCTAAAGCCCCACTTCTCATTTGCATATAAACTATTTGCCAGCTTCCACTGTTGAGCTTGCTTTAAAGGAGATGGATTTCTCTTTCTCTTCTCCATTCCCTTCTTTCAGGCAGTTGCCAAGATTTACAGCTTACCTGCTCTGTCAATTTTCTCTCTAACTCTATAAAACTGTCCTTCAGCTTACTTCCAAGTTCATTTTAAAATTCATCTATTAATGATACTAACTCAGAGAACCGTAAAAATTCTGGTAAAATCTGCATAAGTTTTCAGTCGTCAATCCGTGTTATTTAATTGAACAAGTTCTATTTCTGTCCCTTCAATTTCATTTTTTAATTTTTTTGCTGTTAGCCTGGTTAGTAACGTTCTCGTTATAGGGAGTGATGGAATTTTATTTTTAAATTTTACTTTACCTTTTTTATTTTCCTTATATTCTGTTAGATTATAACATTTTCTATCATCGGTCTTTTTTTCTGTTTTTGTTTATTTGCTTGCTTTCGTTTGAGACAAGGTCTCCCATGTAACTCTGCCTAGCCAAGAATTTACATAAAAGTCTGTCTCTACTTCCTGTTTTCTGAGATTAGAAGTGTAAATCACCATACCTGGGTTTTGATCCAATTGTGAGAAAATTTTCTTGTATCTAGCCACTCACCAGAGAATATGTTTTTTTAAATCTCTATCCTTTATTTAAAGATTGTGTTTACTTTCTACTATCTTGAGATTGAATTTTGTCTCTTTTCTTTCCATATCTTGAAAATGCCAAGAGCAGCCTTGATAATTTTCATCTTTTGCGTTTGATTATCTTAGTATTGTCCCAAAGACCAAGTACATTTTATACACGTTTTTATTTTAATTGGTTGTTTAAAATAAAGCTCAAGTGATATATCAAAGATAAATCTCAGTTCAGTATTTTGAGCCTTAGCTGAAAGCTGCTTCGGTTCTTCTGCAGGAAATCTCGGGACAGCTGCATTTCCTATTTCTGTTCTCGCATGTTCTTTCTTATATGGTGTTACCTTCACAAACTCTTGTGGGTTCTTCCCGCTGGTAGAAACAGGTTTTCATGTAGCATAGAAGACAGGCTCACTCCACAGCCCCGACCTGTTCCCACAGGGCATCCCTGCTGCTTCCCCACACCCCCAGGGAGACAATCACAATTGTAGTCAACTCATTTCATATCATTCTGCTTATTCAAAGTTATTACTGATTGCATTGTTTTTTGAAAATAGTTTTAGTTGTTTAATGGGTTTTTTTCCTAATTAATGGTTATTTATAGGAGAATTGGTCTGGAGTCAACAGTTGAAAAACATGGGAGGAACTGCTCTCTCAAATTGAAAGCACAACTCTCTTTTGTAATTTATTTTAAGATCTGCAGTTGGAGACAACAAAAATAGCAGAAATCCAATCCTTTGTCTACTCATGTGGGTGCCATGATTTAACAATAGAAACTGAGAGCGGAGTGCCAGTGATGAGTGTACAGCAATTATTCTATCAATGCACCAAGAAACCAACTGATTCACATGTCAAAATATAACTTAATTGCAAAATAAATTTTCTTCCTGCAAATGAAATAAACACCACGAACTTCATGATGTCCTGTGACTATTTTAAACTTAGTAAATGGGCTTTCATATTCACAATAGAGTTTTAAGAAAAAGCAAGAATTGATCCACAACTTAGCTTTCTGATTCTATTTTCATACTGCTATTGGAGACAAGAACTCAGCATTTCAAAAGCATAAAATTAACTAAGTTACTTGGTTACTCACAACACTTTATCACCTACACCTATTTCTTTTTCTTAAAATTGTTTTTATTGAGCTATATGTTTCCCCCCACTCCCTTCTCATCCTCCCTTCCCTTTTACCCTCTCTCATGATCCCCACACTACCAATTTACTCAGGAGATCTTGGATTTTTCTACTAACCCTGTAGATTAGATCCACGAATGTCACTCTTAGGGTCCTCTATGTTGTCTAGGTTCTCTAGATTGTGAATTTTAGGGTTTTTTTTTTATTTATGTCTAAAAGCCACTTATGAGTGAGTACATATTATATTTGTCCTTCTGGCTCTGGGTTACCTCACTTTATATGATGTTTTCTAGATCCATCCATTTGCCCACAAATTTCAAAATGTCATTATTCTTTCTGCGGTGTAGTACTCCATTGTCAACACCTATTTCAAAGGACTTTTCTTTCATCACGGCATGGATTATTTTAAATCATGTGTCAGTCATATCTGTTACATTTTTTTCTCACACTCATCTCTGTGTAGACTGAATCTCAGTGTCATTTTCGTTAAGGGATTGAAAAAAACCAATTAAGTATACCATACCCAGGGTAATAATAATAATATACATAACTCAGTCAATGAGAGGATAATATCAACACTCATGTTTACTTTTAGGCTTTCCAAGCAAGGCATGAAAGCCACATCATTCCCATTTTCTGACACCTATCTATTTTGTACATTTTCTTAATTTCTGAGAATTTGTAATGTAAAATTGTGTTCTTTTTAATATGAATAAAATGTTTTTAGATATTTTAGTTAGTTTTCTCACCAGAAAAATAGGCACCCCCCCCCTTTTTTTGGTGGAGGACTCTCTCCTCATATATTGTCATTGTGGTGTTCTTGTTAGCGTGAGCCTCAGGACGGCATTTTTGTTTGTTTCCCTTTTGAAAATAATACTTTAATTGGAGTTTATTGTCATAAATTATATATTTTAGAAACAAAACATGTAATTATAGATTCAGCTGGCTTTTTATACTAAGGTAAATTATTTTGATCTTACTTTATACTTCTGTAAGCTTCTAATTATATTTCAATATATCATATTTTAATATATAGAGATACTTTGATGTCTGTGGAAAAAATAAATAGAAAATGCTGGTATTTTCCCAATCATGGACATTGTCTCATGAAAAGACTAGAAAAGTTGTGTCTGGAGAGATGGTTCAGTAATTGATTTTTATGCAATCATGAGGACTTGACTTCAAGTTCCCAGAACCTACATAATAGCTGGATACTTTAGTATGCATCTGTAATTGTAGTGTATTATCAGGATGAAGCGAGATTCTTGGCGAAAATATCATCCAAGTGGCCCCTAGCTCAGTTCCTAGTAAAGCCATTAATTCCCCTCTGAAACTGAAGCCATGCCTTCATAGTATGTGTTTCTCTCAACTTTGTTTTTCAAGCTCCCACCAAAAGGCATATTATTATATGCTTTCAGCATGCCAGAGCTATTCTAGCCCAAATACCAAATTATTCTACATTCCAGCAACAAAACAATGACAAAAGCATAAGAATCACATGGTTGGATTTGACATATCCAGGAAACTGGCATGGGATTGAATTTGAAGATAGTGCACTAACTATTGTAGACAAGGAGCTCTCTAGAGAGGATCGCAATCCAGATGTTGAGGAAACAGCTGTAACTGTTAAAGAAATCAGTGCCACTGAAAAGAAAAACCCTGCACTAGACTACAACAGCAAAGATGCCAGGAAGGCAAAACCCCATGCACCCCGTGAAAGCAGGGAGTCTGACCTGAGACTGTGGCTCAGAGGTTTCCTGCTCCTCAGAGCAACTTCCTAGGAGAATGTATCCCAGAGACCAGCATGCATTAACTTGGTAGAGCAGTGAAAAATCTCCATCTGGCAGCAAATCTTAGCAAATCTGGTTTTAAATACATGAAAGTTGCAAGATCGTATTTTTCTGGTATTTTCAACATGGATATCATTCTAAGATCCATCTGTTTTCTGGTACTGACTATGTTTGTGTCTGTGTGTGTGTTGTCTGTATATGTGTACTTCCTTCTGAAGGTAAAGACAAGAGGTCGATTTCAGGGATCTTCTCCATTCATCTCCACCTTATTTCTTTGAGACAGCATCTCTCGCTGTACTGGAGTTCAACAGTTGTCTAGAGTGCCTAGTGGGAGGTCCCAGAGTTCTCTCTTTCACCTCAGCTCTGTGATGAAAGTTATATGCAACCACACTAAGCTTTTTACACTGATTCTGGGAATACAAACTCAGGTCCTCATTCTTGGTCAGCTAGCCATTTACTGAATAAACCATCTTCCCAATCCCACTTCTGTGTGTATATGTTCCTGGGCATCTGTGTATTTTGGGAAGTGTGTGTATGTGTGTGTGGGGGTGATACAAGATGTGAACCATTTCTAGTGTACTTCCCTTGACTTTTATGGGTATGCATGTTTTCATGAACATGTGTGAGTATGCATGTCTTTAAATTTGTGTGCAGGCGAATACATGTGTTTGGATACATGAGCAAGAGGCCAGAATGTTATTCTTTAGGTTGGCCCTCCTTTTTGTTATTTTTAGACTAAGTCTCTCACTAAGACTTGAGGCTTAAACATTAGGGCATGACAATGGCCTGGCAAACCCCAGAGGCTCTGGTGTCTGCCTTTTCACTGCTAAGAGAACTGTCATGCATGGCTTGTCTATGAAACATAGAATGAGACCCAGGTTCTCACATACTTTTTAAACTGAGCTATCTTGCCATTCTCCATTCTGTTCTCTTTTTACTCTGGGTGTCAAATGCTTTCTGCCATAGGGAACACCTTTGCCTTAGTTATCCTGTTCATTCTCTTTTAAACAGACCTTCCTCTCGGCTTCTCTCATATGCCCCATTTATTCTAGAATTTAGTTCTGATAGGGCTCCAACCATAGTATCTTTTTTGTGTTTGTGCCTTCCACCTGAAGTACTTAGTGTTTGTGAGAAAGTTATAAAGTACATACCACACATATGACACCACTACTGACTGAGGCATTAAGTGTGCTCCCCCAGTAGAGAAATCCAGTTACAAGATTTCTTTTTGTTACAGTTACATATTCATTTCTAATGACTAGAAATAAACACCGTTTCTGTACAATTTAAAATATCGAGAACTTTATCATGAAGCATGGAAGAACTGAGAACATGTGTTTGCTCTGATCAGTGAAGCCACAGAAAAAAGTTAATCAATCCAACAGTAGGTCTCTGTTTCTAAGGAACTATGTCACCTGATGTTTTCTGAAAGGCACTTGCTATTAGATTTTAAAAGTTGATGGGGTTTGTTGAGGACGGAGAGGCTGTGTTTTATCTTGTACAAAGAGAACACTGGATTTGAGGCAGATTAAGACCCAACAGAGGAAATGAAGGAGAAGAAAATAGACATCACAGATAGGAGGAAAGAAGAAAACCTATTTAGCAGAGAATGGGCAGGGAGAGTAATACTAGGATTACAAATCTTCCAAGAGTTTATTGACTCA
Organism: Microtus oregoni; assembly: GCF_018167655.1. NCBI lineage: Eukaryota > Metazoa > Chordata > Mammalia > Rodentia > Cricetidae > Microtus > Microtus oregoni. The sequence goes on from NW_024543084.1 coordinate 3,859,851, forward strand.
TGACTCCTTCAAATTTAAAACGGAATCTTTCCCATTCTTGTTGCTCCTTCTTTAGAGATAGGTCGGGAATGTTGAATTTTTATCTTGTGGTTTGTTCACATGCATGTTCTACATTAGTGACTCTTGCTTCTTTATCATATGTACAATGGCTATGTCTGAAAAATTTGTAGTAGTCATTTGAAATGAAGACCCAGATGGGAAAAATAACTTTTGACATTCCTGAGAAGAAACCTCTTTATTTTGCTTGGTACTTTGGTCTGGAATACCAATAAATAGACATTAATTAATTAACTATCTGATCTAATTAGATTAACAGCATGTCCAACTACAACATACTTGGTAATTGCTGCTCTGGAAAATTATGGAAAAACTGTAATTTGATTTTTAGAAAGCAGAAAGACTGTTGTTATATAAATACCACTTCCATGTTTTGTTTGAGGAAAAAAGAGAGTATGGTAAAATCAAGCCATGTAGATATTCATGCAGATATTGTGGGGGGGGTTGTTGTGGGGGCTAGATCCATATTGAGTTCTCAGAGAAGAATGGATTACAACCTTGAGAACAGTCAACTATGTAGGATAAGAGTACTTCCTTCTCTCAATATCACTATGCTTAAGACCTAACTGTCTAGAGAATTTCATATACATTGGGCAGAGTTTGTTTAATCTGTTCTCACTGTAAAGTGGAATATTCCTAGATAAAACTTGTTTTACTGTAGTGTAAAATCTTGGAGTCATATTTTACTCTTGTCCCCTCTTCACTCAACATCTTTGCTTTGTATTGTGAAATAATGTTACAATATTCCATATGGTGCATCTCCTTCAGGAACTGGCGAACATTTCTCCCAGGCTAGCTTGTCACCTGTATACCCAGGTATATAGGTATACCAGACTGGGTACATACATTTACTCAGAGTACAGCTGGATCTAGTATTCTTATATTTTGTGCCTGTGTTTCATGAAGAAGACAGAGTATGCAAGTCTTACAAAAGAATATGTTCACCAAGCTGTCTACCCCAATATCGTAGCTTGTTTTAAAATAGTTTTTTTTTTCTCTCTCAGTATTCAGGGTTTCTTCAGTCCTTACAAAATGAAATAATGTCTTTCTTTTTTTTTTCTTTTCCTTCTGTTTCATGTTTTATTTTTAACTTGTGTGTTTGTTTGTTTTTGACAGGGTCTCTGCATAGCACTGGCAGTCCAGAAACTCACTCTCTAGATCAGGTTAGCTGCGAACTCAGAGGTTGGCCTGCCTCCGTCTCCCAATTGCTGTGGTTAAAGGCATGCACCATATCACTGAGCATTAGTAGTCTTGAAAGCTAAATTAGTAATATAACAGCTCAGCTGCATGAAGTGTAATCTGTAAGGAAATTGCTGGAATTAAACAGAGATTTAATGGCATCTTTATTAACAGGATCACTGAAATAGCAGGTCCTTCTCCAAGACAGCACTGTCCATCAATACCACATTCAGTGTACTTTTCTCTCCCAAGTGATTGTATTCACTTCTTTCTGGATGGAACTTACAATTTAAACAAAGGGAAAAGTGTATCGGGTTAATTATCTCTACATCAGATTTATGTTCAAATAAATGTGCATTTTACACAAAGTGCAGTTTCCCTATGGAAGCCTTAATCTTCCACATGTCATAGGGGGATGGACAGTCCATGTACCTACAGCACACAGAGCATAAATACTCTCTCACAAAAATTCAACAAGCTGTCATAATAACTGGTGTCATAAAAGATAATAATGCTATATACCTCAACATAATGTGTTTATATTTATATTACACTGAAGAGACATAGATGAGCCTGTCCATGAAGACACACATCTTTAATTTCAGGATGGACTTCAAAGCTACAGAGAAATCCTGTGTCAAAAAGAAAAAGATAAATAAAATAAGAAAATGCATAGATAATAACTTTGTTGAATTATTGAAATTGAAAGAAGAAATTGGAAAAAATCAGGGTTATTTGTTATATAGTCTAATGAGAATTCCTACAAAATTTTATGCTACATTTCCATGTGTTTCAAACTTATAAAAAAAAGATAAGAATATATAGTTTAACTAATATGCATGTAGTTCAGAGGTTTCTGCTTTATGTTTTCAATAGTGTAACCCAAGATATCTTCAATTTCCTTATTAAACTGATAGCGCTTACAAAAGCATTCTCTGTGCCAAAATGATATTTTGATTATCTACTTTAGATGGCTTCCCTTAGAAGTTCATAATTCACACCGGTATGTTAGATACTATAATATATTCCTTAATATAGGGACACATTTAATTTTGATGATCCAATTGTCTTCTTATTATTAATTATGAAGCCTGTTAATATATATTTGATATATAAAGCCTATTAACTCACAGTGGAGGAGTCTGCTCACTTGTATAAATGCTTTGCCACACAAGCCTGAAGGCCAAAGTCCAGATCTCCAGGACTCAGCTAGTAAGATTCTTGACATCAACTTCTGACTTTCACACACACACAAGCACACAAGTGGACACACCACACATACACTCACAAATGGACACATCGCATGCACTAAGTAAAAACCCGTTCTTTCTTAAAATTTCAAACTGTTTTAGTAGTCTATTCTTCAAAGGGATGTCTAAGGGGAGATTTGCACTTCATTTTAAATGTTTCACATTATACATTTCCCCTCACTATTAAGTGGTGATTTTTTTTTTTGAAGTTGGTCATGCAAGGACTCAACAACTAAGATTATCTACTGTGTAGTCATGAAGACTGAGCTTAGATCCCAGCACTCTCATTACAAGGCTAACACCCATTTCATACCTGTCTCTTGAGCTCCATGGGGGACTTTCTGGGTTCCAGGCTGTCCAAGGAAACGGGAGCACTGTTTTCAAGGAGAGATGACCTCAAAGGAAAAGGCAGAGAGTGACGAAGAGGACACCAATGTCCTCTTTGGACTCAGCACTCTTGTCATGGCACAAGCATCTGCACGCATGTGCATGTAGACATACATCCACAGCTAAACAAACCTTTAAAATTTGTGCCTTGCTACATTCCAAAGTAAAACTTTATTATAAAATTTTCTAAATTAAAGTCGCCAAATTAATGATAGTTGTTAAGGTTTTCTTTGATGAATATCCTTCCTTAAGAAGCAATATTTTATCACTTTTTATTTTTCAAACTGTTCCATACATAGTTTCTAGGTAAGACATCTACCACTATAAAAAGTGTTCTTGGATCTATTAAGCTTCAGGTGACAGAATCCTTTGCTTATTTCTTGTGAAGCAATTGAAAACAACTTTACAGTTATCTGTTGCTACAAAATGTATATTTTTGGACGGCTAAGAAGAACCTAATACTTCCTAATGAGGCGAAGACACACCCAAATATAAATTCATTTTGCTTGACTTAAGGCACTGGAAAAGCAGCAGGCAGAAGAAGGTATCCTATGCTTCACTTTCCTTCCTGAAAAGTCTAGATGAAAAGTCTCATATGAAAGCTGCCCTCTCTGGGCCTAGAGAAAGCAACATTTCCAGTAAGGAGTCCCTGGCCAGAGACTTCAGTATAAACAGATTTGTGAACTAATGCTCTTCTCTTAGTCTCCTCTTGTAATTAGTTAGTTTTCACAGTTGCTTCTCTCTCTGCAACACAAGGCACAAGCACTTAATTTGATTTGCTACTTTGTACTTCCCAGGCTCTTCCAGAAACCATGAGAGTGGTGGCGAAAATGTGTCTCCCCTACTCTAAATTCTACGAGGACCTTTATATTCTGTCTTCATTGAAGTGCATCCATTCAGACACCTAGCATTAGCATACCGCTAACATCTTCCACCCTAGCACCTCACAAGCAGCAAGCAAAAGGTATCTTCATTTGGTGTTGCTCTCCAGTCAAATCATTCCTTGAACACCATCATTTTGATGCAATGCTTAAAATAATAAACATTTTGTCATCTTTAATTTCACAATTGATTCCATCAGCAAATTTAATGAGTCAAATTAGTAACTTTATCTTCCATCATTTTATATATAATATAATCCTTTATCGATTCTTTGGGCTTCATATCATGAACCCAGCCCTGCTCACCTCCCAGCCCCTCGATAGCTGCCTCTCACCCCTGCAATGTCTCCCTCTAAAGAAACCCCCAAAATTAATAAATACAAAACAAAGCAAACAAAACCCCACCTCGATCCTCTGCCTTTCCTGCCTCTCAAACACCTCTTCATTCTTCTTCGTGGCATTGGTTGCTGCAGTGTGTCCCTCAGTATCCTCTTTTGTTCAAACAGGCCAACAAACAAATGTTCATTGCAACAAGTTATTGGTCTGGTCAAGGCCTTCTTCCCTCTTGGCATACCCACACCATCATCACTGGACCCTCACTGAAACTCCTCTGAGATGTTTTGGTGTTGCTCAGCGTCAGGGAGTTCTTTTGGCTGTCATTACCCAGGATGAGCCCTTTCATGCACTCCAGAAGGTCATAGATGTGGTAGATGTTAGGGTGGACCAACGGAAGGCCCAAGATATGGATCTCGGTGCTAGGTGAAATCAATCAACATGACCTTCAGGTTTCAAGCATGATTAATTTGTTCCCCTGTCATAACATGGGCCATGAACATCAACACAGACCCCAGCACCAGCAGGACCACAGACCAAAACATGGACTTTGACAGTAGCCCAGCCCCGACATCACCATGGTCCCTGGGACAACATGGGCCTCAGACACAAGCATGGTCTCAGGTGACTGACTGCATGGCATCCCCATAATCTCTTAGTGGTAACAGGAGCTACAGAAATCAATTCAGACCCTGACTTCTGCTGGACTGTGGACCCACACATGGTTCTTACCAGCAGCCCAGGCAGGATGTCACCACAGGCCCGTGTAGCAGCGTAGACCACTCAGATTGGCATGTCACTTGTTGCCAGGATACTGATTACTGGCCTAGACCCCAGTCATCTGTGTGGTCTTTGGTAGTAACGTGAGCCATGGACAAAAACACATATCCCAGTTGTGGTAGGAGCGTGGACCCAGACATAACTCTTGGCAGCAATCTGGGTCCAGTTGTCATCCCCACCCTAGGCGGTAAGCACGCCACCCACATCAGCCTGTTCCTTTCCACCTTCGCTTTTTCAGTTCTGCCTCTTTCCACAGCACATGAACCATTATGCTTCTCTTTCTCCCCCATTTATATATTGGCTCATAATAATGGCACCTACCCACCCGACACTGCAAGGCCCCAGCTGGGTCTGTGGATGGATGCCTTCAGGCAGCCCAAACTGTGAGGACCCAGGCTGGCCTTCTTGTCTACCTTTTAAAAGGATTTCCTTTCTTCCTCCTCTGCACAGCTAATACCACAGATTTTTGGAGGAAGTGAGCCCTCTCCTTTTCCCCTTTAACAACCAACTTTATCTCTGACTTCTTCTGTGTGTGAGAAAATGATGGAGAGACGAGATTGTCCTGGGTATAGGAGAGATGAGGTGGTGCTTGGCACAGCATGTACCTACTTACTTGTTGGGTAATGTTGTCATGTAGCATTTATCACCATTAAGTTTTCTGATCTGGTTGCTTTCCTATGGTGATGTTTCTTCTTTTTGTTGTGATTTCATCATTGATACTAGTTTTCTGCATTGCCTTACCATGAAGATTAAATTTATGTATCAGCAACTATGAATTTTGTGATCAACCTCCTTTGGGTATTTTAGTGAACCTTCAGTCATTGCTCATTATCAGGATTCAAAATGGCCACCACTGGTCCACTTAAAAATGTCCACATGCTCTCTCATCTTGAGTTCCAAGTTCAGCAAAGCCTAATTGGATTGTATATGGGACCACTATTATAATGCGCCAACGAGTGGTCAGTTACAGGGGTAGTTTATCACCTCACAGTCTGGAAGCCCTGATTCTCAGGTCAAGGTGTTGGCATATTAATTTTGTCCTGAACATCTCTTCTTGGCTTACCATCAGTGGTTGTCTTTCAGTGCTTTAAAATAGACATTATAAAGATCTTTATTATATTAAATTAGTGCCTTATATAGCTCTCAATTGCCTCTTTGAAGAAGCTGTTTCCAAATATAATTGTATTCTGAAGGATTGAATAATAAAAGTTTAACATCTCATTAGGCCGTCATGTTGATGAGCCTTTATGGGCAAATGCTTGCTTAAACGTGAGCTGAACAAGGACAATAATAGACATGTTAACATGGACGGGGAAAAGCACTGTAGGCCTAAAATCCTACACTAAGAACTACAGGCACCTAACAAAATCTGAGAGCAGGAACAATAGTCTTCCAGAGAGAAGTGAGCACTGATTGGTTATTCAATTCCAAATGGTCAGCATTAGAAACATATATACAATAATATTATAAAGATTCGGTAAGATGTATCTTTTCTAATTTTATTTATTTATTTATTTATTTATTTATATTTATTTCTTTTGAGACAGGGTTTCTCTGTGTTACGGTACTAGCTGTCCTAGAACTAGCTTTTGAAGACCAGGGTGGGCTTGAATTCACTGAAATCTGCCTGCCTCTGCCTCCCAAGTGCTTGGATTAAAGTTGTGCACAAATACTGCCTGAGTTGTACCTCTGTATTTAAGGATATTTATGTATGCATTTAATAACAATGTGAAAAGGCCATGGGCTTAAGAAACATCAAGTAGGGGGGTATATATGAGAGAATGGGCAAAAAGAGGAAAAGGAAGGTGGAAGTGATGTAATTACATTATAATCTTAAGAATACTTAAAAGAACGGAAAAATGTTGGATATATGAATTTGGGAATCACACATTTTAAGAAAATAGCACTAGAAACTCATTTTTTTCCTTGCCCTCATGTCTGCCTAGGATTAGAAAAGTATGTATGGCCTGCCTATGGATTTTATGTTAAAATTTACTGGTCAAACCACTGCACTGATTACTACAAACACAGAAAGACGCATAGCAAGGTTCCTTAGCTATTCTTTGTAGTATCTCCTGTTATTCTTGGGGAAAATGGAAGATATTTCATAATGCTACAACTTCTTTATCCAAAGAAATTTTATTTTTTAACATGATTTTTCAACTGACAACCATCATACACACATGATGTGAATATTAAACCAAAGCTGTAAAACCTTTCTAAGTCTCTCCATTAAGTGTTCTAATATGAAAAAATTACCTTACCGATTATTTTGTCATCAGATATTTAGAAACCTAGCTACATTAAGGTATAAAAAAATAAAGTTTAGTGATCTAATTTTCTTAAGTTTCAAGGTTTAAGGATTGTCTCACAGTCGTCCAAATCCTCCTGATTCTATAATGTGTTTGAAAAGAATGAGAAAGAGCAAAGCAGCAGCCGTTTTTGCAAAGGCCACAGATTCCTCAACTGCTTTTCCTGTACTTGAGTCTTAGTATTAGTCATTAGCATTCTGATTTCCCAAACCTTCACTAAAATGTCAGGAGTTAAAGATTTTCTTTCTAAACATACAAGATATCGAAAATAAAGCAAATCCTTTAAGATGATTCTTTATTACAGCTTTACATCTTTTAAATAAACCAGAGAGTCTTGAGTGAGAGGAACTGGTATTAAGTGCAGCACTCATCCTCAAAGGCACACACACAGACCACACATACACACACACACACACACAGACCACACACACACACACACACACACACACCACACATACACACACACACACAGAGATCACACATACACACACACACACATACACACACACCACATCAAAACACAGGAAAAAAGGGTGATATTCATAAAATATGGAGATCTGGATATAAGAAAAAGTTTCATGACATAGAAATTGATGAATATATCAGTAATATTTTGAAGGCATCTCCTTGTGTACTATTTGTGAACACAATTTTAATGTTTAGAAAAAATTCTTTATTTTAACTGTAAGGGCTAAGGGGATTTTTCTAAATTATTTAAATATATTTCCAGAGTACTTTATGTCATTGTGAGTAGATCAGGACATTGGCTGGTTTGTACTATATTTTCACTTTTTACCCAAAGGAAGCTACATTTCTTATATACTACATATGAATTCTGACATATTTGATTTCTTACAGTCAAGATTTGGTTAGTATAGGGCTGAAAGAAGAGCAGCCTCTAAAGGCCTTGCCATGCAATCAAAAGGACCTGACTTGGTACATCCAGCATCTATGTAAAAACTTGGGCATGGTGACACCTTTGAGTGAAATCCCAGTGATAAGGAGGACATTGGATCATTAGAGCCCATTGGTGAGTAGTATGATATCCGTTTTCATTAACAGAACTTTACTAAAGGTCTCTGTTAGAGACGATCCTTAAGAAGAGGCTCAATCAGACCAGATTAGACTAAATTAAAATACTCACATTTAATAAATGCTGCACTCCCGGGTGGATCTGGACAGCATGGCAGGGAAAGGAACCCACACAAACCCCAGAGATCACACAGTTCCTTTTTCCAGGGTGAGCCTAAATAGCCTGTGGGAGTGGTCCTGACCCTCGTTAGCGCTTGGCAGGCTGGGAGTTGATAAGAGTTTTTCCTCTTATCATCTATTTTAATGAAATAAGAAATATTACTAAGAATTCTTGGAAGTGGGCAAGAATCAGAGGGTTTTTTTATGCTAACTCTAATGCACATATGTCCCTTGTATTAGAAAGTAGATTTGTAAGTCTATTTTATGCCTTTGTAGAAAATAGTAAATGTGAAAAATTATAGAGTTTAATTTTTCTTCTTCTTTTTTTTTTTTTTGATTTTTCGAGACAGGGTTTCTCTGTAGCTTTGGAGCCTGTCCTGGCACTAGCTCTTCTAGACCAGGCTGGCCTCGAACTCACAGAGATCCACCTGCCTCTGCCTCCCAAGTGCTGGGATTAAAGGCGTGCGCCACCACCACCCGGCTAATTTTTCTTCTTTAAAAAAAAAAAAACAAAAAAAAAACAGTGCTAGATTCTATTGTGAATTATCACACCCATATAAAATAATGTAGTCACACTAGTATATAAAATGATCTGTAGAATTTGGAGCCAGGAAGATAGGTAAATGTTCTTGCTGTCAAGCCTGATAGCCTGAGTTGGATTCCACATAATGAAAGTTATCTTCTGAAATATATATATATATATATATATATATATATATACACACACATACAGAGAGAGAGGGAATAAAAATCTTAAAAAAAATTTTAAAATATCATTTGTAGAAGTTTATGGCTAAAGATACATGGTATAGTAAGCCAGTTTTTGAATGCTGGTGTTCAAACCATAATCAAAAGAATGGAAAAACATAAAACTGTTCATAGGTTTAAATTTACTAGTCTCAACTATAAAAGCAGCTCAATTTTCTTGCAAATGAATAAAGAATGCGGTAATAAATTTGTATTGGCTGATTTTAGAATGTAACATTTCAGTACAATACCCCAGAGAGCATTGTGTATGAGCCTCAAAGGCCTAAGCAGCTAATCAGACCAACTACAGAAAAGTAAGCAAGCACAATTAGGAAATCAGAAAATGTTTCAGTGGAGGACACACTAAGCAAATTCTTTAGCCACTGTGCAAAGTTACGTATCTTGATATGGGATTCCCTTCTGTATGCTGTGAATGCCATTGGTTAATAAAGAAACTGTCTTAGTGAAGATCTTTTCCCATTCTGTAGCCTGTCATTTTGTCATGTTGACCGTGTCCTTGTATTTACAGAAGCTTTTCAGTCTCAGGAGGTCCCATTTATTGTTTCTTTCTGTGTTTGTGCTGCTGGGGTTATATTTAGGAAGCAGTCTCCTGTGCCAATATATTCAAGTGTACTTGCCACTTTCTCTTCTGTAAGGTTCACTAAGCCCACATCAGACAGAGGTCTGATCTCCAAAATATACAAAGAACTCATGAAATTGGTCATCAAAAGAAAAAATAATCCAATAAAATATGGAGTCCTGATCTAAAGCGAACTATCAACAGAAAAATCTAAAATGGCTGAAAGACACTTAAGGAAACAAATCTACAGATTAAGGTCCCTGCAAAATCTGGAATAGAATACTAACAAAATGAATATATACATATATTAATATCATCTACCATGATCAAGTAACTTTATTTCAGAAATATATGTTGGTTCAACATGCATAAGTCAATAAATATAAGTCATAAATGGACTTAATCACACAAAAAATCACATGATGATCTCAATAGATACAGAACACGCTTTCATGATTACCGTCCTAGAAAAGATAGGACTGTAGGGAACATGTAATAAAAGCTCTCTGTGACAAACACACAGCCAAACTATCCCAAATGGAGAAAATATTGACGCAATCCCATTAAATCTGAAATGAGATATAAGATTACTATCCCCACTTCTTTTCAATGCAGTGCTGGAGCAGTAAGGTTAGTGAGAATTTAAAAGGATACAAGTAGTAAAAGAAGTAAAAGTGTGTATATTTGCAGATGATATGATATGATATTATATATAAGATTTTCCCAAAGTTCTACCAGACAACTTCTAGAAATCAATCTACAATTTTAGCATCCTGGCAGGATACAACATCACTTAAAAAAGTCAGTAGTCACACTCAAGCACATTGTAAAAGAGATCATGTATACAATCCCATTTATAAAAGCATCAATGACAATAAAAATACTTTGGAATAAACCTAACCACAGAGGTGAAAATTGTCTACAATGAAACTTAAAATGTCTGGAGAAGCAGATTGAGAAAGACACTAGAAAATAAAAAGATATCTGTGTTCATGGATCAGTAGAATTGATATTGTGAAAATGAGCAGCCTACGAAAATTTATTTACTACGCAATCCCTATGAAACTGTGGACAACATTCTTCACAAAAATAAAAAAAATCTTCAAATTCATATGAAGCTCATTACTGTATAACCAAAAGAAATCAGAGCAAAAATAATGCTTGAGGTATTGCCATTGACATAATAAAGACACAGAGACCAATGAAATACAATTGAAGACCAAAACATGAGTACCAGTAACTACAGTCATCTGACTCGTGAAAAGAGCAAAACAAAACAACAAAATAAAACAAAACAAACAAACAAAAAAAAACCTCATACACTGGAAACACACAGTATCTTTAAGAAATGTTGGAAATGCTGGATGTCCACATATAGAAGAACGAAATTAAGGCCATACACTAAATCACTAAGTTATCTCCAAGAGGATGAGAGACCTGAATTTTAGAAGTGAAATGCTAACAATGCTAGATGAAAACATAGGCAGTAGTCTATAAAATACAGGTGTAAGAAAGGAGTCCATTTGTCCAGGAATTGTGGCCCACAACTAACAGCTGGGAGCTCACAATACAAACAAGTTTTGAACAGCTAAGGTAACAATCAATTGAGCGAAGAAAATTTCCACAGAATGGGAGAGGATATTTTTTAGCTACACACCTGATAGAAGACTAATAAGCAAAATATGCAAAGATCTCAAAGGGAACAAACAACTAAATTTAAAAACAGAGCTAAAATGTCTCAAGAAGTGTATGTTATCCTTAGCCTCAGGAAGTAAAAACAATTTTGTGATTTCATCTCACGCCAGTCTCAATAGCTAAGATCAACAAAACTGAGAACAGATGCCGACAAGGTTGTGGGAAAAGAAAACTGATTCACTGTTGTCTGCAAATTGATACAGTTACTCTGGATATCAGTGTAAAAGTTTAACACAATTCTACCATACCACCCAGATCTACCATTCTTTGACATAAGTCCAAAGGAGTTGACATCCTGCTCAACAGAGTTGATATCTTAGTCATGTTCATTGCAGAAGCAAGACCTAAACATTGACAGCATCATTACACATGCTAACACAAAAGTAGGGAAATCTCTGATTTCCACTGCCAGAGAAAAACAGCAGGTAAGTAATGTCTGCAGAGAGATGGGGAATTAACCTATGGCAGTGATTAGCTCAGGCTATAAATATAAGAATGAGAGGAAGACACGAGAGGAGATTCAGGGAGGGGGTTAGGAAGGGGCCGCAAGCATGATAAGGAAGGGAAAAATTATGTGATTATATTTTAATAGCATAAATAAAAATTGAAAAAGGAAGAAAGAAATTAAGCAAAAAGTAAAGCTGTGGCATCCCATCATCACCCCAGACCAGATGTGCAACAGTTAGGTCCATTATAGATGCCTTTTTTTCTCTTCTAGTCACAAAGTGCTTCTCCTATGTTGCAATGCTCTGACTTCAGTGACAAGAAAAATCCTAATTTAAATTAATGAAGGTTTTATTTATGAGTCATTTAATAATGTGAAAATTGAATTAAAGTATTACGTGAGAACTTCATGTCCAAATCCAGGACAATTTTATGAGATCTTTTAGAAATTCTTAACACTATACCCAATGCATTTTGTTGTTTATAATACTTAGAGCCTGAGTATGATCACTAAACAATATTCAGAGATAAAATCTTTCCATAGGTGAAGGTCAAGTCCACAAACTTTGTTTCTGTATTTTCTCTTTCTGAAAAGAGATGAGAGGTGAATTTAAAGACCACTATTAGGCATTGTCAATGCTCTCTACACCTCTGCAGAACTGCAGCTCCTCTGATGTCCTACCAAACTTAAGGCAGCATCACAGAGGATTGTTGACTTCACTGACGTTAAAATATCCATCTTCATCATATTGCTCCACTCTTGCTAAAGTCAACTTTCCATGCATATTTTTTATTATAAACACTGTTTTCCTGGAAAACATTTAAAATATGTTTCCTATATTAGTTTATTAGTAAAATTGAAAAAAATAATTGTAATAGCTTTGAAAACCCACATTTCTATCATCACAGATATAAATAGTTTAAATTTTGTTTATTCAGGTCTCATGGTCTATGCAATTTTAAATTCCTATTATTATTACATTTAAGTAATTCATTTTTGTTATTTGAAATCTTAGAACACTCTTCACATATTTAATATTTTATTATATATAAGCATGTGACATATGCTCTAAAAGGCTAAATGATCTTATACTGTTTGCTACTTCTCAGCCTTACAATTCCTGGAGATAGAAAGATAATGAAGTGCCTGCTGCACAATAGAGAAGCCCTGGGTCGGGATTCCTAGCACTCCCATGAAAGTCAACTGCACTACATAGTAGCTTCAGAGCTTTGAAGCAGAGACAGAAGGATATGTGGGCTCACTGGGCAACCAAAAGCCAAAGCAGCAAGGCCCAGCTTCAATGAAAACACGCACTCAGATAATACAGTAATGAACATTTCGGGAAGACTTGAAGTATAGACCTCTGCCCTCCACATGTTTGTGCACACACATGCACATGCCCTGCACCGACCACCCCCCACCACACGCTCTCTCTCTCTCTCACACACACACACAGAGGCTTCCAGCTTCTAACTGTACTTTGAGGTGTTATGATTAACACTTCAAAAGCTCACTGATGAGTGCTACAATATAAATATTATAAAATCCTTAATACTTACTGATAATGTAAGTATAATGATATAAAAAGCATCATTATATACATTGTCAACAAAATTAGAAAAAGGATCTCTTTGCTGTACTCTAATATCTTATAGTAGTTTATTAAAGGACCATTAGAAGGAAAAAGGCAGAAACAGATCACCCAATCATTCATGTCAAAGACACTTAGTATCTATTCATGGTGAATTTCCATCAGAGGCACCATGCTGTGTGAAAAACAAATATAATGATCTTCCAAAAGGCAACCCAACAAGCTTGACATGAACACTTATTTTTATGACATGTACATTATTTTTAATATATTCTTTCTTTAATATATTATGTCCCTCCTTCAAGTGCAGAAGTTTCCTTGATCTTTGATGAGTGAAATTTGGGGAAAATACTACAGAGTTTTATAGACTGTGATATTGAATGAACACACATTATCTGATGTGATAATTTGAAATGTAGTAATTCTGAAGACTGTCATACATAATGCTTGTGAAATCGATTATGTATGTAGCTGTTTTTATTTTCTATTCTTATATTGATAATAGATTTGATTTCATATTTATATTCTGGTTCTAGTTTCCCTTCCCTCAACTCCCCAATATCCCCTCAGCCCCCTTCCCATATGAAAATATCTACATTAGTTTTTAATACTAAAAGTAACTAAATATTAGAGAGTTCGTGTAGCAAGTATCCCACAGGGAGCCAGTATGTACATTTGATATGGATGCAATTATTATATTCATATTTTAAGACTTCATAGAAGTAGTTTGCAGTATACTTTAGTTTTTGAAATTATTTTTATACACATTAAGTTTTCAAGTTATTAAATCATCTTTAACATGCTTTATGACAGGATCTTTAATTGTACCATTTATTATAAAACATAATAATCTAGCACAGGCATATCAAAGTGCTTTGATTAAGATAAAATAATTGATTAATGGGAATATAAAGTTTTAAATTCATATATATCAATTTTTTCTTCAGACAGAAAACACTGATAATCTTAAATTTCTTTGGAAACAGAATAGTTCTTTTGTCAGTTCTAAAATTTTTAGTGGCATCCTTAAGGTATGCCCAGGCAAAGAGTAAATCATACCTTAACTGCTGTCTTTACTTTCACTTCCACAATAGCATTACTTCTAAAGATTGAAATATACAATAAAAATTGGTAGCATTTTACCTTCATAACCTTAAGACATTCACTCAAACTATCCTGGAAAACAATTTTCAGTTTCTGACCTTCTGTTTGTTCTTCTGAGATTCAGTGCATCAACCGTGTTGCTCAGCATTAAGGTGATCTGCTTTTTAAATATGTGCCCCATGGTGCTAGTCTTTATTCACACCAAGGCAGGAAAAGGCAAAACATCACTTTCCTTCCAAAAGGCAGACTCGGGAAGAAATAGATGTCACTCTTCACAACACAACCATCCAAAAACACAATTGAGCATTTACTTCTTCATGCTAAGCAGATCCATTTCCTAATATCTAAGTTCAAATTAAAACTCATTCTATGAGGAAAACATTTCTTTGCTTAACTATGAGAAAATATATTCTGTGAGAATGAGTGATATTACTGCTAGCTTGCATAGAAATACAGTCTCAGTAGGTCTTTGTGTTGAATATTTATTTATTTATTATAATCATATATTTAGTTGAAATAGAATGATATCACCTTTTCCATTCTATTTCCTAATTCAAATCTATCCCATGTCTCATATCACCCAACTCCCACGTTGAGAAGCTGTTTTTCTTTGATTATTATTGTTACATATATCTCACTATATTGTTGCTTATAGTTTGCAGTTGTTTCAATTGAGTAGGACTGTTGGATTGCTTTTCTCCCTTGGCAATTTATACAGAATTTATGGTACCAGGGAGAAAGCTAAACCACAGGAAGGAGACATTTTGGTTGGTGAGTTTTGATTTTCAGGGTTTCTTTTGGTTTTGTTTGCTTGGTTTATTGCCTTTTAGAGAAAGGGAGACAAAGAATATGATACTGGGTTGGTGGGTGGACAGACCAGCAGGTGTTAATCCCACCAGGCAAGAATAAAACCGTAACAATTTTGAGCCAAATTTGAAGCAAGCTTGACTTTTATTGGGGTGTGCCCAAGAGGTAGCCAACAATTGCTTTCTAAATTGGGTTAAAGATAACATCCCTGAATCCATTTTTTACTCCCCTCCCCACTTTTGTTTTAAGTTTTATTGACTCTTCGAAGATTTCACATCATGCATTTCAATTTTACTTATCTCTTTGTCTCCTCAAATTCACCCTCTGCCCTTGCAACCCCTCCAAAAGAAGTAAATTTAAAAGAAAAACCAAAAATGAAACCAAAGCAAAACAAAGAACCAAAACCAAAACAAACAAACTAAAAAGAATAATAAGAGAAATGTTGTCATAGAAGCTGTAGTGTGTTGTGTGGCCCAGTGAGTCACACAGTTTACCCTTTAGTCCATACACTTTTAATTGTAAGTGTTCATTGCTTTGAATCATGATCTGGTACTGGGCTTTTGGTTTCTGCTAGGCCACCCATAATGGGCTGGCTCTACTGGGGCTCCTCTTGGATGGTCTGTTATCGTCCTGTGTCATGGAGATCCTGCTGTTTTGCATCTGTAGGTTCATCCCCTTCACATGTTTCAACAGTTCATATTCTGGTGGATGTTGGGGTGGGTCTTGGGGCCCTTTTAAGGAGTGAAATCATGAGTAGTTACAAGACAGTTTTATTGAAGAGAAATAAGGATGTAATAAAGAAACACACACAAAAAATATCTAAACAAAGAAGCCCATGTGGAATATTGAGGAGAGTTTAGGGAAGAAGCTAGGGTGTCTCAAAGACAAGTCAGAATCATGGGTTGGGGTGGATCTTGAAACTTGAAAAAAGAAGTTCAAATCTTAGAGTAAAGTGAAACTTTGTTTTTGCTTGTCTATTTCTTTTTTAAAAAAAAAAAATTAAAATTAAAAAAAAATAACAATCCAAGTTTTCACTTCCTCCCCACTCCCATTCCCTCTATCTAACCCTACACACCACACCCCAACTAATCCTCAGACAGGGTGAGGCACATTGTTTTGTGGAAGGTCCAAGGCCCTCCCTACTATATCTAGGCTGAGCAAGGTATAAATCCAAAGAGATTAGGATCCCAAAAAGCCAGTACATGCAGTAGTAATAAATCCTGGTGCCACTGTCAGTGATCCCTCAGTCTGCCCCAGCCATGCTACTGTCAACCACATTCAGAGGGACTAATTTGGTCCTATGCTTGTTCTTTCCCAGTCCGACTGGAGTTGGTGAGCTCCCATTAGCTCAGGTAAACAGTTTCAGTGGGTGAACCGTTCATGGTCTTGACCTCTCTGCTCATATCTCATTTCTTGCCCTCTTCAACTGGATTTTGGGATCTCAGTCCAGTGTTCCGACGTGGGTCTCTGCCTGTTTCCATCAGTTGCTGGATGAAGGTTCTATGGTGAGATTTAAGATAATCATCAGTCTGATTACAGGGCAAGTCAAGATTGGGCCCCCTCTCCTCTATTGCTTCGGGTCCTAGGCAGGGTCATCCTTGTGGATTCCTGGGAATATCTCTAGAGCCTGGTCTCTGCTAACCCTATAATGGATCCCTCAATCAAGATATCTCTTTCCTTGCTCTCATCTCTGTCTTTCTTATTTTTAAACAATAGAGCAAAATGTCCCCAAAATGGTGTCAGGCTGGTTCCCAGGAGGACCTAGGAGGAGTTGGAGGAGGGGTGAGAATATGATTAAAATAAGTTATATTAAAAATGTAAATACATTTCATTCTTTAAAAAAAAGGCTTTCAGATCAGATCCTGCTGACATTTTTGTTCATTTTGTTTTTTGAGACAGGTTTTCTCAGAGTAGCTTTGATTTTCCTGAAACTCACTCTGTAGACCAGCCTGTCCTCAAACTCACAGAGATCCACCTGCCTCTGCAGGAACTAAAGGCCAACACCACCACCACCAGGTACGTCTTGTGCCCTAAGTGTGGGGTGTCTGTTCAGTATTTATTTAGTGATGTGCTGGGAAGTAGAGCCAGCCGGTAATGCAGAGTATCCTTGGCTTTGGGATATGACCCTGTGAGGATGGAATGACATGAGTATATACACACATCAAAAACCAGAATAATTACAGACAAACACAATGTAGCAGTCATGGGATTGAAACAAAGGGAGAGGTAAAGAACCTGTTTTCTGGGTTCTCTCAGGGGAGTGAGAAGGTATAGCTGGGTGCAAAATGCACTGTGCAGAGCTATAAGGAGATTCCTGGAGAAAAATTAGTCCACTTGCATTTTATTCTTTTAAAAGGCAAGCAAAAATAATTTTAAAAAAAAGCCGTATCATGAAAAGTAGGCTCCAAACGAACAAGTGAATGGTTCAAAATAATGGACTAAAATGTGACGGTTACAGAGAGGTTTAGTGCATGCCTGCACAAGTGTTCCAGAAAGATATTTACCTTTTGGATATGTAACTGAACAGACCTTTTTATGGGAACCTTGACTATGTACTGATCATCAATGCCTCTCCAGGATGTAATGATGAGCCTGGCACAAAGAATGCGATTTTAAATTAGTGAACAAAATCTCCTCACACATTTTATGCCAAAAACCTTGAATACAAGATCTAATAGATTACTCCCTTACCCTTGTCTTAACCCAGTACTCTAACTGTAGGAGAAAATGACCTGAGAGTGAATTTCCCAGAGTTCAGGGATAACTGAGATGGTGATGTCCCTTTTCATAATATGCCCTGCTACTGACCTGAAGATGATTCATATGAATAAAGGCATGCCTTCCCCTCTGCTTGTGAGTTCATGTAAGTTCAAGTCAATCCATTTTGCCATGATACCTCAAAGGATCAATGGATTTGAGTTTATACAAAACCTCCTCTGCCAAGTTGAATTTATAGGAAACTCCCCTTATCAAATGTCACCTTCCTACGCATCTCTTAATCAGATCTCTTGAATTGTCCTTGTATTTTGCTCTAGGTATGCTAGATCATCTTGGTGAAGCTGATATACAATCTGTTCATTGAAGATGAGGCCAAGAGGTTTATTCAGGCATTGAAATATCAGTGGTGATAATTAGCAAGGAAAACAAAACTCATTGTCTAAAACAAATGAATCTTCCTCCAGAGGTGCACCATGAAGTTCACTAGTTGAAAGATGTAGTCTCATGCATCTGATAAGGGCAGTCCGTGGGCCAAAGAAAACTCTTATTAACCTGAGCCCATGGTCCTACATCATCAGGTTTCCCAAGTGTCTCTTTCTACCATATCTCCTGGGTGTATTTTACCCAGGGCTACTGTAATGATGTGTAACAGTGAGTTCAAACAGAAGTAAATTTATCCTCTCACAATTCTGTGGTAGAAATCACTCTCACCAGGGCTACAGTTTCTTTGGAGATTATCTGGATACCCCTTTCAGTCTCTAGTGAGTCCTCACACTCCCTCTCTTGTTGAAAGTCGCAGTCCCTCCATGACCTCATTTTCTTTGCTTAGTCTTCTATGGAGGTGCTCACCATTGTATTAAGAGGTGAAAATAGTCCACTCTGTCTCACCCCAAGATATTTGACTTAATTACACCTGAAAAAAGGTAGTGTTCACATCTCTATTTTGAAGTGGCAGTTCAACAAAGTACAGTGATCAAGTGTTAAGTTGAAAATTCCAAGTTTTTGCTCGCCCTGTTTTGTCAGCTTCTGTCTCCCAATTTCAGCTCACCTTACCAAATCTCTGCACTCTCTCCTTAAAAATAGCCACTTGCAGAGACGTCTCAGTGGAGCATTAAATTTGGAGTTCAAATGATAAGCAATTGAAAACTAGACCCTTTGAGCTATAGAGGCCTTGAGCCTCATAAAATCAATTTGTTTAGTTTCCCTCTCTTGAGAAGAGGGAAGTGAAGTTTTAAATCAGTGTATGGATGAATAACTCCTTTCACATAACGAAAAACTCAAAGTAAGCTAAAACTGGTGATATTTAACACATTCTTATATATGTATACATTGAGCTGCCATAGCCCACTAAATGTACAAATAAAAAATAGGTATAAAATTCCCATTTTGTTCTATCTAACTACATAAACAGAATGTCTTTGTAATTTTAATAATTACAAAAGAACTAAATAGAATGGTCACAATTTTGGAATTAATTGAATGTGACAGATGATTATTTTCTGAAACTAAGCACCTCTGGGGAGACTAATGGGGCTGCTGCCTATTAAATTAAATGTAGTTTCTTAGAGAGCATGTTCCCTTAAGATGCAGAAGGGAAGAATCTCATTCCAATGTTTTCACCACCCAAATGGCTGTATGGGAAGAGGGCATTTGGTTTTCCTTTCCTGCAAACAATATTCTCTGCTCTTTACTAGAACCAAAAAAAGAACTCCTGAGTATTACAATAACAGGAAACCAGTACAACAATAAACACTGTGATGGTTAGTCTGGCTAGATCACTTACTATTACTGCTACTGTTAAGCTTCTTAGCTGATCTAAGCACCCAGTTTCTTCAGTAATGCTCCAGGCTATGGAGATTTCATCTCCAGACTGGAACTGCTAAAATATTGACATTCACTTGATGTGGGATTTCCCTCTGTATGCTGTGAATACCATTGGAAAAAAAAAAACTGGCTTGGCCTATTGATAGGGCAGAGTAGAATTAGGCAGGGAAAACTAAGCTGAACACTGGGAGAAAAAGACTGTAAGACAGAAGCCATGTAGCCCCACAGGAAAAAGACACTGAAACTTTACCCTGTAAGCCACGGCCTCAAGGCGATACACAAATTAATGGACAAGGGTTAAATTAATATGTAAGAGCTAGCCAATAAGAAGCTAGAGATAATAGGCCAAGCAGTGATTTAATTACTACAGTTTCTGTGTAATTGTTTTGGGTTTGAGCTGCTGGGCAGCCGAGAAACAAACAAGCAACCTCTTACTACATCCAGTCTCATGAACTGAGAGACTACTACGTTCTCATCCTATCCCTTTATCAGTTCTGTCACTTCTGAGAATTCTTCCTAAATCAGTTCCCGAACATCGCACAAGGCTAACAGCTTCATTGACTAATTAGTTCATTTAATTAATGTCTAAGAGAAACCCAATTACTACCTTTAAGTTTAGGTGGGCACTGTATTACCACTCTTCGGCATAAAAGTAGGTTCTCAACATCTGGGAATCTAGGGAGTTGATTTTACATTTAAAAGGACTACTTTTTGCTGAAAATCATGTATTGAACTGAATTTTATCTCAGAATCCCAAGGAAACTGGATGTTTCTGTTGCTTCCTAAATTAAAAATTTGTATCACTCGGTTTTTCTATATAACGATTAGACTGATACCAGGAAAGAATGGGGGCACTTTTGTACTACCCAAGATCTCCTTTTTAAGTAGAGAGAGCCTGGTGACTTAATTTCACTGAACACTTGACAGTCTAGTTTATAACTATTATGTCCTTGTGAAGCAAGTGATGCTGTCAGAGACTTGGCTAAGTCAAAGTGAAAATTTCCATTTTCCAAAATATGAGGAATGATTTTGAGTTAATCCAGTTCATCACCTCCAGAAAGTGGAAATGTATATGGAGCCAAAATGAAATTAAGAATTTACACTTATTTTCCCATATGTAAAGCAGACAGGATTATTTCCTGCATGCCTCTAGACCAGGAAGTGCACAGGTGTTTGAACCTCACTAAGGTAAGATGTGATAAAATAAAATGTTCTATGTTCTCTCAAAATTTTATACCAAAGAAACTGCCTTTGCCCCACCCCACTGTGAGACTACATTTAGAGACAGGACTTTTTGCAGGAGTAATCAGTGTTAAGTAAGGTACTATGGTTGGGATCTAAACATATAGAACCAATCTCCTTTTCGGAAGATAAGTCACATCAGAGATGACTATCTCTGCCAACAGGCTGGGGAAGCTGGGTAAGGTTTTATTGAGAAAGTGGCAATTTTCAAGGAAGAAAGAAATCACCAGAAATCACATTTCCTCGAACATTTGTCAAGACATCGAGCCTCTAAAACGCTGTAAGCCATCAGTGCTCTGCTATTATGTCAGCCCAAACTGATGAATACCCAGAGCGGTTTGATTTTCCTGCTTTATCCCAGGTAAGTTCTCCATTCTGCACTCGACTGTCTACCTCCCATCTTAACTATAATGTCAGTGTGGAAGGAATGATTCTAGCTGACACTTAGCTGAGGCATAGTGAAAACATTTCATTTCGCAGAGTATGAGGAATGATTCTATGTTAATTCAGTTCTGAAAGGACAAAACTTGGTATCCGCAACTCCTCCCATCACCTTGGGTTCTAATTAGTCTTTTCTTGACAAGTGAAGTAGGCTTGACTACTGCTGAATATTAAACCAAGATGGAATAAATGACTCTTTCCCTTGGACCTTATCTTTCTTACCATAGCTGGAATTCATTGCCTCAGAAGTCAGCAGAAACATATTATAATTAAAGACCATGGTTTTGTGGCCAATTGAAGAGTATTTTTCTTCTGTCATTATGAAATATTCTATATCACGCACATAGGCCAAGAAAAAAATATCACTTCTTATTCCTGTAAAAAATATGTACAATTATAGGATATCTTGAGAATCATTTATAAACATTTTAATACTAGAAGTTATGCAAACCATATCTGTTCCTCACGTCTCTGAATATACTTTTTAAAATGGAACAGCATGAGTTCGATTCACGGTAAAGGATGGAGCAAAGTTACTGTAATGTACAAGTCGCTGAATATTCAGAAGTGCCTCGTTGTTTCCTTCAGCTTATGTCTGACTTCCTTTTTGCACTCTGCATTGGCAAAGTGAGTCGGCCTTATTAGCTAACCCTTGTGAAATGTACATGAAGTAGACAGATTAGGAGCATTAGTGTGATACATTCGGAGTCCTTGGAGGGACGTCATCACTCAACCACAGGAGGCTTAATGATTGCTATCCAATTCCCTATCAGGTCTGAAGAACAAAAGTTTGTCTCAATTTCCTACCTTCTACACTGTAGCGATACCAAGGGTAATCTTATACTAAACATATGATTATTCATAGGAATGTAACACGTGTTCTCCTTTAAAAATGAAAGCTCTTAAATGTGTTTTCCTGCAGTACTGAAAAATCTATCCATTGAGCAAGCATATTAGCTATAATATATATTTCTTTGTCACTTCCCCATTTAAGATGGGATCATCATAAAAGGCTGTGACAGGAATTGTTGTGGGGAAGATCGATTAGTTTAAAAGCTTTTTCCTTTTAGCAGATCCGATAGTCATTATATTTCACCCTCTTGCGTGTGATTTTTCATACAGTCATTTTAATCATTTATTCATTTGAAAAAATTTCTCCCGAAGTGAGAGGGTCTCTAAATCTAATTTTCAGTTATGGCCTGCCTCCCCTGCTAATCACTAGGCTTGAACTTCTGGGAACTGTAGACAACTGCCTCACTCTGGAATCTGTATGTTCAGAAATACTCTTTTAAAGGATTCTTCAATTATCTTCCCGGGTCAAACACAGCGCTTCATATATAATTCCTTATCGTATTTGAGAAATGTACCAAAGAATGTTCATGAGCCATCAAAGAAGGATATGCTTTGAACATGGGGGAATAGAGAAAGACAGTCAGGCTACTGGGAAAACATAAACAGCACACATTTAGGATGAATGACTCTCTTAGGTTCAGGGTTCAGTTCTTCTCTTTGTCTATTATGCCCTTTGTTATTTCATGACATGACAAGATTTTTTTGTTTTTTTTTTTTCAGAAATGAGGACAAAACACATTGAGGGGAATAGACACATTATCCATTATCTTACTTTGCAATATAAATAAAAAGCTGGCAGGAAATTAAGTTAAAACTTCTTTGATAAAATTAAATACATGGATTTTAATCATTCATTTCTCTTACCCCTAAATCCTAAATATGAGAAACCTAGCATATTGGAATAGTATTAAAAAGTTATGACTGATGTTTGTTATCCACGTTTACATGTTTCCGAGTGTTCCCACATTAAGAATTTGATTTGACCCGTTTACTAAGTTTGAGAAGCCAGTGTTATGAGTTACCATTTCTACTTGACACATCAATCAAGGTGTAAAGGGACTGTAACTTCTTGCAAATGTTTATCTAATATAAGTCCTAAATTCAGAACACTCCTTTTCATAGAAAGTGCAGAGAATTCCCCTTAAATTTTTCTTTTGCTGTTTTATATGGTTTTCCTTCTATTAAAGCACATTTATGGGTACTCCTTAGAAAGTGTGTATGGCCTCCAGTCTTGTATGACTGGATGAATGCCAGCATGATCATGACCAGCACATCCCAGATCACCCATTAAGAGAGAACAGAATATCTACCTTTTAAACATTGGTAGTAATTTACTCTGTTGTCTATTTACTGTGCATGTAGTTTCTATATAAAAATAGAGCCAGAAAAGTTTCCTGCAAGGATTGTATAAGATATAAAGCTTACTTTTAAAGACACCAAAGAATAAGCATTCAAGTGAAAGGTCAGTGCCTGTCCACATATCCAGGCACTTTTGAAACGTGTCATTAGTGAGAGTTAATGCGGGGCTCATCCACACATCTAGGAAATATGGATATATACCACTAATGAGAGTTAACGCAGTATTTGTTCATATATGCATGCACTTTAGATGCCTGCCATTAATTAGAGTTAATGGGTTTCTGAAAGGACCTATCCCGTGACAAATTTCTGAGCCTGACAATGCTAGTGGGTTACCTGCTGCCTCTAGAACCAAATCAAGTCCTTCTGCTGCTACTCTCATCTCAGAATGACACCACAGGTTCCTTCTAATGCCTTTCCTTACCTACTCATTTCCACATTGTGTGTGCTCTTATGCTAACCTGATCTTCCTCTTCTTGAAATATGCTTTGTGCTTTTCCTTATGAACATATAAAATGACTTAACCCTCTGTGGTAGTCTGAAAGTAATTGGTCACCATAATCTCATAGGGAGTGGCATTATTAGGAGGTGTGGCTCTTGGACTAGGTATGACCTTTTTGAAGGAAGCATGTCATTCTGAGGGTGGGCTTTGAGGTTTCCTGTATTTAGGATACTGCCCAGTGTCACAATCAACTTCATGTGGCTTGAAAGATGTAGCACCCTCAGTTCCACCAACTCTGCCTGCCTGACATCATGATCGCCTTCTTGATAATAGTGGACTGAACCTCTGAACCTGTAAGCAAGCCATCCCAATCAAATGTTTTCTTTAAAAGAGTTGCCATGGTCATCTGTCTCTCCACAGTAGTAGAAAATTCTACCTAAGGCACCCTAGTTCATCTCCCCAAGTCCTTTCCATTCCTCAACATATGGATAGAAAAGCTTTCGTTTAGAAATTCCCTTACACACTTGATATTAATGTGAAGTACAAAATGCTTTGCCATTATTGTGTCATAGTTTTAAACCTGTGTCATCTTTTTTCTTTTACTCACACCCTTTATTTTAACCAAACACAGTGCATACTAACTGGTGTGGGACATCCTCCTGTATATGTGTTGCTTTTATTGGTTAATGAATGAAGTTGTTTTGGTTGGTGGATTAATAGAATCAAGTTAGAATGAAAAATTAAACTGAATGCTGGGAGAAAGTAAGAAGCGTGAATGAGAAGCCATGTAGCCACCACAGGAGACAGATGCCTCTGCCTGAGCCTGAGCCTTTGCCAGTAGGCCATGACCTTGTGGTGATGCACAGGTTAATGGAGATGTGTTCATTTAAAATGTAAGAGCTAGTTAGAAATATGCTTAAGCTATTGGCTAAACAGTATTGCAAATAATATAGTTTCTGTATGATTATTTCCAGTCAGAGAGGCCAGAAACGAAAGAAACAGCCTTCGTCACCAACTAACAATCTTTAAATGCCAAATTTATTTCCTTGTTTGGAACAGCACAGCAACTAATGGGTTGCCATAATCATTAATTTTTAGTTATGTTTAGACTATACCAAGTTATTTTTAGACTATATCAAGATCTAGAGAGGTTAGATTGCTGGATGGTTTTAAAATCAGGAGGTGTCTGGCTTTAGTTGCCACCTTTTGGCTGGTTCTATTTTCTGGTGTCCTAGAAAATTTAACTGGACATGAACATGTGGATCATAGCAGAAGCAGAACATTATAATGAAATTATTAAGCTTCTATGGGAGGAAGATGGTTGAAGCAGAGAAAAAAAGATATTATCAAAGCTGCATGGAATATGAGATGTTGTGACAAATTAAGAAGGCAGTTGGGTCCTTGGCACACTGTGGTTGTTCACATGCATGCTCCATATCATGGAGCTTTGCATTCAATTCTATGTTTCTGTGTCTTACGAGAATCTCCTGTCTTTACTTAGGGGTGTGCATGTTAGTATATAATGAGGCCCAGGTTACACGCTGGAGCATCTATTAGCCAGTTCCAAGCTTCCAGTTACAGCCTTCATTGATAGGTTTTTCCTGTTAATTTTACCGACTTGTAAAAGACTGAATGACCTCACACTTTGTTGTCAGATAAGGACAAAAAGAAAATTGAAAACCAGACATTGATGAGCAGAGAGTCCAAATTTACCAACTTTATACTGATACACAACCCAACGAAAAATTATAATTGACAATGAAAGCCACAAATTAAGAATATTTGCATGAGAAAGGCAGCAATAGTGTGTTTTCGATACACCCCTGAAGCAACAAACAAAAAGAAATGTAGAAAAAGACCATGTGAAATTCAAGTGATATCTGTGGTTAGTTTTCTAACTCTTGACAAACATACCATTCGTATTGTTATGGGAAAAGTCAGAAATGCTGCAGAACTCAAACGTTCAAAAACCAAGAATATATTCAGAGAATTGGAGAACTCATCTTTGTTACGCTGGACTCAGAAAAGCTAGTGTTCTGGGGAGAACTAGGACCTGTTCTACGGTTTTTGTACAATATTGGTAAGCTGTACTGCATTCTTTTTCATTTTTTCTGTTATTGGAGGATTAAGAGTTTGATGATGAAGTCCTATGAGCAGTTTGTTTGTAGCAGCAGAGGATCAACCTAGAATGCTGGACTCTCTAACCAAGACTGGAAACTAGTTCAACTGATGCAAGGAATGAGATTATAGAAATAAAAACACCACCATTACTCTAATCTAAAAGGCTATAAGTATAGTAAGAAATTTGACCTCATTTAAACCCTCTTCATAATTATTAATGATATTGACATTGAGGAAGCTTGTGGCATAGTAAATCTTACTAAGCTGGAAGCTTCACTGTAAAGCTAATGTATTACAATGTTTCCATAAATTACTTCTATTCCTAATTGCATAATTGCATTGTAGTTCTATTTTCTCAACTAAATAGTTTCAACATATAATTTTATTAATCCTTTAGGATTTCATACACTATATCTTATTGAATTTCAACTCCTTTAAATTTCACTCCTACTTCCAAACCATCTGAAACTCAAGTTCATTCTCGCCCCCTGTTTTTTTCTAAACCTAGCAGGTCTAATTTGTGTTGTTAAAATACTCTTGGGTGTGGGGTTTTCCTGAATAGTGGTAGACCTGCCAGGGGTCACACCCTTAAAGAGTATGGTCTCTCCCTCTCATGGTGGCTATCATTGCCAACATGCTTGGAGTTTGTCTGTCTTGAGCTTTCATAGTTCTCATGCATGCAATTACAATCACTATGGGTTCAAATGAGTAACTGAAAGCACTGTTTCCTTGTAGTCATCTACTGTAACCTCTCAAAGTTATTTCCACTCCATCTAGCATCATGATCTTGAATCTTGGTCATAGATCTTACATCTTGATATAGGGCTAAACACTTCAGTTCCTTACTCCTGCACATTGGCAAACTGAACATCTCTGTGATGAGCCACTTACTGAATGAAGATCATTCTCTGTTGAGGGTTATATGTAATAAACATATAATTTATGTTTATTACAGTATATCATTGGGAATCATTGACTATTGCTTCTTTTAACAGAATAATCACAGTAGGTTCATACCAATTATCAACAGATGGGACTCCATGAAAATAAAAAGTTGCTGTAGAATGAGGGAAACAATTGTCACAGCAAACAGTCTACAAAATAGAAGAAAATCTTAATCAGCTACACTTTAGACAGGGCCCAAATATTCAAAATTTACAAAGAATTTTTCAGAAATTTATTCAGAAATTAAATGCCAAACAAATGAAACTTTCAATTAATAAATAGGCTAATGGAGAGAATAGACACTTGGTTATAAAAGAAACATAAATGGCCATTAACTATTTTCAAAAGTGTCCAGTCTCCCTAGACATTAGGAAAATGCATTTTAAAACTTGGGATTCTGTTTCTCCCTAAAAAAAAAGAATGGCTATTGTCAAATCTGACAACAAATGTTAGAAAGGATGTGGAGAGAAAGGAAATCTTGAAAAATATTTCTTAGAGATTTGCATTTCATCTTTTCAGAACACCCTATTTAGTTCCTTGCCCCAAGTTTTAACTGGGTTGTTCATTTTCCAAATGTTCTGAATTTTTGTTTGTTTCTATGTGTGTATTGGTATATGGTAGATTAAAACTTTGTGTCAGGGGTATAGTTGGTTATATTTTTTCCCATTCTGAAGGTTACATTTTCACTTGAATGGTGGTGTCATTTCCTTAACAGAAGCTTTTAACTTTCATGTACTCCCATTTGTCAATGTTGACCTTCATGCTTGTACTACCAGTTTCTCGTTCACAAATTCCTTTCCTATGGCAATAATTTCAAGTGTCTTTCCTACTTTCTCCTATATCGTATTTAGAATATTATGTCTTAGATTGAGGTCCTTGATCAATTTCAGTTTTATGCTGAGTGAGAGATAGGGATCTAGTTTTATTCTTTTATATAAAGTTTCTGCTTTTACCACCACCATTTGTTGAAGATGCTATCTTTTTTTCTAGTGTGTAATTTTAGTCTCTTTGTCAAACATGAGATGGATGTGGGGGTATGGTTTTATTTCTAGATCCTTAATTCTGTTTTACTGATCAACATATCTGCTTTTATTCAAGTGCTATCTTGTTTTATTACTATAGCACTTATAATGTAACTTGAAATTAGGGATGGTGATACATCAAGCAGGTTTTTATTGATCAGGGTTGTTTTGTATATCTGGATCTTTTGAATTTCCATATGAAGCTTAAGATAATTTTTGAAGCTTTATGAAGAATTGTATTCAAATTTTATTGGAGGAAGTTCCATTGAATGTCTATACTACTTTATGTAGAATGGCCATTTCACAACATAGCTTCTGTTCATCTATCAGCAAGGGAGGTTTTCAATCTTGACATTTCTTCTTATTTCTACAGTCTTTATTATATGACCCTTTCACTTTGTTAAATAGATTTATTTTAAGGTATTTATTTGATATCTTTGGAGGTTATGTGAATGGATCATTTCTCCAGTTTATTCCTCAGTATGATTGTCATTCATATACAGGAAGGCTAGTAAATGTGTATGTGTGTGTGTGTCTGTGTCTAGGTGTTATAATAGTTTTCTAGTGGAAGCTTTAGTGTCATTTATGTATAAAATCATATCACATTTACATAATAGCACCTTGTTTTTTTATCATATGTATCTTTTGTCTTCACCTGTTTTTATTGTTATAGATAATACTGCAAACACTTCAATGTAAAGGAATAGAGAGTGGATGTTCTTGTTTTAGTCCTGATTTTATTGGAATTGATTTTTTATTTTCTCTGTTTAACATGATGCCACAAGTGGAATTAGTGTTTATCATGTTTATTATGTTAAGAAATTGTCTCTGTATCTCTATATTATTCATGACTTATCAGGAAGCACTGTTGACTTGTGTCATATGCCTTTTGTGCATCTAATGAGATAATCATGCAGTTGCTGTCCTTTATTCTATTTGTCTGGTAGAAAATATTTATTTACAGATATTGCTGTATCTCTGGGATGAAGCTGACTTAATCATGGTAGATAATCTTTTTGATATGCTTTTTAATTCAGTATCTTATTGAGAGTTTTGTGTTTGTGCTCAGCAAAAAGACAGACCTATACTTCTCTTTGTTTGATTTTTGTCTGGTTTGGTATCTAGGTAATTCCATTTTCCTAAAATTGGTTTGGAAGTGTTTCTTCCTTTTCAATTTTACAGAATATTTTGAGCAGTATTGGTGTTAATGTTTCTTTTAATATGTGTAGAATTTTGCATTGTATTCATCTGGCCCTGGGATTTTGTTGATTAGGAGATTTTAAATTACTATTTCTATCTCATTGTTTTTTATGGACATATTCAAATTATTATTTGTTTTAATTTTGGTATATTGTGTGTATGTATATTTATCTGTTTTGTTTAGATTTTCCCAAGTATGTTGAGGTTTGATTCATGTCCTAAAATGTGGTAGATCTTTGAGAAACTTCAATGAACTGCTGTAAAGAATGTTTATTGTTTATTGTTTATTGTTTAGATGGTAAGTTTTCAATGTTCCTTGGTTTCATTTGGTTTCTTTTGTCATTTAACAAAATAGTGCTTCTCTTTAGTTTTTGTCTGAATTATTTTTTTTTTATTGGAAAGAGTGAGTTTTTGACATCATCTACTAGTGCGCTATCAGAGTCAAGCTGTGATTTTTAGAACTAATAGTGTTCCTTTTATGAAACTGGGTACTCTTGTGCTCGGTGAGTAAATGTTTAGAATTACAATGGCTCCTTGGTCGATTTTAACTTCATTTCATATAAAATATCCTTTCCTACTTCTGACTAATTTTGGTTTAAACTTTATTTGGACAAATATTAGATAATTCTGTCTGGTCGTTTTTTGGTTGCATTTGCCTGGACTGATTCCATCCTTTAATCCTAAAGCTGAGCTTATCAATAATAAATTTTGTTTTGTGGAAACAGCATAATGATGATTCATATTTTCTTTTTTTCTTCTCTCTCTCTCTTTCCTTCCTTCCTTCCTTCCTTCCTTTCTTCTTGCTTTCTTTTTTTTATTCCCCCCCCCCCACAAAAGGATTTTTCTGTGCGACATCCCTAGCTTTCCTGGAACTCTTTCTCTCTGTAGACTAAAATGACCTCAAACTCACAGAGACCAGTCTGTTTCTGGCTCTCAAGTGCTGGTCTTAAATACAAAGTCATGTGCCACCACACCTGAATGGATCATGTTTTCTAATCTGTTGTTATCCTGTTTCTTTTTATTGGTAGACTTGAGACACTTGATACTGAGATTATTATTTAACAATGTTTATTAACTTCTATTGCTCCCCCCATGACCTTAGCCCCTGTTTGTGTATTTGTGTATGTGTGTGTGTGTGTGTGCGTGGGTGGGTGCATGTGGTGTGTGTGTGTGTGTGTTTATGGTATGTGTATAGTGTGTGTGTACATGTGTGGTGTCATTTTTATAAATCTCTATTTGTTAACTGTTAACTGTACTGGAATTGTATATATTTTTTGCTTTGTAGGAGTGTTTAATATTCTTTTCAGGCAGAAGTATTTCTTCTAGTGTTCTCTGTAGAGTTGACTTAATGGATATGCACTCCTTATATTTGTGTCTATAATGGGAGCATTTGTTTTTCTCCATCAATTATGATTCATAATTTTCCTGAGCATACTAGTAATTTGACTTTTGTAATCATTTGAAATTAGTAGGACATCAATCTTAGCCCTTTAGACATTGAAAAGTCAA
The DNA here is from genome assembly GCF_018167655.1 of Microtus oregoni. Taxonomy (NCBI): domain Eukaryota; kingdom Metazoa; phylum Chordata; class Mammalia; order Rodentia; family Cricetidae; genus Microtus; species Microtus oregoni. The sequence goes on from NW_024543084.1 coordinate 3,890,865, forward strand.
GAGTTATTTTAAAGGACTTGTCCTTATCTGTCACTTTAAGTCAGTGCTTTGATTATTATGTGTTGGGAGTTTCTCATCTGGTCCTGTCTAGTTTCTGTTCTGTATTCCTTTTGTACATTGATAGTCATCTTTTTTCCATTAGTTTTGGAAATTTTCCTCCCTGATTCCTTCGAAAATTGCTCCTGTATCTTTGACCTGGTATTCTTCTTCTTTTTCTATACCCATGATTTACATATTTTCTTTCTAAAATGTCCTGAGTTCTTGTATGTTCAGTTCCTGGGTGTATTTAGACTTAAGAATCCCTTGGATTTGGGTGAATAAAATTTTCCACCTTGTCTTTGAGACCTAATATTAATATTCTCTCTTCAACTTGATCCAATCTATTGGTGAGGCTTTCCTCTAAGTTTCTGATATGAATTCCTGAGATTTAGGTCTAAGGTTAATTTCATTTTGATTCTTCATCAGATATTCTATCTCTTTATTAAATTATATTTCATAGATTGAATTATTGTCATTATTTTATTCAACCATTAGTGTTTTGATGATCTTCATTCAGTAATTTGGTCATACCCTTTCAGCATTATTTATAATTGCTATTTTGAAATAATTGTCTATAACTATGTGGACTTTCTCAGAGAGCATTACATTAAGATGCTTAATTTTTAGAAGAAATATTTTCTCTTTTTTGTACATTTTTGTGTTCCTGTGATGGGACCTTGATTTCTGGAGTTAAGACTTTGATAGTGTTATTTGATATCTGCTCTCACCTTGTTAAATGGGTGCTTGTGTCTTTGCTTTTCCCTTACCAGTCAGATTGTGATGCTTGTGGTTTAGTTTTGGGACAAGCCAATGATGCTGAATGAACTGGGTGTCAGAAGTCATCTTAGCCAGACTTTGGATAGGTACTGTTCTAAGCCAAAGTGCAAGCCTTCTATTGGTTATGAAGGTTCTCATTGTCAATATTTAGAAATTAGTGAAGAATTCACCAGGTTCTCTAAGTGGTCCTTAAGTTGCAGGAGCTGATGTTAGAGTGGAGGTGGGGTGGGCTGTGATCCATGGGGACAGAATTGAGAATGTCAACTGTTTTTGGTCAGAGGTAGGTATAGTAGAGGTTATGTGGAGGTCCTTGTCGAAGGTAGGGGATCAGGATTCCATACAATCCTGGTGCATCCTGGTATAAAGATAATGAATTGATTCTCATCATCACCCCTGGGTGAGCTCAGGGTCTTAGGATGCCACCTAATATGAGGACAGTCTTGTAAGTAGAGTGGCTGTTGGACAGGCAGGCTGACTGGTTCTGAGGTCCCTACTTGGTTTGGTTTTGGAATCATGGAATGGAATACAGTCCCCAGGAGATAGGGTGGGCAAAGTGACTTGCAAGTGAGAGGGAGACAGCTTCTGGAGTTCCTGTATGATGTTATGATCAAGGATTCCATTTTGTCTTTGGTAATGTTGTAGGTGGAGGTTTCTATGTCAGGCGAGTACTGATTCTACAGGCCACTATCCGACATTCTATCTGGCATGACTACACTCTGCTTCAGACACTTACTTCTCTACTCTGCTGTAGACCACAACAGTGTGTGCATCTTTATCATGATTTGTCTCATTGTTCATATGTGTCATGATTGTCTCATATGTTCCTCTGATGAGGGAGACTAGATGACACAGAAAAGAGATGTCTGTAATTTTGTGTCCTGTAACTTTGCCAGTCGTGGTGTATTTTTATTTCATCTCTCCATGTGTTGCCCTAGAGTCTCTCATATAAGTGAAGCAGATATAAATTTTGATGGCTTAGCTTGAATGAGAGATTGGTAACTTGGACGTGTTCATGGGTAATACATCTTCATATATCCAGACATGCTCTATTTAATTTTATATTTAAATTAAAATCTGGTAAGAGGAATAGAGAAATGTACAGATTCAGGCAGTGGCCTTTGATGTGGGAGTGTCATATATCAATTTGTTGATTTCATTGATTAAGCAATAAAGAAACTGCTTGGCTGGCCCTCATAGGTTAAAACATAGGTAGGCGGAGTAAACAGAACAGAATGCTGGGAGAAAGAAGCTGAGTCGAGGAGTCACCATGATTCTTCCACTCCAGGCAGATTCAGGTTAAGATCATTCTTGATAAGCCAGCTCATGGGCTACATAGATTATAAGAAATGGGCTAGTCCAGGTGCGAGAGTTAGCCAAGAAAAGGCTAGATATAATGGGCCAAGCAATGTTTAAAAGAATACAGTTTCCATGTAATTATTTCGGGTATAAAGCTAGCCAGGTGGCGGGAAGCAGCCCCGTCGCTCCTTATTACAACAGGCCTTAAGTAAAAGATCTAAGTGCTATGATGCCAGAACTAGATCATGGAGCTGTCATAAAACCTGGTCACATGATGGTGGCCTCAAGTACTGCAGAGGACAGAATCTAGTACTCCTGTCATCCACTAGAAAAGTAGTTTGCGGCAGCTTAGGATTTGCCATTGTGTTTTTGTTTCTTTGGAATTTGGGTGAGTTTGTGTTAGAAATGAAACTCATGGTCTTGAACATATTAAACACATAACCTATTCCTGAACTTCAGCTCAGTTCAATAAGGTAAAAGAACAGTGGAATGATTCTACATATAAAATCATAACCCTCTGCTTTGAATTTTGTTTTATTTTGTTTTCCTTGACTCAAGATTCACTACACTATAATCAAAAGGTTACTTAAAACATATTTTATTTTCATTCAAATAAGGCAAAGATTTATGAAAATTATAACTGAAACAAATAGGTTCATGTCAGCTCTTTAGTTGTCAAAATTCCAATGAAAATCTAATAAACATATGAAATAAAACATATGGACATAAAGGCATATGGCTGTATGGATACAAAGTTCTTACCACCCCAAACTGCAGGGATGTACCCCCGCATGCTCATCCAGTAGGCACAGGAAGCAGCAAGGAAAACAGACAGAGTCCTCCTCTCTTGAAAGGTTTCATTTCCTCCAGAGCTGGAAGGTGGTTTTCAAAACCAAACCCTTACATTCATGTGCCTGATCTTATCAGTAAAGTAGCAAATCAGGGTGACTAAGCTAGAGTTCTTTGCCCTTGAAATCTCAAAATTCTTGTGCAGCTGCTGAGTTAATGGATTTTACATTGGCATAGAGAGGTCCTGATTTCCAAGACGTATGTCCACAGGAAGAGAATGACAGCACACTTTATGTCATCAATAGGGGAAAGTTTCTCCACCCATGCCTTGAAAATGGGAATAGATGTGCAAACCTATGCAATCATGTTTCCATTGCCATCTATCTTGTCAAAATGAAAATCGACATGGGGATTAAGTCAACTGTGCTTCAGCAGATTACAGAGAAATAATGTGTATCTTTCCTCTTGAGTCACACAGAGAAAACTCACTTCCTGCTGTGCTAATTTGTCTTGGGTGAGCGGTTCTGAAGGTGAAACCTTGAAGGTCCTCTGCATGAGAGTTAGCATTGCCAAACTGATACAGACAGCCAGAGGACAATATACAGACAAGATAGCAGAATTCGGGGGGTTAGAATGTGCGACTTTATAAAATTTACTTTCTAAATTTCCCCCCAATGTTATATAGTGTCCTCTTTAATAATCATAAAGTAAAAAGAGAAGCAAAAGCTGGAGAGATGGCTCAGTACAGAGATTGCCGACTATTCAAAGCAAGAGGACCTGATTCTAAGCCCCAGCATCAATGGGAAAGCTCAGCATGTCTATGTATGCCTGGAACCTCAGCACTCGGAGCCTGGAAAGAGATATGTCTCAGATCAACTGGCAAGCCTGAATGAGAGGGCAAGCTTCTGGTTTGTTGATTGATTTTTTTTTCAAACTATAAGGTAAAGAACGGTAGAGGAAGTCTGATATCCTCATCTGGCCTTGACAAGCGAATATAGATATATACAATATAGAAAGAGATGGAGAGAGAGAGAGAGAGAGAGAGAGAGAGAGAGAGAGGAAAAACATCCTGAAAATTGTTTAGTTGTTTCTAGTTCTCTGATTCTGTCAAATTTTTCTTTAATCTCAAATCATCCTTTCGCATCGAGTGTGTGTTTGTGTGTGTGTGTGTGTGTGTGTGTGTGTGTGTACGTGTGCGTGTGTATGTGTGTCTGTGCCAAAATTTCACAAGGCATACTGGGCAAAGAAAAGAAAGAGGTGCTGACGAATAATATTAGAACCATAGTAGGCAGTGGTAGTGCATACTTTAATACCAGTACTCAGGAGGGAGAAGCAGGCATATCTCTGTGAATCTGAGGCCAGTCTGCTCCTCAAAGTTCCAGGACAGCCAAAGCTAAAGAGAAGCAACCTGTCTCAGAAGCAGAAACAAAATAAAACAGCAATAATAACACAAAACAAGCCACGAATCATTTAAGAAATAAACTTTGGACAGTGTCAAAACACAAGTCTGACTTGTGTCTGAACCCCTCTCGTCTCTCATCACACGGCCTACGTTTGCTTTTTTTATAACCCTGTAGTATCTCCACAGCACATGTTTATCGGCAGGATCATTTTCTTACTTTTGCACACACTTTATTCTTTTTCAAGGCAGTTGCATGATCGCATCATTTCTAATTTAAGATCGTAGCTTTATATTTTAATAGAGAAAGTATTTATATAATCAAAACAAAGGGCAGATATTTTGTGATCATGTTTGATTGAAGAGATCACATTTTTGGAATCTATGAAGGTGCCTTATACTGGAGACCCAAAATGTTATAGTTTCCCTGCCTCTGCCCTTGGGATTTGCCAGCAAGTCAGGTTGTCTAGGAAAAATCTCATTACTGCAGCATTGACTATCCAAGCAACTATTAGCAGAGAGAAGGCAAGGAGAAAAGTAACCCAGGTGACTCTGCAAATTGACACAGATTAACTGTCCTTTGCCCAGAATCCAGGCAGAATACCCAGGCAATGCCGAAAGCTGTTTTAGACAGTACTGGAAAGAGGACTAAGCAACAACTCACAGGCATACAGAAATCACAACAGGGACCACTCAAGGCATGAAGATGTGAATAAACTAAATTTGGTCACAGACCTCATTCCAAGAAGTGGTTTCATTCATGGCTGACAATTTATTTAATCAAGAAGACTATTAAACTGCTTTATTGCAAAGAGCAAAACTCTATGAGGTTGTGGAACCGTGTTCATAACCATGGGTTTATCTTTTTTTTTTCCTGTATTCAGTCGCAGATACTAATTGAATTCATCAACAAAGCACTGGATTTTATTAAGACCTAGTTGGTTTCTTTCCAGGAATCAATTCCCATTTTAAAGGGAGGCCTAAAATGCCTGGGCTTTAGCCAGATTTTTTTCTGAGAACAGAATGATTAAAAATGTTCCTAATTCCATGGTGAATGATTCCTCCTCCACTCTGTATTGCATCCCTAAAGTATGATGAAACAGACTTCTTCATTCCATATACATGGACAAGTTATTTAAACATACTGTCTTAGAGTTTTTGTAATTGCTGTGAAGAGACACCATGGCCACGGAAACACTTATAAAGAAGACATTTAATTTGATTGCTTATATAGTTTTAGAGGTTCAATCTGTTATTATAGTGAGGACCATGGCAGTGAGCAGGCAGACATGTGCTGGAGTTGAGAGTTCTTCCATCTTAATTGGCAGCCAACAGGAGCTGACTGAGACACTGAACAGTATCCTGAGCATAGGGAACCTCTAAATGTACCCCAACAGTGACATATTTCCTCCAACAAGGTAATACCCACTCCACCAAAGCCACACCTCCCAATAGTGCCACTCCCTTTGGGAGCATTATTTTTCAAACCACCACATTCCACTCCCTGACCTCCAAAGACTTATAGCCATATCGTAACACAAATATGCATTCAGTTCATTTCCCAAAGTCTCAAAGTCAACAACAATCTCAAACTTGTTCCATATTTCAAAGGACCTTCTGAGTCTCATGGCCATCTTTTAACTGTAATCTTGGGTAAAATTAAAAATTAAAAAAGAAGATCACATACTTTCAACATATACTCACACAGGATATACATTACCATTTTAAAGCTTAGGGAAGAGAGAATAGCAAGGAAATGCTGAACCAAAGCAAAAACCAGCTGTGCAAACTCCAAATTCTGCATCATCTCCATGCCTATGGTCAAAATCCTTTTCAGCTTTGTTGATTGCAACACACTTCTTTGTCTTGGATTGGTTATACCTGCTTTAAGCTGTTCTCCTCGGCAGGTATCCCACAACACTGGCATCTCTACCACCTTGGGTTCTCCAAGGTTACCCAGGCTACAGCTCTACAGCTTTACACCATAGCCTTTCTACTAGGCCTCCATTCAGGGTCACGTCTGACACATGCCTGGTCCTAGTGGCTTTCTTTAGGCATGGACACAAATTCCAGAATCCATTTATTCTCTCCTTACCTCTAAGGCTAGAACCACTTGACTGATGTAGTGACACTCCCTTTGAAGCCATTTTCTTTCAATCCACCATCACACACATAATTTTAAATCTTATGATTTTTAACACTAATTAGAGGGTCATAGTTTTAATTGTACATACAAAAAATACGGTCAGTATGGCAAACTTTATCAATGGAAAGATAACACTGAATACTTCTGGACTGATGCCTCACTTAGCTAAATTAAATGTAAGTATAATCATTAAGTCACTTTGGAATTTTAATTGCACTTACTCAGACTTGTACGATTTATTTCCAATGATAGTTCAGTGTGTATATTTGTGATGCCACCTCTGAAGTGTTACACATTGGAAGGCATGTTAAAAGTGAGCTAGTATTGATTTTCCTATTAGAATTCCAATTCCTTTGAATGACTTACATACCAAGAGAAAAATACAAATAGAACTTATAAGTGATATCAGACTTCATATTAGCCTATGATTTGGCCCAAACTTGCTCATCAGTGTTAGTTTCCATACCTATAAAATATTTACAAAGTGTTTTATCCTTTTTTTTGAGAATTCTAATATCTAGATATTAAAACATGGGCATGCAGAGAAACTTTTCTTGACATTTATATTTATATTTCATTTGCTATTGAAACTTCTGTCTTTAAATAGTATTCAATAAACCTATGAAGTCAACTTAGCAAGTTAGGATATCCTTTGTGTTCTCTCTCTATAGAAAAGTCTGCAGCAATTTTACCTCCTAAAATGCATCCTACTGAACAAGAAATCTGGAAATCAAGGTGGCATTAAGTTAGAAATATGACTACCTTGGAAAAAAATAATATATAATTGCCACATTCCAGATTAAGAAATAGAAGATCTGAACAATTCACCATGCTCAAAGAAACTTAGAAGAAAGGGAGGCAGACAAGAAGCCCTGTGGAGAGCTTGATTGAACTAAGAAAAAACAGAATAACTTCATAGGCTGCTGGTGTGTTAGAGTTGCAAACTGAAATGTGTTTGAACAATAGACAGAAATAATTAGATGATCTGTTATGTGACAGACAATCACAATGTGCTTACAACTGAGGTGATTGTCAGGAAACCCACATCCTAGTGCTAAACTGGGGAAAGTCTGATACAAGGATTAGTTATCACAGTGCTGATCTAACGCTCTTCAAAATATTTGGCTTTTGAATCCTGCAAATTGAACATGTTAGGAATAGATTACCCTTCTGATTGTGTAGAATACAACCTGGGCTGTAATTATAAGTGTCTCCATTTACAAGAAGGTTTTAGTGACTCTTCTGTGTCTTGACAATACAAAAAAGGCTACCAACTGGACAACCCTTCACCAGGGAACACCATGTCTCTACTCCCAGCATCCCCAGGTTTCTACAGCTCTTTGTCTATGCTTAAGTCACTTCAAGCTTTCACCCTTTCATGCTAGCATTTCCCTTGGCATTAGCTTTGTTCACTTTATGTTTTCACTACTATGTTGATGAGACTTAATGGGCTTAGCTTCTCTGATGTTTCTAGGAGACACAAGTTTCTAGCAAACTTCCTTTTATCTGACTTATACAGTCTTTCTGCCCCTTCTCCTGAGATGGCCTCTGAGACTTAGGTGCAGAAAATGTGCTATAGTTGTATCAGTTGGGATTGGATACCACATTACCTCAATAGTCTGAGACAATTGGCTAGGTTTCCAACACCAAGTATGGTTTTCTTTTTGTTGAGCAGGTCTTAAAACTTATTAAAAAGCTGTTGATTGCTGCTAAAGTGTACTATATAGTCAGCTCTGAAATCGTATACATAGAGGTACTATCATTCTAACTGACAAAACTTTATTTGTGTGTTTATGAGTATATATGTCTGTGTAGGAATATTAAAGAATAAAAGGCCATGACTGAGAAAGAACAAATGCAAGGTGCTTAACAAAAGGTGTTGGAGGTAGAAATAGGAAGAGAGGAAATGGTATAAATATATTGTAATTTCATAAAATAAAAAACTGTAGAGTTGAGTATGCTGCCCATCTGAGGTCTTTCTGCTCTTTCACTTTGAAATTATAACTTGAGTTTATAAATAACTTGTTTTGCCTTGGGTGTTAGGTAGTTTTAGTCAACATAATCTAGAGTTACCTAAAAAAAAAAAAGGAGCATCAATGGAAAATTTAACTTCAACAAATTGTCCTGTAGGCAAGTCTGTGTGGCATTTTATTGATTGATTGATGATTGATGTGGGAGGGCCTATGCTACTGTGGGTGGTGCCACCACTGGACTGCTGATCATCCTGGGTTGTGTAAAAAAGTGGACTAGCAAGCCATCAGAACCAAGTCAGTGAGCAGTATTTCTTCATGGTTTCTGTTTCCTTCTTGCCTTTTGGTCCCTGCCTCTGGACCTGTAGCATAAATAAATCATTTCTTCCCCTAAGTTGATACGATTCAATTTGATCACAACAGAAAGCTAAGGCATGTTGTTTTTACATCAATATGTCAAAGACTTTAAGCTTTCTGGGCAAAACAAATGATGAGAAATAAATTTTATAGGGGCTGGAGAGATGGCCCAATGATTAAGACTAAGTGCTAACTGCTCTTTCAGAGAACAAAGGTTCATTTCCCAGAACCCACACAGTGGATCATACCTATATACAACTCCAGTTTGAAGGGATCTGATACATTCTCCTGGCCTTTTCATATATCTGTATACACACACACACACACACACACACACACACACACACATATATATATATATATAATATAAGCTTACTCACGCACACATACATACTCAAAAAATAACAAATACCTTTAAAAAGAAATATACGTTATAATACTATTTAAATAATATATAAATTTTACGAACATTTCTAAAACATTTTCATGCTCATTACCAACCTTTAGAATAGATTATCTGAGGCCTTTAACTTTATTAAGTATTAACATGATGGCCTTCTGTTTGTACAAATTGTTCCTTACAATCAGTACTTGTCCTATAGCCTGTAGGTGTAGTTGTAAATGGTTGTAAATGCAAAAAGAAGAGAGTGTGCTGAACAGTAACGTCATGATATTCACAACACCCTCTTTCCGAACTTAATTAGGGCCAAGGACTTTTAACCATTAATGCAGACACAGGGAAACTCCTGGCTATGCTGAGAAGTACAAACATTAGAGAGAGAAAGAGAGTACTGAGCTATTCTGTATCCCATTGGTATGATTTATTTATTCATCTAACATGTCAAACTGTGAGAGAGATATATGAAATAATATTTATATGGCTCTTCCAACAATCTTCAAGTTTATTTATCCCTCCTTTTTTCCCTCTCCTTTGTATTTGCCCCACTCCTCTCTGTCTTCTCAGTTAACTCTTCCCCACATCTGTTAAAGGGAAGGAGGAATGGTGTAACTATATTTTAGTTAAAGAAAATAAATTTTAAAATGTATGAGATTTCCTAATGTATAGGTAGAAAATTAATAGAACACAGTTGAAAGAAATGGAAAATTTTGAGCATTATATATTTCTTTTAAAAATAAAATCTCATGTAACTCAGGCTTGCCTGAAACGTCTAACTTTCCTGCCTCCACATCCCCAAATGCTGGGATTTCAGTCATGTACCATGACATACCTTGTTTATGGGTGTTGACGATCTAATGTGTACACAGTGTCTGAGTGGCCTATCAATAAAACTGCATTCCCAACCCAATATAACCATTCTTATTAACAAAGTTCATACTAGAGTAAGAGTAAGAAAGGAACTCGGTTACTCAAAGCTATAAAGACCAATAGAGACATGCGTAAAAAACTGCATGTTTTTATGCCTGCAAAAATCAATTTGCTGTAATGCATGGCATGATATAGAGGGAAGTGACCTGAAAAATTGGGTTGTAGCAGTTTAGGTAAGGGACGGTGAGCTAATACACTAATGAACAGGTTCAATAGCTCCGCTTAGTGCTCAAAGTACAACAAACAAGAGGATGCACAATTTCTCATAGTTTAATAAGGGAGACAGAGAAGCAGATGCTGCCCTGATGCACTGCAACACATCCTGTCTTAATAGTGCTTATGAGGGATTGGAAAAGGCAGAGCTCCCCACACTAATGCTATTATCTATAGTATTGCCCTGTATTGGAATGAGAATACCTGGGACTTCCAGTGAGTATTTGACCTCCAAATCAATGTGACTGAGGACTAAGGTAAACCAGTCTTCTCTTTCTCTATTTTCTTTTCTCCTTCCTTTCCTCCCTCCCTCCCTCCCTCCTTCCTTCCTTCCTTCCTACCTTCATTCCTGTCTTAATTTCTTTGCATTGAATGTTTGGAGGTTTGAACCTAGAGACTCGTGCTTACTAGTCAAACGCTGTACCATTGAACTGTTTGCTCAACCCTACATGGGAGATCTTGAAATTCCTTTAGACACAGAAGAATGCAATGCCATTTAATATTGCAATAGATTAGAAACAATGATAGCAAAAGTTGCGGGATCTAACTGCCGATTTTAAGAAACAATGAGCTACAACATTATCTCTCAATTTGCTATAATTTTACATCGTCTCTGTGTAACACAACCACTTCTCAGAAAGTTCTAAGGACTTTCTCTAAGACAAGGTGGAGATTGATGACTCTCCTCTCTCTGACATTGCTGTTCAAATAGATAGAGGTCACAGAGACATCTGCTCCGCATTTCGGCAATGAGTGTTAAAAACTTCAATGGACTGAGGTTCCATAATTTTAGATCTTGGCACACACAAAGGAAATTCTCCTTTCACATAGTACTTCCTCCAGCAGCTTCATTTTGGTTTCTCCGTAAATTTCCCTTTTAATATTTATTGCTTCGTTTTGTTCCTCTTAGCAGTCTTCCCAGCCTCCCTGTTTATGCTTTTTATATACAGCTTGACTCTGGATCAAATGCAGTGGAGGGTCCCATTAACTGCTGGGCAACCAGTTTTGAGAAACTCTACCTTCACACGAGTTACACAAGAGAAATACATAACATAATTTTCACGGTTGACTGCTTCGAGATAATTTAGCACCCCAGAAGCATAATTCATTCAAGAAAAAAAAAATCTCTTTAGCTGAGTTATTACCTGAGTGAAGCTCTGCTCCTGGAAATAAAGTTTGAAAGTGTCTGCGTACATCAGAGTACAAATGGATTTGGGTCATCAATAAACGTGACTAAGTTCAGAATCAGAGTGTTAAGGGATTTCCCTGTAGCAAGTAATAACAGTCGTCATTGTGCCCGTGCCTCTAATGTGACAGGCTCCGTGCCCTACACTTTACGTAGGCTACTTTGTTATAGTCCTGGCAGCCACCGCATGTGAATATTATCATTCCCATTTGGAAATGAGAAAGAAGAGAACCGGGAGGGGGGGCGGTTTAAGGAACAGCCATGAGGTCATACTACTAATAAAAGCTGAAACCAAGTCTGTTAAATGCCATAGTCAAGGGTTGCCCCTTTGCTTCTTGTGAAATTCGGACTTCTTGTCCCACAGGGTTTACTTACCATTGAGCGTCTGTAAATCATATTGATGTTGGTCGGCACCTAGTTTGTCAGTGCGAGCAGAAAACTAAAAGGGCTGTAAGAGGTCATGAGAACCAACACAAAGCAACTCAGAGGTCCCGGTCTCAGAAACACCCCACAGTGAGTCTTTAAACGGAGCAGTGCTGATGGAGAAAGCTGGATCCAGAGCTGACTGTGCTGCCAAGACCCAAACACGTGTGAAGACCGGGCACTTGCCAAATTCTGTGTTTGCATTATCTATTTGCATTACAATACACAGTGTAAACTGTTAACTGAAACATTTGTGTACTTATTTATCTCTATACAGACAGAAGTCTGGTTTCCTAGATCACACACACACACACACACACACACACACACACACCATAGTTTTAAAGACTGAGTCACAATGCAGGAGTACTGGGTTGAATTAAAATCCAGTACTACTTTTTGGGAATTTGGGATGCACCTTGTATGTGTAGGAAATGTATGTCTGAGTGTTCACAGAGATGGGAGATCAACACTGGGTATCTTCTTCTGTTGCTCTCTATGGTATATATTTAGACAAACCCTGGCCAAATAGTACTTTTGATTTGGCTCTCCTGGCAGGACAGTGAGGTTCAGGAACTTGCCTGTTTGTTACATTCCCCCTACAGTCTGCTTCCCCGAAGCCCTGATGCCCTGTACACTAGCACTACAGATATGCAAGACCACATCTGCCTTTTAAACACGGGTCCTGGGGTTCGGAACTCAGGGGCTCCTGGTTTTATGGCAGGCTCTTTCCTGAATGATCCATCTTCCCAGCCCATGTAGTGACATTTTTATTTTATTTTATTTCATTTATTTATTTATTTATTTTGGATTTTCGAGACAGGGTTTCTCTGTAGCTGTTGGTTCCTGTCCTGGAACTAGCTCTTGTAGACCAGGCTGACATTTTTTAAAACTTCATCTAGAAAGTAAATGAGAAATCCAAATCCTGTGCATGGGATGCACTGCTCCATTTTTCATTGGCACTGGGACTACTGAATTTCTTCTGTTAATCAGTAGTTAGCGGGCCAGGCAGTGGTGTCACATGGCTTTAATCCCAGCACTCGGGAGTCAGAGACAGGGAGATCTTTTTGAGTTTGAGGCCAGCCTGGTCTACAAGAACTAGTTCCAGGACAGGCTCCAAAGCTACAGAGAAACCCTGTCTCAAAAAATCAAAAAAGAAAAAAAGTCATTACTTAATAAGTTCCACCTATAATAGAACACGGCTCCAAGAAATTAGCTCTAGTTCTTCTTTTTATTAGTCCACATCAGTCGGTAAAAAAAAAAAAATCAGAAAGGAAAGGAAAGGAGAAGACCAGGTATCAAAAGACTGAATCCTGAAAATTGAAGGATGCTAAAATTTTTGGTTTTGAGCCCCACTGTTCTCTTATGCCTATGGAATTTTATAAATACTGAGAGTAGCTGTCAGGCAGAGTGTAGTCATCAAAGGCCCTCACCCAAATCGCTAATGTGATAACATCAAAAGTAAGATATTTGTGTTTCGTAATTGAAATTTATAGAAGAGGAATAATTACATCATTTTATTCAAATCTCCATTCTTGGTCTGTGGCAAGTGGCCAGGCACTCATACAATGCAAATATGGCTTTGGTGGTCCCCAGTTTGGGAGGTGGAGTCAGATGAGAATCTTCCTGAAGAGAATGGCCCAGTACCAATTCACCATACTCTTTGAGTTGAATTATTCATACTACGACCTGCTTAACTACAAATGTTCTTTTTAAAGCTCTCTCAAATTACTATGTCCACAGGAGGAATTTTGATGAACCTGGTGGGGTCATTTTTTTTTTTTTTTTACTTTCTCACCTGATTAATGCAAATCTGGTCATAGTAATGGATTTTAATTAGCAAATTAGTCATACTAAACTCTAACATGGTTGACAAAACTCCTATTTTGGTTATTTATGACTGAATGTTTGTTTACTGTAGTAAAAAGGGCGGCGGCGGGGCTGCGTCCCCAACACCCCAGCCGCCTGCCCGGCTAGCTTATGCCCCAAAATAATTACACGGACACTGTATTCTTTTAATCACTGCTTGGCCCATTCTCTTCTAGGCTAATTCTCACATATTAATTTAGCCCATTTCTAATCATCTGTGTATGGCACCCCAAGGTGCGCTTACCAGGAAGATTCTAGCCTATGTCCATCCTGGGTCGGACCTTCATCGCATGTGTCTGCCAGGGAGCAGGGCATGGCGTCTCTGCTGAGGCGTCTGCTCTGGAGAGCAGAGCTGTGGAGTCTCTGACCTCACTTCCTCTTCCTCCCAGTGTTCTGTCCTGTTTTCTCCTCCCACCTATCCTCTAACCAATAAAATGGGCCAGGGCAGTGCCTTTATTAGCCAATGACCTTCCTCCATCAGTTTACTACCCAGAATCATACAATTCTTGTTTAAGAGACTTAAATATTTTCATGAACTTTTTAATTTTCTTTGTTTTCTTTAATAATATCATGTATTGTTACCTACAGGAACTTTTTTTTCTAGTATAACTTCTTGAGAATAGAAGCAACATTTAAATTACAGTGTAGGAAAAGCTGAAAACTTCTAAGTAGAAATGCATAATTTGCCAAAATACTTTGTATTATCTGGTCATTGTCTTTTCTCATAGTCATAGAACTACGTGTAGGAGGGTTTTTCTCTTTCCACCAGGTTGGTTCTAGGTATAGAACTCAGATCTTTAAGTTTGGAGGCAAGTGCCTTTATCTACTGTGTCAGTGGCTCCTGTATTTAAATGCAACATTCGTGCCATAGTTCTCAGTCTATGCAACAGTCCTGTGGAATCATACTGCTAGTGATGCTCAGCTGGACCTTTTCCTTTTTTCCACATTCTTCATCTCTCTAAAGAGGAAATAGCTGCAGTGTCTTAGTTATGTGGCTTCTCTTCTCCCAAGTTCAAATCCATATTACACACACACACACACAGAGTGAGAGAGAGAGAGAGAGAGAGAGAGAGAGAGAGAGACAGAGAGACAGAGAGAGAGATACACAGAATCTTGTGATATTTTCTTTCCTTTGCTCCCAATATTATCTTTAATTTCTTCCCCACACATCATTAATTACCTCCTGTCATTAAAGTTTTTTCCATTCTCTATTTCCTGATTCTTTTCACATCACAAAAATATACACACCGGAGACAAGATTCTAGAAATCTTTTTTCTTTTCTGTTTTTAAAGTAAAAATGCAGTGCCTAGTCCATGGACTTTCTTTTCTAAACGGATGAAATGACAACAGAACCAGTGTCAGAAGAGTGTTGAATGTTAACTGAGCCAAGAGGTACTCTTGAGGCTTGAGGGAAAACTAATTGTTAGTTATGATTGAATGTGAATTGTCAGGATGAAGATGACAGGAATGGAAATGAAAAAAAAAATACATTGATCATTAAAATGTCATACTCAGTACCTGAGAGTAATCAAAAGCATCTGTATTATAACAATATTATTCCCAGAGACCTCTGTTTGCTATCCTTAATGTCCTCAAGTCACTTCAAAGGAAGCTAAAATATCTAGGGAATTATTAAAAATAGCTCTGTAGCATAACATAGACAATGAAATAATCTAAGAGCAAACACTGCATGGCTTTTTATTTTAAAAGAAAATAACAGTTTTATCTTAGGTTTCCAAATGATGCAATATATAAATCATCTCCTAGAAGGGTACTTTATAAAACGTTGATCTTGAATAAAATATCTTGCTACAACTGTGATAAGAAACTGATGGACCAACAAATCAAACATGAATATCTTGAAGACATATTTACTTAAGAATATATAAAGCTAACCATGCATAAAGAAATCCTGCTAGAAGAGAATCACTGTGGAGATCTTCTATCATAATGCACATAATCTTGTAAAATATATTTATGTAGTTCCATCTATTCACATCAGTTTCAGACACAGGGTGGAGAGAGATGCATGTGTCTGAATTTTCAGACATATTGAAAAAATCCAGTGTTCTGGTTAGATGTAGACAGTGTTACCAACAGTGATTATCATGTTGGAACATGTGGGATTTTGTAATGCATGCTGCTCAGTGTATTTAAGAACAATGTATTTAAGAGGCAGAAGCTAATCTGAGTTTATCAGAGAAAGGAAATAATTACAACTTGAAGGAAAAAAAACGAATTGCTGAGTTAAAGTATATAAGGAAAAGTCTGAGTTGAAGAGATATTCAAATGAAGAATTGAGTTGGCATTTGAATGTTCTTTAGATGTTTCTACATGCCACAAGTCTATCAGGGGTCAGTCATCTCCTTATTCTACCAGAAAGATTCAATAGTGAGAAAACAAAACAAAGCAATAAGAAGAAGAAGAAGAACAACAACAACAAAAGCAACCAAACTATCTCATTTTTGCAAAATGGATGAGATGGTGAGTTGTGTTCTGAAGAACATCCACTTTTCTTTTGACTGTTTTTATGACATTCTTATTTATCCAGGTTTCAGCTACCTTCCAGCCATCTGAAGTTTAGGATGAAGTTGAAGACTTGATAACTGATCCTAAAAACCCAATTATCTCTGCAGAAGGGACAAATCTATGACAGTACCCCATTATCTGTTTACAGTGAAATTATCAACCAGTGAATTCTGTCCTTTTTACATACGTGCCCTTCGGATTCTATATCATATACTTTGTAATACTTTTCACAAGTGATTTTTAGAATGACTGCAAGTGAGTCAAGAAACATACTTGCAAAAAGCAAACATAGAGTTCAATTACAACTATAAGGTATCCTCAAGCCTCCAATTCTTTTCTTTTGTTGTGAAAGGGGAAGAACCTGTAAATACATTCCCAGGGATGTAATGATCATACTTAAATCTTGAAGGTAACCAACAGCTGTTGAATTGACTTTAAGAGTCACCCAATAGAATGGAATTCATGCCTGGTGCTTTAAGTATGTGGCAGGCAAAGTCATGGACCATAGAGGAGAACTTGTTGCTATCATTTTTAATGAGGTATAATTCCTAGCTACATTTTGAATGCATATCATTATACTCACAGATAACTGAAGCTCTCGCCTCATATCAAAGAAGTTTCTTTTTTAAGTAAATGGAGACCATCACAATCTACAACCTTTCGGCATTAAAGAGAACAACTGACTACGGACTGTGAAGTTCAAGGAATACAACCACAACACAATCCCTACCCCAAATGATCAGGGAACACTGCATAGGTGGGGGCAGAAAGATTCTTAGAGCCAGAGGACCAGGACATTTGGTGGGAGATTGTGACTTCCATATGTTAGGAACCTGAACCAATGAAACCTCACCAATATGGTTTCCAAAACAAGACCCAAAAAATGACAATATCAGGTGATATACCAACATAGATGTGGTAACTCTCACAAAGCCCCATACTAGGTAGAGAACTATAAGCAATTAATGACAATTGAGAGAGGATCATTCTACTCCAGAATTGATTTTAATTGGCTCTCCTATAAAAGTTTTAGCAGACAGTGAGGACTACTGAAAACTCAAGAACAATTGCAATGGGGTTTTGATCCTACTGCACGTACTGGCTTTGTGGGAGCCTAGGCAGTGTGGATGCTCACCTTACTAGACCTGGATGGAGGTGGGTGGTCCTTGGACTTCCCACAGGGCAGGGAACCCTGATTGCTCTTTGGGCTGATGAGGGAGGGGGACTTGATCTGGAGAGGGGGAGGGGAAATGGGATGCTGTGGCGGGGAAGAGGCAGAAATCTTAAATAAATAAATAAATAAATAAATAAATAAATAAATAAATGTTTTTATTCCTAAGAATACATACAAATGAGCAACTCTAGATTGACTGGCCTCAGGATAAGTTTGTAATTTGTATGTATGTATGTATATATGAAAAAATAATAAAGAAAAAGACCATAGTTTTGTGAGGGAACAAGGTGGGTGGATTAGGTGTAGTTGGAGAGAGAAGGAGAAGTTAATGATGTAAATACAATACTTACATAAAATCTATACTGCTAAATCAATCAAGAAGTGACTTTTAAAAGGGGAAACAAATTTACCTGAATGTTACAATTTGTTTATATTAAATTATTCTTCTACAACAGTGCTTCACTTTCAATAAAAAAAATCCATAAGTATCACAATAAATAATGGTGTCCTATTAATAATCGTTAGATACAGAAGATGATCGTTGATGTACTCACTTCATCTTGGGACCTAAGATAAGAAAAGGGGTGTTGCAGAACTTACCGGTCATACCTGAGAAACTGTAAAAGCTAAAGAGTTATAGATATTTGCCATGAATGCGTTCATTTTAAATTCATGAATTTCTTATAAATTAAGATCAAGTTTGATATAAAAAAGTTATTCAAAATCTTTGATATATTTTTATACTTGAAATGAATTGACATCCATATGAGAAAGAAAATTGTTATATTCAAGTGTAATAGCTTGAGACACATTTAGAGAAACATGCAGAGCAAGAGGTACTGAAAAATATAAGCCCTGGGTCAACAACTTGTTGCTAGTGCTGTAATTTACAGAAAAAGCATTACTTTACGAAGTAAACAGGGACGAGAACTTTCTATTCCAACTCCTCACTCCAAAACGTGCTTTTTATTCAATCAAACTTCATAGGAACTAGAAATGAGAAGACTCCAGATTCTATAGGAAGTAGATTTCCTCAGAAACAAAAGGTCACATTTGCAGTCCTGGGGTTATTATAGGAATGACTTGGTGATTAAAGGTCAAATTCCTAATGGGCTTCAAGGGCATGAGGATATGCTGTTACCATAGCTTCCTGCGAAGCGTCACTGTAGCAATGCACTGTAGGTTAGAAGCAATGGTCACTTTGATGACTCTGGGTTACAAATGAATACTTCTAGAAACAGAAAGTTTTAGGGTATCAGCTGGTGAGAAGGCTCGAAGGTCAAAGCACCTGATATGTATGGTGGTTTAATTGAGAATGGCTCCTATAGATCCACATATTTGAATGCTGAGTAATCAGAGACTGGAACTATTGGAGAAGTATTAGGACATACGGTTTTAATAGAGGAAGTGTGTCGCTGGGAGTGAGTCTCGAGCTTTTCAAAGCTGGTTCCAGGCCCAGTCTTACTTTGTCTCTGCCTCATGCATATCCTCTGCTGTGCTGATAATGTAATAACCCTCTGAAACTGTAAGCAAGGCCTCGATTGAACGCTTTAGTTTTGAAGAGTTTCCTTGGTCATGATGTCTCTTCACAGCACTGTAACACTCACTAAGATTATGTGAGCATGACAACCTGGGTTCAGTCTTCAGAGCCCATCGGGTGAAGAGAACCAACTCATGAAAGTTTTCTCTGACCTCCACAATACTCTATGACATAGGCGTACTCACACTCAGACATTCCCACCCATGCACACAGAGAGGCAGATGGCAGAAAGAGACACATGAACAATAAGAAAATTAAATTAAGAACTCATCATATACGGAAGATATGGATAATGGCAGTAAGTGTCTGCTGGCTATGAGGGCATCAGGTTACAATCTGAACAAAGGTTGAAAAATTAGGAAGAAACAAGCAAGCTAAACTCTTGAGCTCTTCACTGTCTGTAGAATCTAGACGTGTGGATAATGGAATACAGATAGCAGATGCTTAAATCTGCTGTGAATAGTTAGAGCATAATTAAGTATGAGAGAACTATGATAGAGCAATAGGCCAAACGCCCTGTCTCCTGGGTTAGACTTAGTTCCTCGGCACCCCCAGACCGTATGTGACATTGTCAAGGACATAGACCAGCATCTTAACTCCTGTTCCTGAATTTTGAAAATAAGGTGTTCTGTAGAAGTCTACTCAGAATTTGCAAGTTAGGATTCAATTGCCAGTACCATGAAAGAGAGAAAAGGAAAGAAAGGAGAGAATTGGGGCTCTATTTGGATCAGTTTACATAATATGAGGAACTATTGATAAAGAGAATGACAAAAGATTCTTCTTATATTGAACCATAATATCACCCATAGAATCAGAACATTTGATGACTTTCAGAGAAAGCTCCTGTCCAACATATGAAGACAAAAAAAGGATTTGTTCATGTAAAACTTATTACCGAGTAAACCACAGCCACGTGAATATACACAGACTACTAAAAATGGGTTAAATTAAGGTATAAGTATTAGACAATAAGAAGCTAGAGCTAATGGGTCAAGCAATATTTTAAATAATATTGTTTCTGTGTGATTATTTCATATGAGCTGCTGGGAGGCCAGGAAACAAACAAGCGGCCCTCCCTACACTTTTTTGTATCTTAAATGTTCTATTGATTAGTATCAAGATCTTCTGAGATCCAATGTGTCATTTAAAAAAGACCACCTACATATTTGAAGAAATGAATGTCAATATTTTGAATGTAGATAGAAAGGATTATGTGAGATTATTATTAAGTTTTAAATTTGGAAAAGTAGGAAAGGCATAATTCAGAGAAATGACTGAATTAATGTGGAAAAGGTGAGTTTTATTTTTACTTCATTTTAAAATTGTATACTCAGTAGATCACCACTGAAATGTTCATAAGTAAAGGATATAATTTGAACACCCAAGGACAGTTTTGGCTGTCTGCCTGGTTGATTGTAAGAGGGGTAAAATCAAAAGTAAGAGTAGCTCACAGACAATTACACTGATTCAAGTATAAGAAGATAATAGTGTGAATCAGAAATGGTTGCAAAAGACTGATGAAACACATCTATAGTTTTGGACAAAAGTTGAATTGTCTTGGAGGATTAGGTAGGGCATGACAGGGTGATAGTGACTGCTTAGAATCCAGGTCCTTGTGCTTATTGCCAGTGAGATATGAGACAGTTGTTCCATCTCATTATGCCTAATATTCTTGTCACTAGCAAGAAGACAGTATAGCTCCTTCTAAATGCTAATGTGAATATTATATAGCAATCAACCTCTGATATCAAATAGACCAATTGGAAACAATGGTTTTTGTATAAGCAAATTTAGCCTAGTAGACTTGCTACCATATGGAGAACATCATCTCAACAGAGTCCTAGTTTTTCTCTGGACAGAAAAGACTGACCAAGATAATTTAACATTAAAAATTGAATTAAATGGGTTTCAAGGATATATTTTCCAAATTTGTAACTGGCTAAAAGTGGATAGCTTCTGATGTTACAACCCTATCAAGGTATAGAGCTGACCTTTAAAACATGTGATGACCCTTGAAGAATTTCAACTGATTCCAAGAGTTATCCTATGGTAACACATAGCTCACTTTTTAATACTTATTTTTATTTACTTTTTCTTTTATTTTTGAGGTTATGATAGGATTACATAATTTCCCCTTTCCTTTCTTCTCCTCAATTCCTGGCATACACTCCCCAATGCTCTCTTTCAAATTTCTGATGTCTTTTATTTATTATTGTTATTTACATATATGTATATACATGTATATTCACAAATAAAAACAGTTGAGTTATATAATGTTATTTTTATGTGTGTTTATTATTAGATAACCAATTGGTGTGCTCTTCCATGGGGGAAGACTATTTACCCACCTCTCAGTATTCCTTAGTTCCCTGTAACTTTGTGTAGTCTTTGAGAATTTATAATCTTTCTCCTGCCACTTTGACTGTAATGCTGACCTTATTCAGCTCATGTTTAGGCAGCAGCACTAGAAATATGCCCGAGTCACTGCCCAAGAAGTATCGTAATTGATATAGTTTCTGTATAATTATTTAGGTCTGGGTGGCTGGGAATTGAACAAGCAGTCTCTGACTACAAAAGGTGCTCAACACAGGGCTAACACTCATGACCTGCCACCAATTTCAGGTCTGGGTCTTTGTACACCCACTCAGGGTTAGGAAGAAAGTAGCTGAGAGCATGCCATATCTCTGCCTTGGCAACTGGCCAGATTCCGTCGGCTAGGTGTACACAGGCAAGAGGGCATAGCAGATTCCCAATGTCATACACAGAGATATTGCCCAGGCACACAGTGTGCTTCTTGGCAGATATAGCTTTTACTCAGATAAAAAGGGTTTATGTGCTACATGCTCCTACCCAGAGTGGACGTGGTCAGTTTGGCTGCTACTCAGTGGGCCCAGAGCTGGTGGTAAGCATATGTTCACAATATTGAAAGGCCAAGAGTGCTGGAATCAGCATCCAGGGTTGCCACAACCACATTGCTTACCATTTAACAATGCTCCTTGTCAGAGAAGGATTTCAGATACACAATAGGTCAGATTCAGATATAAAAGACCTCTAAATGTGACACAGTGTGTTTTAAAATGTACATAGGATTGGAAAAGAGAGAAAATGAGTATTGACAGTTATAAAGAGAAGTAAAGCATTTAAAGAGACTGTGAAATTAATATAAAAGAGTACAGACAGTCATAGATTAAAAGAGTAAAGATAAAATAATAAAAAGCATAAAAATAAGCCATATAAAGATGGAAAATACATAGTGAGTCTGGAATATGCATATTATTGAGATTTCTTTGAATTTTTAGACTGCGGAGAGACATTTGATTCTGGGAGAGGCTAAATTAAACCAACATAAAGGTATCTTGACTTCAAAATTGAAGTCTAAGGTTATATTGTTTGGAAAAGAGGTTCTGTTTTTGCTTCCACAGAGGATGAGAACTTGTGGATTCCTTCCAGGTTAACATAGCTTGATGGAACAAGATCCCCCCAAATTTCTTCGTGAACCCTAAGAATACTTTGCCCAACAATCAGCAGGAAGTTGTCTCAAGAACTACACCCAAATTCCCGAATATTGTTAATACTTTTTCATTTAAAGGAGGTTGATTATGAATTGTTAATGGTCACAATCAAGGTCTTTCATAAGTAAAAAAGGGCAATATGATATAAAGATGGATGCTTTGTATTGGTATGGATCTTGGTCTGTTGATATAAATTTAAGGTTGATTTTGTTACATTGTGTATATGTATTTCTCTTCTTGTTTAAGGTATTATGTTTGTGTAGCTAATTTAAAAATGTAATGGATAGTTAAGAAGTATAGATTAGTAAATAGTAGTCATCTATAATAGTCCAAATAGTAGTCATGTTAGTTAGGTTTTCTAGACCTACAGACATATATTTCAGATGGATAGGTATTTTTCAAACCTTTCAAAGACCTACAGAATATGGCATTTAAAATTTTAAAGAACTTAGAACGTTTCATGACAATGAGACACAGCTGCTCCTGGCAGCACTAATCTACTTCAAGAGAACGGTAGGCAATATGGAGTTTGTTAGCCATTTGGGAAACATCTGATCTTGCCTGAAGTGCTTGATTGTGTGCAGTAAGAACGTGACATGTAGTACTCACAGAAAAAAATGACTGTTGAACTTGCCTACAGAAGATAAAATCCTTCAGTGTTCCTTCTTCACACACACACACACACACACACACACACACACACACACACAAAAAAAAAAAAAACTGCCAGGCATTCTGCAGGACATAGAAGAAAGCAATTGATGAATTTTGCCATTATTATAATATCTTCAAATTTCCTGATTCATAGAAAAGTCTGCTTGATACTCTGGGTCTGTAGACCTAATATGGATACCCCAATATTACAGAAGAACTTTGGGTGATTGTTCAGGCAACAAAATGTTTCTGTCAATTCTAGAACTTTGGAAGTTGCTTGATTAAATTTTCTGTTTACTCAAGTAATATTATTTCCCTTCTCAGGTCTTTGAAGAGTTGAAGACATGTAGCTATAGTTTTGTTCCTTAGTTATGAATAAAAGATGAATTAGATATGAAACTTTAGACTCATAATGAAATATTGAAACTGTAATTCTTGCTTGATACCTATTGGTGTAGGGCCAAGAAGTGATTTATTTAATACAGTTGCTGTGTGATTAGGCCCATTATTTCTAGCTTCTTATTGGCTAACTCTTACATCTTAATTTAACTCATATCTGTTAATCTGTATATTTGCACATGGCAGTAGCTTACCAGCAAAGATTCAGCATGACTGACTCTGGTGGCTTCACTTTGTCTCTCTGACTCTGCCTTCTTTCTCCCAGAATTCAGTTCAGTTTTCCCTGCCTACCTAAGTTCTGCCTTATCAACGGGCCCAAATAAGTTTCTTTATTCATTAAAGGTAATCACAGCATACATAGGGAAATCCCACATAAGATACCTCTTTTATTATGTGTAATTTTACTATGTTAAAGTTAAAACCTTACTTTTTATTCAGACAGCAAAGGGGAGATGATATGGGATTCCTCTCTGTATTCACTGAATATGATTTATTACAATTGGTTGGTAAATAAACTATTTGACCGATGGCTTATCAGAGTAAAGCCAGGAAGGAAATTAGAACAGAGAGAGAGAGAGAGAGAGAGAGAGAGAGAGAGAGAGAGAGAGAGAGAGAATACAGAGTCAAAGAGATACCATGTAGCTGCTGAAAAAGAGAGATGCCCAGAACTTTGTAGGTCATAGCCTCATGGAGATAAATAGATTAATAGAAATGGGTTAATTCAAGATATAAGAGCTAGCTAGAAATACATCTGAGTCATTGGGCAAGAAGTGTTGTAGTTAATACAGTTTCTGTGTTATTATTCAGGTCTGGGCAGATGTGAAACCAATGATCTGTCTCCAAGTACAGTGACCGTTTATAATCTCTTCCAAGACCTATGAGTTCATGAGCACTGAGTGTTTGGCATGCAGTTCAGAGACAGGGCTCTTGACTTTGGATAGAACTGATATGAATGCTTCCTCCTGAGGACTAGCTTTCATGGTACATCATAGTAATAGGATATATTATGAAAGCTTCTAAAAGAGGTAAACAAACAACCAGCCATAATACTCATAGACAAGAACAATGACCAGAATGGAGAAAAGACACTAAGGTGCAGTGGTGACATGTTTATTTATTGTTGGAACTCACAAGATTATACTTTGGATGCCCAGCTGACAGATCAACAGGCAGATCCTCATGAAGCGTATATGCACATGTCCACAGGGAATAACCTGTTTTGTAGTGCTGTGGAACACTTACTTATCTCTTGTAAAAGCTGCTGCCATATCTGTAAAAACCTTGTGAAACCACAATTCTTCCCATCAAAGTGGGATTCATTTCTAAAGCACTTCAGCAGTGTGACTTTTCCATGGGCAACAGAATGACCTTGATCCATTCCCTCAGACCTTCAGGCCTTAGAGCGATAACATTCATTCTTTGTTTTAGAGTCAAATTTATTTAGTGTCAAGCCAACAACATTACTTACTAACAGACCGCATAGAAATTTCTATAGAAGACAGGCACTGAGCAGGAAGGCAACATGCTCCTCCTTTGCTCACATACAAATCTGTGCATCCTCACTGTTGGTTATCACCAAAGAGATCAGATGCGAAGAATGGGTGAATCCAGAATTCAGGGATATTTAGTTATTTGTCTAATGGTTTGGAAAGTCAGGTACGTCCCCTTGAATGCTGGCTCCTTCCTGGGTGATGACACCTGTTCCAGAGTACTACTTTGTCAGGTTCTACCTGCCTTTTTTGTCATTTTTATATGTATATTATCAATGTCCTTGCCTATGGAATTTTCCAACTATGTCTGTAAAATCTAGAATCCTCATCTTACTCTTCTTCTTCTCCTTGCTACTTCTTCCCTCACTCTCCTTTCTTCACCTTATTCTTCCCCCTATTCTTCTTCTTCTTCTTCTCCATGTCCTCCTTTACTTCAATTTCTCCCCTCGCATGAAAAAAGAACATGCAGAAGCAACATGATTATGTTAATTCTTTTACCCTTAGATCCTCGCTTGTCACAGCCATCCAATTCTGAGACCTGAGGGGGTTCTGTGGCTGGTACTCAAGGCCC
Organism: Microtus oregoni; assembly: GCF_018167655.1. NCBI lineage: Eukaryota > Metazoa > Chordata > Mammalia > Rodentia > Cricetidae > Microtus > Microtus oregoni. Next base: position 3,916,526 of record NW_024543084.1, read on the forward strand.
CCAATAGTTTATATTGGTGGTAACCAATAACTCTTTATTTGGCCTTAAGATCCATTCAAAAGGGGAAAATCATTCTTGCTATTGGAAACTTGTCCAAGTAGTTAATTTTTATTGACATATTAGTATTTTTGATACTGGATAGGAAATATGTCCATTCTATAAGAATATTCTCATAGCATGAGAATAGTAATTTTAAACTATTAAAGAGTTAAAACTATTAATATTCAGAATTTGAAAATAAGAGGTTACTGAAAATACAGTCAACCCATTTTTATAACTGTTGAAAATAAGAGGTTACTGAAAATACAGTCAACCTATTTTTCTAACTGTTTGCAAATAATTATGAGGTTCCATAATAGCAAATGCTATTTTATATTTAATTTGGGTGTGAGACTATGTTATTTCATTTTTGTCATTTGTAAGCATTTGACATTGTAGGGTCTCTGTCACTCCCATGTTCAGCTGAGTTCAGTTCATCCATGGAAGGCAAGATTAGCGTTCACTTTAACATGACTCAGTAGCCAATGTTGTTTCAAACTTTGACAGTCTGACCCTAAGTAGTTCATTTTAGGCATATTTAAGCACAGAAAAATCTGGTGAAAAACTGTGCAGTGATTAACAGCTCAATCCTGTGTGCACAATAAGCTTTAAGGTGTAACAACATAGAAACATTTTGTTAAGTACATGTGACATTTTCCATAAAGGTGCTTCTATAGATTTACAAGCTCATGATTAGGGTCTTGGGCAGGATCTGGTGTGGTCCTGGTCACACAGATAGCACAAAAAATCTCCAGGTTATTAAATACATCTGCTCCCAGAATTCAGGGAAGAAAATGGGTAATACATCTCTCCCTTTAAAGAGACAACTCTGTGTATTTAACAATCGTGGATCTCTCAATGCTTACCTCTAAGCACAAGTTCTTCTGTGCTTATCCACATGGTTTTAGTTTGATGTAGAAGTGAATATTGCTTTTTCCCCCTTGGGATTTGAATGTTTTGAATTTATATTAAAATACTTTCTGTCAAATATGAACATCTGCATCTCTTCGCATGTCATGTGAAGATTTTTGCAAACAACTGTAGGCTAAAGCAAGTATTGAATCAGAGAAAATCCCCTCTAAATACTATAGAGTTGTATTAAAATATTCCAATATTCAGCTCTCTTAGGAAGGATAATAAAACTACACACTCTGATTTCAACATTACCAATTTAAGGACATAGTCTGTTGGAAAACTTTTTATATCTTGATTATCATTGATAAGATTTGTATAAGATGCATAATCACTACAGACTTAATAATATTTATGTTTTCAGTGATAAGAACTCACCATTATTAACAAACCAGGTCTTGAATCCACATTTACAACAAAACCATAGCTATGTGCTGTGAATAATTAGGTTTATCCTTATATCTTTCTAGTGTCACCATCCTTTTAGTATGATTCATTTTAACCATCCTTTAGATCTTTATATTTTACTTCTAAAAGAAGAATCATGAAAGTACAACAGTTACCCTGATTTCTTAAGCAATATTTCTTAGAATAATTGGGGGATTATAAAACATTTCAAATGTCAAATTTTCAGGGATATGCTACAAGGAACTTGATTGTTAGCTCCCATTGTTATCTGACCTTAAAGATGATTGTCACCAAGCATTTAAAAAAGCTCCTGGCACATATTAAGAAATAAATGATTGCAGTAACCAAGGTGGAAATAGAGATGTGCTAACATGTTTGTCTTGTCCAGCATAACTCCATGGACAGATGTGATTGGAATAGCAAGGAAATGGAGAAAGAACAAACACAGACATGTAGAAAAGCTAGGAGTGGGTGGACTGAACTCTCTGTTAAAGCACCGACAGCTCACCAAAGGTCAGCATGTTTATGCATATGATTGAATGGGCAGGCAGGGTTATTACATACAAATGAATCCAGTAAACAGAGTTTGTAATATACAGCTGAAACATGCGATATACTTCATTAATCTAGGTAGGAGCAGTCTCTTGGGGAACCAGTTAATATCTGGGGAAAGGGAAAAAGCTGTGGTGTGCTTACTCTGCACACACAATCAATGTTAGCACATGAACCAGAGGAAGTCTTTGTCACCGCCTGAATGTTACCCAGAGGGAAGGCTTTGTGCTTTACTCATGGTCCTAAGTCATTGGAGTCCTTTCCATAGGTGTACCCATGTCAATAGTACACATTCTTCCAGAACATAACTCACTCAAAAATTCCTCCTCACAATGAAGATTTTCCTGCAGTTTCCCACAATCTGATCCCTTACTCAACGATCTGGCTTGGAAAGAGGTGAGATTAAATGCTCATATGGGGGATAACAAACCTTAAAATTCTGGGAAAATTCAGTGCAGAATGAAGGGTTGATTGGGCCTAGAGTCTGGAGTTAATAAAAGTCTAGGGTGCAGGTATAAGTTTTATTGGTAAGATATTATTAGAAGCTAAGAGAAGATACTGATACCAGGCTTGGGTTCTGACAGGCAGAACTAGCCAACTACTCATCTTTTAGCTAAACAGTCACACATTTTTTTTTTTATCTTAGTTCAATTGGGTCCATTTTAAGTTTCCTAGGACTCAGCTTGTTAGACCAAGTTCTGTCTGTTTGTCCTCCCCTGTATGTGGTGACTATGATTTCTGCCATAACCTTTATTACATAGTTCTTTATTTTCTGGGAGTTTAATTTGCTCTTACTTTCTATTTCTTAATTCTTTATCTTTCTTAAATTTTCTCATTGATTTTTTGAGATCTTCATTTTTCTCTGCTCCCCTCCATGCCTCTCCCTTCCTCATTCAACCCTCCCCCAAGATAACCATGCTCCCAGTTTTCTCAGGAAATCTTGTCTTTTTATACTTCCTATGTAGATACAATTTATGTAAATCCCTCTTAGTGTCCTCATTGTTATCTAAGTTTTCTGGGATTGTGGTTTATAGGCTTGTTTTCTTTGCTTTATGTTTAAAAAACACCTATGAGTGAGTACATGTGGTAATTGTCTTTCTGTGTCTGGGTTACCTCACTCAAAATAACTTTTCAAGATGTCATTATTTTTTTCTGTTGTGTAGTATTCCATTGTGTAAACTCACCATATTTTCCTTATCCATTCTTCAGTCGAGGGGCATTTAGGCTGTTTCCAGTTTCTGGCTATGACAAACAATGCTGTTATGAACATAGTTGAGCACATGTCTTTGTGGTACGATTGAGCGTCTTTTGGGTATATCCCCAAAAGTGGGTAGTAAGGAAGGTAATTTCCTAATTTTCTAAGAAATCACCACAGTGACATCCAAAGGGGCTGTACAAACTTTCATTCCCACCAGCAATGCAGGAGTGTTCCCTTTTCCCCACAACTTCTCCAGCATAAGTTGTCATCAGTGTTTTTGATCTTGGTCTTACAGGTATAAGATGGAATCTCAGAGTTGTTTAGATTTTATTTCTCTGGTGACTAAGAATGTTGAACATTTCTCTAAGTGTTTTTCAGCCTCTTTAGATTCATTTGTTGAGAGTTCCCTGCTTAGGTCTGTACTCCATTTTTCTTTTATTCGATTATGTGTTATTGTGATGACAAATTTTTTGAGTTCTTTGTATATTTTGGAGATCAGACGTCTGTCTCATGTGGGGTTAGTGAAGATATTTTCCCATTCTGTAGGAGGTCATTGTGTCTTGTTGACCATGTCCTTTACTTTACAGAAGCTTCTCAGTTTCAGGAGGTCCCATTTATTAATTGTTTCTCTCAGTGTCTGTGCTGCTGGGGTTATATTTAGGAAGCGGTCTCCTGTGCCAATGCATTCAAGTGTGCTTCCCACTTTCTCTTCTATAATGTTCAGTGTGGCTGGCATCTTTTTTCTTAAAATAGAAGCCTCGATTATTGATTTTTTTCTACTTTTCAAATACTAACCACTCAGTTATATAAATTTCTTACTAATGATTGCTTTCACAGAATCTCGCAAATTTCTGAAAGTTGTTCTTGCACTGTAATTTTTTTCAAAATGTGTTTTGATTATTTCCCTTGAGACTTTTAATGTGACCCACAGGTTGCTATGAAGTGTATTGTCCAGTGTGTGTGAATCCTTCTCTTTGAATTTCCACTTCATTTCAGTGTAATCAAAGAGCACTTTAATGTGGCCTTGAGCCTTCCAAATTTGTTGAAGTGATTTCCATGGTTTTGAACATTGTCTATTTTGGTGAAGAGATAATGTGCCATAAAGAAAAAATATTTAATTTCTTTTTACTACATAGAATGTCTGTAGAAACTGAGTATTGTTCAAATGTTCATTTGTAGCACCTGCCTGGTACTGGGGCATTTCTGATAGAGAGGTGCTAACATCCACAATCATTGCACTAGACTTTTTACTTGTTGCCAGTTTTCTTCATTCTGACTTTTGTCTTTCTGCCTTTCATGGTTTTAACTGAACATTGTATTTGATTCCATATTTCCCTTATTATAGGAAAATTTGTCCTTTTATATTTAGTCCTTAATTTTGCTCCACTACCAAACACTACCACACAACTTTGTAGAGCACCCTGTAACCTCAAGCCTTTTCACATTGTTTCCCCAGACTTTGTATAACTAATGTCATTGACTTGTCTATAAGCATGTATTATCTATATGCATATATGTATATATAATATTCAAACATAAGAGGGTATACAAGAAATTGTTTTTTTTCTGATTTATTATTACTTTATAAATAATAGAAATCAAAATTTCACTTTCTCCTCTCTTCCTTCCCTCCTGCTCTCCTATTCATCCTCCCTCCTCCCCCTCCATTCCTAAGAGAAGGCAGGGTACCCTACCCTGTGGGAAGTCCAAGGCCCTCTCTGCTCCATCCAGGCTTAAGAAGGTATGCATCCAAATAGAATAGGATCCCAAAAAAAGCCAGTACATGCAGTAGAGACAAATCCCAGTGCCATAATCATTGGCTTCTCAGTCTGCCTCGATTGTGAGCCACATTCAGAGGGTGCAATTTAATGGAAATTTTTTTGATATAGGTCCTTTGTGCAAAGTATTGTCTGCTACACCAATTAAGAAACTTCTGTTTTATCTCACCTTCCGTTATCATATAGTCTTCACTTCTGGATTTAGATCCAAGTTGGACATTTGTTGGCTTTTCTGTTTCTTATCAGTGTATGTGTGATAACTTAAAATGATTAATTTATCTGAAGTTTTTTTTTGTATACAAACTAGAAACAAGAAATGAGCACCTTTCAGAGAGAAGCTGTTGCATCACCTGTGAAAATATAAGTGTGTACTGACAAACTTGCACATTGAATATTTGTCCCCTCTTTGTTTTCCAGTTAACACAGAAATATCCCAGGATGGATTTGAGATGTTTACTATAACTTAAATAATGAATGTTTCACTGTGACCTTATCATGTCTTTTAATAAGTCATACTATCCACATACTTTGGATCCAAGAATTAAATGTGTCACAATCTCAAGTGGCTCTAATTTCCTGGCAAAACAAAAATAAAATCAAAAGATAAATGCTCTTGATGAATTAAAATTAATAAATTAAAACTCATGGTAGATTTAATACTTGTTGTTTTCTTTAAAAAATCCTTAAAGACTTGATGTTTAAAATATATATTTATTTTCCACTTAATTCATTTGTCAAGTAGATTCCTATTGTCAAAAATTCTGCATGCTCTTTTCAAAAATGCTTCTGTCCCCTCCTTGCACAATAAATTAAATGAAACCATAAATGTTGGGCCCAGATTCAAAGATGACTGTTTACAAGTCAGGTAGGTTGCTTTATAAGTGAGGCCTAGAAAATTTGTCAATGTGTTTATGTTTCCTATAATTCTGAGCAAGAACCAGGGGAGAGAGAGAGAGAGAGAGAGAGAGAGAGAGAGAGAGAGAAAGGGGGGGGGAACAGAGAGAGACAGAGAGAGAGTGATTTGAGTGGGGCTGTATGTTACAAGTAGTCCATTACCAGTTTTTGATGGAAGTATTGACAACTGTGTTAGGTTCTTAGCCCAACGTGTGAGAATTGAAGTAGCTTATATCCAATATCTCATTAACTATTCATGACTTTTAGATGATTAGAATAGGAAATTGTGTTTAAAGTGATGTTTCCTAATCTGATTTTCAAACCGTCTTCCTCCTTCTGCTAGATTTGGTCTATGTATTGAAGAAAAAGAGGAAAATGTTTTTGAAGCTTATCTTTGAATGCTATTAGGTTGGCATGAGCAAGTCAGTTTATTTTCATTTTCAAGTCTTGGGAATTTTCTTCATTCGAATACATTGTAAATCTCTGGTTTGGATATTTAAGTATCTTGTGTTATACTAGACAATGGAATTTTACCACAACACAATGCCCAGTGACCCCCAACAGCAAGTACTGCATTAGAATTTGCCTACATTCAAGATTTAAGATGACAAATATTTTCAGGAATGATTGCCAAATAATACAATTATTATTAAAATTATGTAATGAAATAATTGCTTATAACAATGAAAATATTAAGCTCCTGGATACTGATTTCTGAAACACCAATTCCAGCAAAATGGGAAAGAGAAAAATGGGATGTTCTGTATAGCCCCTATGTTTGCAATTTGCCTTATTAAAAGTTAACATACGCACACACACACAGAAAGAGAGAGAGAGAGAGAGAGAGAGAGAGAGAGAGTTAATATGCCAGTGGGACAAAATACTATCGTTCTTCGTTTAAGAAAAAAAAAAACAACAATTCAAACCTGAGGGTAACAAAATATACATTACTGTGCTATACATGATATTGCCTATTTGGTAAGAGAAATAGTAAAGTAATCATTGTTATAATGTTAAAATCTCGGAATAGAAATCGCCATATTGTTCACAAAGTCAAAATTTCCAGTTGGCTTATCAATAAGATTGTAATTTCCTTTGGGCTTACACTGTAGTTCACACAGCCTTCTGTGTGAATCATCCACTCTAACAACAGAAGGTAGATTCCTCTGGGAGTATCTAGTGGCTGGCTGACAGTTAGGATGACGTGCTTGCCCACACTTTGTTCTGCTGAACTGAGTTTAAAATGATCATCAAGAGCTGGAAGGAAAAAGGAAGAAACTAGGAAGAGCTAGCTGCTCTGTGGAGAACCCGACAGAGTCATCCCTGCCTGGACTAGTCCATATTGACTGGACTAGTTCTTAGTACCCAGGATGCTTATGGCTGCCCTGCATGCACACTTTGTCTCTTGGACAGCTTTGTTTGTCATAGTTCCCCTCCAATCACAGAGAGATTTGGAAAGAGGGAGTGAGCCTTGATTCAGGACCTAAGTTATGATACAGTAGTAACAACCTGGGGAGAAATGGTTTTGCACATCATCTGGGAAACTGAACATCTGCAGACATCAGTAGACTTTCACATGAGCTGGCATTCTTGGAAGGTGCATAGTCCATCAGTTTATGGTTAGTTTTCCAGGAACTGTTGCCTGGATCATACGTTGTTCAACTTGGTTAAAAATTTTCTGCTATCTTCCATATATATAAGCAATCCCTATGTTTGGCAGGTGATACAATCTTCCTTTTTAGAAACATCTGAAATCCAAGAACATTCTTGTTTCTACTCTTGCTAGTTTATACTGATGATTCAAGGGTTGTTTACTGAGTTATGATGGGGCATCATACTAGGTATTGTATACCATGTGATTGATATTATCATCTAAAGTCATTGATCACCCTGAATCTATGACTGTTCATACCTTGTCTCTTTAAAGACTTTTTTTAATTTTTTTAAATGATTTACTTCTTTTCCAACTCTCTATACACTTTTTCTTTTATCCAACATTGTGATCCATCTAGAGGTTTTTTTTTCTATCTAGATTTGTCTTTATTGTTTATCTGTAATTATTTTTTGATCAGGAGCATTTCTTAAAATTCTAAGCGCTTCTTAGAAACTTAAGTTGTGACATTGTTAGGTCAAATATGGCACTGCCTGCTTGCCCCACCCAGTTCAACATGGTAGAGGAGGTCTGTTCATTGCCTCTGAGACATGCACTTTGCTCCAGTTCCAAGTATGCAGTGGGTCTAGGTTGAGCCATTAAATAGTTGTAGTCATCTGCTCACAAAACCTATTTAAATGCTCTCTAGCTGGACTGGACCTCCAGAAATAGTCAGAATTCACACTGGCAGTATGGCCCAGAAAGCCAGCATTTCAAAACTGTGGCTTTTGTTCTGCTACTGCTGAATCAAGGAAACCTTTCTTAAAGGAGCCACACCATGCCACTAGCAAGCAAAGCCCATTCGAAAAAAAAAATGTGGCTAAACTTTGTTTTTTAGTGTCTGAAATTCCTTTGCAAGCCTTCTCAGGATTAAAGTGGATTTTAGGTGGCCACGTAGGCACCAATTTGTTGTAAGAGGGGCTGCTAGTTTATTTTTCTACCACCTGGCAGCTCAGACCCAAAATAAACACACAGAAACTTTATTAATTAAATCACTGTTTTGCCCATTAGTGCTAGCTTCTTATTGGCTAACTTTTACATCTTAATTTAACCCATCTCTATTAATCTGTGTATTGCCATGTGGCTGTGGCATACTGGCTAAAGTTCTGGCATTTTTCTCTGTCAGGGCTACATGGCTTCTCTCTAACTCCTACTTCCTTCTCCCAGCATTCAGTTCGGTTTAGTTTTCCCCACCTACCTCTGTTCCCTGAACAGGCCAAAGACAGTTTGTTTATTAACCAATGGTATTCACAGCTTATAGAGGCGAATCCCACATCACCCATGCATTCAAGTTTACTTCCCACTTTCTCTTAAATGAGGTTCAATGGCTGGATTGCAATTTATACTATGATAATCTTACTTATCTTAAATGTTGGTTGTCTCTGTGGATCCATATCTTGTAAATGTAATCCTCAGCCTGAAGGTGATGCATCTGTGGATCTTAAGGTGGTAAAGAAGAGTGAAAGCTCTTTAGGGAAGCTAGGGGACTGCCCTCAGACTGGATTGGAGTACTTTGACAGTACTCTAATTGGACAGAGTATGGGAGGTCTTTCCATTTGAAAACACAGGGGCTTTATTTTACATTACAATTCACAACAGTAGCAAAATTGCAGTTATGAAGAAGCATCAAAAATAATTTTATGGTTGGAGGTCACCAAAACATGAGAAATTATATAAAGAGTCATAGCATTAATAAGGTTGAGAACCACTTCTCTAGATCCTCTCATTTACCATTTTTAAGTACTTATGGCTTATTCAGCCTGATCTACATGACTTTATAATTACTCTAGCAGTTCACACTGAGCATGTAGGAGATAATTCCAAAATCTCTGCAGGAGGATTCTCAATAGGATGAGAAGTTGGACACTGGTCCAGTCAACAGTTGCTGCCTATCAACGATTTTACCTTATCATCTTTTGTGATATGTATACTGTGGGTTAAATATTGGTTGTCTCTGTGGATCCATATCTTCAGGCTGTGTGATCCTCAGCCTGAAGATGATGCATCTGTGGATCTGAGGGTGGTAAAGAAAAGTGGAAGGTCTTTAGGTAAGCTAGGGGCCTGCCCTCAGACTGGATTAGAGTACTTTGATAGACTCTGGTTAGTTTTCCATGTGTTTCATGGTTGCTGAACATTTTCCTGCCATTGTCATCTGGAATGAGGTGTCAGTTACCAGTGATTCCTCATATCTGAATCAGTGCTGATGACAGGTACTAAACCTCCAAAACTGTGAGATAAGTTGGACTGGGACCGAAAAAGCATGGGATAAAACCAAACTCTCTAACCATGGTTGACAATGAGAGCTGCTGAGAAGCCAAGGACAATGGCACCGGGTTTTGATCCTACTACATGTATTGGCTTTGTGGAAGCCTAGCCTGTTTGGATGCTCACCTTCCTAGACCTGGATGGAGGAAGGAGGACCCTGGACTTCCCACAGAGCAGGGAACCCTGACTGCTCTTTGGACTGGAGAGGGAGGGGGAGGGGAGTAGGGGATGGGGGGGAGAAGGAGGCAAAAGGGAGGGGGGGGAAATTTGAAAAGAAAACACAAGAGGAAAACTGAAAAAAACTGTGAGATAAGTATGTGTCTTTTCTTCATAGTAGCTTGCCTCTGGTACTTTGTTACAGCTATGAATAATTTTGTTACATACTAACTAATAATGTATATGAAGAGGTATCAAATAAAATCACCAGTTTCCAAGGTAAAACTATAGGAACTACTTACTGCTTGGTCCATGACATTTGGAAATAGATATCCATATTTCATTGCACTGAAAGTCACAAATTTATATATATATATATAGCTTCAACATAAAAGTATCAAAGAACCTCAAAATGATTACAATACACTATGCACAATTTGTTTTCTACTAAAGAAAACATCTTTTAAAGAGAAATTTGCATTTTCTTTTACTTTCTAATCATTCAAAAATATTCAAAAGGCCAAGGTCGTATTCAAGATTATTTTCATGAGAGCTAACATTATGAGATAAACTTGCTAAGAAATTCATAGTCAGTTTCATATGTTCTTCCAAAATCCTTTATTCTGAAGCTTCAATGAGCATGAAAAAAATGCATGGCAAATTGACACGTTGCTGGGTCCTTCTGCCCAGAGTTTCTTACTGTACAGATATGGGCAGATGTTGAGAAACTGGATGCTTATCAAGAAGGAAGGTAAGACTGATGCTGTTGGTTCTGACCTCACACTTTACGAGCTATAACCCAATTTATCTATTTCTATTACAATATATATTAACTAAACAAGGGTCTTAATTTTGCCATGAGAACGTCACTCATCAATAACAAGTTACTGTATTCTCCAGCCTACATTATGTTACTTTAGTCTGAAACCTTTGGTCCATTACAATGGAAAGCAGTTTGAGAATATCAAGTCCTATATTTCCTAAACATGTTTATTACATGGTAGTCAGCTTAGCTACTGCCTAGGTGCAGTCTTTAGTCTGATGACTTCAGTGTACTCGTCTTCCTTACAAAGTAAAATTTATTCCCTCCATAGTGAAAGAGAATCATTTGTTTCAAATAGAAGGAAGCTGTAAAATTAATTTAAAATGTCACTTAATCTTCAAAAGAAATGAATATAGGTGATAACAGAAAAGATAGTTATAAAGGCATATGTAAAGGTACATTATTTCATAAGATGAAAATGTTTGCTTATGATTCATTCTTAACATAGGGGAATTCTTTTAATGTCACTTTAGTTAATACAGAATAGAAAGTCAACAATAAGTTAATTCCATTCTTTTAGTTGCAATATCTGCTTTCGCTGATATTGAGCATGCTAATGTAGTCAGAAGGACATGCTATCAGAGAAGTTTCCTTGGAGCCGGGTGATGGTGGCGCATGCCTTTAATCCCAGCACTTGGGAGGCAGAGGCAGGCAGATCTCTGTGAGTTCGAGACCAGCCTGGTCTACAAGAGCTAGTTCCAGGACAGGCTCCAAAGCCACAGAGAAAACCTGTCTCAAAAAAAAAAAAAAAGAGGAAGAAGTTTCCTTGGGACTATTGCCTAACAACATTTATTTCTTAGACCGTGGTGTAAAGCAGCCAACTCACTGGATTTTGACATCCAGCCTCTGCAGCCACCTCCATAGTGATCTTGGTCTTTTCTTCCACATTCTCTATAAAGGAAAACCACATTATTGATGTTTTGTGATGCACTGAAATGCCTTTTTTGGTGTAGCTGGCTGCAATGAGACTCTTATTAGATACAAGGTTCAATATAATTGAAAAAGTCAATAAAGTTCATAGAAGTTTTCTCAAATCTCTCTGTGTCCCATGTCATCAGTGACAAATACCTGATGACATGGTTCTCCGTAGTTACATCCCTGTAACTAAACAAGTGTCTGAAAGTTACTTCAATTTTACAGTTTGGGAGCAGAAAGGCAGAGACTAAAATGACTTGTCGAACACAAATATTGAGAAATGCCAGAATTAAGACTCATCCAGTTGGCACATCCTGAATCTTCTGCTCAAACGTTCACATGGGAGTCAGAAGTCAAGCTGGAATTCTCCTTCCCTTGGGTAATCTCCTATCTCCAATCAGTGTCACTCCATACAGGAACTACCTACAAGATTGTTCTTCTGCAATTTGTCTACCTGCTGGTCTAGAGACTGTCATAAAGTCCAGTGCCTGCTGCTCTATTCACCCAGGCTTTGTTGTGTACCTAACTCTCCCTGGGCATTACCTAAAGCACCCATTTTCTGAAGCTTTTCCACCTGCCGATCTAGAGCAAGGTCAGAAGGCTCAGTGGCTGCTGCAGTGCCTGCTCTCTGAGGGTGTATCTAGTGAGTTTCCTGTATATCTTTGCCAGGGCATCTGGCCTATGATTGTAGATAGTATAACTTACCCCATTGCCATGCCTTTTTTCTTCCCACCCCAGCCTCCATTCCATACACTAATATTTTCTTTTGTACTCTGAGAAACACCAAATAAATTTTATAGATAAAAAAATTTCTATTCTCACCAATACAACCACTTTCCATGTAAGTAAAGGCACAACCAAAAAGTATAATTTATATATAGAATAATTCATTTTAGTATGCAAAATTAGCAAGCACATCACGATCAAACTTGTATGTTGAAAAATTCACATGAAAGTATTTTTGTATGTGTGTATGTATTGTGCATATGCTTGCATGTTTAGATTGTAAGGTGATAAGAAGGAAATCTAGTAGGACTTAGATCTTTAACATAAGCCTATCACAATGTTGAACACTGTCAACAACCCTCAGTTCTTTGGGTTTAATAGGATGAAACCATCTGATACTGAGTTCTCATGTGCAAAGGGAGTTACTGGTCTACCGAAGTCTACCTCGATATCTGTAGATCTCCATAAAGCTTTTACCTACTTCTACTATGCATGTGCATCATGGCCAGGCCCATGCAGTACACTTACAGACTGCAATGACCGTCTTTGGCAGCTGCAGAACAGACACAGCTCAACAATGTTAAGGCAGTCTTCTCTCCATATTCTTCCTCCGGTCACCAGTTTTGAACTGGACCCCATGAGAAATATCTTCTGATGGAAAAAAAAATCAAGTCTGCATTTGTGATGGATGTGTTGGTAGTTGAAATGTATGAAACAGGTTTCAAATTCTATGCTACAGGAGACTCCCTGGGCGAAGACATTTGGGAGCATCCCAGATTCCCTGGGAAGTTGAAACACTGATGCTGTTAGTCTGATACTCTGAATTCTTCCATGAGGTGAAACAGTTAAATGGCAAGCTCCCTGCCAAGCCACTGAAAGAACGTAAGAATAGCCTCTCCTACAGTGAGTGGACAGTGACTGTTTTCTTCAAACTCAAGGATTTCTGTCAGAATTCGTTTGTAATACAAAGTGTTTAGAGTATTATAATCATACAGCTGATAAGGTTTATGCCTGGGCACTGTCTTACCTGTAAGGTATTCAGAACTTAGAAAAAATCTTAAATTTCTTTTTATTATTTCTCTTTATTCTCTTGGTACTATGAAATAAGTATTATTTTCCTCTTTTTAGGCTATCAAGTCATAACAACCTAAGCTCAAAGAGGTTAAATTTTACAGCTAAGTTGACATGACTCTGAGGCAGCATCACTTGCTAAAGCACAATGGGATAAAATCTTTCCCAGTGTCTACTGCTGAGCCTGCCAAACATGTAGATACCCAGGGTGCCTTCAACTGCAGTTCTCAGGAGAATCTGCATATTGCCGGTTTCTAAAAGATGGTGTAGCTTAGCATTAGTATATGGTTTGGAAATTACTGGAAAAAGCCCACAGGTGAGGAAGAATGCTTGTCCAAAGCATGCTTTTTAGAAAGTTGTTACGGAAAGAGAAGAAAACCCAGGATGCCTTGGACAGCAAAACCACAGAGTGCAGGATGATCCAATTTTGCAGATCAGTGACTACTAGGCCAGAGTTCTCAGTCCGAATGGGAATTTCTACACAGAGAAGGCTGAAAACTTACGAGAACTTCCAGTATGAGCCAACTGTGTGAGCACCAGGGTAGGGGTGATGTTTATGAGAAAAGCCAGGAGGGGCCGAAGCAGGTCAGCAGAGACTAGGGGACAGAGAGCAGCAGCCACCTCCTCCTTCTTCACCAGAGGCATACAACAAAATGTAATGCTGCTGGCCACCATCCAGACTTCAAGTAGAGAATCTCACTATACAGCCACAGCCACACCAGTGTATTCAATAAGGCAAAGAAAGAAAAACCAGATAGTAGGTTAAAAAAATATTCATCTCTTCCAGAGCATTGTCAAGGACCACACATTGACTCTGAAAATCAGACGCTGTAACAATTTCCCTCTAATTTCATTCATCCTGTGTGGGTTCCCGCCCCCCCATCAGTTCCAGATACAATAACTGTCAATTTCTTTTTTAAAAAAAAATGTTTTCATAAAGGAGAATGTTGTGACAAAGATAGTGAGACTCTTATCCTGTTGTGAAATTGGCACCGTCTTCGTATGAAATTGTTTTTTCAAGTGGATGTCCCATTGCTCTGGGTATGATCTGAACGTCGCTGAGATTGTTTAACACCTTTCCTTCCTTAACTCGCCGGAGCTCATAGGATTTCTAGTCTGGTGGACCTCTAGCAAGAGCTTCTAAACATTCTCATTTGGTGAAATCATTCCGAGGTAGAAACTGAAGCAGACAGACTATGAAGATTACAGCAGACAGTGAAGGAAAAGCCAGTCACAGCTTTCTGCAGGCCTGGGCTGTGTCAGAGGACCCAGGGGTTAGTACATTCAGCCCTCCTGCTTTGAGAAGGGCAGTGTTGCCATAGTTTCTTATCTCCCTAGTTACAGGTCTGCAGGAACAGCAAAGAAAGCTCACAGCAAGCATAGCTGCGGGAATAGGAAAGCTTTCTCAGACAATGGGCACCAGGGAATGTGAAAAACCCCTCTAGGCCGCATACTCCAGCTACCTTCCTTGCCTAAACTCAGATTTCAACCAACCAGTTTCAAGTGCCCATAATCGCTATTTAAAAAAAAAAGCTCAAACAGAAACTGGTTGTTCTAAAATGGGAATTAATATAGCTTTAAAATATTTTCATCCATCCTAGCAGCTGAGGAGAAATGAGTAGGTTTTAAAGGAAATAACATCAGAGAGTTACATAAAGTGGAGTTAATATTGACTGACTCATTGCCTCTGATCACTACTCCTGCGAAGACTACAATGTCTTTGGTCATTTCAGCTTTATAAATAATGGCCTTGAAGGACAATTTGAAGTGTGCTTTAAAAAGCACTAAAGAAATGCTGAAACCTTTTCATTAAAATTTAGTTTTCAATTCATCCATTTTACTTGAAAGCATTTCCTCTGATAGGGTGGCATTGTGAACCAAAACTTCAGGCTCCATTTCTCTCCTTTGCTACCTATTCAAGAGTTTTACATCTTGAAATAGATTATAATACTTGCAGTGTTATATATTACAGTATAACATATATTATAGCAGATTATAATACAATTATAAAAGTTACAGTGACTTATGTTTGCCTTGGGTAAAATATCATATAGGTCTTCTTAATCTATGCAAGAGTTTCAGAAGATTTTTGTGCAGGTTACCAGAGCTGCTGTAACCTTAGTATGCAACCACAATAACAAGCTCAGAAAATAGTGTTTTTCAGTACTCTTCCCTAAGGTCTAGCTCTTAATTCTTTTGTATTCTGTTCTGTGACATTTCCTAAGTCTTGGTGGGACTGCATAGGAAGGTTGAAAGAAATATCTGATTTGTTACTTTTTAATCAGTCCCTTATTCTTAACCTTGTGATTACTGTCCTTTAAAAAAAGAAAGGAAGAAAGAAAACAAGAAAAGAAAGAATAAGTGTCTCTGACTGTGGTTGAGAGCAGTCCAGATCTATGGGCTATTTGACAACATTACCATGTAGCAAAATAACAATTTCAACTTCTACCTTATGTCCTGTCACTTCCTTAGCCATGGAATTTTAACCAGGATTATAGTACCAGACATGACATTTTCTGCTATAGAGTAGGCCTCGAATCCATTCAGAAAGTGGTTAATTACCATATAATGGCCATGCCACTATTACATGTGTGTGTCCATCCTGCCTAACAGGCCAGTGTTGTCACATGCAAATACCCACACTAGAAACGACCATTGAGTTTTGTTTTTTTTTCTCTCAAGCAGTCTGCATAGTACCTTCAGGCACTACAAAAGTCTGTCAGTATGGAAGCAACTTTCCAGTGGGTTTGAAATTGAAGTTTTAATGTCTTTTAGCCAAAGTATGAGGTGTCTCCTTCAATATAATCAACAAGTAGTTATACACAATAAGAGTACTTTAAAAGTCTCAAGTTGCAAGGAATGATGAAATCTATTACTTGTACTTCTGTTTTTTCTGTTGGCAATAAGATATTTTGATATAATATTTCACTAGCTCCTAAAATATAAGCTAGAAGCTTTTAGAAAAATTTAAAGTACTGGTTCTACAATAATGTCTTTCTTAGTACATTTTATTGTTCTGTTACCTGGCCAATAATAGCATTTAGAATTTCAGAGACCTCAAAGGAATTATAAAAGCAGCAAACAGGTTCCACTTTCACACTGTATGTAGTATTTCAGGGGAAATTGTGATGGGCCAAGTAGACTTTCAGGGTATTTGAACTGGAATGGGATATTGTACCACTGATCTTGGAAGAGAAATAAAAGTAATTCAGATCGTCTTTCCTAGAAGTTGTTTTACTGCCAGTTCTAATTGACTTGTATAATGCTCATAAAATGTGCGATTATGCATAATTGATTCTTTGACTTAAGTTTAGAAATATATTCCTTAAAGAGGTAGCACACTCAAGTGAGACTATTCTTCGCTGACTCATTAGGCTTTCTGGGTCAGTACTTGAAAACTGCTCTCTGAAGGGTCCTCACATTCTGTGGCAGAATTACTGGGGAAAAAAACAGTGTAGTCAGAAGCAAGAGATGTAGTGTTGTTTTTACTTTGGACATAAATTAGTTGGGCAATCCTAGGATGATTGTTCCAACTCTTTCTGGTTTGGGTTTGTTGGTGCTGTTTGTTTGTTTTCATTTTTTGTTAAATAATAAGGATGGACAAGGAAGTTGTCCTCACATGATTTCAGAAAACGTGAAAGGGGTCATCATCCTCAAAAGAAGAAATTTGCTTCACAAATGGAAGAACAATGCTCTAGAGGGACTTATCCCAAAGTTCATTTGGGTTAGGCACTTATTATTTTCAACTGAAAAATAATCCTCTGTTATCTAGATTTTGAGACAATGCTTCTTTCTGCATAGTGAACGTTTGAGTTATTACTTCGAATGTTTGAATTGCTGCTCTAAGAAGTACAAATTATTATAAGAATTAAGGATTAAATAAGCATGTAACTATATAAGTATGTTCAACATATATTTATTACACAAATAGAAAATGCAATTATGTATTATACAAAATATAAAACGTTTTATGTAACATATTATTTAAAGTAACAGTATTACCGAGATGATTAGTGTAAAAAGATAAATTTGGTACATTTCAGGCCGGGCGGTGGTGGCGCACGCCTTTAATCCCAGCACTCGGGAGGCAGAGGCAGGCGGATCTCTGTGAGTTTGAGACCAGCCTGGTCTACAGAGCTAGTTCCAGGACAGGCTCCAAAGCCACAGAGAAACCCTGTCTCGAAAAAAAAAAAATTGGTACATTTCAGAGTAGTTGTTTGGATTTCTCACAAATTTGATCTTGTAAAAGTCTTTCAATGAAACATTCAGTAGTCAGTATTTGTTCATGATTGCTTCACAACAAATTTCAACCACTGAATACAGGGCCAATATTGCTTAAAAATTAACTACCTTCCGAAAAGTCTATTCCAATTGCAAGTTCTCCTCAAGTATATGTTTTTCCAGTAAAAGCACAAACTATAACTTGTAGAAAAAAGCATGAAAAGATGACTCATAGCTGAGTTTTTAGCCCCCAGGGGATCTTATTAACTTGGAGAATTCACTACAGCTTTGGCAAAGTGATTTGTCAAACCCTTGTAATTCTCATGTCACTAAGAAACTGTCAGAACTGGGCCACATGAAAAGATCTTATAGGAAAAAGATATATGAAACCCCAAAGTTTTATTAATTTTAACTAAAACATTATTTCTAAGCAGACGAAAGTGTTTGGTCCTTGGCCAGCTCATTCTCTGTGTATGTGAGATATTGGTATAGTCAGTTTTTAATTTGAACTTTGCTTTCAGAAATGCAAAGTCAAGTCCACAGCCGAGGAAAACACAACTCATGCTTAGCAGTGCCATCTGACGTGCCAAGTATTGCCTCCAATACCCCACTCTCTGCTGAGAATATATATCATCTGTTCACCAATGGATATAATCTCTGACACCCTGTTCTTTATAAATATCATAGGCATTGCTGATTAAAATAAAATGGCACTAGAAATGATGTGTAAGATATGTAAAAAAATAAAAAGCCAGAGAACACGGTTTCAAAATCTTACTCTGATAAATAATTTCACCTTTGATCCTCCCAGCTGTTACTTTTGAAGTTCTGACTGAGGTGGGAGCTGGTAAGTGCACCAGGGGGATGGGGTCCTCTATGGGACACTAGCTACCAAGAAATAGGGATACATATCAGTATTTCCCGATCCCTGTTCAGCCATTCTGGTGCAAACTAGCTCTTTTCCACCTCAGAAGGTCTGGAACTTTGGAAATCTACTTAATTTTTTCTTCTACTCACTTCAATGGATTATAATTCTTAATGTTCAAGGTGTTGAGAAGACACAGTTGTTGCAGAAACTTATAAGAGTGGTGCCCCCGAGTTTCTAAAGTGCACCAAAGAACGTCAAGTAACACCAGATTGCTGTGATTTTGGGATTCTTAAAACTGATTTGGCAATTCATTTTTCTGCCCCTTCCTATCAGGACTGTCACTTCTCATTTTTATCCATACAGTTTCCTCTAGCAACAATCCGTCGGTTTCTCACAGACAGAGCCTAATTTAAATCTATTCAGAGAAGGAAAATCTAGCCAATCTGCAGATATATATGTAAGATAATGATGAATAAATTCCAAATCGTAGCCTAAGGGCTATTTTATGGATAAAGGGACATAAACTTGGAGCTTTGCGATTCATATTTTCTCTATTCTGGACATATGCAATGGTATTTTAGGCATTGAGCATAATTTAGTAAGGGTTGTTGCCATCCCCGTGTACAAGCTCAATTGTGTTTCATAGTTTTGAGGCTACATTTGGTAGCCTGCAAAACCACATCACTCAGAAGTTGTCATTAGATAGGATAGAAATGTATTAGCTTATGGTAAAAGTTTGGAAATCTTGGTAAGTAGTCATGATTTTTTTTTCTTTTCTTTTTTTTTTTTTTTTTTTTTTTGGTTTTTTGAGACAGGGTTTCTCTGTGGCTTTGGAGCCTGTCCTGGAACTAGCTCTGTAGACCAGGCTGGTCTCGAACTCCCAGAGATCCTCCTGCCTCTGCCTCCCGAATGCTGAGATTAAAGGCATGAGCCACCATCGCCCGGCATTAGTAGTCGTGATATTTTATCTTGATTTCCTACTTGGCAGACTTTAGAATAACCATGGAAAAAAAAAATATCTGGGCACAACTCTGAGAGAACACCCAGTGCAAATGTTGGCAGCAGGTGTCCGTCAGTCTCTGCTTCCTGTCTGCACACAGTGTGACCAGTTCACTGGTGTGAGCATGACTTCCCACCTCCCACCATTCTGTACCCTCAGTTTTGGGCACAGGCAACTCTTCCTTCTTAACTTCTTGCTTTTACTAAGTTCTTTGTCATAAGAACAAATCAATTAGCTGAATAATCGTGTGCTTACTATTTGAAAGCCAGAAATTTCAAGCATGAAGCCAAACTTCCAGCCTTACGTGGAAATGAAATGTCTGCCATTTAAACTATAGCTTCAGCTATGGAAAGAACACAATGGAACTAAAGCAAAACCAATTTTTATAGCAGCTTTGGGTTTTGGTCAAACTGTGATCTCTACTACTTTACTGCAATGCAAGCTCTCACTCTCCCACCCTGTGATCACACAAAGGCGTGAGCTAACTGCATGTGTAACTAATTACAAGAAAGTCAACTTCAGTGGGGGAGGATCCCTAATCCAGATAATTGCTTCTCTAGGGAATCTCATGTAGAACGGTGAAGAAATGCAGAGAAGACAGTTATATAGAAATGAAGTCAAAAATTAGAGAAAAATAACCAAAAGCAGAGTAATTTTTATGGCCACAGGAGGTGTGGGGAAGAAAGGCTATTGATTAAAGAGGAGGCGGAAGCATGGAAGGGCTTCGATGGCGGGGAGCAAGGAAGTCAGTTCTAGCTAAAGGGTCTCTGGACTCTGTTTCTGAAGTGCATGGTGTCTTGAGCAATAGGGACTTAACAACCTTATCTGTGGGAGTAACCCAAGATGACAACAACAGATTGAATGCTTTGGGAATCTCTCAGACACCCTTAGTCAACAACTCAAAAGAGAGGCTCCTCCTGTCTGGATTTGAGGTTTGTATTACGTGTTCTTTGGCTCTTGGAGGAAGTACCATCAGCTCAGATGAGACAATTCATGAAAACCATATATATTCATTTGTACACTGAGTGCTTTCAGATTGTTTTAGGTCAATAGTTTAGTATCAGTCCTTGTGGCTTTTAAACTATCTATAGTGTTGTTTTACCAATATCACCCCATCTCCTCTATTTAGCTTTCTCTCATTTCCCTATGGATCACTTTTTCAATTTGCAATTTTATTTTATTTTATTTTAAATATTTATTTATTTATTATGTATACAATATTCTGTCTGTATGCCTGAAGGCCAGAAGAGGGCGCCAGACCTCTTTACAGATGGTTGTGAGCCACCATGTGGTTGCTGGGAATTGAACTCAGGACCTTTGGAAGAGCAGGCAATGCTCTTAACCACTGAGCCATCTCTCCAGCCCCCTGCAATTTTATTTTAAATAGAATCTTTTTTAAAAAGACACTGGAATATGACTCTACCAATATGTCCATTTTGTCCTTTTACTCTTTTAAAAATATGTTTAAAAAATAATTTGTAGAACTTTATTATAGATATCTATATGAAATTAGTAGTTGTATAATTTCTAGAAATAATACAAATAGTTCTTTGATAAAGATGATTTTTGTCATAAATTTCTTCACAAAATCAATTTAATGTTAACACATGTACAATGATATGGTTGTATAGTTCCATAGCTATAGTAAATGAGGATAAAAAATTAGGCTTTAAATATATTGGAGATACAAAACAAAGAAACAAACAAAAAACATTACTAAGGGCCCTTACTTCCCAGTGAGTGTAGAATAGAATCAGCCTTATCACTATCAAAGGTCTACAGAGTGATGGACCGGCTTATACCTAAAAACCAGAGCAGACCCTAAGAACTCTGTTTTGACATTTAAAAACCATGCTTATGAACTTAGACTTACAACAAAAATTCTAATAGTTAGCTGGCAAGCTATGAGACCCATAAACAAGAACTTGCAGGCTGATTGTATTTTTGGACCAATAGAGAAGCTCCTGTAAAGAGGTCCTATATCAAGGCTTAGAAAATTCCTGTAAGCAAATATGAACATAAGACCAAATATATATAATCTAACACAAAAATTTAGTCTTATTCAATATAGATATTTTCAAATTAAATTGCGACCTGCAGTAACATGACCAAAATTCTACTATACATAGTTACAAGCCACACATACACAAAAAGATTTAAAAAAATTCACCACCAAACCTTCAAGAACTTTATATAATTATCAGACTATATGATAATGTACACTTTAGAGAATTAAAGAATAAAGAAAGAAGTGTATACTTTCAACAACATATATTCACTTCATTTCACCAACGTTAACTTAGACCGTTACAACAGGAATTTTGTTTTGGTTGCTTAGGTTACAAAAACTAACAATCTCTCATTGCTGGGATTTTTATCCTAGTTGTAAGTGGTGACAGATGCACAGGAAAATAAGCAAAATCTGTTCCGTAGCGAAATATGCTAGGAATACAAGTAGAGGAGGGACGAGCGAGGGTGTGGACTCAACAGTACACTGGGAGTCTCACAAAGCTATGTGAGACTGAAACTGTAAGGGAAGTAAATACAATATATACCTAGAAAAAGAATGTGACAGAAGAGAAAAACCAAAATGTAATGGTTCAAAGGGGTTTATGTGAAACTTAAGGAATCCTGTGTGCTTGTGTGCTGCAATTTGGTAGGAAGGGTTTCTGAAATGATAGCTTATTCATAGGTAATGGGGAATCCAGAGGTACATGTTGGTGGAAAGACTTTAGGTCATTGAAAACCTTCCTTTCAATCAAAATATCTCTTTCCTTGCATTCATCTCTGTCCCTCTTCCATTTCAACTATACTGTTCCCTCAAGTTCTCCTCCTCCTCCCCTTCTCTTCTTGTCTTCCCCTTCCACCCTCCATACTCCTCCAAGCCCCATGCTCCCAATTTTGTCAGGCGATCTTATGTGTTTCCCCATTCCAGGTGCATCTATGCATTTTTTTTTTTTAGGGTTCACCATGTTACTTAGCTTCTCCGGGATCATGACTATAGGCTCACTATCCTTTGCTTTACAGATATTACCCATTATAAAGAGTATATACCATGTTCATCTTTCTGGGTCTGGGTACCTCACCCAGGATGGTTTTCTCTAGTTACATCCATTTTCATGCAAATCTCAAGATGCCATTGTTTTTTACTGCTGAGTAGTACTCTAATGTATAAATGTGCCATATTTTCTTTATCTATTCTTTGGTTGAGGGGCATCTAGGTTGTTTTCAGGTTCTGGCTAATACAAATAATGCTGCTATGAACATAGTTGAACAAATGCTTTTGTAGTATGATTGAACATCTTTTGGGTATATGCTCAAGAGTGGTATTGCTGGATTCTGAGGTAGGTTGATTCCATATTTTTTAAGAAATTGTCATACTGATTTCCAAAGTGGCTGTACAAGTTTGTGTTCCTACCAACAAAGGAGGAGTGTTCCCCTTACTCCACATCCTCTTCAGCATAAGCTACTCCACATCCTCTTCAGCATAAGCTACCATTAGTGTTTTTGATCTTAATCATTCTGGCTAGAGTAAGATGATATCTCAGACTTGTTTTGATTTGCATTTCTCTGATACTAAGGATGTTGAAATTTTCCTTAAGTGTCTTTTAGCCATTTGAGATTATCCTGTTGATAATTCTCTGTTTAGTTCAGTACCCCATTTTATAAGTGGGTTATTTGGAATTTTTTTGCTGATTTCTTGAATTCTTTTTTTCTTTTTTTTTCGAGACAGGGTTTCTCTGTGGTTTTGGAGCCTGTCCTGGAACTAGCTCTTGTAGACCAGGCTGGTCTCAAACTCACAGAGATCCGCCTGCCTCTGCCTCCCAAGTGCTGGGATTAAAGGCGTGCACCACCACCACCCAGCCTCTTGAATTCTTTATAGATTTTGGAGATCAGTCCTCTATCTGATGTGGGGTTGGTGAAGATCTTTGTCCATTCAATAGGCTGCTTTTTTGACTTATTGACCATGTCCTTTGCTTTACAGAAGCTTCTCAGTTTCAGGAAGTCGCATTTATTTACTGCTGTTCTCAGTGTCTGTGCTATTGGTGTTTGAGGGAGGCATTATGGGGCTAGCAAGAAACCTGGCACTAGAAAAATTTCCAGGAATCCACAAGGATGAACCCAGCTAAGACCCTGAGCAATAGAAAAGAGAGGGTGCCCGAATTGGCCTTGTCCTATAGTCAGACTGATGAATATCTTAAAAATCACCATAGGACCTCCATCTAGCAACTGATGGAAACTGAGGAAGAGACCTGCATCAAAGCACTGTATTAAGCTCCCAGAATCCAGTTGACAAGTGAGAGGAGTGAAAATATTAGCAAAGAGGTCAAGACCATGATGAGTACACCCACTTAATAAGTTTACCTGAGCAAATGGATGCTCACCAACAGCAAACAGTCAAGGAAGGAAACAACATAGGTTCAAACTGGTCTTTCTGAATGTGGTTGACAGTTGCATGGCTGGGGCAGACTGAGGGGCCCATGGCAATGGTACCAGGATTTATCCCTACTGCTTGTACTGGCTTTTTTGGAACCTATTCTTTTTGGATGGATATCTTGCTCAGCCTAGATATAATGGGGAGAGCCTTGGACCTTTCCCAAAACAATGTGCTTTATCCTCTCTGAGGAGTAGATGAGAAAGGGGTGTTAGATAGAAGGAATGGGAAGAGGGGAGGGAGTGGGAACTGGGCTTGGGTATGCAAAATGAAAAAAAGGAGAGTTGGCTCAGAGGTTAAGAGCGCTGACTGCTCTTCCAGAGGTCCTGAGTTCAATTCCCAGCAACCACATGTTGGCTCACAGCCATCTATAATGAGATCTGGTGCCCTCTTCTGGCATGTGAACATACATGGAAGGAATGTTGTATATATAATAAATAAATAAATCTTTAAAAAATAATAAATATGAATAAGTTAAACAAGAAAGATAGAAAACAAGAAAGAAAGAGAACAAGAAAGCAAGAGAATAAAACAGAAAGGAAGGAAAAAAGCAAGGAAGGAAGGAAGGAAGAAAGGAAGATGCTCTTAAAGGGTATGCCAGGGTTCAATTTCTCCCTCTTCTCCTCTCTTTGCTATTTGTCCATAACTGTATATCTGAGTTGCTTCAATATGTGTTCTTGCCATGATGAGTTGCTTTAACATAGAATTGGTAACATTGATAGCGACCGGGTATGATTCAGAAAATCTGAAACCATGGAACTAAATAACCTGTTTCTCTTTACTTTGTCATGTATTTGCTGTCATAGTGAAAAAAAAAATGACAGAAATAAAGCAGGAGTGGGAGGATCAGTTGAGGAAAAAACAAGGAAGGCAAGGAGGTCATGCCAGGACAGCAGAGAGGAAAACAACAAACACTGAGAAGGTAGCACAAAGAAGCTTATTAGAGTTTCTGAACAAAGCATGGGATTGCTAAGAAATACATATTGAACAGGCTGCAGATGAGACAAAGCTGAAGAGGGAAATCCAAAGTGCCATTGAAAAAAAAAAACCAGAAACCAGATGTAAAAACAATAGATCAAAATTGTGAAAGCCAGTCTAACATATTTTAAAAATACAATAAAGAAGACCCACATATTTCTAGGAGGATTTCCAAAGTAGAAAATAAGACTGGAGAGAGGCAGTATTTGGAATGACACTAAATTAGAATTTTTCTGAGCTTTAAAAATTCATGATACTTCAGATTCTCATTGGATCCTGAGAAGGGTAAACAGAAGTAAATATACATCCTACCTTAATATAGGTACATTTCAGAACATCAAAGCTCAATGCTCTTTAAAATGCCCAGGAAAGCAGGAGCCAGCTGTTTAGCTCTGTGGGAGAGCATGTGCTTAGCATAAAGGACCACTGGAATGTTTTTAAATATAAAACTAACTTGACAAAAGAGAAAGAAAGAATAGAGAAGTGGCAAGTCCTTCCTGCCAGAGCCTTCCGTTTTATCTGTTTAATTCACTGTTGCATCAGAAGGCTTTCACCACTGCTACTCTTACAAGAGGAGGCACTTTAAAAATCCTAATCAGCATGTGTAAAAGCTTCTTCTCTAAAAGGCAGTTTTATCATGAGGCTCTTGGTAAGAGCTGAAAGCAAACTGTGGAGTTTCTCATGTGTTATGTCTGTTGTTTTATTCTAACCTTTTCGGTGTTGAGAAGAGAGAAGTAAAGGATAGGAAGAGGAGGAAACAGTCCTAGGTGTTTCTTGAGGTTCACAAACAGATGGCTGTTTCCAGGTGGGAAGCATCCAGAGTTCATGGCTATTTTGTAATGTGAATATTATTTGTTATATTCATTTATAGTTGCTATTGACTGTGTCATCTTGGGAGGGTTTGTCAGGAGATTTTATCTATTCATGTTTGTATGTTTGGGTAGAAAACAAAGAATTTTATAATCTTCACAGGAAAGCAACTTTACTTTCCACAATATGTCATCATTTTTCATTCCCTGTGATAATATATCCCTGTATAATCATATACAGTAGTAACTTTTCTTGTTTTGATAGAAGACCTTACAAAAGCATTTGAAGGGATAAGGTGCTTGTTTTGATTTACGGTGTGTGGAGCTGTTCATTATGACAGCAAGAGTATGAAGGCTCACCAGAGAACGTTCAGTCAGGAAGATGAGCAGATGCACGCTACACTTAGCTCTCTTACTCCTTTGTATACAGCCTAGGAGAATGGTCCTATTCAAAGAATGGTGCCATCGCCATGGAGGATAGATCTTCCTACCTCAAGTCCCCAAGTCTACATCACTCACAAGCATGCTCAGTGGCTTTTTCCTCAATGGTTTTAGGCCCTTTCAAATTTCTAATATTCATTGACTATCACACCAGGTCCATGATATTTTAAACACTGAGAATGCTTATTATTTGAAACAGTTGCCACTTCCAATTCTAACTTGATGCATATTTCAAAACTATCAAAATAAATGACCCCTCCTTTACTGTTCAGACGGCCTACAGTGAATTCACTCCACCGTAAACTGAATACTCTGTGTAAGAGGAATAATGGACATCTTGAATCAGTCCATGTCCCAGGCTGGTGATCAGGATGCTGAGAACTTGGACCAGGGTGGTGAAGAGATAGTGGGATGCAGATTCTAACGTGAGCTGAAGCTGAAACCCAGGCAGCTTCACTGTCTAGTTCACTGACCAATAAAAACAATTTTAAGATGAAATTGATAAACACATCGAGACATGATTTGAAAACACTAAACCCTAAACACAAGTTCTCATTTTCACATGCAGCCTTGAGCTACTGCTGTAGCCATAAGGCCCTTGGGCTAGTTTGAGGCATGAGCTTGTGATAACAGAGCATGTCTTCCGCAGGGCAATTCCTCCTAAGAGGAGGAGAGATGATGACTTACAACAGAGCAGCTAATCAGATCTTGTGCTGCAGCCATAATTTGGCTCTGCTGCAAGAACGCCTCACTCATAACTCATTAATAACAGCAGTACCTTCAGACTGGGCACAGGGCAGAGACGAGATAAGTATGAATCTTATTCATTTTATCATTTATGTATTTAGAGATATAAGCTGCTGGTTTAAGAGGTAGTGCATTCATATCCAAATTTAGCCTTTTCTTTCTTTACATTCCTATCTAATTTTCTAAACAAATTTGTGAATAAATAAATTGTCTTTATTTTTGGTCATCAAATCCAAAGTGAAGCATACAATCTTTTAATACAAAAAATTAGACAAAGTAAGTAGCTGTTTCAGAAAACAAATGTTCGTCAGTATTCTTATTGTGATTACATCTTCCATATCAGAACTAAAGTGAACACTCTCAACTTCTGGTATTTAGCTTTCCAAGAAATCATGCCACATATTATGAAGAACAACCATTCCCACGACACATTTTAAGAAGCAAATCAGAATACCACAATGTTCGACT
Source organism: Microtus oregoni (assembly GCF_018167655.1). NCBI lineage: Eukaryota > Metazoa > Chordata > Mammalia > Rodentia > Cricetidae > Microtus > Microtus oregoni. The sequence goes on from NW_024543084.1 coordinate 3,943,881, forward strand.
TTAAGGCCCATAACTACTTTTTATGGTTTGTTTTTGTTTTATTAAGACTTTTTTAATACAATCTTTTCTAATTTTACATGGATAAGCCCATTCCTACTCCCTCACCTCCTCCCAATGCACGCTTTCCCCACCCCCACCCCCATCCTCAGAAAGAGTAAGCCTTCCCATGTGGCATCAACAAAGTCTGCCATTTCACCTTGAGGCAAGATCAAGACTCTCTCCCCTATATGTAGGAAGAGAAAGGTATCTTTCCTAAGAGAATGTGCTCCAAGATGCCAGATCAAGCACTAGGGATAAATCCTGGTCCCACTACCAGTGGCCTCATAGACTGCCCATGTCTCCCAACTGTTCCTCACATTCAGTGAACCTAGTTTGATCCTATGCAGATTCCCTGCTATCAGTACAGAGTCGGTGAGTTCTCGCTGACTCAGATAAGCTGTTTCTGTGGGTATCATGGTCTTGTGACCTCTTTGCTAATATTATTGTTCCTCCCTCTCTTGTAGCTCAGCCTGGTGCTTCTCTGTAGATCTCTGTATTTGCTTCCATCAGTTGCTGGATGATGGTTCTATATTGACAATTAAAGCATCGTTTCCAATGTTGCTTAGGGTTTTTTCTGGGGTCACCTTATGGATTCCTGGTAATTGCCATAGTATCATGTTTCTCACTAGCCCTTTGAGGACTCCCTCAATCAAGATATCACTTTTCTTGTTCTCTCTCTCTGTCCTTCCCCCTTCTTGGGCATCCTGTTCCCTCATGTTCTCTCCCTGCCTCCCCTTCTCCTTTTCTCCTCCTCTTCCACCCTCCCTTCTCTCCCTACATCCTCCCATTTTTTTTTCAGGAGATATTTTCTCTTTCCCCTTCCCAGGGTCATGTCTCGCTTAAAATTCTTTTTGTTACCTAGCTTCTCTGGGATGGCTAGTTAGTTATCTTTTGTTTTATGTCTAATATCCACTTATGTGTGAGTACATACCCTGTTTGTCTATCTGGGTTTGGGTTACCTCACTCAGGATGGCTTTTTCTAGTTTCATTCATCAGCATGCAAATTTCAAGATATTATTGTTTTTTCTTTCCACCGAGTAGTGCTTCATTGTGTTAAAGTATCACATTTTGTTTATCCATTCTTCAGTTGAGAGACACCTAGGTTTTTTTCCTGGTTCTGGCTATTATGAATAATCCTGTTGCAAACACAGTTGAACAAATGTCCTTGTGGTATCAGTGTGCAGCCATTTGGTATAAGTCCAAGAGTGGTTCTGCTAGGTTTTGAGGTAGATTGAGTTCAATTTCAGAGAAACCACCACACTGATTTTCAAAGTGGCTGTTCAAGTTTGCAATCTCACCGGCAATGGAAGTGTATTCCCCTTACTCTGCATCCTCCTACCATAAGCTATGTTTGATGTTTTTATCTTAGCCATTCTGCCTGGTGTACCTTTGCGGCAAATATTCTGTTTTTTGCACTAATAATTTTTTATAACTCCTATCACCAATTCTAATTGTAAAATGAAGACTGCCCCGCTCCAGTCAGGGGCACTAAGCCCATTTTGGCAATCTACCTGAAAAAACAGTTGCGTTGAGCTTGATTTCTGTGGCCGTCATTTCAAAATGGGGATCTGGACTCACTTTGCCAACTCCACCAGCACCAGAGGAAAATTCCTCACTGCTCTTGCCAAATCCTGAAATTTGGCTCTGAAAATGTTCTAACTCTTAAGAAGGCTTAATCCTGATCCTAAAAATTTCATTTAGCTCAAGCTGAGCTAGCACAAATTCTATGCCCCATTATAATATCAGTACAGATTTACTCAAAGACAGAACCATAAGCTTCATACAGCTGTGCTAGCATCTGCATGGGAAACCGCTTCAAAGACCTCCTCAACAAAAGGGTGATGTGATTTCCATCCCAAGAAGCACAACCGTATCCCAGTGAGCTAGGTCCCATTGAGAATACATGAATATGAATAACTGAAAGAATGAGTCTCTGCCAAAGTTAGTAGTCCCTTAGTAATGTTTCCCAAGAGAGTCTTAGATAGCATAAAAGCCAGTGTTTTCAAAACAGCATTGAGAAACATGATTGGGGATCTCAGGGAGTAAATGAAGAGAAAACAGAATGAAGTGTGTGAAAATACAGACTCTTGGATGAAATAATAAAACCAATTCAAGATATAAAAATAGAAGTTAATAAGAAATATGACATCGAAACCATAGACACATTAAATTAAATTTAAAATGTAAAATTTAATGTAAAGTAATATGTACAGAAAAATTTAGGAAAATCTCATCAGTAGGGTAGATCAAGTGGAAGAAATTATATTGGGGTTTGAAGACAGGATAGAAGAATTTGATCACTCAGAATGTCAAATATTAAAGAGACCCAAAAAATAGAGAGAACATGCAGTAACTCTGGGAGACTACAAAAAGATCAAGCATATAAATTACAGGCAAAGGTCAAAAGCACAGAAAATATTTTGAACAATATCACAGAGAAAAATTCCACAATTCAAAGAAAGTAATGCCTACCAATGAAGCATTAAAAACAGGAAGAGTCAGGATGAAGAAAACCCCCACATCCTGTAATAGTCAAAATAATAAATATACAGGAAAGAAAGGATATTCAAGTCTTCAAGAGAGCAATATAAAGTCACTACAAAGTCAGACCCATCAAAAGAAAAGACGATTTTTTAATGATGACCGTCAGAGGCAACAGGGAAAAGACAAAAGTTTTACAAATTTTGAAAGACAGGAGATATCCGATCAGAATAATACTATATCTGGCAAAGCTACCCATTGTAATTAAAGAAGAGAGGGGGAAGTTTTCTTAATATAGAATTAAGTAATTTATTATTGAAATGCTAACTCCACAGATGATACTGGAAAGAATATTTATAACTGAAGAGACAGTTAAACGTGGCCAGTAATAATGAACGAATAAACAATTCAAGAATACTAAATCAGGTCTAAAAGAGGTCTAATCAAGCTCCTCAAATGAACAAAATGATAGGGTTACTAGACACTTTTCACTAGGAACACTTCATGTTAGTAGTCTTAAATTCCTACTAAAAACCTAGAGACTAAGAGATTGAATCAGTTTTTGCTACCTACAAGCAACACACCTCATGCCAGTGATAAAAAAGATTGTGGTATAAATTATGAAAAGAATAGTTCAAATAAATGGAGCAATGAAAAAAGCAATTACAGCTATTGCAATATCTGATAAAGTAGCTTTCAAAGCAAAACTAACCAGAGGAAATAGGAAAGAGTATTTCATACTCATTAAAGGAAAAGTCCACTAAAAGTTACATGTCTTAACATTCATGCACCAATCACAGAATATGTATTTAAAAAAAGAAATACTAACAGATCTTAAACTACAAATTAACCCCAAAACAAATGTTAGTGAGAAACTTTAATTCCCTACTTTCTCCAGCAGACAGATCATCTGGATAAAAACTAACTAGAGAAATCCTGAAGTTAAATGGTATAATAAATCAAATAGATTTAACAGACATTTACAAAACCTATTACCCAAACACAAAACAATACAGTTTTCTTTCCTAACTGAACAGTGGAATTTTCTCAAAATTAATTTTATATTAGGATTCAAAGCAAGACTCGGCAAATATAGAAAACATGAAATAACGTAGTTCATTCTATCTGACCACAAGTGATTATAACCCTATTAACAGCAAAAGGAACTACATACAGTTGACAAAGTCTTGGAAACTAAAGAGCATACTAATGAATGGAATCTGGGTCAAAACTAAAAATCAAAAAGCAAATATAACAATTACTAGAATTAACTGAAAATTAAAACATAAAACACCAATAATATGGGACACAAAGAAGCCAATCTTAAAATGAAAGTTAATAGTGTCTACATAAAAAAAATACCTTGAGAGTTCTCTAACACACACAAAAACAAGCAAACAAAAAGCCTTAATAACTGAATAATGCACCTATAGGTATTCAAAAAAGAAAGAAAGAAAGAAAAAGAAAGAAAGAAAGAAAGAAAGAAAGAGGGAGGGAGAGAGGGAGGGAGGGAGGAAGGGAGGGAAAAAAAGCAGGTGGAGTAACTACAGTTTCTCTCCTCTCACTCAATTTCTCCAAATCAAATCCCCCAATCTCATCTCCAGATCTATAGCATACAACTTGCTATGCCCTCTCCTCATTCTCTATTTCCATTCCTAGAAAACAAAGCAGATCCTGGATGGGAATTGACCTACTTCAAGATCCCAGGATACCATTCTTGAACATATACCCAAAGTATGTATCATTCCACCACATAGACACTTCCTCATCAGTGTTCCTTGCTGCTTTATTTATAACAATACAAATTTAGAAATAAACTAGAAGTCTGCCAATGGATGAATGGACCAAGAAAAGGTGATTCATTTACATAGTTGAATATTATTAAGTCATAAAAAATGAAATCATGAAATTAGCAGGTAAATAGATGGACTAGAAAAATCATGCTGACTGAGGTTTATCATTTGAAAGACAAATACAGTATGCATTTACTTATATGTGGGTATTAACTATTATGACAATGATAACCAAGATACAATCCACAGAACCACCAAAGTTAGGTATAATGTAAGAGAATGAAGGGTGCTAGGTGAAAAGCAGATAGCTTAGTTAGAAAAGGGAAGTAGAATAGATAGTTATGGATGAGAGGTTCACATAGGATGGTCAAGTACAGAAAGGTGGGGAAGGAAGGGGAAATGATGGAGAAATTATGGGGAATGCAGGTAAATTTGAAAGGTATTTGAGAGGTAGTATGGAAACCTAATCAAGTAGACTCTCTAAAATATATGCATATATGAAGGTGATCTAAATGAAATTCCCAAATTATAGGGGAGACAGTTCCAGCTGACCATCTCTTCTCACATAATGAAGCTTCCAGTACTATTTTTGATTATATATAATTGAGGTTTTTTTTCCAAAAGAAATCTCATACGAAAATCAAGCAACCCAGGCAGTTGTCAGACAATGTTGTCCCCCAACACTGAGAGCAAGTCCCCGTTACTGAGGGTATCACCTACACAACACATCAAAAATGGCAAATTCAAGCTGGACCCTACCTAATGCCTTTACCAATCAATATGAGCTAGCACATGTGGAACAACTGGTCCTTTGGACACTACCAAAAAACTATCAAAAAACTTGAACACCAACTCTGCAAAAATCGCTGACCTACAATTCAATCCTGCCCACAAGACATGTTAATATAATGTTGACACAAAGCTTGTGAAAAAAACCAACTAATATCTGATTTAAGTAACCCTCCACAAGATGAAACCCATATAAGATACTGATTTGGTGACCAAAATCCTGAGTCTATATATCCCAAAGTCTCCAAACCCAATACTATTGAAAAAAAAATAGCAATGAAAAAAAAAACTTCTCAAGAAATCTGTCATCAAAAGAACAAATAATCCAATAAAAAAAATGGGGTATAGACCTAAACAGAGAACTCTCAAAAGAGGAATCTTAAATGGCTCAAAGACACTTAAGGAAATGTTCAACATCCTTAGTCATCAGAGAAGTGCAAATCAAAACAGCTCTGAGATTCCATCTTATACCTGTAAGAATGGCCAAGATCAAAAACACTTATGGCAACTTATGCTGGAGAGGTTGTGGGGTAAAGTGAACACTTCTGCATTGCTGGTGGAAAAGCAAGCTGGTACAGCCCCTTTGGATGTCAGTGTGACAATTTCTCAGAAAATTAGAAAACAACATTCCTCAAGACCCGGTAATACCACTTTTGTGTAAAAATCCAAAGGATGCTCAATTGTGCCACAAAGACATGTGTTCAGCTATGCTCATAGCAGCATTGTTTGTCATATCCAGAACCTGGCAACAGCCTAAATGATTTTCAACCAAAGATTGGATAAGGGAAATGTGGTACATTTACACAATGGAGTACTACAAAGCAGAAAAAAATAAAATCTTGAATTTTCAGGCAAATAGATGGAGCTAGAAAAAATAATTTTAAGTGAAGTAACACAAATACAGAAAGACAATTATCACATGTACTCATTCATAAGTGTTTTTATACATAAAGCAAAGAAAACCAGCCTACACACCACAATCCTAGAGAACTTAGACAACAATGAGGACACTAAGAGAGACTTACATAGATCTATTCTACATGGGAAGTAGAAAAAGGCAAGATCTTCTGAGTAAATTGTGAGCATGGGGACCTTGGGAGAGCGTTGAAAAAGTGGGGAGAGGAAGGGAGGGCAGCAGAGAAAAATGTAGAGCTGGATAAAAATCAATAAAAAAAAACTCATGATATTCTGTTATATTCATACATCAGTGTTTCTTCCCCCAACCATCTTCAGAGAAGCATCCTCCTGCAGTAGACGGGATCAAGTACAGAGACCCACAGCAAGACAATATGCACATAGTGAGAAACCTTGGAATAATTAGTCCTTAAAGGGATTTCATCATCAAATCCCCCTGCCCCCGGACTCGAGGAACTGAGAAGAGTTTAAGAAAAAGAGAGGATAGAGAATACCAAGAAAACACTAAAGCCACATGAATAAAGCTCATATGAACTCAGAAACTGAGGCATCACACACAGAGCCCACACTGGTCTATGGAAAGTCATTTGAGTTAATATTATGACTTCCATTTTAGGTATTTTTGGTAAAATCCTGAGTTTGTAAAGAAGTAGGTCTCTGTTTCTTCTCCCTTTTCTCGGGGTCTTTGTTTTGTCCAGTTTCATTGTGTAAGATTTTGTGTTATTATATTTTAGTTTCTTACTTCTTTTCTATTTTATGTACTATTTTATTTTGTTACCATCCTTTCAAATCTTGCTTGTTTTCTCATGAAAGATGGAAAAGCAGTGGATCCAGATAGCAGGGGAGGTGGGAAGAAACTGGAAGGACTACAGAGAAGGGGAAACTGTAATCATGACATATCATGTGAGAGAAGAATCTATTTTCAATAAAATATAAAAATTAAAATAATAATTCCTTTGGGGTCCTGCCAAATACTCAAGAAAACAGCCAGGTGGAAAAACATCAGCATGGTGTTATTTTTCAGGCTGCTGAGGGTAAGCAGAACAGATTAAAATATTTTTGATTGTTTCCCAAATTTGACTGAACAATAACCCTTGAAAGTCTTTCAAAGCAGGGCATAAACTCAGCCTTTGCTTCACTATAGATGTCCGTGGGGCACAGGCATAAGAAAGAAGTCAGTGAGCAAAACTGGTTGTGTTTTGTGAGGAGAGATAACCTACTGAGTTGGAGGCAAATTTGTGTGTCCTCTTCGAACTCACAGTATGGAAAGCTTCTTCCTAACATATTGGAAGATCAACTACCTTTACGTCCAAGATGAATGCTTTCACAGGACAAAACATTTAGTATAGAACTGTCCCCTTTCTTTGTAGGATTTGATTTGAAGGGTTACCTGCAGTGGGCCCACACCAGTGGGAAGCTCTTATGGCATTAATGTATTTCCTTCTACAGAGTAAAGACACACGCTAAGAGCCAATTCTGCATTCTTATTCCAAAGTTTTCATGAACACTTTCTGTAGCTTTTCCTGGGGGAGAAAGTATGTCTGTTTTTTTGAGAAACATTTTGTGAGCCTTGCCTGAGACCTGAATGGGTGGCTGGTAAAGTTTAATTAAACTTGAGGTGTCCTTAAGTTATGCTTGCTTTGAGTAGGACTAGAAAGTTACACAGATCAAAAGCATGTTGACACTGATAATAACCTAATGTAAATGTCATTCTTTACAACAATATGAACAGAAAACAACCACATATTTATTTCATTGTAACTTGTATATGTTATTTTTGTGATGAAAATTTGTACTGGGGTATCATATTGCGCAATTTATGCTTCTATGAAGAAATGTGCTGATATCTTCACATGATGTGAGTGTTTACAGATTTGCTAAATAAACGTTATTTTAAATGAACAAGGCAAAAAGTGCATTTTGGAGATATTTTTTCAGACTTAATTGCTGTTATCAGGATAGCTGAGATAAACACTTCAATGTTTATGCTAAAATATCACACCCACCTTTTGTGTTTAAGTGTTTATGTTTTTTTAATAAAAGATTTCTGATTTCCACTTTAAGACCAAGAAAAATCTAAAAATGGAAAAACGTCTATATCCCTCAAACCTGAAGAATCTAAAAGAAACGGATATATTTATAAATATAAGTAAATTAAGAGATAAATAATTTAAATTGAATGATTGTATTCAGTGAGATAAAAATAGTTATGTAAAGTCTCCCAACTAGGGAAAGCCCAAGCCAGCATAATGCAGTAAAGAATTCTGCTAGACTTTCTGGGAGTTTCTCTAGAGCCAGGTTTCTGCTAACCCTATAATGTAATCCACAAGGATGACCCCACCTAAAACCCTAAGCAATAGAGGTGAGGGGCTCAATCTTGACTTGCCCTGTATTCAGACGGATGATGAGAGCACTTGATAAAAAGATGAGCAATTTCAATGTTATATTTGTGGAGTGTTATTAGATAAGAATTATAGTACCTTTCACTCAAATTCTATACACAAATTCTGATTGTTTTTCCTTGGTTTGTTTGTTTATTTTTCAGTATTGAAGCTTTGCCCCTGGGGTTCTGTGACTTCTCAGAAAGGACTATAACACTGATCTATCTTTTCAGCTTAAACTCTAATTTATATACACAGCTCTCTCTCTCTCTCTCTCTCTCTCTCTCTCTCTCTCTCTCTCTCTGTAAATATATATATATATATATATATATATATATATATATATATACATAAAATGTGGGGTGTGGGGGTTTGGGACACAATATGCCTTTTTCTACACTTCTCCCTTTGCAACTGGGTTGCTCATTGAATGTGGTCATTGTTATTTCTGCTAGGTTGACTGGCTAGCACGTTCCTGGGATGTGCTCTCTTTGCCCTACAACACTGGGACCTCAGACACGTGTGGATGGTTCTGGGTTTTCCATATAAATTCTCGGGGTTTTGGGCTCCAGTCCTCAAGCTTACACAGCAAGTCCTCATATCCATATCCTCATATCCATATCTTCATATCCATATCCTCATATCCTTATCTTCATATCGATATCCTCATATCCATATCCTCATATCCTTATCCTCATATCCATATCCTCATATCCATATCCTCATATCCATACCCTCATATCCATATCCTCATATCCATATCCTCATATCCTTATCTTCATATCCATATCCTCATATCCTTATCCTCATATCCTTATCCTCATATCCATACCTTCATATCCATATCCTCATATCCATACCCTCATATCCATATCTTCATATCCATATCTTCATATCCATATCTTCATATCCATATCCTCATCTCCTTATCCTCATATCCATATCTTCATATCCATATCCTCATATCCATATCTTCATATCCATATCCTCATATCCATATCCTCATATCCTTATCTTCATATCCATATCTTCATATCCATATCCTCATATCCATATCCTCATATCCATATCTTCATATCCATATCTTCATATCCATATCCTCATATCCATATCTTCATATCCATATCTTCATATCCATATCCTCATATCCATATCCTCATATCCATATCCCCATATCCATATCCTCATATCCATATCCTCATATCCATATCCTCATATCCATATCTTCATATCCATATCTTCATATCCATATCCTCATATCCATATCTTCATATCCATATCCTCATATCCATATCCTCATATCCATATCTTCATATCCATATCCTCATATCCATTCAATCAGATTCTCAGGCTGCTTTCCTCAGTTTTGAAAGTTTTGAAATATCTTCCAGAATACTGCTTTTCATGCTAGTTACCATCATCATTTTATCACTGTTACTATTTCCCTGGCAATGCGTAAGCATTCAGGGGCAGCCTGCCTAAGCCGGTTCTCCAGTGGTTCCTATCCTGGACAGTCCTACATGCTTGTGTTATTGTCATACCCAAAGTTCCGCAGTCTTCTTTTACCCTTCTAAAAATCCTACTCAGAGTTTTTTTGGGCCTTCCTTTTCACCTTATTCCATGCACTCTTCCAAGCAGTGCTGTCTTCGGGTATCTGCCTTTATTCAGTCTCATAAAATGGACGAATTATCTTAAGCACTGTTGCTGTGTGGGATGCCCTTCTGTATATGTGTTGCTTTTATTGGTTAGTGAATAAAGTTGCTTTGGTCTATGGCCGGGCAGAATATAGCCAGAATGGAAGAGATATATAGAGAGAGTAGGTGGAGTGAGTCCATGTAGTTGCCATAGAAGAACACTGGAACAGAAACTTACTGGTAAGCCACAGCCTCATAGTCATACACAGATTAATAGAAATGGGTTAATTTAAGATTTAAGAGTAGCTAGTAATCTGCGTAAACTATTAGCCAAATCATGTTGTAATTAATATTGTTCCTGTGTTATTATTAGGGTCTGGACAGACAGGAAACAAATGGGCAGTCTCCACTTACAGTGTCGTGTAGTGTTGAAATAGGAGCGGCGGGGCTGCGTCCCCAGCACCCCCGCCACCCACACGGCTAGCTTTACCCAAAATAATTACACGGACACTGTATTCTTTTAAACACTGCTTGGCCCATTTCTATCTAGCCTCTTCTCAGCTAACTCTCGCACCTGGACTAGCCCATTTCTAATCATCTATGTAGCACCGGTCTTACTGGGAAGATTCTAGCCTACGTCCATCCTGGGTCGGAGCTTCATCGCCTGCATCTTCCCGGGAGCGGGGAGCATGGCGTCTCTCTGAGGTGTCTGCCCCCGAGAGGAGAGCTGTTGAGTCTGAGCTCACTTCCTCTTCCTCCCAGCATTCTGTTCTGTTTACTCCTTCCACCTATGTTTTAACCTATGAGAGCCAGCCAAGCAGTTTCTTTATTACTTAACCAATGAAATCAACAGATTGATATGACACTCCCACATCACTGTAGTTCACTTCCTTTTGTAGATGGAGATGTTTCTTAATGTCATCATTGTTTTACAGGTTAACTCTTCATGTGACACCTAGAATCCTCCTGAGACATGTCATCTCAAAGACATTCAGCCACTGTTCTGAGCATCGTTTCATTGTCCAGGTTTCAGAGTTGTAAAGAAGGCAACTCAAGACAAGTTTCTCATATGCTTGTAATTTTGTTGTTGTCATTATATCTCTTGGTCACAAACCTTTTCCAGTGCCTGGAATGCAGCCCTCACTGTCCCTATTCATCTATTGACATCTGAAATAGTTCCCCCCATTTGAACTGAGAATTCCTCCCAGATAGACAAAGTTGACTGTTTGAGGTTCTGATTTTTTGTTATAGTTTTAAGATCCTTGTGTTCCCGTCCTATGTGTTGTATTTCAGTCTTCTCGATGTTTCCTTTCATACCAAGGTTTTCACTTACTTCCACCACTCTGTTTACCAAGGCCTGCAACTCATTTGAACTCTCAGCAAGCAGTACTGTATTGCTGGTGAAATGTAAGTTGTCGATTCACACACCACCCACCTGCATGCCTATCCCCTCAACCTCCAGGGCTGTTGCTAGTATTCATTCCAGGAATATATTAAAGAGTATTGGTGAAAAGACACTCCCCACAATATTCCTATGATTCTTTTAAACTGGACACTAAGTTATCAGTTTTTACACTTGTATGGTGTATCGCTTCCTCCCTTATCTATCCTATCCCAATTACCCATATCCTCTCACTGCAATTTTTGTCCTAGACAAGATGCAAAAAAATCGTGGAACCTTTGGTTATGAAATGCCCAGAGATGAATACTGTAGTCAATGAAACTATTCAGAGCATCTGTATATCAGTGAGGGTAATCTTTTTTCACACACCTTTGAGTTTCTTTGGGAATCCAGCTCTTTTCGGAAGTCTGCTATTGACTTGCTTGTCATTAACTCACTCATGTTTGCAAATGGAACTGGGTTAAATTTGGCCACATTTAAAACTACATAATCACAAATTCCCACATTATATACCACAGGTACACACAAGCCAGAAAAGCAACACATAAATAATTGTGTTTAGAAATGACAGGAGTGAAGGGACAGTCATAGCCTGGTATGACAAATACCTTGAATGTGTACACTCACCTTCATCTTCTCTGTTCGTATCTAAGGGAAACTCTTGCCTGATAATCCAATGGCTATTAAAAGTTTCTCTGGTAAAGGATACAATAGAGGAAAACAACAAGAAAAGTACACCCTGTTTAGCACTGAAGACATTAAAATAGAGATTGTGCTTAGAACTGACTATCCTCATTTTCTGCTATTAAACATTTATCACACATAATCACTGTTATCTATCAAGGTACCTTATTAAACCAGAAAAAATGAATAGTGACAAATATTATAATTAAGTACTATTTTAATTTGCGCACAAAAATTTAAAATGCAAGACAGCGATGCTGACAGTACAGCACTAATCATCAGTCCAATGACGATGCTGTCATCATCTCTTCAAAGTGTGTTCACCAGATGCAAGATTTAAATTGAGAATAACTAGTTAAAATGTGTACGGAAGGATACAATCTACCACAAATCAGCTTAGATATCGTCAGACTTAAATGAAAAAAAGTTGAACCTAACTTATAGAACTTAATATTTAGCCTTTCTCCTGATGTGAGTTTCTCAATGTATATGCATAGATGAATCTGTAATATCAGTTTCGGGAACTTCAAATAATAAGACATTTGGTATCAATTTGTTTGATATTGGCTACCTTATTTTACTTTTCTTCATGTTCCTACTGTTGCCTAAGAGGGGCGTTCGAAAAAGTTGAAAGCGAAACACTATTGAAAATGTGGTCAATGGGTTTGTGAAGTTAGGGTTTGTTTTCTTTTGTGTTATCTTATCTGCTTCCAGCTTCAGGAACTCCAGTTCACATAGAAGTAGCAGCTTTCCCCTTTCCTACTGCTCCTAGCTTGCTGACTCTGATGAGTTTATATACACAGCCATGGCTCAAACAATACGAGATCAAGCACGTTTATGTTCCTTGACCCAAGGACAGCACACTATTTTGGGTTTAGTTTTTGATGGGTAGATTTTCAAAAACCAGTTTTTGCCAAGGAGTCTACAAAGTAACATCATTGAGACTGTCAGCCTCTCTGACAAGATAACATGAAGGGAGAATTGTGTGAACTGGAGAGGCTTTTAGTTCACCTCGGGAGCAGTGGTTTTCACAAATAGCAGTTTAATCTACAGTATAGCACCCAAGTAATAAGGAGAGGGTGAGTTAGAGTTTGGAGGTACAGGCTCCTTCTAGTGCTGTCTGTTTCTATTTTTTTCTTTTTCTGGTCATAAGTTTTGAACTTTCTTAGCTACCGCTCAAGATTCCAATTTTCATACTTTTAAGAATCATGGGGTTTCTTGAGCATAATTAGGATTATGTTGTCAGATCAAAGTTTTGGGGAATATTTGCTACTAATGTTTAACATAAGATCAAAGGTTTCGTTTTTTTAGAAGAGGATTAACATACAAAAATAACAAATTTGTTATGTACTTTTCTTCACTAAGCCAATCATTCTCTCCAACAGTATTTGATATGTTAATGTTAAAAATATTATGACTATAAATATACAAAATATATATTTGAATTTTACACAATAATTATATATAAATAGCTTATAATACAGTTCAAAAACTCTGAAATTAAACAATTATGGATATATACCTTATTTTGATTCCTAATAAAAATAATTCTGATTAATTTTTTTATCATTTGCGGTAAACCCTCACAATGAAAATGAACTAATAACAATTGAATAGTGTGGTTATGGTTAACATGAAAATGAATTTGTTAATAAAAACAAAGAGAAATAGTGCTGACTTTGTGTTTTTTTTTTACTTGATTATCTGCAGAAATATGAGAAGTGAATGAGAAGAGAAAAACTTTTGAGCAAGATAGAAGTGAATTGCCTCCTGTAGTGAGGATATAGTTTATAAGCTGAGCTGATGCTCTAGGTTAGTATGATGATATCTGAGTTAGAAGAGAGGATTATCAAAGTGACAAAATCCCATGAAAGATGGGACTGGATCAAAGGAAGCCAATGATTAAACTTGCGATTGATTTCAATGACATTGTAGGTGAAAGGAACTCATTTTCAGGAAGAAATTCCAGATGGCTGTGATGACAAGGGATTTGGGATCAGTGAACAGACGGTTGAATAGTCAGCTGTTTTCTGCCCATGGTACAGTCATGCCTGGTTACCTTTGTCTTGCAATAGAATTTTCCATCTATTCTAATGCTTTACATATGTCAAACTTTCAGGACTAAAGAATTGGATCAAATAAATAGCAAGAGAAGAGACTCTTTGGTGAGCTGTGGAAAAAGTCAGCGAGGCAGCTGGGTAGGGAGCAGGCATTTTAATATTTGAATCCAGAAAAACCAGGAGGGTATACCACTGATGAGCCAGTCATGCATTCATTCTTCCCCAACATCCTTCGAAGTAGTGGGCAGTTTGTTCTTCCAGAACATAAACAAATCATGAGTGACTGGGTAAAGATACTAGAGAAAAGGGCAATTCTAGAAGCATGTCAGATTTGTGACAGCAAGAAAATTCCTACAATAATTACACAAAATAACTACATGATATGACAGAAATATAGGAAATTAAGAAAAATAATAACAGAGGTTATAAGCACTCTGCCGTAAGCATCATAGTCTCACTACCTGTTTCAAGTATACACAGTGAAATGATTGCTTCCTAAACGAATCCTATGTTTTTATAAGTAACTTAGAAACCATTTTTCCACTGTTTTCTGCTTGGTAATACTGAGGATTTTCCCAAAGTGATCTCCAAAGGTTGTTATTTTCTCACTTTGAATATTATGTTTCACTTGCCGTCAGGGAAGCAGACAGGCGAACTGCAGCCCTTCATTTCTCCCCTCCTTCTTTCAAATCCCACCCCCCTAGTCTCATCCTCAGCTCTGTAACAGATCACCTTCTGAAGGTTCCCCTTCCTCTCTGCCTATATCTCCAAGGGATCATTATTTCAGCCTCCAAATACCAGCAAGTATTCCTTGGGAAGCCACAGATTACTCCAGACAGGGAAGCAGGTAGGCTTCCTCCAGATACTCACCACTCCCTCTGAGCCTCTACATTCAATCCCCATGTCTCATCTCTATTTCCTTAGTAGAGCACGTGTTGCCCCCTTGCCGTTCTCACTGTCCCCATCTCTAGTCAATCACCAGACTTCCTCCTAAATCTCCCCAACTCATCCTATTATCCTAGTCTCGAAACCAACTGCAGATTTTTACCTCTCTCTCCTTTCCTCCAAATTCAATCCCCCAGTCTCATCCTCAGTTCTGTAGCAGAACACCTGCTTCAGGCTTGACTCCCTCCCTGCCCTCAACTCCAGAGCACACAGTTCAGCAACGCCAGCCTACCCCACCAACTATATCCCAGTTACCAGCATTCTATGGGCACTCTCCAGCCAAGCCTTGCAGAAGAAGCAAATATGTCAACAAAGCAACTAGGCAAGTTTCAGATCTTCACTTTCCCTCCTCTGCTCAATAACCAATCCTTTAGTCCCACTCTCAGATCTGTATCAGACTATTTGTTGTGACTCCTCTCACTCTCGGCTTCCATTCCCAGGAGATTTAACAGATCCTGGTGGAAAACCTGCTTTCTTCCATCCTTCTTTGAGGATCTACTCAGTCCACTACGTCCTCCTAACCGGTCCCATTTCCCTAATGTCAGTTCCCAATGCACGGAAACACATTTTGCCTCGAACCCATAGAGAACACAACTATCAGTATCGAAGAATTGCCTTTGCCTACAAGGCAACACACAGTCACAACACTCTCCTAAGAAAGAGACAGGGCAACAAAAGACCAGGAGTAAAACATGTACCCCACAAAGACAAGATAGGCATTAGCACCTAGAATTGCAAAGTTTCCAAATAGAGACACTTACATGCCAGTATAAAAACACAAACAATAACAGCCAGAGCATTTTGTCTATACTAGAGCTCAGCAGCCCTAGCAGAGCAGATTGAGTAATGCGACATAGTTGAAGCACATGACCTTAAGAAAATCTTTGTGAATATGGCAGAGATCCTCAAAGAGGAAATAAATAAATCCTTTAAAGAAATTTTGAAAATGCAAACAGTGGAAGAAAATTAATAAAGCATTTCATGGTCAGAAAGCACAAAGAGAACAAACAAACAAGAAAACTGAATGAAATCTGTCAATAAAAACTGAGCAACTTAAACAGGAACCTCAGACGTAAGCCTCACCAACAGATTACAAGAGAAAGGAAGAAAGAATCTCAGGCATTGAGAACATGATACAAGAAATAGATACCTCAAGCACAGAAAAATGTTTAATCTTAAAAATTTATGGCATAAAATATGCAGGAAATCTGAGAAACTATTAAGAGACCAAATCTAAGAATAATAAGAATAAAGAAAAAGAAACACAGTTCACAAGCACAGGGAACATTTTCAATAAAACCATAGTAGAAAATTTTTGTAACCTAAAGAAGGAGATACCCATCTAGGTACAAGAAACATACAGAAAACCATATAGTCTGGACCACAAAAGAAAGTCCGTTCAGCACATAATGATTAAAACACTGAATATTCAAAACAAGGAAAGACTATTAAGAGCTACAAGGAAATAAAAGACCAAGTAATATATAAAGATAGACCTATTAGAGTTACACCTGCTTTCTCAGTGAAAATTCTCAAAGTCTTAAGGGCCTGGAAAGAAGTTCTACATTATCTAAGAGACCACTGATGCCAAACCAGACAACTATACCAAGCAAAACTTTCAATCACAGTAGTAACAAAAAATTAGGACATTCCGTGATAAAACTAAATTTAAACAATATGTATCTATAAATATAGCCCTTTAGAAGGAAAACCCAAACCTAAACATGTAAATCATAAGTACGAAACATAATGAATAAAAAATGACAGACCAGAAACTCAAAAGAGGGGAAATACACACACACACACACACACACACACACACACACACACACACACAGAGAGAGAGAGACAGAGACACACACACTCAAAAATTGAACAATAGGAATCAGCAAACACTGCCATTGATATCTCTTAATATCTCTACATCAATGTTTCAACTCTCAAATAAAAAGATACAGACTAATAGAAAGAATGCAACACAGAATTCATTCCTCTGATGCATGCAAAAAGCATATCAAGGATAGAAATCATCTCGTTGTAAGCTGTTTTAAAATACTCCAAGAAACTAGGCCTAAGAAGCAAACTGGTATTACTATTTTATACATAAGAAAATAGACTTCAATCCACAGCTAATGAAAAGAGATATTTGAGGACACTACATGCCCATTAGGGAAAAATAAGCTGAGAATTCTTAGCAATCCATAACATCTCTCCAACAAAACACAGTCACCAAAATTTATAAAAGAAATACTACTATAGCTTAAATCACATATTAACCCTCACACACTGATAACAGAACTTTCCATACACAACTCTTGCTAAGAGACCCTTTACCAAAACAAATATCAACCAGAGAAATCCTGGAGGTTAACTGAAGTTATGACCCAAATGGACCTAACAGATAGTTATAGAAAATTTCATTCAAACACAAAAGCATATATCTTCTTCACTGCACCCGGTGTAGCTCTCTCCTAAATTAACCACATACACAGACAAAAAGCAAGTCTTAGTAAACACAAGAACATTGAAATAAGACCTTGTATCCTATCTGACCATCAAGGATTAAATCTAGGTATCAAAAACAATAATAGAAAGCTTATAAACTCATAGAAAATTAATAACTCTTTGCTGAATGAAAAATGTGTCAAGATAAAAATTCAGAAAGAAATTAAAGACTTTCTAGACTAAAAAAAAAAAAATGAATACACAGCATACCCAAAACTTTTAGGACCAAATGAAGACAGTTCTAAGAGGCAAGTTTATAGCACTAAGTACTTAAGCGAATAAACAAGGAACAAAAAAAAATCCCAAAGAGATTTCTTATTTTAGCAGCTTAAAAGCACACCAGAAAGCTCTAGAGCAACAATAAGAAATCATAAGAAGAAGGAATAGACAACAACACAGCTGGAACTAATAAAATAGAAACAACAAAAATTATGAAATGAATAAAGCTAACAATTGGTATTTTGAGAAAAATCAATAATACTGACAAATCTTTAGTTAAATTAAATAAATTACAGACAAAAGGGGGGGTGTAACAGCATGGAGAATCATTCCAGAGAATCATAGGATATGTTTTTAACACCTATAGTTTATCAATTGAAAAAAATCTAGAATAAATAGGTGGTTTTCTTTGTGCATATCAATTACCAAAGTTAAATCAAGATTAGTTAGTCATTTTAAATAGACCTGTAACCAGAAGTGAAAGAGCAATAGTAATTAAGAAGTTCTCCACTTCAAAAAATTCCCAAGGCCAAAGGGTTTTAGTTTCAAATTCTACCAGAGTTTCAAAGAAAAGTTAATGCCAGTATTTCTCAAATTATTCCACAAAAAGCAAACAGAAGAATCATTTCTAGTTTATGAAGTGACAGTTACAATGATGTCCAAAGAACAAAAAGACTCAAAAAAGAAAGCAAATTACAGAGCAATGTTTGTTAATGAACATAGATAAAAAATTCTCAATATAATACTTGCAAACCAAATCTAAATCATATTAAAAAACATCCACCTTGATCAATTAGGCTTGCTTCTAGAGATACAAAGGTCCAACTATATAAATTGATAAAGATATCCATAATATAAGCAAACTGAAATTAAAAAGCACATGATCATCTCATTACATGCAAAAATGACTTTTGACCAAACCTAACACCTTTTTATGATAAAAGTCCTGGAGAAATTTGGGATGCAAGGGTCAAACTTGTATATAGTAAAGACAGTTTACAGTATGCCCATAACTAACTTCAACCTAAACATTAAAAAAAAATCTCAAAGAACTAAACCTGGGAACAAGATAAGGTTTTCCACTATCTTCATAGATCTTCAGCAGAGTTCTTAAAGTACTAGCTGAAACAATAACACAAGTGATTGAAAGATCAAAGGGATAGAAATTGTAAAGGAAGAAGTCTCAGTAAATTCATTTGAGGATGATATCATAGAAGGAGTAAGTCAACCTAAAATTTCCATTGGAGAACTCTTTCAGCTGATAATCCCTTTCAGCAAAATATATGGATAAAGAATTAACAAAAGAATCAGTTTTCTACTGGGAAGGATATCAGGGAAATTACATTTCTCACAGGAACCTCACTCACATAATATAAAATGTTCTTGGTTAAGTCTAAACAAGCAAGTGAAAAACTTACATGATAAGGACTTTAACATATGGTTGAAAGAAATTGCAGCAGATATCAGGAAATAAAAAGATATCCTATGTCCACGGATCTGTAGGATAAATATACTAAAAATGGCAATTCTACAAAAACAATATACATATTTAATGCAATCCCCACGAAAATTCTAACACAATTCTTCATAGATCTTAAAATGACAATTTTCAGTTTCATAAGGAAACACACACACACACAAACCAGTATGGCTAAAATAATCCTGGATAATACAGAACTGCTAGAGGTATCACCTTTTCTGGTTTTGAGTTGTACTATGGTGGTGTAATAATAAAAATAGTATGACATTGGCACAAAAATAGACGTATCAGTAGACAGAATAAAATTGAAGTTCTAAACATAAATTTACAAACCTATGAACACCTGATTTTGATTAACAAGCCAGAAACACACATTGCAACAACAAAGAAAACATCTTAACAAATGATGCTGGTCAAACTGGATGTGAAAGTCTTAGAATATACCCATGCTTATCATACATTAGAAAAATCAACTCCAAATAGATCAAAGAGCTCACCATAAAACAAGATAAACTAAAATTGACAGAAGAGAAAGTGGGCATTAGTCTTGAAATCATTGGCACGGGAATACAATTTTTATATAGAACACCATTAGCACAGACACTGAGATCATTCAATACTATACATCAAAGAGCAATGGCATTTGGACAAAGCAGTAGGTTACAAAATGGGAAAAGATGTTTAACATCCACACATCCATTAAAGAACTAATATCAAAAATAGAAAAAAAAACTCAAGAATCTAAACATCAAGAAAACTAATAACTCAATTAAAATTAAGAAACAGATTTAAATAAAATTTTCAAATGAGAAAACTCAAATGTCTGAGAACACCTAAAGAAGTGTTCAAGGCTCTTAGTCATCAGGAAATGCAAATCAAAACTACTTTCAAATTTTGTCTTGCACTTGTCAGATCTCTTAGATTAATAAAGCAAGTGCAAGCTAATTCTGGCAAGTCTGTGGAGTTAGAGACACACTCATCCATTGCTGGTGAGAGTGTACTCTTGTACAACCACTATCTATGTGGTGGTGGTTCCTCAGGAAGATGAGAATTGATCTACCTCACGATCCAACCGTTCATGGAGTTATATCCAAATGAGGCTGCATCCTATCAGAGAATTAGTTGCTTAACCATATTCTTTGCTATTTCTATTCAAAATAGACAGAAACTTGAAACAACCTAAATGCCCCACAATAAAAGAATGAGTAAAGACAAAGTGGATAAAAAATGAAATCATAAAGTTTGTAGGTAAGCATATGTACTAGAAAAAGATAATACTCAGTGAAGTTACCCAGACAAAGAAAGACAAATATGATATGCATTTGTTTATATGCAGATGTTAGCTATTAAGACAAAGATAGTAAAACTGAAGAAGTCACCGCAGCGCGAGTGTGAGCACACACACAAGAAGCGCCTGCGCTGGCACACGCACCACCCAGGGCCTGGCGGAGTCGAACACGGCCAGTTTCGGTGATCAGTGTTTCCGTGAAGATGGTGTGGAATCCGGCCCCGCCCGACACGCGTGTGCGAGCACCGGGACACACGCAAAATCCTCACTTTATCATTATTTTATTTTATTTTCCTCTCATTTTGACCCCACGTGGGACCCGGAAGAAATGAACCCACGAATCCCATCCCGCATCCACAGTAAAGGAAAATTTTAACACATGTGAAACACACGATCTCGTATTTAATCCCCCCCACACACACACACACTCACCCGTGTCCGCACAACACTGGAATAAAAAGACACTGGCGATGAAAAAAAAAAAAAGATTGTAAAACTGGAATCCTTACAACCACAGAGGTTAGGTATAGTATAAGGAACTGGGGCACTGGGCAAATAGATATCCCTAGGAAAAGAAAATAGAATAAATAGTTATAGATAGATGTGGGGACAGGACTGGAATGCAAGGATAAAGTCAAGTGAGGTGATGAGGGATGTCCTTCTGTATATGTATTGCTTTTATTGGTTAATGAATAATGCTGTTTTGGCCAATGGCTTAGCAGAGTAAAGTCAGGCAGAAAATCTAAACAGAGAGAGAGACAGAGACAGAGAGATATAGAGAGAATAGGCAGAATTGAAGGAGATGGCATGTAGCTGCTGAGGGAGTGACAGGTCGCACTGGTAAGCCACAGTCTTGTTTCAGTAAACAGATCAATAGAAATGGGTTAATTTAAAATGTAAAGGCTAGCTAGGGATATGCCTGAGCCATTGATGAAACAGTGCTGTAATTAATATAGTTTCTGTGTGATTATTCAGGTATCTGGAAAACGAAAATGCAGGCTCTGTCCATAGTGAGGGAAGAAAGAAGAGGTTGAGATGGGGACATCTCATGGGGAGAGGCAGCTAATACTGTCATTTGGGGGATAGTATGAAAACCTAATAAAAATGAAGCTTCCTAAAATATATACATTTATGAAGGAAATTTAAATAAAATTTCCAAATAATGGGGAAACAGAGCCTCAAGTGGCCAACTTTTCTCATCAAAATGAAGCTTCTAGTGTTGGAACTGGGTTATTCTAATTAAGTTGTCTGCTAAGAAGGTCCCATAAGAATTTCAAAAATCTCAGACTGTTGCCAAGAATACAGGCTACTCTCCACTAACCAATGACAAGGTCACATTGCTGAAGACATTATTTACACAATTAATTGAATGTGGAGGAAGTTTCCAAAGATTGTATTAGCAGTGTTTGATAAGGAGAGCAACAATGAAGAGTCCTTTCTATTGGTCATAATGGTCCAGGGGGCTAATCCTTCTGCAGAGCATCCACTACATGACAGTAAGTCAAACCTGGCCCAAAAGAAATTTCTTAAACCTCTTCAAATTAGAGAAACTTATGTCTTAAGTTGTACTTTAGACAGTTGTCCAGTACATTTTTGAAAACTTTGCACTCATACAAAATGAATAAACTTAATTTGTTCTACAAGAACACCAAGTCTCTTGTTTTAAGCTGCTATACATAAAGAGATCCTTGTTCGATATAGAAGTGAGGGAATGGAATAGTCGAGAGGGAGGAAGGATAGATATGAGAGCAAGGAAAGAGATATCTTGATTGAGGGAGCCATTTTGGGGTTAACAAGAAACTAGAAAAATTCTCAGGAATCCACAAGGATGATCCCAGCTAAGACCCTAAGCAATGGAGGGGAATGTATCTGAACAGACCTTGCCCTGTAGTCAGACTGATGATTATCTTAAATATCACCATAGAACCTCCATCCAACAACAGATGGAAACAGAGACAGAGACCCACATAGGAGCACTGCACTGAGCATCCAAGGTCCAGTTGAAGAGTGAAAGGAGGAGAGTATGAGCAAGGAAGGCAAAACTATGAAGGGTTCACCCACTGAGACAATGTGTCTGAGCTAATGGGAGCTCACCAACTCCAACTGGACTGGGAATGAACAAGCAAGAAACCAAACTAGTCCCTCTGAATGTGGTTGACAGTTGGGGCAAACTGAGGGGCCAATGACAATAAATCTGGTACTCTGCTGCATGTACTGGCTTTTTGGGATCCTATTCTCTTTAGATGTATACTTCATTCAAGCTGGATATGAACTTTCCACAGGGCAAGGTGCCTTGTCCTCACCTAAGATTGGAGGGGGGTGGGGAAGGGTGTGTGAAGGGAGTGGGAGGGGAGTGGGAGGAGGGGAGAAAGTGGGAATTTGGACTGATATTTTTTAAGTGATAAATAAAATAACTAAAAGAAAATTAATTTTAGAAAAAGTGAGCAGCATTTAAATTGTATCTTCAAGTTTCTTGTATATAATTTGCCATTTTCATAATGTGTTCATTTTTTGTTGTTATTGTCTCTACTAGGGCTGTCTTTCTCTTCCCTGGGCTTTCTTGCTTCTATCAGTGATAATTAATGTTATTAATACTATTAATTAATGCTATTAATACTATTCCAATCCTAGACATCTCTGTATTGCTTTTAAGGGTTCTTTAGAAAACACTAAATCTGAAAATATAATTTTTGTTAATTTATTGGGTTTATATTTTTTTCTAATGTAGATCAAAGCAAGGACTTTGTACATGTGAGACAAATGCTGTGCTACTGAGATACAACCTAGCCTTTTATTTTATTTCTTAAACAGAAATGCCTTAAATTATCTTCCTTTGAAGAGAGGGACAGTAATTGGCAATTTAGTATTTTTACAGTAACTCAAACTGAACATTAATTGCACTTCTCACATATCTCAAAGCCTATCATTACTACTTACATATGCTCTCCTTTTTCTAAGGGATGAAGAGAAAGTGAAGATGAAAGACATGAATGTTTCATTTCAGAAAATAACACACGAATCCCAGGAATTAATAATACATTTAGTAATTAAATATAATGCTGTGAGAAATCAGGGCTAGCTTCTCCTGAGCTGAATTTAAAGTCATAGTCTACTGCTTTTATATCAGCTAGGACACTGAGTCTACTTGTGTAGACATTTGGAATATGCTTAGGAGAGACAGGAATGGTGTCTGAAAAGATTTTTGTGTCAAGGTATACTTATCTGAATTTATGTATTTCAAAATGGATATGTCAGAGTGAGTATAATTGCAATAGTAATGAGGTATATTCATAGCATCTAGAAGAGAGTCCTACATCATTCTAAAGGGAGGAAATTTACAACCCTTAAACCTGATGTACTTATAGGCAGTCAGATGCAAGAACCTGCAGTGTTCAGTACCATTGATCTGGTTGGTTGGGCTCAAGTTTCTAATACTCAGTAAATTATGTTTCTCCAAGAGGACAGGACATGTGTAGGGCTTTGAAGATGAGGAAAGCAGAAAGAAGAAATCAACCCTAGTCCTAGCTATTTCACCTCTGACTTTTACCTTTTATTTCAGATGAGAGGCAATATAACAATAAATAATTATAAAGTCAGAATCAGTGGGATATGGATGAGTCTCCCAGGCAGTTGTGCTATTCTGTGAATTTTTCCATAGAAGAGCTGTGAAACGGGGGGGGGGGGGGGGGGGTGCATTGGATTTTAACAGTTATGTGATATCTTTTTTTCTAGAGAATGCTTTTATATTCAGCTTTTATTAGAATAATGGGTGATAGGAAATTGCAAATAATTTGTCCTCATTTTGAGGCTATCTAAGTGTCTGCTTCTGAAGCTAATTAGTTGACTTTAAATTGGACATTGTTATCATATTATGCAATAGTTTATTATGGCCTTTATTTCCTCTTTTTCTTTTCTTTATTTTTTCTCTTTCTTTCTTCCCCTTTTAATTTTTTTTTTTTTGAGACGTGGTTTCTCTGTGGAACTCACTTTGTAGACCAGACCTGGCATCAAACTCTCCTTCAAAGATCTACCTTCTTCCACCTCCAGAGGCTCGGGATTAAAGGTATGTGCTACCTCCTCTAGGCTCCTCTTCCGCTTATAAAAGATAATTCAATGCTTTTTTGTTTTCATTAAAACTTAGTTCCTAGTTTATATAAATATATTTATGTCCAACTTACCAGTGATCTGTGCATCCATGTGTTCCAGCTTCCACCTTCCTTTAGATGTTTTACTTCAGCACATGTAGAAATTTTTGCCTGACTTTTCACCATGATATGGAATTCACTGTTATCCACATTCTTTTCTACAAAATCGTAACCTGCATTTGCTATTTCCCAATAACAAAATTTAATTGTTGTATCATCCTACTTCAGATTCCCTAAAGGGGAACAATGATTTTACAATGGTGAAAACATATATGGCAAAAATAAAATAAATCAAATGTCCTTTCCTCTCAGGTCTTTGACGATAGTGTCACCATGGAGACATAATCTGAATGATGCTTACATGGCTGACTTCCACTTCAGCCAAGCAATGTTCAGAGAAACTGACTCATAAATACTACAGATTTGTACAGTCAGAATTTCATTTTAACTTTGAGCTGAATTAATCTCTTTAATTAATTTAAGGATTACCTTGTACATTCATTGGAACATGAAAAGTGAATATGATATGACCTGATAATCATTGTTATTAAGCCACTGCCAACACAGAGACAAATTAGAATAAATTAATGGTTTCTTATTTGCTGCCCACGTGCTCTGATATTCTTAAAACTATAGTCTTAGGCTTATCATTTACTCAGGTCCTAATGTCACAGAAATTTCAAATTACACCTTAGTTTCCTGTATATGATAGTTAAAATGTTAAGCTTGTTAAAATTTAAAACCACTGTTCTGAATTTAGCAAAAATAGAAATCTATTAAAAGAAACTCACAATTTTTTTATTTAGTATTCTGTTTTATTACTTTATTAAGAATCTCCTGAAATAAATTTTACAGGTCAATCTTATAACCCAGCGAGTCAATAAAATCCATAAAATTTTGGCAACCTGTAATAGAAGTTAGTACCTGTCTACCTATCTTGTGCTTTTTCTGTTAAATATAAGCAAATTTCATAAACCTTAAATAATTAAAATATGAGTGCTCTCCTATCAAGATACAGATCATTACTCATGAACAGAACTTATAGGTTTTTATAGTTCAAGCCAGTATTAAGGGTTTTAAACTTCATTTCAAAATAAAAAAAAAAGGAAAAGAGTTTGAAACTCTCCTGTAAATTAACCCTAGTATATTAACTTCTAGTGCCTTTTGGATGGAGGAATGTTTCTGAATGGACTGTTGTCTTGCACAATTTAGTGCTTTACTTACATCAGTAACAAACAGCATTTTTCATGACTCTGCAAAAGCTTATTTCCCAATCTCATATTTTGGTCTACTCGGTCATTTCCAATTTTTACTTCTAGAACTAAAAATAGGAGAAATCCTGCTCCACACATGCTTGGCAGCTTTTCTCCCATCGACCCTCGCTGTTTTCTTTCTTTTTGTATTACGCCTTACTCTTTCTCTACTTTCTTTGGCCTTTACATTTTATTTGATTCTACTTTCTGCTCCATTTAGAATATAAATTATTTTTTTTAAAATAGTTATCTATTTTAAAAATATGCACTTTTGCCATTGTTTGAATAATAGTGCCAATTATATAAATTAACATCCAATAATGTAAACTATGTGATCTTACCACACTTTCTGTACCCCAAACTCTCTTTTCTTTAAAAACACAAATTCATTTTGACATTTAAATTTTATTTCTCTCAAAATAATTTATTTTATTATTTCTTGTAAGACACCTACTGAGAAAAATCTTTCAGTTCTGCTTATCTGACTGCCCAATGGTATGAAAAACCATGACCAAAGGAAAATTATAAAGGAAAGTGTTTATTTGGCTTATACTTGATATTGCTGTCCATAATTGCAGGATGTCATGGCAGACACTCAAACAAAGCAGGAACCTGTAGGCAGGACTGATACAGACGCCATGAAGGGGTCTTGCTTACTGGCTTGTTTATAATTGCTTTGCTCAGCTGGCTTTCTTATAGAACCCAGCACAAACACCAGAGATGGCACCATTCATGATGGGCTGGATCTCTCCAAAGATGGGAAAGGCACTCCCTCCCATCAATTACTAATTAAGAAAATATCATCCATTATTAGGAGACTTCATGAAGTTTGTCTTCGTATATTTTAGGAAGTTTTGACTTCACTGAGTTTCTAAACCATCCTTGAAATATATCTCATAAGTGACTCCCTCTCTCCATGTTGCCTTCCTCAACCCTAACTCCTCTCCCACTCCCCACCAGATTCTCATATTACTGTACCCACCTGTCCATAATACACCCATAATATCTAACCTACCCCCCGGGGGGGGCTGCAGAGAGATCCGTGTGCCATACATCACATTTCCTTCCTCTATACTAACCTCTCTGAGTCTGTGGATTGTAGGTTGGTTAACATTTACTTAATGCCTAATGTCCACACATGAGTAAATACACATCAGATTTATCTTTCTGGGTCTAGGTTACCATACTCAGGAAGAATTTTTCTAGTTCAATCCATTTTCCTGTAAATTTCATTACACTATTTTTCCTCAGTTAAATAATTCTCCATTGTGTTGGTGTATTGCATTTTTGTTATCTATTCTATTGTTGAGGAACATCTATGATGTTTCCAATTTCTTCTATTATGAAGAGAACAACATTGAACATGGCTAAAGCAAGTGTCCTCATGATAGGATGAAGTGTCCTTTGAATGTCTGCTTGGATCTTGAGGTAGGTTGATTACCAATTTCCTGAGGAATCACCATATTGGTTTCCATAGTAGCTGAACAAGTTTGAACCCTATCAGAATGGATGAGTGTTTTCCTTATTCCATATCTTCGCCAGGATGAGCTATTTAACCAGGGTAAAATGGAATCTAAAAGTAATTTTGATTTGCATTTCCCTGAAGTTGCTGAGAACATTAAATATGTCTTTGAGTGTTGCTAAGCCATTTGAGTTTTCTCTATTTATATTTCTCAATTCTGGTAGATATTCCATTTTTAAAATGGATTATTTGATTGTTGATATCTAGTTTCTTGAATTCATTATATATTTTAGATATTAATCCTCTATTGGGTGTGGAATTGTTGAAAATCTTTTCCCATAACGTAGGCTGCTTCCATAATGTAGGCTGCTTCCTTGTTCAATTGTCCTATGCTTTAAAGAAGCTTGTTGATCTTTTCCCCTGTGGTATTTGTATACTGTTCTGGAAGTCTTATTCTGTGCCAATGAATTGAAACATTATTTTCCACTTTCTTTTCTTTTTTTAAAATGTATTTATTTTTTATTGAAAATGTCTCATGGTCCTCTCCCCAATGCACAATGACAACCAATTCTGGGTGTGTCCCTCTGGAAGGATTTATGTATATGCAGACAAATAAACAGTTTTAAACACATTTAAAAAAAAGAAAATTTCTACCTCCTTCCCTCCTCCCACTTCCCTCCCTCCCTCCCTCCCCCACTCCCCCTTCCCCTCCTTCTCTAGTCCAAGGAGCAGTCAGGGATCCCTACCCTATAGGAAGTCCAAGGTCCTCCCTGTTTCCCCCAGGCCCAGGAAGGTGAGCATCCAAACAGACAAGGCTCGCACAAAGCCCATCCATGCAGTAGAATCAAAACCCAGCGTCATTGTCTTTGGCTTCTCCTTCAGCCTCCACCGTCAGCGACATTCAGAGAGTCCGCCTTGATCACATGCTCCATCAGTTCCAGTCCAGCTGGACTTGGTGATCTCCCATTAGATCAGTTCCACTGTTTCAGTGGGTTGACGTACTCCTCGTGGTCCTGACTTCCTTGCTCATGTTCTCCCTCCTGCTCTTCATATGGACCTTGGGAGCTCAGTCCAGTGCTCCTATGTGGGTCTCTGTCTCTATCTTCATCTATTGCCAGGTGAAGGTTTTATGGTGATATGCAAGATATTCATCAGTGTGGCTATAGGATAAGGCCAGTTCAGGCACCCTCTCCTCTGCTGCCCAAGGAACAAGCTGGGGACATCTCCTTGGACACCTGGGAACCCCTCCAAAGTCAAGTCTCTTGCCAACATTAAAATGGCTCCTTTAATTAAGATATCTACTTCCCTAGTCCCTCATCCAGCCCTCCTCCATCCCAACCATCCCATTCCCTCAATCTCTACTTTCTTTTCTATCAGAGTTAGTATATCAGGCTTTATGCTGAAGTCTTTGATGCATTTGGTCTTGAATTTTGTTCAGGGTTCTAAGTATCAACTTATTTTCATTCTTCTACATGCAGCCATCACCCACAAATTAAGATATTTTGGCTTCTTCCTTTCCAATTTGTATCCTCTTGATCTCCTTAATTTTATTGCTCTATCTAAGACTTTAAGTTCTATAATGAATAGCTATGAAGAGGACATTCCTCATTATAGTTGAATGGCTTTGAGTTTCTCTCCATTGAATTTGATTTTGTCTATAGGCATGTTGTAAACTACCTTTACTATGTTTAGAATGTGCCTCATATCACTAGTCTTTCTAAGACTATTCATGAAAGAGTGTTGAATTTTGTCAAAGGCCTTTTCTGAATCTAATGAGATGTTCATCTTTTGAGGGGGGGTTCCATTTGTTTACACATTGTAGATATCCCTGCATCTCTGTGAGGAAGCAAATCATACTTGATCATAGTGGATGACTCTCTCTCTCTCTCTCTCTCTCTCTCTCTCTCTCTCTCTCATTTTCTTCTCTCTCTCTTTCTTATTTATATTGAAATGTTCTTGGATTTGAAGCCTAGGGGTAGAGTTGAAATGTTCTTTTGTGGACAGATTTCTCCTTATCTTACAGCATGTAGCTGCTAAAATGTCTATGTTTGCAAAGAAAAAAAAAAGAGAAGAAATGGCTTTGTGGTTTCTCATTCTTCTGACTTTGCACAAACCAGCTGTTCTTTATGTGGATTTAACAGTTCTGTCAAAATGTAATTTATTCCTAGACTTCAATGCATATTTTAGGAGATTTCTGCCTCTGATTGCCTAGTGAGTTTGCTTTCACTTGTGTGCTTGTTTGCATCTCTTCCTCTCTTCGAAGGAAGGACTTATAGCCCTAGCATGTGTCTGACAAGCTCTATTGAAATGGATCTTTTTTAATGGGATCACACATAAGCTCACATCTATTCTCCTTAGTATTTTAATTAACTCTGCAGCATAAAAAATCACCTTTGCATCTTTTCATACTTTTTATGTTTTAGAGATTTTTCACTTTCAAAAATAAATCATTTTGCACATACATATCTTATTGTTTGATCTCTATCCCTACAAGTTTTGTGTGAAGCAAATGCCAGAACACTATAGGCTTAAACCCATAAATTAAGCATTTAGTCTCAGAACATTTTCATATAATTCTTTTTCCTGAGCTACAATATAAATACAGTTTCTCACTCTTCACTTCAAGGAATTCTTTTCTCCCCAACTCTGTCTTGTACTGGGTTATTCTCTTCCAGTAAATGTCACAGAGGTTTAATAGGTTTTGAAGGTTGTTTGTTCTTTAGTTTGCCTTATAGTATGGTCTGATAATTACTCCTCTTGTGTTGCAAGATATACCTAGTAACACATCCCGGGAAAGGAAGAGTTTATTTGGGCTCAAATTTCAGGATAAAAAATCAACATGATAAAGAAGTCACCACCACCCTACTCCCACCTTCAGCTCTTCACTTTTGTTTGTTAGTTTTGAAGACTCTGTCAAGTACAATTTGTTCTGCCCATGTGTTCCTGGATATGGGAGAATACACTGCTCTTCCCATATATTCCAGGGTCTGGGACCATAGATTGGGCACAATTGACCTAACAAGGGCCATATCATACAGAAAATTGATTCTTCCTGTTAAACCAGCCAGTGTCCGTAGTTCCTCAGTTAGGAGTAGGGCTCATGAAACACTTCCACCTCATGATAGAATGTTGATTAACTTAACCTTGTGTAGGTCGTTCTCAGGCAAACCACAAGAGCTGCAGCAGTCAAGTCAAGTCTCATCCCGAAGACAATGTGTTGTTTTAGTCTTATTACAGTCATCCGGTTTCTTCTTTAGTAATGATGCCTCACCCTTGCGGGGTATGGCAGTGAAACCACTGAATCTTCAGTGAATGACTGAAGACTCCATTGATGCTCAGTCTTTACACTTTGACCAGTTGTGATTCCCTGTGTTAATAACCATCTTCTGCATAAAGAAACTTCTTTGAGGTCTGACAGCTTCCATAGCATATGAATATAGAAATACTAATTCAGAAGGTAGTTTGATACCATCTCCATTCAACAGAATAATGGTGGTAATTCTCACCCATGGGGGTATATTTCTTTGTCAGATTTACTGTATCATGTGTATAGTTCTTTGTCAGATTTACTGTATCATGTGTATGCCTATTCCTGTGTAGGGGCCTTAAATCTAATCAAGAAGCAGCTGGCTATCTCATAACCTTCATGACATTACTGCACCCAAGAGTTTACATTGGTACCACAGTCAGTCTTGTTAATTAGAGAAGACTGTTGATGATTTACCCACTAGGCAACCT
Organism: Microtus oregoni; assembly: GCF_018167655.1. Lineage (NCBI taxonomy): Eukaryota > Metazoa > Chordata > Mammalia > Rodentia > Cricetidae > Microtus > Microtus oregoni. The sequence goes on from NW_024543084.1 coordinate 3,975,094, forward strand.
GGATCATACCTTCAAATACTATGAAAAGTAGCCAGTGTGGTGATATTTTGTTTGTGCTTTGACAAATATAGCGCTATCCTGGATATCAGAGTGCAGAGCTTGCCACAATAGTTATCTGTAGTAGGAGGAATCTGCCACCAGGTTAGCTTAATCCCCGAAATAACCACACGGAAATTATATTAATCAAAACACTGCCTGGCCCATTAGCTCTAGCCTCTTATTGGTTAACTCTCACATCTTGATTCAACTCATTTCTAATAATCTGTATGTCACCACGAGGTCGTGGCTTACTGGGAGAGATTGTAATCTATGTCCGTCTCAGGTAGAGATTCATGGTGTCTGCCTGTCTCTGCTTTCCTTCCTCCCAGAATTCTGTTCTGTCTTTCCCCGTTTACCTGAGGGCTGCCCTATCAAAAGGCCCAGGCATTATCTTTATTCAACCAATGAAAGCAACGTAAGTACAGAAGAACCTCCCACACCAGTTATCCATAGACGCTGGGCGGTGCTTGTACACACCTTTAATCCCACCACTCAGAAGGCTGAGGCAGATGCATCTTCACGAGTTCAAGGCTACCCTGGGCTATACAAGATTGAATCAGTCTAAAAGAGAAACAAATCCCTGGGGTGGTGGCTCACACCTTTAATCCCAGCACTAGAAATTTGGAGACAGGAAGTGATATGGCTGAGTGGAGAGAGAAATATAAGGTGGGAGGACAGAGGAGCTCAGGATTCAGTCTGAGGTCTTGTAGAGACAGCATTCTGTCTGAGGACTTGTAAATACAGCATACCCCATTAGGCCTCAGGTTTTCCCAAAGGTAAGGACTAGTGGCTGGCTGTTCTGCTTCTTTAATCTTTCAGCTTTTACCCACTACTATCTGACTCCAGGTTTGTATTATTAAGACCAATTAGAAATCATGCTACAAGCTGAAAGAAGGAAGCTTCCTCATTAGTATGACTTTGCTTCAACATGTCCTGTGAACATCTGTGGGGTGTCTTTAGCAACAGGGTGATGCAGTAAAGTTCTGGTGGGAAAGCAAGCATAATAAGAATAGCGTGCATTGTTTCACGGGATCTCTATGACACCAATGACCAGTAAATGGAGGGACAATATCCCACACCTGGCACCAGGCATTTCATTTGGCAACATATGGCTCCTGTGTTGGGCATCATGCTTTGGTGTAAGTAACTTCAAAGAAACTTTTTATATGATTATAAATTTATATAATATACATGTATATTTTATTAGATGAATACATAAATAAAATACATGAATATTTTATTTTCATATGACTATATGTGTGTATGTTTGTGTCTTTTTCAAACATGTTTAATGCTATTTATCCTATACCTTTCTACTCCTCTGATTTTTAACCCCTGATCCATCACAGCAGCACTGACAACTAATTTTTTTTTGTTGGTGTTTTATGTTTTTCTTTTCCCTTTCATTAAAATTAGAAGCAATTCTTTGCCTGTTTTATCTCCATGTTTCTTCCACAGTTACAGGCTTTGTGCAAGGTTAGAAACCTGTCTTCCTTTTCCAGAGATGCCAGATCTCTACTGCCGAGGTGTCAACACTTGATGAAAGCACAAGACACACAGCAGCAGTTTCCACCTAAGGACTAGCATCTTTTAGTTGTTATTCAATTTGACTCTTAAACTCCTTATTCTGAAACAGTGGTTGGTGTTAAAACTGGGAAGATTTCCTGCTCTAGTCTCTGATGTGTAATTCCATTGGTATTCTGGATTTTAGGAATCACTACATTAGCCAGAATTGACCCTGTAGTTAAGATAATGAAATCTGGAAAGACTGAGGCTAATTCAGAGCATAAGTCTCTAGGTGATGCCCAGGGTGATGTTTTTCTCATTCCACTGATTTGATCTCTTCCTAAATTTTTATAGTATTTCTACTGGTGCCTACCTTCTTGAATCCTCTAGAGTGTTTATTTCGTGGCTTTGTTCTTAAGTCACAACCCAATGTAATCCATTTAAACTCTGTACTCTTTCTTATCAAGTACAGTTTAACTCCTTTAGACGCAACATCACAATGTGTTTCTTATGAGTGACTCCACATGTGGAATTCTTCCCCTGCCCCTTGCCTCATCACTCTGATTCTTAGCACGTTCTTTGAATGGTCTGCCTCTCTGCGAGACATGGTAGACGAGCTCTTGAGCCACTTGACTTCTTGATCCACTTGACTTGATCCACTTGCCTCCAGGGCATTTGTCATTTGTTGAATTTTCAGGAGAAAAATCAAGAGATTTTGGAAAGTGCTAGACTGTGCTAATGAATTATGCATGAAGACAAGAGTTGCCAAATGAAGTATAGAATGCCAAGCTGAATTTGCATTTCAGACAAATATACTTATAGCAAAATTATTTTTCGTTTATTTGAAATTCAAATTTGTTTGGGTATCCTTTGTTTTTGTTTACTGAATGTCTTCTACAAAGAGCACAAAGATTAATTGTTAAGATTTTCTTTACCTTAATTATGTGCTTTCCGTTAGTTTTATTCCATTCTTTCCTAAAAATCATTATTTTCAATTCTGAGAGATTTGATTCTATCATATTTAATTCTCATAAGTTTTCTATATGTCGTTTGTGTGATTACTATTTCACAAGCACAGAAAACTTGACTACTGAATTCTTAGTAAATTTCCACTGGCAATCTGGTTAGGTCATTAGTTAATTTATTGCCATTTACTTCTCTCTGGTATTTATTAGGGCTATAACATACAAAAAAGTTAAATCAAGAGAGCTTTAATAGGAAAAGGATCCTACAGAACTGTGCATAGGTCCAAGAGTCTCAGCAGTCAGCTGTCACAGCAGTTCTCAAGATCCTGACCTCAGCTCTTTGGAGTTCCTGAAGAAGAGAACTCATTTTGGAAGAGCCTACCACTCCCATGGTGGCCCCATAGCTAGTACAGGGAAGGATAATCCCTATCCCTCACCAGATCATAGAACAATGGAAGAACAGCCTCCATCAGTTTATCTACAGGGAGGGAAGACTAGATGAGGAAACACCCAAGATATGCAGACAACATGCAAATATATCCAAAGTATAAATGATTCCCTATAGTATAGGTATTTTATAAAAATTAAAAATTAAAATCATCTACAAAATGATGTTAAAAAACTTTGTGGTGAAATGTCAAACTTCTACTTCCAGGTGTGAAATGAGTTGTAGGATGTAAGAATCAGTTTTTGGTATATAAATATCCAAGAACAGAAAAACTTCAAGCAGCATGTATTTGAATTTTCTCCTTGATTAAAATGGTTAGGTCTGTGGTGTGCTGACTCAAAGTTTCTGAGCCTGACTGAAAAGCATTGTGGAAGAAAACTATTCACGACAAGCTAGTCAGAAAGCAGAAAATGAGGGGTACAACCTAGAGTCCCCAAAGATATACCCACAATGATCTATTCCTGCGAATAAACACTGCCATCTTCAGTTTTTGGAACTTCCCAGGTTACCACCCCATCACCAATTAGAATGAAGAAAAACTTGGGATTTTAAGATAGTCCTTGTTCATAGTCCAGCAAAACTCTGCTTCATGTTTAGCTTCAGAAAACTGAGGAACATGCTACCTTTCTAGAATTATTTTAATGGTTATATTTAGAATTAATTAATGGTCTAAATCAAATATAGAAATGAAAAGCACTTGATGTTTTTGCTAGATGTTGTAATAGGAATGGCGGAGCTACATTCTGGCTGCCCCAGCTTCCACATGGCTAGCTTATGCCCCGAAAAAATTACACGGAAACTGTATTCTTTTGAACACTGCCTGGCCCATTAGTTCCAGCCTCTTATTAGCTTGCTCTTACATATTGATCTAACCCATTTCTAATAATCTGTGTAGCCCATGAGGTGACTTACCAGGGAAGATCTTAACCTGTGTCTGTGTTGTGTGGGAGAATCATGGCAACTCCTTGACTCAGCTTCTTTCTCCCAGCATTCTGTTCTTTTTACTCTGCCTACCTAAGGGTTGGCCTATCAAATGGGCCTAGGCAGTTTCTTTATTAATAAGAAATCACTCCCACATCAGCTAGATGTCTAATTTCATAAGTTCATATATTTTTAAGCCTGAATTCTGAAAGTTAATGAATAGGTACATAATCACAGAAAACCACCATCCAAGTACATATAGATATATAAATATTTAGGTAAGCATAGATGGAAATATTCATCTATAATTAAATACTTAGAAGGAACATAAACATAATACTAGATTATTAGCACAAGTAAAGAATATAATTAACACATTAATATATGCTGCTAAAGGCCTTCATTAAAAATCATGATTGCTTATAATACATACTTTATTGAAAACAGCTTCGAAGCAGTTCATAAATTAGGATCCCATCCTGTTTTTTTAGAAAAATATATGTTGATGTACATCTAATCCTAGAATTACCACAAGAAGGTAAACTCTGATAGCTGATATTTTTGAGGGATAATGTAATGGATAATTTTCACTTTCTTTTTTGTATCATGCCTTTAATAATCCAGACATTACACAAAATTATTATTAGGATGTTCATGTATAAATTTCCTCTTAGATGTAGGTGAGAACAAGTTCAGACAACTTTCTGTGGTGTGTCTACTCTCCTCAGCAGAGGCGTATAGCATCTCATCTAACAAAACTGTCACATATCTTTGATACCAAACCATTCCCCATTCCCACCCATGGAACCCTCTGGTCAGAGTTCTATCCTTAGAGTTTGCCTTTTTCTGGGTCACATATAAATGAAACCATAGAGTGTATTTTTTTTTAAGTTCCTGAAATACTTGCGAAGTACTTGTACTATTTTGCAACCCTATAAGATAATGCAATAAAGCATTTCTTATGAAAAAAGTCTTTAGTGTCTCTGGTTGGTAATATAGATAGTATATATACAAAACACATTAACACCATGATATCTACATGCTACAGTGTAATAACAGATGATTCAGCTACTGAAGACATCAGGGTGCTTTTGCATCATACTAATGATCAATGTTCTACTAATTTACTTTCAGTTAATCAATCAGTTTCTATGGCAAAGATACTTAAAACATATGAAAGATAATAAGTCTGGCAAAAAGTGTTCACACTCAGTGATTGCAGGACTCCTCCGCAAGATTTCTGTTTCTGAATTGTTTCCTTTGGCATTAAGCACTGCCAATGCCTGGAAATGCCCTTGGTTGGCCAGTTCTTTCAAATATCCCTAAGTTTTTATTTCAAAGTTTTTTTATTGTATTCCTGCCATCAAGTGTGGGTCTAGTTTTGATTCCAAATTATCATTTATCCTGTTAATCAGGCTTTACAAAAATGATTCAAAATTCTCAGTCTAAAACCATAATTCTCAACCTATGGGTTGTGACCCCTTTGGGGGTTTCATTTCAGATATCCTGGATATCAAGTATGTTCATTACTATTTATAACAGTAGGATAATTATTGTTATAAAGGAGCAAAAAATAATTTTATGTTTGTGGATCATCACAACACGAGGAACTATATTAGAGGGTCACAGCATTAGAAAGGTTGAGAATCACTGATTGAAAAGTTAATTTTGTATACTAGACTGCTACATGGATATAACTTGCGGTGAGCCACTCTACTAACCATGATACATACTGCTTTCAAAAAATAAATAAATAAGTAAGTAATTGCACAAGAATATTTTTCCATTCTTTCTATTTTATTTATTTGATAATTTTGCCTCAATTTAATGTTATCACTAAATTAACTGTTGATCTGTTTGCTTTACATTTCATGAACACAGAATCAGAGTAAACATGGGGCTTTTTTCTCCTGTCAGATTCATGGGTTACTATACTGTGAACTAAATGTTACTTTGAAATTAAGCATGGTCCTTTCAAGAAGGTCACACCCTGGAAGGTCACACTTCCTATGGCTCTGGTCAGATTATCAATCTTAATTATTTTATATATATATAGAGAGAGTTATATAGAGTAAAAATGAATTTTAGGAACAAATAAAACCACCTCATGTAACCGTAAGTTGCCCTCAAATAACTAGCTAAGCTCCTGTTGTATAAATTACTTTTACTGAGCTCAGTATTCATTTTATTAGCAGTGCTCCCCTTCTGTTGGATAGAACCTACATTGCTAACATATTAAATAAAATCGCTTATAGATGTAGATTTTTTATGCCTTTTAAAATGCTAATGTATGGCTTGTTAAATGTTAAAGTGGTAAATAGTTTCTAGGCGCTCATATGTACTAAATTTCATTTTGTAACCCTCAGCATTTGCAGAAAGAATTCATAAGATATTTGTCAAGTTGGAACCTTCATAAGCTTAGCGCTCTCAATATATTTTTTTACAAAGGAAATTAAGGTAATTAGATGATAATGTCAGTGTCATATTAAACTGCCATCGTTACAGAACAGCAAGCACCCTCTTGCTAAGAGATCATGAAACATACTGTTATAAAATATAAGAACTGAGAGTTTTAGCTATTGCTACAAACTGGAAATAACTTTCTGGGTCATTCCTACTGTTCTATGTTCCTCTCTACCAGACTGTTTATAACTCTTTTTACATTGAATATTTATTGTAGTAAGTGCAATATTTTTTTCCTGAGCCATTCTTGCTCTTACACTACTAATGTCCTTTATGTCATAAGAGTGTAATCATAGAGTGAATGAAATTGGATCTGAGAATATTTTATAATATTGTATCTCATCATTACCATTGGAATCTCAACTTTAGATTTAGTTTTAGAGTCTGAAAATATATAGATAAACTCAAACACTTGTTTATATTGCTGAGAGAAATATCCCAACTGTGTATTTTTTTAAAAATGATGCAGACATTCCTGATATCTTTTTTATAATATGACCCCCTAAACCCTTAATAATTTGAGTCAGAATACCAATACTTTGAATTTCAAATGACTTATTCACACAGAAGAAAGTAGAGAAAGTAAAGATACAATAAAAATGTGTTAGACTCCTATTTACCTAAGAGGTAAGGTGTAGGTAGACCTACCTAGTCATTTTTGGTAGAGACATCAGTTACTAGGTAGGCAAGACCGCACGGACCTGCAAACCCATGGCTTTCACTACTTGCCTTGCAGAATGGAAATTATTGACTCACAGTTACAACAGCCAGATGTCTACAATTTGGCACTAACAGTGTTGTTTTTTTCTGGCAACTGGAAAATAGAATCTGACACCTACCCTAAGCAACTTGTGCTGATTTACTGGCAATCTTTGGTGTTCTCTCTGACATCAGGATCTAATTTCTTCCTTCACATCCAACTCTTGATTCTCCCTGTGCATATCTGCTTCTGCATCTATGTTTCCCTTTCTTGGGAGAATGAGTCGTATTTTATATTGAATATTGCAGGACCAACCTTAACAACCTCACATCAGCTTCCTTTTCCAGGATTATCATTTGTGATTCTGGGGTTGAGGTTTCAATGTATTTTTGCAGGGGGTATAATTCAATCCACACCTACATGCATGCTGCCTAATCTAGATTCTGTTTCTTAAACAGATTCACCTTTAACAGTGAATTCTTATTGTGTATCTTCAGAATGGTGTCCTGTCTCTCCACCCTAAATTTCCTCAAAGAAAGAGGAGTTTGGAACCTCAGAAATCGACTCTAACTGATAGTTTTATTGTGGGTTTGTTACCTTATACATCATTGGGACTCTATCATTAGAATTTTTACTATGTTACGTTAAGGTTCATGGAAAATTGTGGAATGCACATAAGTTAAAAAATAACTATGAAAGTTAAGTCAATTAACATGTGTATTATTTCAGTTACCAGTCCTCTCTGTTTCCAAAACAGTTACCATCTAGGTGCACTTTTCTTGTTCTAATCTTTGTATTGTATGTTAAACCTGGAGTTATTCTGTACTCCTGATACTTTGTGTTCCTTGACCTACAACTCAATAGTTCCTTTCCCATTCTTTTTCCAAGTAAAAATGTTGATATCTATGTACATTTGGATTTCTGCAGATTTTATATCCCAGAAGATAATAGAATTTTTCTTTTTTCAGTTAACATAATGTCTAGGCTCATTTATGTGTGGCATGTGGCAGAAGCTTGTTTTTATAGGGTTGAATAATATTCTAGAGTGCCATAGTTTAATTTCATTCTCCTCTTTCAGTAGACAGAATGTTTGAGAATGACTACAAATGATCATTCAGTGGATATGAGACTAAACATAGTTTTTCAAAGCAATTTGTTTTTGAAACCATTTGTTTTGGTTTCTGAACAGAAGAGGGGTTACTAAGTTACAAGTTTGTGATGTGAAATTTTCCTGTGTATGCTGTGTTTACCATTAATGAATAAAGGAACTGCTTTGGGACTATAGCAGGCTATAGGGAAACAGAACTAGGTGAGTAAAACTAAACTGAATGCTGGGAGAAAGAAGGGCAGAGTCAGAGAGAAGCCATGAAGCCAGCACCAGAGAGAGAGACACTGGGAACTTTAGCCAGTAAGCCACTGCCACATACAATACACAGATTAATAGAGATGGGTTAAATTAATGTGTAAGAGTTAGCCAATAAAAAATTAGAGCTAATGGGTCAAGCTTTGATTTAAATAATACGGTTTTTGTGTGATTATTTCGGGACTGAGCATCCGGGAACAAATAAGTGGCTTACTGCTACAAGTTTGGTCTCATATTAATTTCTTGAACACTTTATTCTGTTTTTTGGAAGAGCTGTATCAACCCATATTCCTGCCAATATCCTTACCAACATCTGTTATCTATTAAAATTATCACTTAAGAAAAACAATAACATTAGCATAAAGTAAAAGTCTAATTGCTAGGGTAATAAGCAATCCAACATGAAAAAGCCTTTCAAACATTATTTATATGAAATCTAATCAGATTGTCCTCCCCTTATTAGTATGGTTGTTTTCTGACTAATTTTCTCAGTGTTTTTCAAAATGCTTTGTTTTCTTCCAAAGGTGACTTATTTGGCTTCTGCCACTTCTGTAAATTAGAGCCTGTGAGTTTCTGCTATCCAATAAACTTGCTTTCTAAATATTTCACTTCTTCCTAGGCACTATTCCTTATGTTTTTAATCTTGTGGTTACATTTTCCACTCTTCTGGAGCCATCTCTCTTCTCAGAATTGCTTTTTCCTGGTACTAGGTGGCCAAGGCAGAAAAATAACACTTTCAATTTCAGTCTGGGCAAGAGAGAAACTTGGTCTCAAAATGTTTGTTTCATTCATTTTTATTTCACCCAAACTTGATGAAGAAACCACAGAAGACTGGGCCATACTTTTTACTCAAGTTTTTTTCTCTTTAAATTAAAATTTGGGGTTTCATTATGATATACTCACATTCACAGCATGGAATGTGGTCTTATTCACACATACTCTTTACCCTCTTTTGAATGCTATCCAATCTTTCTTTATCTAAATAGCCCACACTCTTCTCTCAAGTCTTATTATTAAATTTTAAGTCTAGAGTGCATAGGAAAGAAAAGATGATGTTTGTCTTCCTGGACCTGGCATCTCCCACTTAGCATAATGATTTCCAGTTCCAACCATTTCCTTCTCCTGAAAATTACAGTTCATTCTTCTTAGCAATGGAATAGCCCTGAATTAAGCATACACACATCATTTTGTTACTCTCTAATCTAATGGTGAATACCTAGACCAATTCCATAAATCATCTATTGTGAAAAAGTACTACAATTACCGCAAGTGTGCAGGAAGCCCTGCACTGTGCTAAATGGGTTTCTCATATGTAACTACCCAGACAAGGAGCAGCTGCCTCATATGGGGGTTCCATTTTTATAATCTAAGAAGCCTTCCTACTGATCCCCATAGTGGCTGCACTAATTTATATTTGCCTCCTGTATGGTCATTTGGTTTCTTGTAGGCAGCTATTCCGACTAAAGTGAGATAAGATTTCAGTATAGCTTTCATTTGTTTCCCAGATGGTCACAATTTTGTCACAGTTTTCTGTTCTATTTAAATTTCTTGTTTTAAGAATTGTCTGGGCAACTCTTCTCTGTGCACTAACTGATTAGGTGGTGTGGGTATTTAATGTTTTTGATTCTTTCCATGGTGTGTATTATTCTAGAGACAGTGGGAAGCTAATAAAGATTTTCTTCAGCTTTGCAGCTATTCCCTCATTCTCTTGCCACCTTCACCATAGAGAAGTTTTTATCTTAGACAATCCTAGTAAACAATTTTTTTTCTATCATTTACGGGGCCTAGGATATGTCACCTGGATTATTTGAAGCCTTCCTCTGGGAATTCTAAACTTGAGATAAAGTACCATGTCATCTAATCTTTCACCAGTAACAAAAGCTATATTCTAAGGTTTTGAAGACAATGTGCACTGATACTATTGAATAAGCATTCAGTGGATAACAATATAAAAATTAAATTAAAATAAATTAAATAGACAGAACCTATTATTGCACAAAGTAGAAATTCAAACTAGTATGGCTTTACAGAAAATTGATAACGCAATTCAGTGTTTTTATAGGTCTGCCATTATTTCAATCTGTATTTGTAAGGCTAGCTTCATCTCTGGACTTGCAATAAAACAACTGCACCAATTCAGAATATCTTAGAGAAGCAATGAGATTAAGAATCAGAAATCAATCATTTCCTTCAGTTTGCATAATGTCAAAGGCAAAAAGCTCTTCTTTTGATCCACCAGCCAATTTTTCATCACAATAGATACAGTACGACCCTAATAAAATCACTAAACTGATTGCCACTAAGAAAACTGATACCAATATATTGCCTTTAGACTGACTTGCGGCTGAAAAGGAGATAGTGTCTTACATTCATGCAAATGGGACTACATACATGATTAAATCCAAGAACTGTTGAAATGAGAGAAAAATAACAAGTATGGGGTATGTTGATAAACTCTTTGTTAACCCTTCAACATGAAGAAAGATATGCTGAACAAGTGCTCCAACCATTTTTCTGAGAGAAGTGGGACAAGACAGAGAATGGCCTACCAGTTTAAAAAGCCCAGATTCAACTCATCTGCCTGCCAGATGCTTTGGTTTTTAGAAGCTAATAAATGCTTTGCAATTTTGCTTAAAACTGAGTTTCAATGTATTACCTACCCTATGAACCCTTTACCACAATGAGTGTGTGTGACATGTTCTGTTTTTTTCATGACTAAAAATTTCTCTTCTCTTTTAAAAAATATAACTTTATATACTTAGGCAGTTATATTTTAATGAAAGAACGCCAGAAATACATGTTTTCTAATACTTAATATAAGACAATTTATGAGCAGTTTTCTATTTCTACTCTCCAACTAACATGTGAATTTATTAGCATTTATAAAAATGATAATTATGTCACTTCTGATATTCTTTTTGGGGTGTTTGTGAATTTATAAAAATCTGTTAGTAATTCATTTCAAAATTACCATCTTTGACTTAGAGGAAAGTTTGGTTCCAGTAATTATACCTGTCATTTAATTTGCTTTTATTCTTCACTTCCCATATAATATGCACATTGCATAAATTCTTTAGACAGAATATATACCTACTCATTCCTCTGAGAAATTAATTTGAACATTAAATTATAAGTATTCAATGGTCTCCCTGTGGTTTCCCTTCTTACTGTGACTCTTTAGTGATTTCTTTGGGGTTTGAGTGAAATCATTTTTGCAATTTTTTGTTAATGCATATAAGCATTTCCTTGTATTCATAAGTCAATCTATACTATAGCATGTATTGTAAGGCAGAGAAATTCAGGAGAATAATCCTTTGTACCTATGTCAGTGCTTTGGTGATCACTTCCTTGATTGATTTGACTTCTGAGTGCACCGTACATTGTTTACAGAGAAGATCACAGCAAACACAAACTGACCTCTAGATCTGTGCTGCACTTCCCCTTGGTACTCAGGGGATGCTCACATGTTTCTTATGAACACTGTCAAAGACACATAGCAAATTACTTAAGTTGCAAGGCGCCTGCTTAGAGTATTAAATTGGAGATTTCAACTAAAATGTTGTCACACTGAAACCAAAGCAGAGGTCTAAGGTGAGCTAATGATATTTAATGGTTTTAAGAATTGAACATTAGAGGAATTCAAGTTGATTGATTTGGAGTATTAAAAATTTCCTAGAAAAGCTTAAAAGTTGAAACAGTGCTTAGTAGCTGAGTGAACATCTCTTTCCAGTAAATATTCCATTACTTATTAGGGGGTAAAATTAAAAAAAAATACACTAGCAGTCAGGGCATGAACTTTTCATTAATTGAACTAAAGACACACCAGGCTACGGAATTAGCATTTTCTGTATCAGCATTACATGCCCCACTCACAGTTAAATATGCTACTCTCTAGATACATAAAAGAGATTGTACTAATATGGTTTGTTCACTTATTTTCTAAGTATTTAATGACCTTGACCCACCAGACACAAACATATCACAAACAAAAAACATCAGACTATATCACTTGTGTATAGGAAGTATAAGGGGGAGTGGATATAATGGATGAATGAAGCTCCATCTACCATCATGAAGAAAGTACTTGGTGCTGGTTCTACAGTTATGGAAAAGTAATAAAATTATAAGTCTCTTGGCATTTCCCTTTGAAGCTTCATCAAACAGGCTGTATCAGAATATACAGGTGAAGGAAGTTAAGGTTGAAAATAAATACCTTATATAATCTAAGGCTTCAGAGAACCCAAAGAGAATACTTTCTAGGAAACAATTGAAATGATGCCTTAAAAACCAAAACAGACCAGGATTGATTTTTGTAGTAGCAAACCCCAAAGCTATGGGATTACTATTTCGTGTTCAGTAATGTGTGAAAAGAGAGAAGCCTGAAGATTGGGAAAGAAATAGGCCAACAGAAATTCTGGGATAAGGGAGAATGTAATACCTCTTTCTACAGAGAACGCTTTGTCGGCTAAACATTTCAGGGTCACCAATAAAATGGCACACAGGAGTGGTAGTTGCCTGGGAATACAGAGTGTTAATAAGAGGGATAAAGTAAAGAGACGAAAGGGTTGAATGGCAAATTCTTCAAGTACAAAGGAGGAGTAACAGGCCTGTCTTGTTATTTCAGAGAAAAGTTTTAATGAAAGGATAGAACTCACTGGGAGAGTTGGCACTCCCTTTCATTGTACCTGTAATCACCTCTTGTATGATTTGAAGGCAACAAAATCTATAGTTTGAATGTTTTAACAAGAGAAATTTAAAAAAAAATGGTTCTAACCTCCACAAAGGTTAAAAGTCAGCACATAACCTTCATTGTATTCCTTATAAAGAGGGATTTTCAATTCCTGCAGTGAGGATCTGAGTGAGAATCTCCCATTAGTAGGACCTGAATGCATGACATTCTCCAGGGTTGATCTGCAGAAGACTGTGCTGCCCAACTGCCCAGTGATCATGGTTTTTTGTTTTTAGCTAAAAAGGGACAAAATTAAAAGCTTATAAGATGAAAGCTTAAAAATTAAAAACTTGAAATTAAGCAGGATTTGGAATCGATTTCTTTTGATTTGAGCTGCCCTTTTTCAGAATTTTCCAAATAATAGTGTCAGCCACCTATTGCCTTCTCCAGCAGTAAACAGGTTGGTTTAGACTATATTCATTACATCAGCTCGTATAAAGAGAAAATATGTGCATGGAAACACAAATGTACTAGAGCTACACAATTATTTTTCTTTTGAAAATGAACCAGGTTGGCAGGCTCACTAATAAACAGGGCTGAATGCTATCTTAGTCATATGTTTGAGGTTTGGAAAACTGGATCTTGTAATAATTGCATATTGCAAACATACTTCAAAGGAGGTTGTAATAGCTATTATCATCAGAATGAATAGGAAAACAATTAACCGTGATTAGCCTTTTTATGTGAAGAGTTACCTCCTTATTTTGGTATTCAGTTTGCAATCATTTTGAAATTAGCAAGGAGTTTGAATAATTTTATTTATTTATTTTTGCATTTCAATAGCACAAAAACAAATGAGTTTCTTAACCTTAAGCATTTCTCTGAAAAGGTAGAAAATGTGGCAAGATTTATTAGTGTACAAAGCTTATTTTCCCCTAACTACAGAGCAAAGGACCAAAAAAAAAAAAATCCTTTCTGATGATTATTCGACTTTAGCTTGACACAGAGCCATCTTGAAATAACTACTATTAAATCCATTATTGTACTTTATATTCTACCTAGAATGACTAATTTCAATATCGCAGGTCACTGTCAAAGGTAAATTGTTCCCAATATAAGAACAACATGATTTGGCAAACATGCATTTGACGAGGCAGCTGTGATTTCCAAATATCCATCCCTCTGAAATTCAGAAAAACATCTCTCATGCTTGCCATCTACTCTCCCTATAGCATGCAGTCCATTAGGTCACAGGTTCTCACATGCTATGTCTTAGCAAAATGATGCTTTAAAACTAACTCTTTGTAAATCAAGGCCATAAACTCCTTGGGTTACTTAATTGCAGTCTTATGCCCTTGCCTTGCAGGGATGTGTTGGGGTCCTGTGAGGACTAAATAGGACTGAAATCCTGTGGACTTCAGTGGCACAGTCTTAGCCTTCAAATAGTGGAAGCCAACACATCCAGCTCTCAGGGAGTTTCAGCTCCTTGGAGAGGTTCCTTCTGCACTGTTCTTACCTATAAGGCTTGGTGACTACCCAGGAGCTGCAAACAGAGTAACCATCCAGCAGATGGGATTGCAGCTTTGAGTTCTTTGAATTGGTTGCAAATTACAGGGAGTTTCTTTGTAGGTCTACGTTGTATTAGAAAAATGGTACCAACTTTTGTTTCCTCAAGGAAGAGAGAGAAATGTAACACAGAAGTTGAATTTAAAAACTTAATGTAGGGTAGGAAAAAGTCAGCTGAGGCTTGCATTACATGTTGCTAAGTGCAGTAAACGGTGTGTGAATAAAACATTTACCTCTACGGCATTCAGTCTGTTGGGTCTTCACCATTCCCATAGTCGCCCATTTGCCTGCTCATAATTATTCCATATTGAAGAATTTCAGGATCAGATTTCTTACAATGTGCTTTACCATAAATATTCAAAGATTGAATGTCACTGTCATTATTTTCTGGAAGTCGCAGTCTTCCGCATAATGTATTCTCGCAACCTTTTTGACTTAATGATATAATGAAAAATGATATATTTTTCAAAGCTAGGCCAAGGCATTCCTCCATTACAGTTCAATAGAAGCAAAAAAAAAAACACCTTATTTTAGAATTGTAGGATAAATATATAGGTTTATTTAAAAGTCTGCCTTATTTTACCATTCATGTGACAATTGAAATCTGTACCTTTTGATATATTTGACTTCAGTATGATTTTTTTTCAAACCTTTTACAAATAATTCCCCTACAGAGAAGGCCATGTTATGATCAGAATCTGAATTATTCCTCCTAATCTTATGATTTAAAAGCTAGGTCCCAAACTGCTGCTGCTATTTCAAAGGCTATGGATCCATGCTAGCAGAACTAGGACATGAGGGAAGGGAAAATTGAAGTCTATGCCAATTTCTGATTCTAACCTGTTTTATTATGCTTACTAGGCTACAGCTATGCAAATATCTCGGCCACCCTCTCACAGCCCCACATGGGCCAATCCCATGTCTGCACCGTCCCTCAGGTTGAAACATACCTGAAACTAGAGACAAGAACACTTTTCTTTTTCAGTTGTATCTGGCAAGGATTTCATCCCAGTAATAAGAAATTCAGGACTGTTTTAATTCTTTAAGAGAAATGACTGCCCCCATTTAATGTGTAGCTATAGTTTTAAAATAGCAATTCACGGCATCATTTATAAACCATGAAAATCATAAATTATATGCATAAATTAAATGACATTAGTAGATTACTAGAATTCTCTAATACCACCATAGTCCTTTTCTAAAATCCACTTGTAACTCCCAAGTGTCTTTTTATGCCCACTTGTGATGAATTTAAGCTAAAAATATAGAAAACTTAGGCATGTTTTCTGTTTGACCAGTAGTTACTGTCATGTGTATTAGTGTGAAGGGAAACATATAATAATGACCTTTTCCATAAGACTTCTTTCCATTAACAGGATACAATTGATGTACTGCCATGGGTAGCATGTGTGCGTGGGGGGCAAAGCATGTGCTTCCTAAAGGTATCTTGATTGAGGGAGCCATTATGATGCTAGTGTGAAACCTGGTACCAGGGAGATTCCCAGGAATCCACAAGGATAACTAGTGAGCTAGTGAGAGCTCATTGACTCTGGATTGACAATGGTGGAACCTGGGCATAGGCCAAAACTAGGTCCTTTGAAAATGGGTGACAGTTGTGTGGCTTGAACAGTGTGTGGTGTCACTAGCAGTGGGACCAGGATTTATCCTTAGTGCTTGAACTGGCCATTAGGAGTCAATTCTCTTTGGGGGGATACATTGCTCCACCTAGATATAAAGGGGATGGCCTTGGTCCTGTCTCAAAATGAAGTCTCAGATTTTGTTGACTCTCCATGGAAGCCTTACTCTCTCTAAGGAGTTGATGGGTGGTGGCATGGTGTGTGTGGGGGGGGGGAGAGGGGACTGGGATTGATATGTAAAATGAGAAAAGATTTTTTTTTTAAAAAAAGAAGGTATCACATACCCTACTTTCCACAACCTAAGCATATTTTTTTTTTTTTTTGGTTTTTTGAGACAGAGTTTCTCTGTGGTTTTGGAGCCTGTCCTGGAACTAGCTCTTGTAGACTAGGCTGGTCTCGAACTCACAGAGATCCGCCTGCCTCTGCCTCCTGATTTCTGGGATTAAAAGCGTGCGCCACCACCGCCCGGCTGAACCTAAGCATTTTATTTTATAAAGAAAACAGAAAACAAAAGAATAACTGACACTGGGTCTATTTTTTAGCTATTCATAAACTGATGGGATGTGCTAACTAGTTTTATGTCAACTTGACACAAGCAAGAGTCATCAGATAGGAGGAATCCTTAATTGAGAAAATGTCTCTATAAGATTGGTTTAGGTGAGCCTGTAGGGCATTTTCTTGAATAGTGATTAATGGGGGAGGGCCCAGGCCATTGTGGGTGGTGCTACCCCTGGGCTGGTGGTCCTGAGTTTTATAATAAAGCAGACTGAGTAAACCTTGGGGAGCAAAGCCAGTAAACAGTCCCTCTCCATGTCTTCTCCGTCATCTCCTGCCTCCAGGTTCCTGGCCTGTTTGAGTTCCTGTCCTTCACTGATCAACAGTGACATGGTAGTTGACATCAAATAAACCCTTTCCTTCCTAAATTGCTTTGATCATAGTGTCTCATCACAGCAATGATAACACTCACTAGGACAGGGGAATACCCAGAAATATTCAGTGTTCAGAGTATAGCCATGCATCTCTTCAGTTACAAATATGTGACGCAAAAGCGTCAAATGAAGAAGAAGCATGGAAAGTCTTTACTGGCCATTTCTGGCTTTGAAAATAAGAATCTACAATAAAATTAGGAATGATGGCAGGCTCTATGATAATCCATCATAACAAACTCTTTCTCTGGCACCTCCACAATAATACATCAAGTTTGTCGCAGGTTTTGATCAGTGATACTGCCTCAGATACAAGTTCACATTATCATATTGCTATTTTAGGTATCACTAATAATTACATTTTCAGTTATGCTACAGCACCAGTAGAAAGGTAATGTCAGCACGTGTAACCTGTAGTCTACTAAAATTGCTAAACAGCATTTTATTTTTGATGAGACAATATTGTGTTATGTTTACCAGTGATGGATGCCAAGATTGTTATTAACTTTATCCTGTCAGTCACACTCATTCAACAAACATGTTTCACATTTCCTATGCACATTTTGCATGTTATGCTGTGGTTCAATACAAGTGTATATAATGTGAGTTAAGAAACCATCCAGCTTCCTTCCACAGTGTTGGTTTCAGTTTCTGTTTCCATCAGCCTTGCATGAGAATTATACTTTCTGCACATTCTCACTAACAATTCATAGTATCTTTTTAATTACCATGATGCTATTGGGTATATAACAAATCTTCTTGGGATTGACATCCTCTAACAAACAACACAGAGCATATTATCATGTACATATTGAACATCTTAATATCCTTTTTACTGAAACCGCTGTTCAAAGAATTTACCCATTGTGGAAATTAGTTTTAAGCATTCTTTTTCATATTCTACAGACAAAGCCTATTTCAAATATGTAATTAATCACTATGTTTCAAAGTGTATACCATGCATTTCTATCATTTTAATAATGTCTTTTTATTCTCTCTCTATCTCTCTCTCTCTTCATCTTCTCCCATACATTACATCTGGACTGCAGTTCTCCTCCATGACTCCCAATCTCTTCCACTTCCCCTTTCCACCAGATCCACTCTTTCTCCATTTCTCCTCAGAAAAGAACAGGCCTCTCAGGAATATCAAATTAACATGACATAAAAATTTATAGTAAGAACAAGCAGAAACACTCATATTAAGTAAGGCTGGATGAGGCAACCCAGTAGGAGAAAAAGTGTCCCAGGAGAAGGTGAAAGAGCAAAGACACTGGCCCCCCCAACTCCCACTGTTAGGCATTATACAAGAACACTAAGCTCCCATAACATATACCCAGAGGATCTATCTCAGACCCATACAGGCTCCCTGACTGTCATTTCTGTCTCTGTGTGCCCCTATGAGCCCTGATATATTGATTCTGTGGCCTGAGTTCTGAATATCCTTAACCCCTCTGGCTCCTATGAGCCTTCATTCCGGTCTTTTGCTAGGTTTCCCAAGCTCCACTCAATGTTTGTCCATGGGTCTCTGCATCTGCTGTCATCAGTTGCTAGATGAAGCCTCTCTAATGGCAATTGGGCTAGGTACTGATCTATGAGTACAGCAGAGTATCATTAGAAATCATTTCATTGACTTTTGGGGTGGGGTTAGTCATATTTGTTTTTTATCTTATGTCTCTGGTTTACCCAGCCTCTGCTTCCTGACCATACAGGTAGTACCAGGCATGGTCTCTCTCTTATTTGAGTGGGCCTCAAGTTGGCTCTGTCATTGGATGGCCACTCCCACCACCTTTACCCCAGCACCTTCTGGAGGCAGAACAAATTGTAGTTCAAGGATTTTGTGACTGGTTTGGTGTCCCAATCCCATCACTGGAAACCAACCAATGTTTTAACTGTTGAGGTCCAATTTACCAGGTTTTTTGGTGCTTTATCTCTGCCCTCCATCTTCTCCATTGTAATAAGTATGTTGATCTACACTTAAGGCTATGATCCATTTTAAATTAACATTTAATGTATCTTGAGTTAGACTAGAAATTCTTTATCTCTACCTAGATCTATCCAGTTGTCTCTTCTCCACATAGATAATGTATATTGAGGATTTTTGAAATTGGTTGGTTAATCTATCACTGTAAACAAACCACTGAACACATATACAAATTTATTGTTCTAATGTTAGAAAATTCATTTAAATATAATATATATTTATGTATATATATAAAAATATTTATAATGTGTTTATCAACATTCATTTTTCTAGTATTGAAATTAGTTCTACATGTATGACTTCATTTGTTTCTTGGAATATATTTTATATAAAGGGATCTGCCTTTCCATTTGCTAAATCTAAATCTAGAAAATGCTTGAGTATTTTGCTTTTTAATGAGGATGGGTGTGCTTTACATTTCAAAATTTAAATTGAAAACTCTCTAAAATCATGGGTTATTTGAATCAGAATTGGCTTTAAAGATTTAAGGTCACGTAATATTCAGAGGAATTTTGGAAGAATTATCTCTTGTTTCAAAATCGTACTGACTGAATACTAAAATACTAAAGTTTTTGTTTTAATTTAAAAGCACACTCATGAAATATTGGTCACACTTGTCTTTCTAATGAAAACTAGTACATTATCAAGATATAGAACCTTTCAACAGATATTTCTGTAGACTTAACGAAATACTTAGATTCATTTAATAACCACATGAAAAACAAAGGCCATGTCATTCTGTTCTCTCTCTCTCTCTCTCTCTATATATATATATATATATATATATATATATATATATATATATATATTAGGATGTTCAACATGACTGTCATATTTAGCTCTGTAATTAGGCCTCTGGCTAATAGTGAGGTTGGTAGAAGTACAGGAGTGGGGGAAGGAGAAATTAAAACATCCTGCCCTCTTTTCCACATTACTTTTCATGGTTTGAAAACTGTTGTGTAGTTAATTTTGATTGGAAACTTAACTGGTTTGAGAAATGCCACAAAGACTATACTATACTTCTGGGTATGTCTGTGTAAAGGAGCTATTCCATTGTAACAACCCTGACCATCAATTAATTGCTCCTAAATTTGCATAGATTATTTGACTGTCATAGAAATGCAGAAGTTTCCTGTTTAGAACCAGTGGGTAGTGGGTGGAGACTTCCCTAGGACTATCTTTTGTTGTGGTACTTTGCAGTATGTCTCAGTCCCCTGTGTGCCATGTAGTGAGCTCTGCTTCCTATCTCTCCAGGGTGGGGCTCCTCTGGAGTGTGCACTGCACCATGGTGCCTGCCTGAGTATATAGTGACCAACCAAACTGAGTCATCTGAAATCATGGGAACTTTTTTTGCGCTTCTTTCAGATTTTTTACACGACATACATGAAACAGTGACTAATACATGCATAACACAAGGAAACATGGACTTTTAAAAGAATACATTTTAGATAGAAGCATATATCTCTTAGTCACTTAGTGTTTTAAAAATAGATCACCATGATTTTACCAAGTCAGTGCTTACACAATGATGTTCTCTCCTAGGAAGTGGAAGAGAACCGGAGAACCTCTGCTCCTTTACCTACCAACATCTTTGTGACATTACCATAAACACATGTGGCAACCATGCACAGAAGTTGTTATGTGCAGAACTCCTGAAAATATACTTTCCTCATTCACTCTTTGGAGTAGTTTACTTTTTTTTCCTGTTAGATACTTAATCTGCTACTGATATCTAAAAATCACCATTGTGTTAGTTTTTCTAATTATAATCTATCTTCCATGTTTTTCTGCACTAACTGCTACTTTGTTTGACCAATTAAAAATGTGGGTTTCTCAGCTCTAGACTGCTTATGAGGTTGATTGTTCAATTGTACTGTCATCTCATTTTATAAATCAACTTTTTAATTTGAGGCTATCAGATATAGCAACTGAGAGTGTGAACATATGAATAGTCTAATCAGCTTTCATTATGCGATTAGGTATACAAAGGAAATCAAGAAATGATATAATTTAGCTAGAATTCTTTCATTTTGTGTCACAAGTTCTTTTTGATGGCTTTTGTGAAGTATTGCTTCAATTCTATTTCCAAAAACCATAAAGCAGAAGCTGTTTGTACAAAGTATATAGAAAATTGATTCACTGGTTCTGGGAATTTTCCAAGTGTCCCCAGTATTTCCAGTCTGTACCATATGTAATAATGGCATTGGTATTTAAGTAAGCATTGCATTAGATGAGCTGACTTCAGTGCTAAATTAAAGGTTGGCATGAGTAAACAGTCAAGTGCTCAGATAGTATTAGAAATATACCTTCCTGTCTAAAAACAACCACTGCTCAGGTGAAGGTGAACGGACAGATCTATTTGTTTTACAAACAAAAGGATGAGTTAAGTATTGTTCTCCTAAAAGAGTATTAGTAAAAATAATGAATTCTAATTACTTTTTAATTATCTATGAGAGAAAACTAACCATAAGCCCTATTTTATCCTTCATATTTTCAGTTTCAAACACACTTGCCCCCATTAAAACTTCAGGACCTATGCCTATATGATATCTCAGTAGGCACAATTTCCTGCTGCCAAATTTGACAACCTGAGCAGATGCCTATGACTCCTCATGGTGAAACAGAGCACTAAATACCTCCATCTGTGCTCTGACCTCACGCAAGACCCACGCAAGCACACACACAAATTCCCACACATGAAAACAATGACAATGAAATATTTAACAACTGAAAACATTTCAGAGCATCTCTGAGAACTCATCGATGTTTCTAAAGCAGGCATGTACTGGCTTTTTGGGACCCTAGTCTATACGGATGCAAAGCTTCCTAGGCCTGGATAGGGGTGCGGGGCTTGGACTTCCCACAGGAAGGGTTCCCTGCCTTCTCTTAAGGAAGGAGGGGGAGGTAAGAGGGTAAGTGGGGGAGTGGGAGGGGAATGGGAGGAGAGGGGAAATGTAAATTTTTGAATGGAAAAATAAATTTTAAAAAACTGGAAAAAAAGCATAACAACAAAATGTAAACCAGGCAAAATTGATCCAACAGAATCAACTCATGACATAACCTGGGTAAAGGATTAAACTGGAAAAATAATCTATATATCCTAACACAATGTATAATTAAAAATAAAGTATCCAGACAGAGGGGGAAACATCATGTAAAAAGTGGGTTGGACAAGCAGCTCAGTCAAATGCCTGCCACAAAAGCATGAGAGCGGGATTTGCCCCCACCCACACGTGAAGAGCCAGCAGGCAGCATATACAGACTGGCAGCCTCAACACTGGCTGGTGGAGCCTGAGTGGAGAGGCAGATCCCCGAGGCTCACTGACTGAATATGACTCCATAGGAGCAGAAGCAAGCGGAACCTGAAAGTGATCGGGTATCCGGCTCAGTGAGAGAACAGAAATGAGAACAGCTGTTCAGTGGATTTAGGGATTTAGCTCTGTATGGTGAAAAAGTTCTAGATAGCTTTTCAATAATAGGCACTCAATAAATTGTATTGTATCATCCATTTAAGTTAAGTTGATAAAAGTTATTCATGTCTCGTTACAATAAAAATAAAAAAGTAATATAAAAGCATATGAAAAATACACACAGGTAAACTCAGAATTCAGCAGTCAGTATCTGTTGAGTTGCCCTCTCAGTACTATCCTGTGTCTCTGTGTTTCTTTCTTATCTCTGTTCCTCCTATCTAATATTTCTAATCCTCACTCCCCTACCTGGGAACACACTAACCTGCCATGGCAGGACCATCACATAAGTCACCCCAAAATGTGGCTCAGGACATGCTGAGCAGCGTTGTGTATGGTTTTCATTCTGTTTCAATATAATTTCCAATAAAGCTTTCTTTGGTTGGTATCACTTGATTCTTAATCATTTCTATGGCAAATTGAGCCAAAGATAACTCATGTATGTCTGTGTGTATTTGTGAAGAAACCTACATAGGTTGTCCAATCACAAGTGGTCAGTCCTAAACACATGCAAATAAGAACAATGTCTTATCTTATGCCTACATTAGCTCAATACATTATATACATATATATATATATTTACACATGCAAATATGCATGTATATATAATAATAGGAACTGGTTATGAATTTGGGAAGGAGTAGGAAAGGACTTGGGAAGAGTTGGAGGGGTAAGGAAAAAGGAAAAGTGATTTAGATGTTCATATATGTAACTCTCAAAGAAACAAAATTTTAAAAAATACGTATTTTTTGGGGGTTAGATCTTTAAAACAATGAGCTGAAGGAATTAGTATCCTCTAACTATTCAAAACATCTTTAGCTCTTCTTGATTTGAATTCACTTTTTGTTAATTAGCACTGAAGATTATATGCCATACTTTACTGAGATATTCATAAATGACTCCAAACCAGAATCATTTCTTTGCTAAAAGCGAGGAGAATTGTTGATCTAATGAAAGCATAACTTTTGCTTAACGTTCTGAAATACTATGAGTAAGTAACAACCTAAAGGCAAAGTATCATTATTACAGAGAGTGAGGAATCTCAAGGCTCTTAGGGTGTATCTTGGTGTGAACTGTAGTAAAGAAAAAAGGCAAGGTCAAGATCTTCAAGAGATGGTTCTCTAATCCTGGTATGCTTGATTTACCCTTGTAAGTATGCTGTTCTCCTCCTCCCAGAATACCACTGGTGTCTTTTCCTTATCTTTGAGACAGACCTCAGACAGATGGAATTTTACATAGTTAGTGACTCTCTAACTTGTTATGATTGTTAATTTGTAATGATCAAAATATTATAATGAAAGATGAATACCATAAAGATCCCAAAACAACTTTGTTTCACACTTGAGAATGGATGAGGGAATTTATAGTTTTAAGTTGAAGAATCTTTGCTTACTGTTTGAAAAATTGATCCAAATATATTTTCTAAGATCATGCTAGTGGTCTGAAGCAATTTTGAATAAAAAGTCTTATTTTTAATATCTTTGATTCATTCATTCACTTTTTGATTAAAAAAATAGTGTCCAAGTGTAGTAATCCATTCAATATCAGTAAGTTCCTTAACTACAATGTGTATCTAACAGTTTTTGATTGACAATGTATGACAAATTATACTTCCTGTTCCACAGATGTCAGGGATTATTCAATAATCAGATGACACAACTTAATTAAAAAAAATAAAGCAAGAACATTTTACATTATTTAATGTAATTTTAAATTTTAAGAAAATTACATCACATTTACTTGAGGAAGTGATTATAATTTATAGAATATTTGCCTATCTGTTCATATAAAGAAAAATCTTAAATGTTTAAAAAACATGTTCATGCAAAGTGTTATTTGAGGATCTATAGCATAAATATGTGTATAGATTAAAGCTATAAAACATTCATGCTATACATGCAAATACATAGAAGAATTTAATTATTTCTGGTAAATAGTAGTTTCCAAGGTATATTCAATGATTAGAAATGATATTTTGCTTGTATAGGAATAATTTTATTTTCGAAAAAGGATTGATTTTCATAAAAGTAAGGATACCATTTTCATTCCATATTTCACCAAATCTCAGGTTTTGTTCATTTTTGCTTTCTTTTCTTTTATAGCATCAGTCTCTTGAGATCCTCCTGGAAAGGAAGGTAAATCACCAGTCAATATTTAGGCCTAGATAGTCTTCTGACTAATGGAAGAGTCAGGGAATGGTCTCCAAAGGCACCTGTAACAATGACCCTGGTTTCTTCAGCTTTACACAATCGAAATGTTCATAAGCACCTATGACTTCAAGTTCAGAAGCTTTCACCCCACACACTCAGCAGCTCTAATACTAACAAATGCCTCGTTAGTATTATGTGCTTTATATTCATTTCCTTTGATTTTCTACTATGAATTTAGATATTTCCAAGTGGTAACATAGGAAATGTATGAATTCAGATCTTGTTATTTATTATTTTGGAATAACAAAATTAGAGTTTAGCTTATATTGTCTAAACACCATTCTAATTACTTAAGGGAATATGAACCTGATATTCCTATAGAAATAGATTATAACTTACATAGACATGGAATATTTGTTTTCCTGTGGTAAATAATGATAAGATTCTTCAATTGGAGATAAGCCTGGAGAGATAAAGTTTATAGAATAAAAGAGTAAGCTTATAATAGAATGATACACTTAAGATGATTTGGTTAACTTCTTAAACTTATTTATGTAGGGATATGTCAATCTAAGAGTAATGTAATTTCTTCACATTATCAACCTCTCAGGATAACTTAACCTTAACACCTCTATCCATATAAAGTTTATATTCACTGTGCAAAACTATACTCTCAGTATTGTCCATGATTAAAGATGTAGACAATTTTACATCAAATATTATATGTCAAAGTGAAGTCCAGCTTCCTCACAATCTGTTATTTGAGTGTGAAATAACCCTCACAAACACAGGCATTTGAACACATGGTCCCTAGTTGTTAACATTGAGGAGGATTTGGGAACACAATTTTGCTGGTGGGAAGTGTGTCACTGTGTGTAAGCTTTAAGAGTTCATAGACTCTTTCCGCTTCCAGTTTCCCATCTATGCTTCATGTTTTCAATGGAGAACGTGAGCTACTAGCTTTCTTGTTCGAGGAGGCCACTTATTGGTTCCCAGCTGCTCAGCCCTGAAATAATCACACAAAAAAGCCATTTTAATTAAAGCACTGCTTGGCCCATTAGCTCTTACATATTAATTTTACTTGTTTCTATTAATCTGTGTATTGCCACGTGACTTACCGGCTAAAATTCCAGTTCTGGCATATGTCTCCAGTGGGGCTACATGGCGTCTCTCTGACTCTGCCTTCTTTCTCCCAGCATTCAGTTCAGTCCTCCCCACCTAGCTCTGCTCTGCCCCACCATACTCTGCTATAGGTTCAAAGCAGTTCTTTATTCATTAACAGTAATCACAGCATACAAAGGGGAATCCCACATCACCTCCCATTTAAATAAAAAAGGTTTTAACTTTAACATAGTAAAATTACATATAATGAAACATATATCAAGCAAGAATTACAGTTACAATACTTATATCTACTTTATCTCTTAACATAACTAGGAAAAACTATAACTATCAATTCTTCAACTCTATCAAAAACTCCAAAAGGATATAATATTACCTTAGTAAAGTAAACAGGAAGTACATTTTAAGCAACTTCCAAAACTCTAGAATTGACAGAGACATCTCACTGCTTGGACAGTCACTCAAAGTTCTTTTGTATTGCGAGGGTATCCATCTTCAGCCTACAGAGCCATAATATTCACCAGACTTTTCAACAAAGCAGGAAATTTCAAAGACAGTCTACGTATTTTGACAGTTTGTCAGTCATTTTTTTTCTGTGTCCTGCAGAATGTCTAGCAGACTCTCTCATGAAGCAGGAACCCCGAAGTATCGTCTCCCCTTTAGGCAAGTTCAGCCATCATTTCTCTGTGGGTCCCACATGTCCAGTTCACCAAGCAATCCAGACAAGAGCAGTTTCTTGCCCAAATGGCTAACCAATTCCATAAGGAGACTTCGATGCCCACCACTACTCCAGCTCTGGGAACACAACAGGTTTGGATCACAATAAAACAATTTGTAACATGCTACTCACAAATCCCATTTAAGTGCTATGTAAAAGAACCTCCCCAAAAGAGACAGAGCCGTTCTTGCCAACAGTACAAACCAGAAAGTCTTCTCTTAAAGCCTCACCTCTGCTTGTGGACTGCAAACAGAGCCTATTTTTAAAAATTCAGCTACCAAGAAGCTGCCCTTTTTTGTGGGTCTAGAAACCCCCACCTTTTAACATTTTTAGGTCTTATGTGGATCTATGCCTGACTGTGGGCACCATTTGTAAACCGAGACTCCATTTTTGGTTTCTTGACTGCCCAGACACGAATAATTGCGTAGACATGAATAATTGCATAGAAGCTATATTAATTGCAACACTCATTGGCCAATAGTTCATGCATATTTCTAGCTACCTCTTACATCTTAAATTAACCTATTTGTTTTAATTTATGTATCACCATAAGGCTGTGGCTTACTGGTAAGTTTCTGGTCCTTGGGACACTACATGGCATCTGCCTGACTTCACCTACCTTTTCTTTGTAACTCTGCTCAGATTTTCTGCCTGGCTTTCCTCTGCTAAGCCATTGGCCAAAACAGCTTTATTCATTAGCCAGTAAAAGCAACACATATACAGAAGGACTCTTACGTCAATAACCCTGCCCCCCAAAAAAAACCATTTATACAAAGGTTAGGAATACCATGACTCTGGTATTGTGTGAATTTTTGTTTGTTTGCTTACTTTTGTTTTAATTAGTCACACACTGACTGTTGAGAATCTTTTATTTTATTATTACTGTTGTGTTTTATTGTTTCAGCACCTATAATCTAGAGAATATAGGGCACATAAAACAATAACACATAAAAGAACATGGAAAAGGGTAGCATCAACCTATTCTTTCTCCTTACCCTGTCTATATCACAGCAACTAGAAAGCAAAAACAAAGTCAGGGTACTTAGGACTTGTTGGGATAGAAACAAAAGGAGATAAGAATGAAGCAAAAAATAAAATCTCGAGCAAAGAAGTAATTTTCTACTTCTGTTAGGAAAGAAACAGGCTTGGAGATGCTTGGCGAAAAGACCTGGCTCTAAGTCCCAGCAGAGAACACATCACACTGTCTTCCTAAGCAAGCTGATCCCTCTTTGCCTCCAGCTATTGCAACTGCCCTCAGTATCATCTAGTCTAGTATGACAATTTATTATCCAGGTCCTGGTTGGGATCTGTGCATTCTTTCCAAAGTGTCCTATGGGCAACTGTGAATTTGCATGATTTTCTCAGATCTAGCCCTCCCAAAGTGTTAGCTCTCCTTGGAGGCTGGCTAGTGATAAAGGCACATGACTAGAAAACTCTAAGTCTCTTCTAGAAGCTAGTAAATAAATCATGTAAAAACAATTATTAAGCTAAAAAAGTCACTGTGGAGGTATAAGATTACTTTCTTAATTCGATTTATTTAAAAAAAGAAATGTCCTTATTACTTGGCAATGTGGTGGAATCTCCTCTGAGGTAAGAAGAATTTGCATAACTCCACATTGGCTATAGGTTATGTCTCATAGAAATCCACCTGTTAAAACAGTTACTCTTGTTTTAAAACTGTAGTAGCCCCATGCAGCCCTTCTACTCACGTAGAAAACAACTGTCTGGGAATTTTACAGTCTAAGGCAGTGTTAGATCTAACTATACTAAATAGCTCTCTCTATAATTCCCCATTCCTCCAAACTAAATCCGAAGTCTCATAGATTATCTGAGCGAAAGATGTAGAGGTTGATAAAATAGAGACACCTGTGCTCAGAGAGAAGTTAGGGAATTAAACATGAGTTTTGACTTTGTACAGATAGCAAGGGTGCCACCATACTTGGCCCACTGAATGTGAATGATATTTGTGTCACTTGGGCGGTTTGTGAGGTCACTGGCAGTGGGACCAGGATTTATCCCTAGTGCTTGAACTGGCATTTTGGAGCCCCCCCTCCTTTTTTTTAGAGAGAGATAACTTGCTCAGTCTAGATATAGGAGGGAAGACCTCAGCCTTGTCTCCTAGTGATGTGTCAGGCTTTGTTGACTCCTCTAGGGAAGCCTTACCCTCTCTGAGAAGTAGTTGGGGGGTGGGGTGGGGGGGGCAGTAGGGGGAGCAGGAGGAGGGGAGGAAATAGGAACTGAGATAGGTAGGTAAAGTAAGAAAAGAATGGTTTTTTTTAAAAAAAATATTGATTTTGTAGGTCTTTCAGTGCTCACTTTCTTTTTTTATTTTTTTTGTTTATTTATTTTTTAGTTGTTGAAAAAAAATTTCCACCACCTCCCCATTTCCCCTTTCCCTCCCCCTCCTCCCACACATTGCCCCCTCCCCCAACTCCCCCCCCCACACCATTCCCCCTCCCTCTCAAAAATGAAGAGCAGTTCAGATTCCCTGCCCTGCGGGAAGTCCAAGGTCCTCCCACTTCTATCCAGGTCCAGGAGGGTGAGCATCCAAACAGGCTAGGCTCCCACAAAGCCAGTTCATGTATTAGGATCGAAACCTAGTGCCATCATCCTTGGCTTCTCATCAGCCTTCATTGTCCTCCATGTTCAGAAAGTTCGGTTTTATCCCATGTTTATTCAGTCCCAGTCCCGCTGGCCTTGGTGAGCTCCCAATAGATCAGTTCCACTGTCAAAGAGGGTGGGTGCACTCCTCGTGGTCCTGACTTCCTTGCTCATGTTCTCCCTCCTTCTGCTCCTCATTTGGATATTAAGAGCTCAGTCCGGTGCTCCTATTTGGGTCTCTATCTCTATCTCAATCCATCGCCGGATGAAGGTTCTAAGATGATGTGCAAGAAATTCATCAATATGGCTATAGGATAGGGTCATTTCAGGTTCCCTCTCCTCAGTTGCTCAAGGTACTAGCTGGGGACATCTCCCTGGACACCTGCGAGCCCCTCTAGAGTCAAGTCTCTTGCCAACTCTAAGGTGGCTCCCTTAATTAGGATATATATTTCTCTGCTCCCGTGTCCACCCTTCCTTTATCCCAACCATCCTATTCCCCGAAGCTCCCCCAATCCTCCCCTTCTCACGTTTCTCACCCCAATTCCCCTTAGCCCCATGCCACCTCACCCCCAAGTTCCCAGTTTTTGCCCGGCAATCTTGTTTACTTCCCATATCCAGGCGGATGACTATATGTTTTTCTTTGGGTTCACCTTCCTATTTAGCTTCTCTAGGATCACAAATTATATGCTCAATGTCCTTTATTTATGGCTAGAAACCAATTATGAGTGAGTACATCCCATGTTCATCTTTTTGGGTCTGGGATATCTCACTCAGGATAGTGTTTTCTATTTCCATTCATTTGCATGCAAAATTCGCGAAGTCATTGTTTTTTACTGCCGAGTAGTACTCTAATGTGTATATATTCCACACTTTCTTCATCTATTCTTCCATTGACGGGCATCTAGGTTGTTTCCAGGTTCTGGCTATTACAAATAATGCTGCTATGAACATAGTTGAACAAATGCTTTTGTCATATGATCGGGCATCTCTTGGGTATATTCCCAAGAGTGGTATTACTGGATCTTGGGGTAGGTTGATCCCGTATTTCCTGAGAAATTGCCACACTGATTTCCAAAGTGGTTGCATAAGTTTGCATTCCCACTAGCAATGGATGAGTGTGCCCCTTACTCCACATCCTCTCCAGCAAAGGCTATCATTGGTGTTTTTGATTTTAGCCATTCTGACAGGTGTAAGATGGTATCTCAATGTTGTTTTAATTTGCATTTCCCTGATCACCAAGGAGGTTGAGCATGACCTTAAGTGTCTTTCACTTTCTTTTATTAGGAGTAGGAAAGGGTATATTGAACAAGGTTGGGCAGTCACTGTGCCATCTATGTACTTATATATCACTTCCCAGGTGAAATATTTTCTAACATATTATATCTTTAAGAAGGTGAGCATCCAAACCGGCTTGGCTCCCACAAAGCCATATTATATCTTTAAGAATATTTAAGAATTCCTCAGCTCTGGGAATGACTTCTTTGCCCAAACCAATATCTGAATATAAACACAATAACAGGAAGTTTGAGCTTTAGAGCTATTCCAAACGAAATATCTAGTGCAATTTATTCCCACTAAGGATGAAAAATATCTCATTCTGGATTACTTCATCAGCATTTGCTCATCTGTAAGAAAGGTCATTTGCATCACATAGTGGATTTTAGTTAACTGAGAAACCACCGTTACACACTGTCAAGAAGTACCCCTACTCTTCACTGTGCACAATGGAAAAGGAAGCAGCTGCAGTGATCTCCTTTTTGCAGTAATTCCTGTGTTCCTTTGCTTTCTTGTATTTATTACTATTGTCTAGTTTCATCTTTCTGCTTTTACTTGCAGGAATGCCATTTTCTGACTCTATGAAGCCTCTAAACAGTTATTCCTTTGATATTCTCATGATATGATACTTTATTATTTTTTCATACAGAGAAAGGAGAACTTGTCTATGACTTAGAAAGAAATCTCAACTTATAAGACTCCATTAAAATAAATGCAATATACCTTAGCAGATATGGAAAGCATTAAACTGAGCGAAAAGTATGATTTTTTTCCTTACGTTGAATCCCTGTTTAGACATGAATAAGTCTCCTCTTATGAAATTGCTAATTTTGGTGTTCAGGATAGGATGATAATAGACTGCTCTCTAACATCTGTGAGCCATTCTCTTAGATCCTTGCCGATATGCAGTGTACCGGTTATCCTGTCATCTCAAACTTTATCTTTCCTTCTACTACTGATATTGCCATTTCATCTTAAAACATTAAGTAAGATGGCAAGAAAATATAGCTCTTTTGAATGATCATAAATATCTATGAGTTGTTTTCATTCTATTTGGGAGTCCAGATGGTGACTATCACAGTGACCAACAACTGGCCAAGGTACAGAGGATAAGAGCCTGCAGGACACTCCGCTCCATATAGGACATATTGACTGGACTTCCCACTTCCAAACTCAGAAATCTTTTTGAAAAGGGTGAGAAAACAGTGTCCTTCAGACACAATTGGGCAACTGCACGTGTGGAATCACCTCAGTTATGGCAGCATTCGCAAGCCCTGTGAGAGCTCAATCCAGGTGAAATCCCTGCAAGGAGAGGGGAGGTGAATGTGAGTTCCCACCATTTTCTAAGGGTCAACTGCTAGCTACTAAGAATAGGAGAGGCCGTTTTCTTTAAGAATGTTGTCCCTGATAGGTCAATCAATCTCCAAAGGAAGGCCACATACATGAATATAAAGGCTACACAAATTGGACTCGAAGACTCAGAAAGCAAGAGGGCGTAAATTGGATAGGCAATGAATGTGGGGGTGGATCAAGGAAGAGCTGGGTAACAGGATGAATTATGGTTAAAACTCATTGTAGTAAATAATAAAAAAAACTGTACATATTCTGTTCCAACCTAGTCAGAATAGATGCTACCAATAAAACAAAATATAATAAATACTATCAAGGATGCTGAGGAAAAGAATACTGTATGTTGGGGCATAAATTCATTCAGCAATTGTGGGAAACAATATGGAGCTTCTCACAAAATGAAATATGAGTGGCTACAGATCTTACTATACCACAGTTAAGTGTATAACTAAAAGAAACCAGGTAAGCATACAATATATACCCACACATTCACATTTATCATAGCAGTGCCCATAATAGCTGAAAATCAGTCAATGCATACATAAAGGATGAGTGAGCAATAGAGAATATTGTTTGTGCACATAGTTTAATATTATATAATCCTAAAGAAGAATTAAAATGTATTACTTATAGGAAAATGAATGGATGGACCTGAAAATTACATTAACAAATTAAACAATATCACACAAGCAAATACTAAATGACCTCTTCCATAAGCTGAATTTAGATTTTCATAAAGTACAGGACAGTACAAGTGCAACTGAGACTATATGGAAGAGAACCTGGAACAGGCGAAAGTGGAGGGAGAAGTTCAGTGACAGTGGAGTAAAGTATATTTATATGTATATGAGGCCATGTTACAAAGAAATCATTGTTTTGTATAATTAATATATACTAATGAACAGACTCGCAGGATAAATTTTGTTAAATGTGAGCAGATTAATTACATATTTGTGTCATTTTTGTCTGTTATAGCAAATATGTTATGCCCAAGTGTTCTCTAGGTCTACCAGAATGCCAATTGATATGTATGAATTATATAATCAATAATGTAAGGATTGTAGTTCATAATAATGTCTCAATGAGTGGGTTGGAGCTTCTTTTAACATGTTGTGATAAGTAATTGTGGAATGATGAACATAATTTTTTGTCTCAACATTGTCATCATTGTATTTTACGTATGTGGATGCATCATAAAAAACATGCATTATAACATAAAAATGCCATGATTTATTTTTAAAAAATAAAATAATTTCATGATGGTTTCTTCTAATATGATTGTCTACATTAAAACTGTAGTATGACATGTATACAGATTTAGAAGGGCCCTTAATTTTAATCCTTCACTAGATGTAATACACTTTATAGTCATAACCTATAACCACATATAAAAGAGGAGTCCAGGAATCATTGCTTCTATTACCTTCAAAATCAAGCTTCTTCTGAGAAGTAAGCACTAGCTATATATTAATCTATATCAAAGTTCACAATGAGAGATTTTTTTGCTTTACATTTAATTTAACAAAATCTAGTGTTTTGTTGTTTGGTGTCTGGTCACAGAGTTAACAGAGGTTATTTCATTGCAAATTCCACAATCTGGCTTTCTGCAATGACCAAACTGGGTAGATAATTACCACTAACATAAGATTATTTTCTGTTGTTCTGTGTGGACCAGAAAAATAAAAGCCATCATTTAGTGGCAACTCTTCAAAAGCACTACTTAAGAGTCATGATCATCTTCCAGTTATTATATGGTCTGTACTGAATCTCAAATAAAGTCAGTCTTTGAAGGCAAAGAAAGCCTACATTTTATGTTTCACAGCTAATGAAGATTAAATTCAAGGTTTTCACACTGATTGCAAGTACAAAGGCTTTGTTAAAACAATAGCCTCACTCTTTGGAGACCACAGTGATGCTTTTGTTGTGTTTCACATGCCTTCTGCAAATTGGACAAAATTGATGAATAATGACTTTTTGGTAATGTTGCAAAATCGCAAAGCTATTCACTTCTTTCTAATGTATCTTGTCATATTTTTCAGGCTTAAAAAAGAAACAAAGTCTATGTGCACTGTATGATATATTCAGATATCTTAAAAACATACTCATAGATGATGCTTTGTACATAAAGGATGAAAGTCATAAAATTTTTACCAGTAAGTAGTGGGTTTTCAATTGAGCATCCTTCAGGTTTGAGGAGTTCAACAAAGTGAAGTAAAATGAACTTATTGGGCACCAGTGAATTGTGTGTAAATTATGGATTAGTGTATAAGATTTTGTATTGGGAAAAGTGAATGAGATATTTCTTCATCCAAGGGGTGTTTATAAAGTCCCCAAAAGAAGGAAATATTCTGTATGTGCTTTAAAACAAGATTTAGAATTTCTATCAAAGCTATGATTCCGTCTATCAGAGAAAGAAAGTTAAGTGTGCAAACAGTAGGCTTGCCATACCTAAATGACCAAAGAATAAAATTGCTAGTAGTCAAAATCAAAAATGAATACCAAAACAACATTAATGGCAGACATTAAAAATAAAATACGGACCCAGAAGCTATCTCCAATTAATAATCACTCATAAATAAAAACCTAGTTTTCTCCATTGGAGTGTGACTGGGGATACATACCACTCTTAAGGGAATACCAAACATCCAGCGGTAGAGGACCAACACAACAAACACAATGGTATCTTTAAAGGTTCTTTGTTTCATAAGGTTTTGTCAGTTTTATCTTTCCTTCTTTCTTTCTCTTTTTCTTTCTTCCTTCCTTTCTTTCTTTTAGTATAGATCCTCCTTGTGTATGTATTATATCAGTTTTGGGTATTTGGTGGATTCCTGTGTTTGTGGGTTTTCTCTCTCTCTCTCTCTCTCTCTCTCTCTCTCTCTCTCCATATATATATATATATATATATATATATATATATATATATGTAGATATATAGATATGTATGTATATCCTGTGCTTTTCCTTTGTCTATTTTTTCTTTTTCATTTTTCCTCATTCTGATATGTCTGTTTTCATTTTATCTCATTTTAGTATTATCATTCTTTAAATGACTTTGTTTTCTGT
The DNA here is from genome assembly GCF_018167655.1 of Microtus oregoni. Taxonomy (NCBI): domain Eukaryota; kingdom Metazoa; phylum Chordata; class Mammalia; order Rodentia; family Cricetidae; genus Microtus; species Microtus oregoni. Next base: position 4,010,024 of record NW_024543084.1, read on the forward strand.
CCCTAAGGAAGGGCAGAAGCAGAGTGAATAAGGATGCCTGTGAAGTTGGGAGGATTATGGAGGAGTTGAGGGAAGGAAATCCTTAACCAGAATATTTTGCATGGAAACAAAATTATTTTCCTTAAAAGGAAAAGAGAAAAATAATAGAAGGTTGGGAGAACAAAGAATTTTTTTTTGCAGTTGACAACTAGAAACATCCTAATTAATTCTCACTGATAATTTCCCTAAGATCACAATATATTCAAAGTAAGTATCACTGTTACCCCACAAGACCCATCTAATCATTCAGGACCTTATGTACTACAGCTTAATCAGTACATGGCTTTCCTACTTACCTTGTTTTTAAAAATCTTTTGTCCTGTTTATTATTTCACTAAAGCTCTAAGTCTAAATTTATTGTCTATCACAAGGCATTAACAAATGATGTGTTCTTTTAACTCTTCTTCCTTCAACTTACCCCTCGGTATTTAATTGTGAATCTTGTGCTACACTGGGTCCTCTTGTTAGAACTGCTTTTCTCTCCAGAAATAAAAGGATCATATGAAAGGTGATGTTGTTTTCAGTCTAATAATCATTAATATATAATATTTCATTTAGTGTCTCAGTAAATAACTGAATGCAAAGGCAGTTGTTGTTGCTGAATGGGCAAGTTCACCACGGTGGAACACAATGATTCCTTTCCACAAATGATTATGAACACACATAGAATAATTTTTTAGTGAAGGGCAGCAGGAGACAATAAGGTTTACACTGGCACAAAATAAAGAAGTTGATTTCCAAGAGGAAGAGTGAAGATTTAATCAGTGAAAGAGGTGAAAACTGGAAAGGATTGTTGAGTCCAGGCTTTGAGACATGACTATGATACAAGCAATGTGTCTGCATTATAAGGGAATCTATTGGAAATACAACTAAAACTTAAAAAAAAAACATGGTCTTGAATGTAGCTTTTGATTCTGACAAACTTAGAATTATCAAGAAAGAAGATAAAGAATCTGGCGGTGAACATCCAAAGGCAAGAAGAAATCACATTTGCTTATCTTTGTCTCTGTCTCTGTCTCTCTCTCTTCATGGGCGAGTAATATGATTTCTCTACAAACTAAAATTCCTTAAAAGAGGAATGCTGGGATTCTTGATGTGACTTCTGCTTTATTTAAAATGAACTGAATGTGATTTTCCTGCAATATGTATCATATATACAGTTTTATTCATGACATATAGTAAAAAAGTTTACATGGTGAATTTTGCTTTTAATTTCTGCGAGTTATTTATATAGAACTTCACTCTTGAAATAACTTTGATATCTCTTTAGGCAAAATGTTGATTCATAAACTATAATTTAATGGTTTGATTCCTTATTTTTCCTGTGCATGTTATTATCACCCCCTAAAACACAGTCTTCATGATGGGACTGCAGTTCAGTTGGTAGAGCGTTTTCCTATCTCTCACTAAGTCCATCATCATATACATTATCCATCATCATATACGTTATGCATGTAGTGCACATCTGAATTCCAGCACTAGGAATGTGGAGACAGGAGCCTCAGAAATGCAAAGTTATCTTTAGCTACATGAAAAATTTGAGACCAGTTTTAAATATACATGAGATAGTGGCTCAAAATCTACATCTCACATCGCTGAGAACAGTAATGTCACACAGTAAAGAGAACTGTAATGAAGTTCCCTTATTGAAATTCACAAAGGAAACAAACTACTGATTGGCTTGGTAATTTATTGATTATATCGTGGGCCATGAAACTATGACCTTTAGACTAAATGGAGCCTGCCATTTGTTTTTGTCAATAAAACGGTACTAGTACACAGTGCACCAATTTGTCTAGGTGTCATCCATAGCTACTTTCACATCTATAGTGCACTTGGATTATTATTAGCAGGAACCACAGTGTAGCTCATATGACAGGAACATTTGTTACACATTCCAGAAGAATATGTTGCACTTACTTTACAACTTTACTTATCAACAGTACCAATAAATGTTAACCATTCAATTATGCTTTAAATATCTATGTCTTAGTTACTTTTCCATTATTGTGCTAAAACACCAAGAACAAGGAGACTTATAGTAGAATGAATTTAATTAGTACTTAAAGTTTCAGAGGGTGAGTCCATAATCATTGTGGTAGGAGACTTGGCAACAAGTTGGCAAGCATGGTGCTGGAGTAGGGACTGAGAGCTTATATCCTTATCCAAAAACAGAAGGAAGAGCAGATAGATGGGAGTATCACAAGGTTTTTAACTCAAAGCCCACCCCCAGAGACACATTTTCCCCAAGGCCACAACTCCTATGCCTTCCAAAACAGTTCCACCCACTGGGGAAGAAAGCAGCACACAGATCAATGAGCCTATAGGCTCATTCTCATTTAAACCATCACATTTTACTTCCTGGCCCCCGTAGACTTATCACCATATCATAATACAAAATGCATTTAGTTCAACTTCAGATGTCCCCATAGGTCTTCACAGTCTAAAAACTCTAAAGTCTAAGTCTTTTCTGGGACTCAAGGGAATCTTTTGACTGTAATAATCTGTAAACTAAAAAAAAAAATGCATATTACCAGCATACAATGCACAGAATATACATTACCATTCTCAAAGGAGGAATAGTGGTGTAGAAATAAACAAAACCAAAAGCCAACAGTGAAAATTCCAGATCCCGTAGTTCTATGTCCAATGTCAAAGGGCTTAATTGGCTCTTCCTTTCCAGATTTGCCAACTGCAACTTCTGTCTCTTCAGTTAGTTTTTGGTTGGGCTGTTTTCTGTTTCCCTGGCAAGCATCCCATAGCTCTGGCTTCTCCAAAATTCTGGGACCTCTAACACAATCTAGTTTTTACTGTTGCATCTTCATGCAAGGATCTCTCTGTACCTCCAAGGAGGGACTACCCTGTCACATGAGTAGTCTCTCCTTAACCACAGGACTCTGAAGGCAGAAAAGGTGACTGATGCTGCCAAGTTCAGTTGCCTGCTTGCTATGGAAGCCCACTCCTTGAGTTACTTTTGCATACACTTAGATTTGTTGTTGTTAGGAACACAAAATTCCTTAGGACTTTTTCTTTTACAAGTTGCGGGATTAGTTGGGTGTGTGCGGTGGCGGGGGGTCTTGCCCTGAGCACACCATTCCCTTTATTCCATTCCATTTTAGGCCTCTTCTCTTTCTCAGCACAAGCCTTATTTCCAGTGTTAAATTTCCCGATGCTGGCTTCCTTTTCAAACTACACATCTTATATTTCTTTGGTCTCCCTTGCTCTTTTTCATTGCTGACCTTCGTAAGAGCGATCACTAATAATCACATGACAGAATCGATATCAATGTTTTAAAGTCTCCTCAGCCAAAGAAATCAGTCCCAAATTGTTTTAGCCTAAGGTAGATTCATAGGAATAAGATATATTTGTAGTAAGTATAGGTAAGTGTAATTCTCACCCCTCATCAAAGAAGCTTCTTTTTACAGTAGGTGGAGACTATTACAGAGATCCACAACTGCCCAAAATGCAGTGAATAAGCAACCATGTGGTTCCCAAACCTACTCCAATTGGTCCATCTAGAAGACAAATCCTCTATGTAATGCTCAGGTATACATTGTAGAAGAAGGAATAGAAAGACTTTAAGAACCAGAGACCAAGAACTTACTATGACCCTGTGACATAATGACTTCTATACATGACAGGAAAACTGTCCCCATTGTCTCATCAATGTGGAGGTCTGACAAGACCTGAAAAATTGTAACACCAATTGACAGGGCAACATAGACAGGGGAAGTTAGGGGTGATGAGAGAGAGAGAGAGAGAGAGAGAGAGAGAGAGAGAGAGAGAGAGAGAGAGAACAATTCCAAGCAACCATGCTGAAACACATGTAAGTATTAACAACACTAACTAGACTAAGTAGGACACATTTGCACTAATGATAAAGAAGAAGAGGTCATGAATTCAACTGGTAATGGGGACATGAATAGGGAGTGTTAGATGGAGAAAAGAAACAGGTAGAAATGTTGTAAATGCTGTACTCATATACCAAATTATCAAAAAATAAGAGAAAACTCAGCAAAAGTGAGATGACTTAACTTGTCCATGATTATACTTATGAGTAAGTAATAAAATTTGTTTACAACTCTGCACTGAAACAATATATAGATTAATCAGACTAGTCATTTAATTAATTCAAGGATACCTACTCTCTCCGAAAAATAGAATTTGGATTCATATCCCTTAAAAGCTAAGATATATCTCCAAATATTGGTCTTGAATTCTTTTCCTATGTTTTCTCTCACAAGTTGGAGTAAGAGGAGCAAGTAATAGAATCTGAATAGCTATCGTTTTTCCTGAAGATTAATCTGGAAATACTACTTCAGGACAAAGTAATGTTTTTAACACATGATTGTTTTTCCTCCACCAAAGATTAGGAAACTAGGCAAAATATTTCCACATTCAATTATAAAATAATTCTTATTGCAATAAGACCAACACAGTAATTGAATGGAGAAAATAAATTTATATATTATTATAAACAGTTTTGTTTTTATAAAGCCTACAAAAAATCTCAGGTTTTATTCATACTGCACTCAAATTGTACACAGAAAACCAAGAAATCAACAGAATTAACAAGAAAATATATCTTAAAAATAGTATACCTGAGGGTCAGGGATTGTGGGAAATTCTAAGCAGATACTAAAAGATAGCATTTACCCTTCCCATGACTACACTTGAATAATGTGAAATTATCAATCTGTAAATCTAATGTAGCAAGATGTACTCCACAAGGCAAGACGAATGCCTGATTTTGTAATATCTAGTCCATATTAAATTTCTAATTCAAATACCCAGACAAACTCCTCTGTTAATGTACACATGTTTTTGAACCTACAATTTTCACAGTGGGAACCAAAGGAGTGCCAAAGTAAGACCAAAGGAGCATGACACAGTCAGTATCCTTAAGGAAACACATCACATCAAACGACTGGCAATAACTGTGCCCAAATTCAGAGCTTCAATCCAATGGACAGATCCTTCTAGAATTTTATGAAGAGACAGGCAAAATGAAAGTCAATACAGGAGATGGCTCAGCTGTAAAAGGTGCTTGGCATGGAAGCTTGAGGACCCGAGGTCCAATCCACAGAACCTACGTGAAGGAAAGAATTTACTCTACAATGCTATCTTTGCCTTCCTCACATATATCTCGGCATACATGTGCTCCTGTGCTCACATCATTCTTCTAATTAAAACTAACTATAAAGAAAAAAATTGATACACTACTCTAGTAAATATTTCTAGTTCCAGAGTAACTAAATACATGTGGGGAAGGGGGATTTATAATTCTTTCTCTCAATTACAATAAAATGTAATATCTGTTGTTCTACTACATTTTAACATAAACACGAAATGACCAATTATAAATCACAGCCACCTAAAAATTTATTTATATTATATTGGTAATAGAAACAATATATTTATATTTTTGAAGAATTTTGAAGTTGGTGCATAAGGATATGTATAATTTAATAAAAATATGAAAAAATATGCATACTTGTTTATACTGGGGCATCTTGAATTTTCAAAGTTCTAGGAACCTTATGAGTAGAACTTTGATCTTTGGTTTTTCTGAGCTTTAATTCACTATCTCTTGACTTTGATGTTAGTTTCTTAATCCTTCTTTTAAAGAAACATAATTATTAAAATGTCAAACACATGTTGAGCATTGTGATTCATCCTTCTCATTCCCTACTTGGGAAGAAGAGGCAAACTTTTAAGTTCAAGGCTAGCCTGATCTACACAGTACGTTCCGATCCAGCAAGAGCTACATAATAGGATGCTGTCAAGAAGAAAGATTTAGAACTCAATATGATGCTTCAAGTACAATATTTTAAAATGTTTAGTTCTCTAAGACATGCACAATCCTCTCTCCTTTTTTGTTTTGCACAAATCTTTCAGAGGAAGAAAAGCAATGATTCTCTAAAAGCATGCTAATTAAAGGGCAACTGTTGACACATCTTACAATACTCGCGTTTTCCCAGTCTGTAAGGCTTGACTTAGAAATTTTCCAAGATGAAAAGAATGTTTCATTAACATATAAATGAATATCTTTGGTGCTGTATCAGTTTTTTAGAGCACACTTACCACTATTATAATTCTTGAACATTCCTGTATTTTTTCACAAAGATGTTTTTAGAGAAATGCTTCTGTTGTGAGTGGGGAGCAAAAAGAGTCTGCATAAAACCACTGTATTACACCATAATCTTGTTCCGATTCTAAAAAATGGAACTCTTGACTATTGCTTAGTATTTCCTGGTTTTTATATTTAAAACCTTTAAAAAATTATCTGTTTCTTGGCCCTTGAGGGTGCCATTAAGTATAACTGAAAAGCAATTCAAAAATTCTATAAAGTTCAAAGGAAAAAAAAAAGCCATCCCTGTGGTTGGTGTAATTTACATTTCTTAGATGAATAATACAACTCAATTCAATAATATATAAGTTTTTCAAATATTTAAGTGTTTATTCACTCCTCAGAGCAATAAAAAAATGACTCTGTCCCTGGACCTAATAACATGACATGGAGATGTTCAACATAATGAGTAACAAGATGGTGTCTCTCAATAAATTACCACAAATATCCTATAATATCAAGGCTGCTCTTGCTAGCCTCAATGAGGTATCTGTTTATAATATCCCTAAAGCTGTCTGAGGCATTGAAAGTGAATAGGCAGGAGAGGAAATAATGGGACAGAAAATTGCTAAGCTTTAAAAAAGATCTTTTCTGTTGCAGAAATTTTATATGCGTGATTCACATACAAAAATAAATGAAAGAAGTGTGTTTGTCTTCATAGTTCAGGTGTCCTTTTTAGGGTGGACGGTGGCAGGTTTGCTTAAAATTCAACCTCCAGCACAAATAAAATATCATAAGATAAAAACATTTGGGAAATTAGGATTAGACCAGCTGAATGTTTTAAATTACAGCTACCAAATGCTGCTATTTGAGTGTCAAGAGTGGGAAGAAATACCCCTTTGGGGACTCACGCAAGCAGAAACGCTCTAATTCAAATTCCAGCATGGTTCAAAGACCTTTGGAGGTGGAATGGGAGCTTTTCATCTAACTCTTACTTTCAAGGTCAGAGGAGTGTTGTGTAGGTCAGGACGATGAGTTTGGCTGTTGCTGTGGTAGGTCTCCACATCACATTGCTGGAGGTTTGGCACACCATGGGGCTCTGTCAAGCAGTCTGTCCTGGAAATCCTGGATAAAGGCAGTGGCAGAAACAAGGCCATCTCTTTGCTCTGACTTCCAAAACTTGTACCAAGTTGCCAAAAGTTTAGAGTGGAGAAGAGTCGCAGAGAGCTAACCCTTGTGCAGGCCTCAAACTTTTCACTGCTTTTCAAAATCCAACTCTGTCAAGATTTAAAAAGAAATCCATGCTACGTTATAATTTGATGCTAAACCTGGATGGAACCTATTGTAAGGCTACATATTTTATTTTTGTATTTTATTTTTTCTTAGTTTATGCTTGTCTACACAAATATCATTGATACTAACATGAGACACGACATCATGTTTTAAAGTAGCAGAATGTCAAATACCAGACTGTCAAGTGAGAGTCACACAAATGAAGTGTTTTGGATAGTATCATTTACTCGACAAGAATCTTTGTAAGTACCTTCAGTCTGGCAATTATCCAATGCAAAGTAATATAATGTCCTAAGGTTTACAACACAGTAAACATACCTTTCTTGTTACATTACTATACATTCTAGACTAAAATTGCTATACCATATACATATGTTCACATATTTACATTATAAAATGTATCTGTGTTAAAAATATTTTAAATTCTTGTCATTATTTTATTCACCTAATGAATTCATGTTTTTCAAATTTACATACCATAATCAGAACTTGACAGCTAGGTCTCTGTTTACTGGAAGACTTGCTTAGATAGAGCTATGGTACTGCCAGATGCCATTATTAAGTTACAAATGCTTTATGATCAATCTGTTTATAGCAAGATGTGACACTTCTTTGCTGGTGATTTCACCAAATCCCAAACTCTACAAAGGGAGGGAGTGAATTGTAAATCAGCATAGCACCCATTTTCTTCCCCAAGTATATGTACTGTGCCCCCTTCATACAATCTAGAATGTCTGAATTCTGAAACACAATAGGTTCTTGGGCCACAGAATAAACAAACTCAGATGCATTTCTACCACAGTATACTTCTGCCTTGTGTGTCAATGGGCACAGTCATTCATCTTAAAAATAATAACTTTCCCATCTATCTAAAGGCACCTATCCTTTGTAAAAAGAGATGCCCTTCTGAATGCCTGGAAGAGAGGTTAAAATTTTGTTGGTCATTGGGCTTCTGCCTATAGCTTCTGGGAAGTGTTAGTAATCGAATTTTAAGGTACATGCTTATTAGGAACCATTTTCCCCCAATTTCTCTCACCTTTGGGTTAAAGTAGGGTACTGTTCCCTTATTGGACCTTATAAGAGCAGTCTTGATAATCCATGAGCTGCTTCCACATGTGAACCATTAAGTGTGGTAGTTTTAAGATAATTGTAAATGATAATAATCCTAAATGCTTGTGAAAAATTTAGTTTCATCAGTCTTACTTTGTCAGTGTCTTTATAGGAAACAAACTCTGTATTCTCATAAAGTTCCCAAATGATACCTATATACAACCTAATTTTAAAACAGCAAATGAAATTGCATATGAAAAAATGAAGATGTATCTTTGTAAGCCACATAGTGGCGTGAAATTTACCAGGTTCCAGCATCAACAAAATTCGCAAGTTCCAGAGTAGGAGCATGAGGATTAGAATTACTAAGTAAAAGGAACAGAAATGTGTGATAGTAATGCTACCATGATTTTACCCTAGCTTTATAGGCCCATATAATCATGCTCTTCCACAAATAGCTACTTGAGGTTGGAAAAAAAAGGTTATTCAGAATATGGATGAATAATCCAAAGACTAGTTTATCTAAGTTTATGTTGGCTCAAGAAATGACCTCAAATATCGTCAGTCTCACGAGATTTAGAAGTTGATTTTCCTGAGGAAAGAATATACCTTCTTCTCTGCAGCTCATGGAACCTTCTCGAATATTGACCACATACTCGGTAACAAAGCTAACTTACACAGTTACAAAAAAATATTAGTAACCACCTGTGTCTTATCAGATCACCATGGATTAAAGTTAGAATTCAACAACAATGCTACCCCCAGAAAGCCTACAAAATCATGGAAACTGAACAGTCAACTACTGAACCATACCTGGATTAAGGAAGAAATTAAGAAAGAAATTAAAGTCTTCCTTGAATTCAATGAAAATAAAGAAACAACATACTCGAACTTATGGGACACTATGAAAGCAGTCCTGAGAGGAAAGTTCATAGCACTAAGTGCCCACCTAAAGAAAACAGAGAAAGCACATATTGGAGATTTAACAGCCCACTTGAAAGCTCTAGAAAAAAAAAGAAGCAGACTCACCTAGGAGGAGTAGAAGACTGGAAATAATCAAACTGAGAGCTGAAATCAACAAAATAGAAACACAGAAAACAATCCAAAGAATCAATGAAACAAAAAGCTGGTTCCTGGAGAAAATCAACAAGATTGATAAAACCCTATCCAAATTAATCAAACGGCAGAGAGAACACGCAAATTAATAAGATCAGAAATGAAAAGGGGGACATAACCACAGACACAGAGGAAATTCAGAGAGTCATTAGATTTTACTACAAAAGCCTGTATGCCACAAAACTGGAAAATGTAAAAGAAATGGACAGGTTTTTAGATAAATACCATTTACCAATACTAAACCAGGACCAGGTGAACAATCTAAACAGACCTGTCAGTCGCGAAGAATTAGAAGCTGTTATCAAAAACCTCCCTACCAAAAAAAGCCCAGGACCAGATGGTTTCAATGCAGAATTCTACCAGAACTTCCAAGAAGACCTAATACCTATACTCCTTAATGTATTCCACAATATAGAAACAGAAGGGTCATTACCAAATTCCTTTTATGAAACCACAATTACTCTGATACCAAAACCACTCAAAGACTCAACCAGGAAAGAGAACTACAGGCCAATCTCACTCATGAATATCGACGCAAAAATCCTCAACAAAATACTGGCAAATCGAATCCAAGAACACATCCGAAAAATTATCCATTATGATCAAGTAGGCTTCATTCCTGAGATGCAGGGCTGGTTCAACATATGAAACTCTATCAATGTAATCCACCATATAAATAAACTGAAAGAAAAAAACCATATGATCATTTCATTAGATGCTGAAAAAGCATTTGACAAAATTCAACATCCATTCATGTTAAAAGTCTTGGAGAGATTAGGGATAGAAGGGTCATACCTATATATAATAAAAGCTATATACAGCAAGCCGACAGCTAACATCAAATTAAACGGAGAGAAACTCAAAGCCATCCCACTTAACTCAGGAACACGACAAGGCTGTCCTCTCTCGCCATACCTCTTCAATATAGTGCTTGAAGTTCTAGCAATAGCAATAAGACAACATAATGGGATCAAGGGGATTCGAATTGGAAAGGAAGAAGTTAAACTTTCGTTATTTGCAGATGATATGATAGTGTACTTAAGCGACCCCCAAAACTCCACCAAAGGACTTTTACAGCTGATAAACAGCTTTAGTAATGTGGCAAGATCAACTCCAAAAAATCAGTCGCCTTCTTATACACAAAGGTTATGGAAGCAGAGAGGGAAATCAGAGAAGCTTCACCATTCACAATAGCCACAAACAGCATAAAATATCTTGGGGTAAATCTAACCAAGGAAGTGAAAGATCTATTTGACAAGAACTTTAAGGTATTGAAGAAAGAAATTGAAGAGGATACCAAAAAATGGATGGACCTCCCTTGCTCTTGGATTGGGTGGATCAACATAGTAAAAATGGCAATTCTACCTAAGGCAATTTATAGATTCAATGCAATCCCCATCAAGATCCCATCAAAATTCTTCACAGATCTGGAGAGGACAATAATCAACTTTATATGGAAAAACAAAAAAATCCAGGATAGCCAAAACAATCCTATACAATAAAGGATCTTCTGGAGGCATTACCATCCCTGACTTCAAACTCTATTACAGAGCTACAGTAATGAAAACAGTGTGGTACTGGCATAAAAACAGAGAAGTCGACCAATGGAATCGTATAGAAGACCCGGATTTTATCCCACAAACCTATGAACACCTCATGTTTGATAAAGGAGCTAAAAGTATTCAATGGAAGAAAGAAAGCATCTTCAACAAATGGTGCTGGCACAACTGGATGTCATCCTGTAAAAGAATGAAAATAGACCCATATCTATCACCATGCACAAAACTCAAGTCCAAATGGATTAAAGACCTCAATATCAGCCCGAACACACTGAACCTGATAGAATAGAAAGTGGGAAATACCCTAAAACAGATGGGCACAGGAGATCGCTTCCTATGTATAACCCCAGAAGCACAGACATTAAGAGCAACATTGAATAAATGGGACCTACTAAAACTGAGAAGCTTCTGCAAAGCAAAGGACATTGTCACAAAGACACAAAGGCAACCTACTGTCTGGGAGAAAATCTTCACCAATCCTGCAACAGACAAAGGTCTGATCTCCAAAATATATAGAGAACTCAAGGAACTAGACTTTAAAATGCTAATTAACCCAATTAAAAAATGGGGCACTGATCTGAACAGAGAATTCTCATCAGAAGAAGTTCAAATGGCCAAAAGACCCTTAAGGTCGTGTTCAACTTCCTTAGCAATCAGGGAAATGCAAATCAAAACAACTTTGAGATATCATCTTACACCTGTCAGAATGGCTAAAGTCAAAAACACCAAGGATAACCTTTGCTGGAGAGGCTGTGGAGGAAGGGGTACCCTCATCCATTGCTGGAGGGAATGCAATCTTGTGCAACCACTGTGGAAGTCAGTGTTTCGGTTTCTCAGGAAATTCGGGATCAACTTACCCTTGGACCCAGCAATACCACTCCTGGGAATATACCCAAGAGATGCTCTATCATATGACAAAAGCATTTGTTCAACTATGTTCATAGCAGTATTATTTGTAATAGCCAGAACCTGGAAACAACCTAGATGCCCTTCAATGGAAGAATGGATGAAGAAAGTATGGAATCTATATACGCTAGAGTACTAAGCTGCGGTAAAAAACAATGACTTCTCGAATTTTGCATGCAAATGGATGGGAATAGAAAACACTATCCTGAGTGAGGTGTCCCAGACCCAAAAAGATGAACATGGGATGTACTCGCTCATAATTGGTTTCTAGCCATAAATTAGGGCCACGGAGTCTACAATAGGTGAACCTAAAGAAGCTAAGTAAGAAGGTGAACCCAAGGAAAATCATATAGTTATCCTCTTGGCTAAGGGAAGTAGACCAAATTGCCGGGGAGAAAATTGGGATCTTGGGGGTGGGGTGGGATGGGGGTAAGGGGAGATGGGGAGAGAAAAGGTAGAAGGGAAGGAGGGGGGACTTGGGGAAGCAGGAGAATTGGGATAAAGGAAAGGTGGATAGGGGAGCACGGAACCACAATTCTTAGGTAAGGGAGCCACTTTAGGGTGGGCAAGAGATTTGACCCTAGAGGGGCTCCCAAGTTAGTTCCTTGGGCAGCTGAGGATTGGGAACCTGAAATGACCCTATCCTAGAGCAATACTGACGAATATCTTGTTTATCATCATAGAACCTTCATCTGGTGATGGATAGAGTTAGAGACAGAGACCCACACAGGTGCACTGGACTGAACTCCCAAGGTCCCAATGAGGAGCAGAAGGAGGGAGAACATGAGCAAAGAAGTCGGGACCACGAGGCGTGCACCCACCCACTGAGACAGTGGAGCTGATCTACGGGGACCTCACCAAGGCCAGCTGGACTGTGACCGAAAAAGCATGGGATAAAACCGGACTCTCTGAACATGGCGAACAATGAGGGCTGATGAGACGCCAAGGACAATGGCACGGGGTTTTGATCCTACTTAATGTGCTGGCTTTGTGGGAGCCTAGCCAGTTTGGATGTTCACCTTCCTAGATATGGACGGAGGGGGGAGGACCTAGGACTTACCACAGGGCAGGGAACCAGGACTGCTCTGTGGACTGGAGATGGAGGAGGAGAGTAGTGGGGGGATGGGGAGAAGGGTGGGAGCAGGGGGAGAAGGGTGGGAGGAGGGGGAGGGAAATGGGAGGCTGGGAGGAGGTGGAAACTTGATTTTTGTTTATGTTTTTTTTTCTTCTTTTCTCAATAAAAAAAAAAGAAGTTGATTTTCCTTACTCAGAGATGGTAATTTTTATTTACTCATAGCATCCTACAATTGTAGTTTTTCTAATAAAGTAATAGTTCCTGAATTAGACTAAAATTTAGACCAAAAGAGTCAGCAGAATTTATTGGTCCTTTTCAAACTTTGTTGCTGCCTTGGTAGTTTTATATTTATTAGTAGCAGCTCTTAAATATTTTCTTTGTACTCATGCAGGATTCTTGTGAAATGATAAATTAAAAGTTTTTACATGTTTACTCTTATTTGTTGACTTTTATAGAGTACAAAATAAAACCCTCACAAAAATTTTAAACTGGCCACGACCTAATGACATGGTAAGAAAATCTTTTATAAATCCTAATTGCAGAATAATTATTGCTAACACCTGAAGTAATTTGTGATATAAATATGGAGTTATATAATATTAATGTAAGAATGGATATAAATTTGTGTGTGCATATGTATGTGTATCATCTTTATACATGTTTCTAATGCAGCACTGTGCTAGAAAATGCAAGAGAACAAAATGAGATTATTGCAGACTTCATCATCTTACTGAAAGAAACTGACCATTGCAATTTGGCTTTATTAACCCTAATAAAAGTATATTATACGTCTTATTAAAACAGGCAAGAATGATGATTAACATAAAGTCAAATTCAGAGACCTCAAGAATTACCAAGTTAATATTAATTTAGTGTGTACAGGAGCCGTGTAATTCCCCTCTGCCTCTCTTGAGATAGCTTACGGTTAGGACTAGAGTAGACAGAGTGATTGCACAAACTTTTATTTTTGAACCATTATAAGAAAGCAGTCCCTGTATGCAGTTGCTCCTTCTCATTGAACTGGGTATGGTAAACTCAGCATCATACACAGGATGTGACTAATCAGTAATTATTTCCTCTGACTGCTGGAAACCCCTGCTGGTGCCTGGCATTCCAGCACACTTGGAAAGGATAATACAAGGGTAGTCTCCTAATAGACTCGTGGGGGTCTATAATTTCGCAGCTAGAAAGGGCATGAAAGGTCATCATCCACTCCCTAAGGACAGATAAGGAAACTGAAGTGCTGAGTTCTGTGTGGCCTTCCACAAACTCTAATGGGCTAGTAGTGGCATATATTTCAACCCTGAGTACATGGTTCCCTAAGTGGGTTGCCCCCAATCTGATAGGTCTCTGTCTACAGACAAGAATCTATGGCTCATTCACTGAACAGCAGACAAATCTCTGCAGGCCAGACTCCAACTGGTCCTCATCCTATAAGCCAACTGTTGTTTTTAGCTCTCATGGCAATTAAAGGAGAGCGATTGAGGTAATTCAGAAAGTACTTTCTCCTCCAAATATATTTTTTTTCCAAACAACCTGTTAACCACTGGCTTAAGGACAAGGCCGTTTTAAAGAACAATGATAATGTAGGCTTCTAGCTGATAAAGCTATGATATATTGTCACATAACATTGCATATCTTTTAGAACCTAGCCAAGGCATGACCTGATATTGCAGGAAATTTTGAGACTGCATTAAAAAAATTTGCCTGGGATCAGGAGGGAAAAGCCAGTGACTCTTTAACAAGAATTAGCCATAGAAAATAAAGAGGACCCAAAGACATGGATAGAGAGGCTTAGGAAGTAGTAGGGAAGGACTTAGAGATTCAAGGTCCTCTTTTGGTCTAGTATATGTGGAGACATGCTGTGTCTCCAGTAACAACAGAAAGATCACTTGGTTACTCCTTGTCTGCTTTTTTGATCTATCAGGTTTGTGGCTCAACATCTAACTTCTGAGTCTTTACTCATAATAGAAGAACTTAGATAAAAGCAACAACCTGACATCTGGATCAAGTTGCGATTTTACACAACTGGTATTTACCCTTAAAGGACATTTTGGAGTGGATTTTATTTTCCGAATTGATTGGGAAACTGTACCTGCAAAGTATTTGTTATCCTCTTAGACTGTGTATAGAGTCCGTCACAAAGAAAGCCTATATTGTGCTTCACCCAGGATTTTATTATGTGAGGATTATTAAAAAGATGAAAAATGGTTTGTAATTTTTGAGTCTCTATACTATACAAAACCTTTTTTTTTTACAGTGGGAAAACACACTATGTTTTCTAAGCAAAAATAAAAAGGCCAACATAAGTATATCGACATACTTTATTCTCTGGAAGATGTTAAAAAAATCTTTTGCTATACTTTTAATTTTTAAAAACTTGGATGATTTTGAAAATGTTTTTTCTATCACGAGTGCCAAGTTCTGCACATCGTGTTAGTTTTCCTTAGTCTTACTGTATTCCTCTAACTCTATCTGGGACTACTCGCGATCCTTCTAATCTATACACGTTTCCCCCGGGCTTCTTATTAAAATATATATTGTTTTTAGTAAGCTATATTCCTTTGGCTTGTTATTCCTGAAAGTTATATAGCTTCTTCAAATTACATATTTAAACACATAATATCATTCGTAAATTTTATACCTGCCTAAGAAACAGGATATGAAATAGACTGGTGTTCCAGAGGAACTATTCCATCAAGTCATGGAAGAAAAATCCAGTCATTTACTGCTGGCGTGGGCCACAATTCCCTTTCTGCACATTTGAATGAAATGCAAATTTGAGTACGTATCTTAAAGCAACCTTGGAACTTTACTTTCTAGGAAATGGAATTGATTCTGAAAATATAATGTTCACTTCATTAAATTTTGAAACTCAAGTGAAATTACATAAAACAGTTGTAATTATATCAGAAACCTATATCTGTGTCCTCAAAGTCTGAAGTTACTCCTTTTTGTTTTACCTTTCTATTATTACTGTGATAAAACATTGTGACTGAGGCAACTTAGTTAAATAAGTTAAAATTTCTTTGGACTTATAGTTCCAGGAGGTTAAACTGCAATATGAGTGAGCAGAGGAAGTAGGTAACAGACAAGGCAGTCGAGCAAGTGCTGAGAGCTCATCTCTTAAACCACAAACAGGAGGCAGAGAAAGTGCAGTTGAAGTTTGAAAGTCTTTAAAATCTCTAACCCTACTCGTAGTGATAGTCTTTCTCCAACAAGTTCACATCTTCTGAGCATCTCCAAACAGGGCCTCCAACTGAGGAAATAGCATTTCTAGTACCTGAGATTATGGGGGGCATTTAACAATTATATCACAACAGTTTTATATCCTTTTTGTTGTGTTATTCAAGGCAGGATCTTATACAGCTCAAGCATACCTGTGTAACCAAAGACAATATTGAATTACTGACCCTCCTGCATCACTTTTCTAAATTTTGAAATTACAGATTTGCCTCCCAAATGTAATTCTGAAGTTATTGCTTTTAAAAAATTGATTAATTTTACACTTATGGATGTCAGGGCTATGGCAGATTTTCAATCAGTTCAAAGCATATTTCATGTAAGAATACTTGGTTCATCAGAAACCCCCAGCAATCCAAGAAGAATAATTTGATGGTATAGAAATCTCATCTGTTTATGGTGGTTTACTCGAATGATAGGTTTGGAAGCTGTCTTAGATAGTGTTCTACTGCTGTGAGGAAATACCATGACCACAGCAACTATTATAAAGGAAAACACTTGAGGTTCGCTTACAGTTTAGAGGTTTAGTTTACTATTATTGTAGCAGAAAGCAGGTACCCCAGGTTGACATGGTACTGGAGAGGTAGCTAAGAGGTCTACATAAGGAAAGGCAGGCAGCAGAAATAGAGTAAGCCACGGGGTTTGGCTTGGGCTTCTGAAACCCCATTGCCCAAATGGGGAGACACATTTCCTCCAAAAAGGTTGTACCTCCCTGTTAACTCCACTTCCCAATGATCCAGCGTTGAAGTATATGCACTATGGAGGCCAATACTATTCAAACCACCACAGGAATGTTATATCAAAACATTTAATCAACCTATTGGAATAAACATCCGTGAATACATTTAATATTATTTAATTTAAATTTTCTTTTTCCATGGGTGTAAACAGGAGATTGAAGCACATCGGGTAGTTTGGGGACAGGAAGGGACCTTTGATTCTTGCCCAGAATCCTTAAATATCTGGATGCAGTTTGGCCAGAGCTAAGAAATGCCAGAAGGGAGCTCTGGACTCTGCTATGGTTCCTGTTATCTTTTTTCTCATTTATGATAGAGACAGAGACCCACACTGGAGCACCGGACTGAGCTCCCAAGATCCCAATGAGGAGCAGAAGGAGGGAGAACATGAGCAAGGAAGTCAGGACCACCAGGGGAGAACCCACCCACTGAGACAATGGGGCTGATCTATTGGGAGCTCACCAAGGCCAGCTGGACTGTGACTGAAAAAGCATGGGATAAAACTGGACTCTCTGAACATGGTGAACAATGAGGGCTGATGAGAAGCCAAGGACAATGGCACGGGGTTTTGATCCTACTTCATGTTCTGGATTTGTGGGTGCCTAGCCAGTTTGGATGTTCACCTTCCTAGACATGGACAGAGAGAAGAGGACCTTGGACTTTCCACAGGGCAGGGAACCCTGACTGCTCTTTGGACTGGAGAGGGAGGGGGAGAGGAGTGGGGGAAGGGGGAGAAAGGTGGGAGGATGGGGAGGGAAATGGGAGGCTGGGAGGAGGAGGAAAAAAAACAAAATAAATGAACTACACTGTCTCACAAATATAAGACATAACCAAAACTGAGAAGTACTTGGACTCCTCATTGCTAGATGACTGGGCTGACTGGCCCCTGTCTCCTTCCTCATGCTAGTTTCTGCCTTAAATCTTATAGTAGCTCTTGAACTAGCAGATTGATGTTAGACTACTACCCAGGATCTGCCTGTGCTGTGAGGAACATCTGCATTATTCAAATAAAAGCCTTGTCTAAATGCATTCTCCTGTTGTCCCTGAAATTCATTATTGGCATTCATGAGACTAATAAACCAGAAGCCAATGGCTTGGGATAGTACTGATAGCCATTGAATTTGTGGGTTCCTAGCTGTCAGAGTTATACTCTCCTGGGGTAAATAAGTCTCGTTGACTCTCAACCAATGTCATTTCCCCCTGTTTCACCAAGATAGTGGGTTTTACTTTTTCTATCACTTTGAAGTTTTGCTAATACGTTTTCAAGATGATAAGGATACAATAGATCATGAATTTCATTTTACAAATTTCTGTAATCTCCCTGTTAAACAGGACTATTATACATTTTGGGGGAGCTTAGCTGAAATATTTTAATCAAACTCTAATTTATAAGGGCTAAATGCATCACTTATTCAATTTAAATAATAATACATTTTCAAAGTTAAATTTATGCGTACACTGATCACTTCAATTTGAAAGCATTTAAAATCAAAATCATTCTTCTTTCTATTTCTCAAAATAGCAAGAATTTTCCCAATTTTGAAATAGAAGGAAGTATGTATGTATGTATGTGTATGTGTTTTCACATGTCTGTGCATGTGCACAGGGATGTGTTTGTAAATGTATATGTATCTATATAAGGAAGTCAGAGATTGCTGTTGGATGTCTCCCTCTATTGCTTTCTCCTCATCTTTTGCGACAGGATTTCCCCTTTAGTCTATAATGTACCTTTAGGATAGAATGGCTGGCCTGTCTCTGTCCTCACGCATACTTACATATGCCTACTGCCATGTTTATGGCTTTTCTGCACCACCCTCCAATGTACTCCGTATGCTCTTTCTGTAGTTCATGGTCTCTTTTCCTCAAGTATACATATATATTATTTTAAACACATGTACATACATATATATATAAATATGAGCATATGTCTGTATGTGTGGATATATACTCCTTATTATATAGATATAATCTTTTTAGTCTGTATATTGTTAATGGTATGTATATGTTTTCAGGGCTGACCATTTGGTACTGGACATTCAATTTCTGTACTCTTCCCTAGGGAAAACTATTTCTCCCCCTCTCAACATTTTTAGTTGCCCATAGTTCTTTAACTAGGGTTGAGGACCCCTGAGCTTTCCCCTTTCCATGTTAGCATGTCTCCTGCTGTCATCTGCTCTTCAAATTTTGTTTAGCCTGGCATATTGGTGATACATTATGGCTATAGCATGCCTATCTTCTTCTTGGGGCCTGAAGATCCAAAGTCAGGCCCTCATGCCTATACCAAATGAGCCATGTCTCCCGATGCTACATAAAATATTTATGTGATTCGTGTAATAGTGAATTATTCTTGAAAGCTTACATATGCTATCACATTTATTAAATCTAGTTGAATGAAACAATTTTGGAAATTCTTTAGTGCTTAGTGTATGGAGGCGCAATTTTTTTTCCTTATTTGCAGTGCATGACCTAAGAAGGAAAACATATGAAGGCTTTAGCCCCAAAACGCCATGATAATAATGTCTCATTTTAATTGAACATTATGAGGTAAGAATGAAATTCGGCTTAGTCCAATGTTATCATAACAAGCACTGGACCAGGACTTCTAAGTCCAGATCATTTTACTTTGCCCATATTGAAGCACAGTATAATTTTGGGTAAAAATGTATTCAGATAACAATTAACACAGCCCCATGACTACAACATAGGGCATGTTTACATTGAAGCTCTTTGCAAATTACATAGGACTTCATCGGAATGGTGGTTTCTTGTTTGCTTAGAAACAATGCTCAAGATAAGGATTTAGGGGGAATGAGGTATAAATACAATGCCCGTGGGAGTCTGGATTGCCTTGGTCCTAAGACACACAGAAGTCACGTAAGCCGTTGTAAAGCACAAGTGACATCACCCATAACAATGGACTTTATGGCCTAAAAGCGAAGCTCCAAATTTAGGAGGAAAGATTCTGAGATAAGTAAATCCTAGGAGATATAGAAAGAGCCTGTCTCATCAGATCACCAGGTTGTGAAGTTACATCATTCATGGCATTTCAGGACGGCAGCTGCACACCTCATTCCCCTGAAGAGGTGAGCTGTATGTTAAACTTTCCTGGCTTCCCCAGTGATTATCTGTGTGCACAAGACTTTTTACCCTCTACAGTTAAAAATTCTATCAAAGGAACCATATAATATCTCATTTATCCAGCATTTACTGATTAAAACCAAACATTTTCATGTGTCAACAATCACTAAAAATATCATTTATCAATTACTGAAGTCCAACTCAGTACATATCCCAAGATAAGTATTATTTTCTTTCATGGTGTATCACATAACTGTTATTTGATAACAGTAACCGGTTATAATCACTAGTTACTGGGTTTCCCATTCCTTTAGGTATACCATTCACAAGTTTTTACCTGAAGCCTGATTTTATGGAGTGAGAGGAGACCTTGTCATTCATCTAATTTTCTGTCCAGTGGAAACTAATTACTGATCACTCTTACAGAAATAATGTTTTATCAGTAAGCAATGTCAGCCCATTAATCACGAAGGTGGACTCAACTGAAATGTGTTCCAGGTCTATTACTTCAAGGTAGGAGCATGGACCAGAATTATAATGATAGATATCACTCTGGATGCTTTTAAATTATACCATGAACAATGTCTCAAATACTATATTGGCTACTTCTATCGTCTTACCCAGACTATTATAATATTTGAGCATTTAGTGCTTTAATTCATTGCCCTTTATTTTCTCATGCATATAGTGTGGATGTGCAATAGCACCTGGACAATTTGCTAAGGAAAAGTCTGTGTAAGAACAGGCCTACCTCAAAATACCTGCTTTCTCTAAAATGGTT
The DNA here is from genome assembly GCF_018167655.1 of Microtus oregoni. Taxonomy (NCBI): domain Eukaryota; kingdom Metazoa; phylum Chordata; class Mammalia; order Rodentia; family Cricetidae; genus Microtus; species Microtus oregoni. Next base: position 4,030,971 of record NW_024543084.1, read on the forward strand.
ACCCTTTCCACTTGTCTTCTTCTATTGCAAACGCTTAAATACTTATGCATTTATGACTTGTGTATATTTCCTTTATCCAGGCAGAAAGAATAATATAAATTTAGTAGTGACATTTATCTCTATCACATGGGTAATCAAGCATTGTATCATTAATATTAAGCCTGTTCTCTTGGTCTATAATTTATAGAGGGAACGGGTCACTCTGTGGCTAGAAAAGTCTAGCAAGCTCTAACACTTTTGTTTCCTTTGCTATTTCGCTGTGTTAACTGGAGGTCATTATTACTATCTCTATTCTTAATTACTGACTTATCATAGGAGGTTATAACCCCATTCTTCCTATGACCTAGGAGGATATTATCTCAGCTATTTTTCCTTGAATCCCAAACTACACACTTTATGTAAATGTCCTTTCATACATTTTGGATAATACATTATGCCAATTATAGCCACCGAAGGTTAACCTGACAATTTGCTCATATTACAGCTGGTCTTACCTGAAATATGATGGATTGAATGCTTCAGTTGATTCAATCAGATGCTGAAATTTTAAAAAGGATAAGACCATTCACTTTCCATAAAATTGCACTGTTTTCAGGCCTTTCAAATTGACACACCTTGAAAAGTGCCCCACGTTATAGATTTCTTTTTGTACAGGTGCCAATGGTAACTTTGTAAGCTTTATTCTGAGAGGGGAAGTGCAGTAGGTGAAAAAGGAATAGCACACATTTGGCAATCTTGTTCAGTGATTTTTTTGTTGTTGTTGTTCATTAAGCCTTAGAATTTAAGCTGTTCTAAATAAGACAATTGTAGTTCCGTTCTTTCAATGTTTTAAGCGCAATTATTTAAAATTACTGACTTGGCTATTTCATATATATTTTAAGATGATAAAGGGAAAAAATGAGTTAAGATCTGGAATTTCAATCATTAACATACCATTCCATTACTTTTCGTGGCATTGATGCAGTGGATATACATGTGTACATATGAACCTCCCCAAAGAGAAAATATATTCCTCCCATACTTCTTCAAACTGTAACTGTGAAAATTCAGAAAAGACTGTTCACGGAGTTTCTTTTCTAATGAATAAATGAATTCCACTTAAAAACAAAGCATTTTCTTAGATACAACTATTTTTACCAATAAATGAAAATATATTCAAATGTAAATTGATGACAGGGGAACTCTTACTGCATTTATTTGTGCTTCATGGTAGACAATCAAAAACAATATTTTCAACATCAATTTCACTGGTATATATGTAGAGATAGTGACAATATCTTTTGTTCTTTGAAAACTCAACTCAATACTACAGTGACAGAACTGGAAATGATGTCTTTAATCTTTGAAATTCCTCTCCTTGGAAAACTGCAGTTAGTCACAAGCCTCATTGTTTCACCCCTTGGTTTTACCGGCTACTGACTTCTCTGTTTCATCTTTCTCCACATCAGTCACTGATGCCTTCCTATTGTCATGACATCTTCATCCCAGTGGCTATGTTTCATCACTTTCTTATATTGAAGCTTCCTTGAGGATGGAGAGCTCTGACTGATTTGTTTTCCTGTTTTCTCTAAGGCAATAATTAGGATGAATACATAGGAAGTTCTTGGGAGTTGCCTGTCCATGCCTCAGTCAAGGGAGTCTATCACTCTTTCTCTTCTTATAAATTACACTCTTAACCAACTAACGTATTTTTCTGTTTTCATTTAAAAACTATTTTTATAAAATATATTTGCATCGCATTCTTCCCCTCCCCCAAATCCTTTTAGTTTCTCCCCATCTCCCTACCTGCCCAAATTTATACTTTTTCTCCACTCGTCACAAATCACAATTAACTCTTACATTTATTTACCTAAAGATTATTTTGTGCTGTTACATTTTTCATTAGGTATAGGCTCTCCCTGTATAGGACTGTCTGACCCTTGTGTTCAGAAAACTTATTTATTAGAATGTCGAAGAAAAAAGTCTTTAAAATAATTTAGTGAAACTTCACAGTTAGTGCAAAGTTTTAGGTACTGAAAGACTAAGAACCCTATCGAATACATCCATCTTTCAGATTTCTTGTGGATAGTACCCTTAACAGTACATTTTATCTTTTTGTAACAGTCATATTTACATGTTATTAAATGTAATATAAAATCTGAAGAAATATTTTTAATCCTAATCACGGCTACTTCAATGACCTTGCCACAAATGTACTTGTCATTTCTTAGAAACACTTTTGATCATTTTTGTTTCTTCTCTCAGAATTATTTCAGAGTTGGTGGCCCTTTTCAGATTTGGAAGCAGATACTTCGTTTCTACACATTATTTGTAAAATGAGTGAGGAGAATAAAATAACAAAATGAACATGAGCTTCTTCCTGTGCGGTGTGGAAAGTCACAGGCAGTGACTGCTGCAGCATGCTGATGCTGGTTTCTGAGGCCCTTTGCAATGAGTGTGTGGATTTCTGAAGCAGCAAGCTTTCTATGAGCTATTTGTATTACCATTCTCAATTTGCAAACATATAGAAGCTCTCAGGGGTGGGGATTTTTTTAAGTGCTTTTATGAAGAACAAATTATTTCAGATGAATCTAATCCCTTCTGTGACGGAGTGACAGATCCTGTGGTTAAGAGAAAAGCAATAGATATAAGATCTTTATTTCACTTGGGCTTTTAATTTAGTCTCATACCACATTAATTACGGAGCAGGAAGGCGAAATTGAGATCCTGTTATTACAGCATGGGTGTGAACTGCTTGGAAGGTCACACTCTAAGAGTGGTTATTAATCGGTCCAAGCTGCTCTGAGGGGTGGGGGTGGATACTGAGGAATGCTTCAGAATCTGTCCTAGGTCCATTACTATCTTTATCAGTGACTAGGATGATTAAGGAGACCTCTTATTTCTTACAGTCGTGGATAACATCAAATAGGGAGGGGTAAATGTCCTTGGAGAATAAACTTGAAAATTTAAATGACCTTCTTAAGATGAGGAAGCGGCTCTTGAAAATACAACTGAGGAGAGAGGATTATATCTGAGAGAAAATATCTCACAGGACAAGCAAACAAACAGGCAACTGATCTCAATCAAATTAGAGGAAGAAGCTTTAGGACTCTAATTTTAGGTATACATGAAATAATACAGTTAAATTATTGCATAAAAGAGAATAATTTAAAATACACAAAACCTTCTTAAATGACTTAATGGAAAATAAACGGGGAGAAGATCCTGCTTTTGAGAGTAATTTGACACCCTCTATCTTACCAGCTACAGATCTGCTCTCTGTTCAAATGCTACTCAAGTTCTTGGCTAACACACCCTCAGAATCATTTTGATTTTCTAGAAAAGACTTGCGCAGAGTGCTATAACGTCACCTGTAATCTCAGCTGCTCTGAAGCTAAGACCAGAGGACAGTCTTGAACCCAGAAGAAAAAAAAAAAAAAGACTTCCTAATGAGATAAAAAGGATGAAGTCACTTCCAGACATTCTCAGTTTACATGTGTTCTAAAGGGATGTAGCATCCCTCACTAACCACCTTATTCTATTGTGCCAAACTTCCTATTTTGGATTATATCATCTTGCTTTCATCACTTTTGACCCAAATATTTTAATCATGACTTTATTTATATCCTCAAACTCAAGAATTCTATCAGTAAATGAGATTTTATTTGGAGCATGGGTACTCAGGCAACATGCTAAGACTGACTATGCCAATACACTTGGACAATGACTTTTCAAAGGTGTGAAGTTGGTCAAGATTATACCCAGCACATAATCCTGATTTCTTTTATGCTTCTGTTTTCTTATTCTTCTCTCCTCCGTCTCTGCTCCTCAGAGAAGGCCCTGCTTTGTTTATTGCTATTTTCCCCTTGACAGCACCCATGTCTTGTTCTACCCTCTCTAGGGCTTTCCTATTCCATGGTCCCTTTTCCTTTCCTGAGGTCTGTGTATGCCCCGAGTGATACTCACATCTATTCACATATAATGATTCAGAGTTGGGATTCACTAAGAAGAGAGATAATTCAGCATATTTCTTTTGCAGTCTGTATTACCTCTCTCAGTTTATAGTTTTTCTAATTCCATCAATTTGCCCACGAATTCCATGATTTTATTTTCCTTTACAGTTGAATAGATATATATAGTATACGTGTACAATGTTTTCATTATCCATTATCATCAACTGAATGACATTTAAGTGTTTTAATTCCCAGCTTTGTAAAAACAGTGACAATAAACATGGTTGAAAAACTGTAGATTATAATGTCCTGTCCTATGGACATATGTTGAGGAGTACTTTAGCTGTATGTTATGGTAGATCTAATTTTCACACGTTCACTTTGATTTCCGTAGATGCTGCACAGGTGTGAAATCCTACAGAAGTGAGTGAGTGCTCCTCGTCAGTATTTATTGTCAGTTGTTTTCTTGATCTTGGACATTCTGATTGGAGGAATATGGAATCTACTTTCCTTTTGCTGAATTCTTCAGTTTCTTTTATTGTAAAGGTGTTGCAACTACTTATATATTTCTAAAATTCATTGAATTGAATCATAATTGCTTTAAATGGGAACAACTCTAAATGGTAACATAATTTTGTAATATTTTCTGCCTTCCAAAGCTCAGGGTTCACCAGTAGCTTAAAATAGGAATCATCTACTTTGAAAGATTAAAACAGACAGCAAAAAATAAACTAAGAAAGTTAAACTTAAAAATATGCATGAAATTAATACTTGGGAGAAATGAACAGTGACAGACAACAGAAACATTTCTTTGTGAGGTTATTTTTTTATGTTTAGCCTTATAAATAAAAGAGGTTAAGTCTTCATGCTTCTACTATTACAGAGATGCTACACAATTACCTTAAATAACTCAACTTTAGACCATCTATCTGAGTTTAGAACATAACTCTTAAAACATTGAAACACAAGCAAAAGAGGCTTAGAATATAACTGTAATTTTTTTTCTTTATTGGAGAGCAATGCTTTAGTGATAACCTTAAAAGAAAAGCATACTTTTGATTCATCAAAAGTATGGCCTAAATTTTCATACCCACTGTATTTCTAACACTCAGTATCTAAAATGTATGATGTTTTCAACAATGGCTAAAGTTTTATAAACAAATATCTTTCTATGTGCTTCTGTCTCTGTATATCTCTCTGGTTTATTCACTCTCTCCACCTCTCGTGTTTGTGTGCATGTGTGTCTGTGTGTATGTGGTAAAGTTTCTGTTATAAAACCTTAGATATTTTAGTTAATCAGAGATTTTCATCTCAAGGAAACATGCTACAAGACTGAACGTTTAGAAAGGGCTTAGGGTTTTTTAGGTGTCTCCCAGAAAACCATTTTGAATGAGGTGATTGATGTAATCAGTATTTTGGAGAGAAGTAAAATATGATACAGGTTAACACGTACTGAAGAATTTTACCTGTGCTTCAGTCAGTCATAGAAAGAAGAGTGAAACTGATGAAAGATTAAAATCAAAGGGGTCTTGGCAGAAAAGGACTGAAAAAAATAGGCAATCACAGGCAAAGGGATAAAAAGCTATTTTCAAAATTATAGCATGTATTATTCAGCACCGAGCAGCTCTTTACATTGGTGAAGATTATGGCGTCACTGTTCTTCTTTACTCTTCATGTTGACATTGTGACATGGTCACACTGACCTTCATCACATGCAATGCCACGTAGCCACACTAAACAAGTGCTGATAGTCTGCCTTGAACAACACTAAGGTCACATGTTGGGAATATTATTTTAAGGGGTGTTACTTTAGTTCATGCTGCATTTGTTTGACTCTGTGAAGCTGTGATAATTTAACTGTCTAGAACACTTGACAGTCTAATAAAGATCTGAATGGCCAATAATAAGGCAGGAGCAAGGGTAAGCATGGCTGGCAGGCAGAGAGGATATATAGAAGGAGAAGTTTTGGAGAAGTAGCTGGAAAAGGGCATCACGGGCCAGCCATCAAGCTACACAGTAATTTACAGAGTAAGAGTAAGATTTGCAGGAGAGAATGGGAAAAACCCAGAGGCAAAGGTAGATGGGATAATATAAGTTAAGAAAATCTGACAAGAAACAAGCCAAATTAAGGCTGGGCATTTACAACTAAGAATAAGCCTCTCTGTGATTTATTGGGCCCCCACAAATCAGCCAAAAGAGTAAAAAACTTTGTGCTACTACTATAGTCACAGGTAAAAACTAAAAAGTCATGATGCACACAATACTAAGGTACACTGAAATCAATTTATTCTTGTACCGGTTGGTTGAATTTTTTACTAATACACCAAAACCTATCAAGGGTATTAAAATCTCATCTACTAGGCCCAGGCCAGTGACCTCTGCAGGAGCACCGAGATAGGGACTTCTGCAGGAGCAGGCCCAAGTCAGTGACCTCTGCCAGAACAGACCAGAGCCAGTGACCTCGGTTAGAGGTCCCAAGTGAGAAACTTCTGCAAGACCTCCTAATGCTGAATGTTCAGTTACCATCCTGCACTCACCACTATACTGTAACTACTATAAGTAATTAGGCCAAGTGTATGATAAGAACAATATGAAAAAGTAAAAACAACAGAAAAATAGTAGTAAAAGGATATAAGGATTAAGTACTCATAGGTATGTTAGTGAGTTTAACACTTTATAAGGAGATCAATTTTAATTAACTTTCTAGTAGATAGCATTTATTTTCAACTGAATCCTCTAAAATCTTAAGTATGAATGTTCTCTATTGATTGCAATGATGCAGATCTCAAAGAGCCCCAGAGGGCAAGTTTACACAAACATTTCACTTCTTGGCATCTTTCAAAATTCTCAACTCTCATCTTACCAGCCTTTGAATTACTTTACTGTAATAACTTTTGAGTGTCCCTTATTTTCTCCGTGGAAGCTGCTCATTTTGAACCATGCTGTAGCCTGCTTTGTGTCATTATGCTTAAATTGCATTCTGTGTCAAGCCTCCCTCATTTTCTCAAAGAGGTTGTCAAATTCGTGAGATCAGAAACTATATCTTAATGCATATTTTATACTCTTCTGTCATTAGGCTCCTCTGAATCCACCAAAGTTCTTCTTGTATAGGGTGTGGTTATATATTTATAAATGACATTGAAGGATAATGATACATTATCTGGTGAGAAATGATGCAAGGTTTTTATTATCAGTTTGTTCAGTGGTTTATGTTATCTGAGTGCTCTCAAAATAAGGACTAGGGATCCCTTCAGGGTTTAGTTTACTCATAGAATTAGAAGGTTAAGAAATTATGTCCCTTGTGTATATATCTTGGAATGGGAATGGAATGACAAAGGAGAATATGTGAGATCACACATGTGGAGAAGTAACAACAGTCTGAAGGCAAAGGGATGGACTCTGGAGGGAAAAAAAGGATCAGGGGAGGCAAAGCGTGCGTGTGGGAGGTGGCGGAGCTGTGAATAAAACTAAAGTGTTATGACCTTAGGTGTGAAGCCCATGTAGTGGAACCCAAATTTCAAATTTGAGGAGTAAATAAATAAAGGGAGACATTAGGTGTAAAATCACAGATTAGCCATTTAATCAATGACAAAACTAAGTCCTAAGAAGTACATGGTTTCTGTGATGGTTCATTTTAGTTAACAACTGACAAAAAAAAAAATCTAACCTCATCTAGGAAGGTAGTCTTAATGAAACATTGTCCCAATATATTAACCTATTATTGGATCTATTGTGGTTGGAAGACCACCTCACTATTCCCTGCACAGGAGCACTATTCCCTGCACTGGAGATCATGGGCGTAAAAGTGGAAAGAACAAGCTGAAGCTTAGCAGGCATGCATGTACTCTTTCTTTCCTCCCTCTTAGTAGTGTCACCAGCTGTCAGATGTGAATTCTTTATTTTCATGGGCAGTAACCTGAGACCGGAACTAACCTAAAGTTTCCTTCCCCTAAGTCTCATTCTTTAGATGATTTTATCACAGCAATAGGCTAAGCTAAACAATAACTTATGCATTCATCCAAAAACCTGTGTCTCAAAACACTTTATCTGACAAGCAGATTATTTTTAAAAATATCATTTAAAACAGAATTTATCAATATTTGGGCAAAGTAGATATGTTTTCTATAAGATATTTTAACATTAAAAAATATAAAATTTAAAGAAGACAATTACCATAGAACTGAAAAGAGTATATTGATGTTTAAAAGTACTCTGGCTATAAACAACTGAAGGACATGCTTCTTTCAGGTAGTAATTAGTATCATTCTAAAGTGTCTTTGGCAGCCCTCTGACACAACCCATGGATTGACTGTAATACATTCCCACTAGTATAACGATTCCAACTTTGCTATCATCATTATACATTGATACTTATATTTTATTGAGTGGCTGAAGTAATATTAAATTGACATTAAAAGACTGCAGGTATATTGTGACTTTTCTTAAACAAATACTGTTTCAAGGCCTCCTGGAGTCAGCATTTATTCTCTGTGTTAGTTTATTTTCCTTTTGCTATAGGTTGCAGTGTAAAATGCTGTAGTTTGAAAAATCGTACAGAAAATTTTATTTATGCTACTGATTGCTTGAGAAGGAAGGTACTATTATACTTTGAAATAAAAAAAGTCTTTGATATAAGTTCCTTTTTGTCCTCAAGAATGTTTAAAGATGAAAAAAATCACAAAGTGAACCTAATAAAGAGAAAATGTTGAAGTGATAGGCATACCTCAGAATTCATAGAAAGTAATGATTAACCCCAGGCTCTGTTTAAATTATTTTCTCTGGCCCCTGTTTCATTACTCACATTTACTAAAGAAAATCTCACCTTATTTCCTTTTGGAGAAATAAATTTATTTCCTGGCCATTTTAAACACCACATATGTAAAGGTTTAAAATCACCATGACAGCATTTAGCTTTAATAAATATGACTGGGTGCTCAGTTTGTACCTGTAAAATATTAAACTTTAGAAATACTATTAGCATTGAAATTAAGTGTTATGTATTCAGTCCTGAAAGCATGCATTATGTGAGACCAGAAAATAATTTTACATATTAGAAATGAAGATACTATTAAAATATTGTTACACAAATCTATAGTTCAAAGGTATCTTACACCTATAGAAATAATGACTGTATGTAGAGCTTTTTTTTTGTAATTACTGAAAAGGGCTTTAAATATCCTCCTAACAAAAATGTTTTCTTTCAACAGATGGATTTGTTTAAGAGTAATGAGCAGAGATTAGAAAATCTAAGTATAAATGTTCTATTGCTTTATTACATTGGCTATAGTAATTTTAATATTTAAAATTTCTGTTTCTTTTATATTGAATTTAGATTTTAATTTCTTTTTTATCAATAGAATCTATGGAGACTAAATCAGTATAAAAAGCCAAATAAAGAAAGGAAGGAAGGAAGGCAGAAAGAAGGAAAGAGTGAGAGAAAGAAAGAGAAAATATTTCAACCAAAAGAACATAATGGTCAAAGTAGTTTAGAGTACAGCCTATCACAGTGGGAGCAAGCTCACATCAGTAAGACCCTGATGGAGCTGGGCACATTGTGTCCAGTGGAAGAAGGGAATGATGAATGCTGATGTTCAACCTGTTTTCTCATTTTTGTGGCTTTCAGGATAACATCCCAGGGGGTGGAGCTACCCAGCATGGCTTTCCTTCCCACTTGATTAAACTACTCAAGATAACCCTCCACATCATGTTTATGGATCCATCTCACAAGTGGCACAGCACTTCATGTTACTGAAATTTGAGAGTAATTCTCTGTAATGGTTCGTCCTATCCTTTTAAGAGACAAGCTCTACCTGCTTGCTCACCTGAGTTCCTTCTTTTTCAGCTCTCTCCTGAAGAGGGAGCTTCTGTCTCTCTCCCTTCTCCCCATTTCTCCCCTCCCTCCCTTCTATCTCTCTTTCTCATTTCTCTCTGCCTCTCTTTCTGTTCTTCTCCATTCTCCCCTTCCCCCTTTTCCTTTCCCCTCCATATTCCACTAAATAAATACCCACTTCCTCTGCATGACGTATCTAATAGGTCTCTGTCTCTCACCAACCACACGACTACCTGCCTGGGACCTGCTGCCTTTGCGGCCTGTTGTGGTCTGGTGCCAGCTGCCAACTGCCACCCCGTGGGGACTTGCGGCATTTTATTTTTACCATAACATTTGGTGCTCGTGACTCAGCCAGGTTCTCTCCATGTTCCCTCTGGCCCACAGATGGGCCAGCTGAGGACGCTTGGAACCCTGGGTTCGGGAGCCAGGTTTTTTCACAAAGCTTTGTATTCTATCTCCCTGAGCGCCAACTTCTACACACACCAGCAGTTTAGGTGGTGAATTTTCCCCTTCCAGCCTCCAACCACAGCCTTCATGGCTAGAGTTGAGCCCTTCACTGACGTGCATCTCTGGTTGCTTCCCATAGCTAAAAACATGAGCTGCCTGACAGTATTGGTCTTCCCACTCTAACACTGCACACACTGTGCAGTGCATTTGATTTCAGGCCTGGAGTCCCTTGGATTTTTCTTTCTCCTTTTTTTAAAAAATTTTTTGGAGCAGTTGTAAGTAGTCGCTCTGAGAGATATCTCTCAGAGTGTCCTTGAGCCTCTGGCTTCCAAGTTGGCCAAATCTGGAGGCAGTCAGGCTTCATCCTCACCATAGCTGTAGAGAAGAGATGTTTTCCTATAGGATTTGCAATGTCACTGTTTCATTAACAGCCCATGTGTAGAGAGGAGACATCCATCAATAGGCCCTGTAGTGTTTGTTTGTTATTTTGTGGGTTTTCCCATTTTCAGCTATGGTATTAACCCTCAGACTATCATGGACTGGCTTGTGAGTGCTCTGCCAGTGTCCCACTGGCTCTGCTTTTCCTTAAAGTATCCCTGCCACCACTACCATTGGCCCTGTGGAAACCTACAAGATTAGTTGGATGCACAAGGCAGCTGTTTTCAATTCTAGCCTTTGTTCCCTACCATGGCTTGTGGCATAATGGCCTAGCAACAGGGCAGATCACACTTCTAGGTCTCTCTTGTTATTATGTTTAAAACTCCTGTGCCTCAAAAAAATGTGACTATTCCATACAACACATGACCACTGCCATTTTGACTGATGTCAGGTGACCTTACTGCCATCTTAACTGAGGTTAGATGACTTCTCCACCATCTTAACTGAGAGCCAGGTCAGGTAACCATGTCCTGCCATCTTTACTGAGGTATTCCCTGTCTGGTCCCCTAATATTGACTCTCATATGTGTGTTCTGTGCAGTGGCATGCCTTTGGTAGGCCCCACTAAAGCATCCACTTTGCCCAATTCCTGTTCACTGTGTGTGTGGATACATGTAATAAATTCACCTATGTTTACTGTTAAAATTTTTAATTGTCTATTCATTATATCTCATTCCAGACTATAAAAACAATTAGTCTCGGCCGGGCGGTGGTGGCGCGCGCCTTTAATCCCAGCACTCGGGAGGCAGAGGCAGGCGGATCTCTGTGAGTTCGAGACCAGCCTGGTCTACAAGAGCTAGTTCCAGGACAGGCTCCAAAACCACAGAGAAACCCTGTCTCGAAAACCCCAAAAAAAAAAAAAAATTAGTCTCATGTTTTAAATTGATATGTACGTTGAAGTCTCTTACGAAAATACAGTATATTTAATTCAACCCTGCTTTAAAATATATTAAGCTATTCTCTAATACTATAAGTTCTGCCATTAACCTTCTATTGTAAGCAGTTCTTTTATTCTTTTTGTCTTTTTATGAGTGTAAATCTTACCTGCTAAGTTGAGAGCCAGCACAGTCAAGTTTGGACCTAGCTCTCCCGGCAGATTCTATACCATAATTATAAATCATCTATAATTGGAAAACAGCCCTCAACTGCTCAGAGATGTGGGGACTATGGCATTTAAATGTTTAATTATTAAAAAAAAAACTTTTCATAACAATAGAGACAAGTTGGCTCCTAGCAGCAGCACTCTACTCCCTCCAAAGAAGACAAAAGACAGGACACAAAACAATGTCCATTCACAATTCACTTCAACTGCCATGCACTGACCTCTGGGCAACACTGCCTTTTATCTAAACTGAAGATCTCCAGACAATGGACAGAATCGCTGGAATCAATAGTCTAGCTGTTCAGGTCAAGGTAGGCTTGTCTTTCTACAGATTTCTTAGCCCACAGGATCTCCTGGAGCTTGGCAGACCCTGTGCTACACAGCACAAGAAAAATATGACCCTCAGTAACCATGGAGGACCCTGAGGAGTAGCTCTAGGTACCAACCAAGTAAGTTCTCTGTCATTTTTTTAAATCAATAACTCAAGTAAAATTTTATGCTTCTCTAAGATCTCTGATGCAGTTTGACAGCTAAGAGGTTTTGTCATTTAAAAGGGCAGCCTCACCAAAAAAAATTCTTTTTTTAATAAATTTATTTATTTATTAAAGATTTCTGTCTCTTCCCCGCCACCGCCTTCCATTTCCCTCCCCCTCCCCCAATCAAGTCCCCCTCCCTCGTCAGCCCAAAGAGCAATCAGAGTTCCCTGCCCTGTGGGAAGTCCAAGGAACCCCCACCTCCATCCAGGTCCAGTAAGGTGAACATCCAAACTGCCTAGGCTCCCACACTTAAGGTCATGTTCAACTTCCTTAGTGATCAGGGAAATGCAAATCAAGACAACTTTAAGATACCATCTTACACCTGTCAGAATGGCTAGAATGGATCAGGACCAAACAAATTTCAATAAGATATTCTCTCTCACACTGCCTTCCATAGTCTTAAAAATACTTTTCATTATGCAAAAATATCTGTCACAGTCACTCTGATTTAAAGATGCTGCTGTTTAAAACTTATGTTTTCACAAACTCAAAAATTTCTTGTGAGTTCCAGGGAGCCAAATTAAAGGATCCACCTTAAACAGGTCAGATACACCCCTTTCAATTCCTTTTGTTCCCCTAAACTTACTTTGTCCTCTGTTCTGTTAATACCTTAAACATGTCTAAAAGACACCAGACATTTCCATACCACACACCGCAGACAGATGCAAAGAGACCAACTACTCCAACATGTGACTAGCACCCAGCTTTCTCAGGTTTCCCCACTCAAGATGAAACCCACAAATAAGCAGGAAGCAGCCTTGAACATATGCAGTCCCAATTCCTTTAACTTGTTGTGCCCAACCTCCTGCCTTTCTATCATAAAAAGAGATGAGAATGTAATGGTCTGCCCTGTCCCTTTAAGAGACAAGCCCTGCCCACTCCCCACTTCCACTGAGGCAAGCAGATATTTTTTCTGCTTCCAGCCTGCACTCTTTCTGTCTTCTAGTCCTGTTTCTCTTTGGAAGAGGTGGCTGTGTTCTCTTCTCCTTTCTCCCCTCCTCTCTTTCTTTCTCTCTCTCTCTCTCTCTCTCTCTCTCTCTCTCTGTCTCTCTCTCTTCTCTCCCTCTCTCCCTCTCTCCCCCTTCCCTTTCCTTCCATAACTACCAAATAAATACTCACTCTGCATGGCATGCATATCTATATCTGTCTCCTGCTCCTCATGGGACTGGCTGCCCCATTGACCTGCCAAAGTATCTCACACATAGGCCTTGGGTGGTGAGATCAGGCTGTCCCCTCATGGCCCACTTCCACCCATTAGGGAACTGTGCAGCATTTTATCTAAATCATTACAGTATTTATCAATAAACTTTCCCCTTTTTTTTCTAATTTTCTGGATGACAGGTTTTTGAAGTATGACCTAATGTTTCTCTGGATTTCCTTAGTGTCTGTTGCTGTCACTTTCTTCATTTCTGATTTTGTTAATTTGGGTATCTTTTTTTCTCTTTTAGTTAGCTTGGATAAAAGTTCATTTATCTTGTTGATTTTCTTCTACAACCAACTCATTGTTTCATTATTTTTTTGTATTGTTCTCTCTTTTTTTAAAATTGATTTCAGCCCTCAGTTTATTTCCTGCCACCTACTTCTCTTGGATCTGTTTGCTTCTTTTTGTTCTAAAGCTTTCAGGTATGTCATTAAATTGCTAGTATGTGATCTCTTTAATGCTTTATGAGGGTCTTATTGCTATTAACTTTCATCTTAGCAACACTTTTATTGTGTCCCAATAATTTGGGTATGTTGTGCATTCATTTTAATTGAATTCTTGGAAGTCTTTAATTTCTTTCTTTATTAGTTGCTTTATCCAGTAGTAAATCAGTTGAATTGTTCAGTTTTCATGAGTTTGCTGACTTTCTGCAGTTTCTATTGTTAAAATCCAGTTTTGATCAATGGTTATCTGATAGGATACAAAATTTCACATTTTTTTTTTATCTTTGGGACTTGCTTAGTGACCAAGTATATGGTCAATTTTGGAGGAGGTTTTATGAGGTTCAGAGAAGAATGTACCTTTTTGTGTCTGTTTCGGTGAAATGTTGTATAGATAGATATCTGTTAGATGCATTTAAGTCATAAGATCTGTTATTTCTATTATTTCTCTGTTTTGATTCTGTCTTTATGATCTGTCTATTGGTGAGATTGGGGTATTAAAATCTCTCCATATTAATGTATGGAGCTGGATGTGTGATTTAAACTTTAGTACGTTTCTTTCACAAATACGAATGCCCTTGCATTTGGTGAATAGATGTTCAGAACTGAGACATCAGCTTGGAGAACTTTTTATTTGATGAATATGAAATATCCTTCTATGTCTTTACTTTTACAAATTGAGTCCACTGATATAGAGGGATATTAATGTCCAATAATTATTGATTTCTGTTATTTTGTTGTTCATGGTAGTGGTTGTAGTGTGAATGCGTGTGTGTGCTTTTTCCTTCTTTGGCTTTTGCTAGTGTGAGATTATCTGTTTACTCTGTTATTGTATAGTTAACTTTCTTGGATTGGAGTTTTCCTTCTAGAACCTTCTGTAGGGTGAATTTGTGAATTGTTACTGTTTAAATTTGACTTTCTTCAAGTTATATCTTACTTTATCCATCTATGGTGATTGAGATTTTTCTGGGTATAGTAGCCTTGGGTGGCATTAGTGGTCTCTTAGAGTCTGCAAGTTATTGATTAGTTTAGGCATTTCTGACTTTTAGGGTCTCCATTGAGGGTACTCCACATTTCTTTTTTTATTTGTTTTTTTTTATTGAGAAAAGGAAAAAAAAGTTTCCCCCTCCTCCCAGCCTCCCATCACCCTCCCCCTTCTCCCACCCTTCTCCCCCTCCCCCCATTCCTCTCCCCCTCCCTCTCTAGTCCAAAGAGCAGTCAGGGTTCCCTGCCCTGTGGAAAGTCCAAGGTCCTCCCCACTCTGTCCATGTCTAGGAAGGTGAGCATCCAAACTGGCTAGGCTCCCACAAAGCCAGAACATGAAGTAGGATCAAAACCCCATGCCATTGTCCTTGGCTTCTCATCACCCCTCATTGTTCGCCATGATCAGAGAGTCCGGTTTTATCCCATGCTTTTTCAGTCATAGTCCAGCTGGCCTTGGTGAGCTCCCAATAGATCAGCCCCACTGTCTCAGTGGGTGGGTGCACGCCTCGTGGTCCTGACTTCCTTGCTCATCTTCTCCCTCCTTCCACACTCCTCATTGGGACCTTGCGAGCTCAGTCCAGTGCTCCAGTGTAGGTCTCTGTCTCTATCTCCATCCATCACCAGATGAAGGTTCTATGGTGATATGCAAGATATTCGTCAGTATTGCTATAGGATAGGGTCATTTCAGGTACTCCACATTTCTAATAGGTTTGCCTTTATGTGTTACTTGAAAATTTGCCCATGCAGCTTTAATTATTCATTCTTTGCTCTCTGTGTTTAGTATTTTGTTTATTAGGTGATGCAGGAATTTTATTTTCTGATACAATCTATTAGGAGTTTTGTGAGCTTCCTGTAGGCATGTTCTACTTTAGGTTAGGACATTTTCTTTTATGATTTTGTTAAACATATACTCTAGGTTTTGAGGTGAATTTTTTTCTCTTTTTATTTCTAATTTTCTTAGGGAACATGATGAGGTGGGCAGGCTTGGGTGGCCCAATGGGTCTTTTGGAAACAGGATTCAGGCAATTAGGCAGTCCAGCTGGCAGATCAGTCACTCACCTGATCTTTCAGCTGGTATTATTTGAACCAGAGTTGGTGGCAGGGCCCAGCAGCAGTGCCAGTGATGAAGTGGGAAGGAGCTTTTCTTCAGTGTTCTAAAGATTGTTTTAAAGATTCATATATAGCCGGGTGATGGTGGCGCACGCCTTTAATCCCAGCACTCGGGAGGCAGAGGCAGGTGGAACTCTGTGAGTTCGAGACCAGCCTGGTCTACAAGAGCTAGTTCCAGGACAGGCTCCAAAGCCACAGAGAAACCCTGTCTCGAAAAACCAAAAAAAAAAAAAAGATTCATATATAAAATATGAATTTTAAAGAATCATATTAAAAAGTCCTTGAACTAGTAAATTAGCATAGCAGGTAAGGACTATTGCCAAGAATTCTGTCAATCTGTTTTAGATTTCTGGAACCCATATAATAAAGGAGAGAAAACATTTCTATAAGTTGTGTAATTTAGTGATCTTCCTATGCACACTCCCACTATGA
This sequence comes from Microtus oregoni, assembly GCF_018167655.1. NCBI lineage: Eukaryota > Metazoa > Chordata > Mammalia > Rodentia > Cricetidae > Microtus > Microtus oregoni. The sequence continues at coordinate 4,047,422 of NW_024543084.1, forward strand.
TACACATATCCTCTTCATACCACATGCATATGAATATGAATGTGCCCACACACTGAATGAATGAATGAATGAATGAATGAATGAATAAATAATAAAAGTTCAAAATCCTCATCTCATCTGTGATTCAAGACGACTCCTTAAATATAAGACCTATAAATAAAAATCTAGTAACACACTTCTAACATGCAGTGCCCAAAATGGAAGAACTGCTACAAAGCCAGGAATGGTTGGTCAAAATGATAACAGAAATGAAATGGATCAAGCACTGAAACCTAAATTCCATTTCTGGCATCTTTTGTTTATGATGAAATTGGCTGAGATTCAAAGGGCATTGATAACAGCACCCCCTGCATCTCTATCATCTGCAGTACCTATAGACAGTCACCACAGCTTTCCTCAGTAGATAGTCTGCATAGTCGGCATCTCCAATATCCTGGTACCTCTACTGAAACCTAAGTTTCACATTCATAACTTCACTCAAGGGTTTCTCAAATCCTCCTTGTAGGTATTCTGTTAATCTAAAACCCTGGACCAAGTTTCTTAATAACAAAAGTATTGAGTGTTCTATGCCTTCAACATTATCACCTTCTTATTCCAAGATCTATTTCATGGTGGAGGCTGACCCCTTCCTGTACCATGGTTGTATAAACTCACATTTGAAAACCAGGAGCAAACATTCTCCCAGAATTTGGTGTCTGATGACCAAGAAGTCATTTTTTCCTGCATTTTCAGACCAGACATTTTCCTTTCATGTAAATTTGCATCTTTATATGTCAAAGTCTTCAATGAGTGGATTCACACTCTCAGTCACAATTCTTCTTGGCTCTGTGCAGAATACAAAGTTTTTACTTAATGATTCTAATCCCTGTTGTCCATGACTTCCTTCCTGAAATCTTCAGCTTGTGTATACTCTTTTACTCTACCAAAATAATTAGTGTTTTACCTCCAAATTCACCACCAATCAGGCTCCCAGGACAGGGTCAGAACGAAGCCAGATTCAAGCCCAAATATCACATGAATGGCTCCTAGCTTAGTTCTTAGAATTTGTTCCTCTCTGAAAACTCATGAGGCAGGCCTCTATATTTTGTCTTTCTTTCAACATTATTGTCTTTCCATATCCCAGGATAATGGTCCATGAAACTTCTGTGATGGCTAGCTTTAAATGACAACTTATTACAACCCATAATTATTTGGGAAGATAGACTGCATGAGGGATTTCTAGGGCAGTATGGGCTGTTGAAGTATCCGTGGAGAGTGTCTAAATTACCTTAATTGAGGTAGGATAAAAGACCACCTAGTGAAGGAAGAAGTCTGATGCTTTGAATCTTGACCTGTGTATGATTTAAGAAAGTTATCTGAGATCAAGCAAGAAAGCAAGATTAGTGCATTTAAATCCTCATCTCTCTTCTTGAATATGAACATAAATAATGCTTGAAATTCCTATTTTGACTTCTCATAGTGATGAACTGAAGCCAGCAATTGTAAGCTGAAAGAGCTTCTTTCTCCCCAGTGTTGCTTTTGTCCAGGCATTTGTCACAGCAAAGACTCTGAAACTCGAATAGCACACTAGGGTTTTCCAATTCCAAAGCAACACAATTTGCCACATTCCATCTATAAAGCTGTTTGAATAGCCTAAGAGCCAGATGGCCAGTTTTACCATGAAAAGGGGTACTTTTTGGTACCAATTTTTGTTTGAATTTCTTTTCCTATTGGTGTGATGAATGTTCTCTAACAAAGCAACTTAGAGAAGAACTGGTTTATTCTATCTCACCGTGGCAGTGCATCAGTGGAGAGGAGATCACAGAGAAGTAGCTTGAGAGAGCTGTTCATAGTGTATCCACAACCAGGAAGCAGAAAAGAATCATTTCTGGGTTGGGCTTCCATATTTCCCTTTAAAAAGTCCAGAGTCCAGTCCATTATGGGTGGGTCTTCTCACCTAATTAAAGTAATCAAGTTAACTCCCAAGAGGTATGCCCAGAAAGCCCATTTCTTAGAGATTCTAGAGCTCATCCAAATTACAATTGCGAATACCACTATAATCATATTCAACTGTAGTATTCCACCGCTAGCTTTATTGCTTGGTAAGAAAACTGGCTCACCAAATGTGAAGCTCTTAAAACTCATCTGTTCAAGGGGGTTATCCTATTATACAAAGATCAAGGAAGAAAGAATGAAAACAACAAAATCCTAACACTCAGGATGCTTCGACAAGAGAACCATCTAGGCCACAAAGACCAGTCTAGGCTACAAAGTGAGACACTGTATCAAAACAAGAAGAAAAAAATAATTAATGCTGTTTTTACTGTATTATTATGAAGATATTCTTAAATTAATAATTTGAATTTCCAAAACTATAGTTTTGTGAATGTTTTAAATGCTTAAATATAGCTTCCATTTAAAAAAAACACATATATGAGATAAATAGAAACTATTTAAATGCGTTTATTCCTTAACATTTTTTGCATAAGATCTGCAGAAAAAAATAAGACATGACAGTAGGAGAAGGTCTAACTGAGAAGAAGAAAGTGGTGTGCAGGCGTTGTAGGGAGTTTAGAGAAGATAATATAGTAGATGCGTCTACAATAATTTGCATATGCTATAGCTTTATTAGGGTGAAGTAAAAATTAAATGATCTCATAAGAGATGAAAGAAAAACATTAAAAGCAGGATAATACAGAAACTTTATATTATTGTAAAATAAACCTGAATTGTCAAATGTACCAATCAATGGTTAGTCAAATCATTTTGATTTGACTTCATTGGGTAATTTGCTCAAGAGCACATTTCTGTGTATGTATGATACAAGAGTATACACAAATGAAGATGAGGTGATACTTAAGATATTTATCTGTGACACTAATGTTGTATCTGCCAATGTTTTGTTGTGTAATTTTGATAGTGTGTTTTACCCTTCCTTTAATTTCTCAAACTATAGAGTTATCTTAAGCAAAGCATTTTACACTATGTTAAGTCAGGAATATCGTTATTTTAAACTCATCAGGAGGATATGTGCCGTACAACTAATGGGCAAACATTCATAGATAATAAATAGTGTATTGCTGTGATGTTTATAAGTACAAAATTACTCCTTTGACCATATGAAGAAATCATTGGTTGAAACTCATTTCACGAGTGACCTGGTGTTCTGATATACAACTATCCAGTCTGTGACATATGTGGCCTTCACAGGATACTTCTGAATGACATGAAACCCACATTGTGTTAAGTGTGTTTCTGCATGTGAGTTAAAAATAAGCTTCTTATTTGCAGTGCTTGCTCCCCTCAACAGCTGAGTGATACCAAGGTAACCATCACCCGACTTAATGCATTTGAGACTCCATATTGGCCCTGAATCTGAACTAGTAATTAAGTGCTCATAATTGTATTTCTTTCTTTAAAAACATGGTGAATCACAGATTATTCTGGTTGTAACTTGAGTTGCTTTGTGTTTAGGCATATTCACTATGGCTCTTTTGTGGGTGTGGCTATTGCTGGTGAACCAAATAAAGCCTTTTAAAGACCTTTTTAAAAAAATAAAATCACAGCGGTATCTTACACATTTTGATGGACTTTCAATCTTTTAAGCTAAGTAATATGGTGAACCCAAAGAAACACATATATAGACTCATCTGGGAATCAGAAACAGACAAGATCACCTGACAAAATTGGGAACATGGAGATGGCAGCGGTGAGGGCGGTGGGCAAAGAAGAGAAAGAGACGGTTGAGGAGAACTTGAGGGAATGGGATAGTCAAGATGAAGGAAGGACAGATATGAGAGCAAGGAAAAAGATATCTTGATTGAGGGAGCCATTATGAGATTAGCAAGAAACCTGGCTCTAGAAAAATTCCCAGAAATCCACAAGGATGACCCCAGTTAAGATCCTAAGCAATAGAGGAGAGTGTGTCTGAACTGGCCTTGGCCTGTAGTCAGATTGATGATTATCTTAAATATCACCGTAGAATTTCGTACAACAACAGATGAGAACAGAGGCCAAGAACCACATCAAAGCAATGAACAGAGCTCCCAAGGTCTAGTTGAAGAGTGGCAGGAGTGAGGATATGGGCAAGGGGGTCAAGATCATGAGGGATTCACCCACCGAGACAGTTTGCCTGAGCTAGTGGGTGTTCCCTAACTCCAACTGGACTGGGAGTCAATGAGCATGGCATCAAACTAGTCCCTTTGAATGTGTTTGACAGTTGGTCCAGACTGAGGGGCCACTGACAGTGGCACTGGGATTTGTCTCTACTGCATGTACTAGCTTTTTGGGATTCTATTCTCTCTGGGTGTATACCTTGCTCAACCTAGATGTAGTAGGGAGGGCCTTGGACTTGCGACAGGGCGGGGTGCTTTGTCCTCTCTTAGGATTGAAGGGGACAGGGTGGCAGGGTGTGTGGAGGGAGTGGGAGGAGGGGAGGGAATTTGGGTTGGTATTTCTTTAAAGTAATAAAATTAAAAAAAAAAGAGATAATTTCTCCAAATTGTTTCGTGTAACTTGTAAGACCCATTGACTCTTTTAAAACAAATATTTTTAAGTTCTGAAAATTGATATACTTGAACTTGGAGATAGTTTTCCAAGTCCACATTTCTTAGAAATTTCTTAGAAATGTGGAGAGAATAAGGCTGCAGTCCTTCTGTATTATAAAAGACTATACGCAAATTGTCCAAGCTAATTATTTAAGTCTGCTTTCTGTTAACACTTTCCACTGAATAGAACAGAATAGAATAGGTGACATTAAATTGTCCTTTTGTGTTTCTACACACTACATATTTTTAAAAAAATCTTTTTAGATAGTTAGAATGCAAATAATTATATAGTTTAGATAAGTACAATTAAGTTTATATTGTGGATCTCACTCTCAAGGAAATGAATTATTTTCAAGTGTTTATATATTGTAATTGAATCTTTAGTATGCCAAGAAACCTAAAATTTGTAATAACCTTGCTTTTTTTTCCAAGCCCACTATTTACTCCATATCTGAAGATAATTAGTGCATACATAGAACTGGGTGGGGTTAAACTTAAGATCTTATAAATGCTAGGCAAGCACACTACAAGATTGAGTTATATGCTCAGCATCTTACACCGAGCTCCATAATTCTCAAGAACTCACTCATTTCATTAGTGGAGATGCATAGTATATCATTTAGTTTAGAAAGAAATGTTTCTTTGAGGTCAAAACTGGATTTTAAAAATCCATATTGCTGCCGGATAGTGGTGGCGCACGCCTTTAATCCCAGGACTTGGGAGGCAGAGGCAGGCGGATCTCTGTGAGTTCGAGGCCATCCTGGTCTACAAGAGCTAGTTCCAGGACAGGAACCAAAAGCTACGGAGAAACCCTGTCTCGAAAATAAAAAAAAAAAATCCATATTGCTCTACTTGTATGAAGTATCCAGATGATGTCAGAATCATGTGACTTTAACATGGCCTACAAGTCTTCATCTAATAAGAAAAAATGAACACAAAAACAAAGCAGTGATTTCAGAGTATGATTACACAGCAATCAAGACATGGCTATTAGTGGAGAACCTCTTCTAGCAGTCAGACCTGTGGTCTTGCATACTATGCAGAGGGCATGGTAGCCTTGCAATAAAAACGTGTGTGAGACAGACATGTAAGTACCTTGGCAATGCAATACCAAATCATGGAGTATGACATGGTTGCATGCAAGTGAGCTAGGGGTCTGCAGTGGTATAGTTTGTTGACTTCTCTTTGTAGAGATTTATATATTGATTATTATCTTAGTGTATTTACACTAAAGATAGTTATTTTCTAAATAAAATTATAGTGGTATACTATTTTCAATATATTCATAATATTATATAACATTTCATAACTAAAGTTTTGGAAGTGCTATACTAAATAATTATATTTTATTCATAGAGCAAATTAGGTTTTCTAATACACTGTTTCCAGATTGTTTAAATTCAAAACCTAGGCTAGCACTTGCCATATGCGTAATGTTGGCATGGTAATTTCACTTCTTCATGCTTCAGCGTCACCATCTGGAAAACAAAGATAAAAGTAATAGTTACTTCTAATGGTTCAAAGAAAAAGTTAGATAATTTATATAAAAGAGCTGGAAGAATATCTGGTTTTAAGTGCTTACTAAATTTTGTCATTTTCACTGTGATTTTTATAAGGACCTGTTTTTTTTATCCTCTATTTTTTTTCTTTTATTGAAAATAGATATTTTTTTCACATATTTTCTGATTCTGGTTTCTTCCTCCCCAACTCCTCTGAGATCCAACCCTCTTCCCCTCCCACGTCCATATATTTTATTTCTGTCTCTTCTCAGAAAACAGGCATCTGTGAATAATAATAAAATAAAATAATCAAACTGGAAAGGACAAAAAAACACAAACAAAACAAAAAATATCCAAAGAAAAAGTATAAGAAATGCACATACACACTGAGACATACAATTTCATATACACAGGAATCTCAGAAAAGCGTAGAGATGAAATCATAGTGTTTACTTACTCAAAGATCCTAAATAGTAAGAAAAAATGAGAAGCCCTGACAAAGTAGTATAAATCATAGAATCGCCAAAAAATGCCATTGAATTCTTTTGGCATTGTCCATATACTGATGGTCATAGGGGCTTCTGTAAGAGTTGTTTGCATCCCCAGTGAGACTGCATTGGAGAAAACTTTTTTCACATGTGAGTGGTTATCAATTGGAGATAGCTTCTGGATTAGCAATGAGTGTTTGTCTGCACTTCTCTCAGAGCTGGGATGGCATCCAGTACAGACCTGTGAGATAGTGTGCCTGCTGCCACAGTCTCTGTGTATTCATTCTTACTTGCCTCAGCCATGCTGTGTTTAGAAGGGCTATTTCTTTGTTGTCCTCCATCTCCTCTATCTCTTAGAGTCTTCCCGCCCATTCTTCTGTATGGTTCATTGAGCCCTAATGGAAGGGATCTGATGAAGACATCCCATTTAAGACTGACTGCTCCAAGGTTTCTCATTCTCTGCTCATTGTTTAGCTATGGGTATCTGTATTTGTTCCATCTGCTGCAGACGAAAACCTCTCTGGAGATGGCTGAACCTGGCATTGATCTATGAATATTGCAGAATGTCATTGGGAGTTATTTTAATGCTATATTCCTTTTGCAGAACAGAAGTATTATTTTTCCTCCTAAGTCCCTGGCCTATCTAGTCTCTGCTTATCGAGTAGCTGAGAGACATCAGGGATGGACTACATCTCATGAGATGAGCCTTAAATCCAATATAATAGTGGTTGGTTACTCCCGCAAACTTTGCACTACCATTGCCATACTGCGTCTTGCAGGCAGGTCATCATTTAGAACAAAGGGTTTGTAGATGGGATGACGTTTACTTTTCTCCTTAGGTAACAGGTAGAGCACCCTGTAGGGTGTGTGCAGAATACTTGACAGCACCGTGAGCACAAGTATGTGGACCTGTTTATAACAAACAAAATGCATCGATACTCATTATGTTCATCATCTTTCTGTCATTGTGGCAAGGGGCCAGAAATAACTTCTAAAGCAGAAGCTTGTATTTTGGTTCTCAACTTTGCATAGCAATCTATGGTTCCTTGCCTCCACTGGTTAGGAGCCTGTCATGAGGCAGATATGATGGTGTGATTGGGAGGTAAGAAAGCAACCTGCTTATCTTCTTGAGTTCAGGAAGGAAAGCTGTGTGGCTGAGAAGTCAGGATCTTAAAACCCATTTAAGGGAGGACCCACAAGGTGGCAAAACCTTCCACTGGATCACAGTTTTTAAAGGTTCTGTAAATTCCCCATAGCAAGTGAGCACCAAAACTTAAGCAAGAACGTTTGCGGGGGGGGGGGGGGGGTGCAACGTTTGGGTGGTGGGGTGGGCAATGAAGATTCAAGTATAACATCCATAGTCATTGTAAAGGCATTGCTACACACCAGCAAAGTATCAAACCCTTCTCACATAGTGACTTTTCTGTTAGTGTGGGAAAGCCACCTCAAATGCATTTAATTAGCAAAATGCTGAATATATCTTTGATTTCTTGTTATAGCAACCACGGCTCTATTTACTCTTACTAAGAAACTGCCACTTGGTGCTCTTCATCTTTATTTTCCTGTTTTCTCAAGCTCCTCACTCTACTCCTTGTAACCATCTGCTCTCTGCTTCTTACATTCCACATGTATTTGAAATCAGTTCATTGTTTTTCATTTATTTTTAATTTACTATACATTCTTTGTGTGCAGTATTTTTTCTTTTTATGCCTGCCCCCCCCTTTGAAATTTAACATAGCTCCGTTAAGGCTTAACTTTATGCCAGAAGGCAAGCTCTTTTTCTACTTTAAGGGTTGAATGTCCTTGCATTGTATGCGTATCTAACTGTTCACAGGTGCCATGTGGCCATATCATACACATTCCCATTAATACTGTTCAGGACAGCCTCATCAATACATATTACCTTCATTTTCTCCTTAATAGTCATTCTCAAAGTGATGTCAATGTGGTTTTGATTTGAACTTTCCTGATGATCAGCAATACTGAACAACGTACAGTCAATGGCATTATTAATATTTTAAAAATATTTTGCTCCTTAATCTCTTCATTTTGGGGGGAAAAAATTGAGGGTTGAGACGCAGGTCCAAATCCAGAAAATGTAAGTGTAGCTCTCAGACAATGTTGACAGAGAAAATTTGATGAGAATTGTGGAAAAATTATTATGATATCTAAGATACCTCAGGCCAGCTAACAGAAAGAGCCCAGCACTACTTCAAATATTCCTATGGAAATAAAAATGCTAAACTAGAACAATCTTCATTTATTATTGATTCAGTAAAAAAAACAGTTTAATTATTTTAAGTACATTATGTTAAAGAATATCAATCTATCTCTTAACTATTTGAGTACTTTTAGAGGCAAAATAGAACTACTAATTGAAGAAAATTACCTACTCAGACATATATCATTACAATATCTCATACTGTATTTTGTACTTAAATGGCCAACACCATCCTTACATTGTGCTTTCTGAACACTCAGTTCCCATACATGTAGAAGTTCCCTCACGATTATTTTTGGGTCATTTTCCTGAGCTCTCTCCTGAGCGCATTGTTTACATTGTTTCTACCCAGTCCTCAAGGCTTCTCCTTTCTGATATCCTCTACTCAAAACAAATAAAACAAACAAACAAAAATCCCTGCAGAGACGTTCTGCTCTCTGGAGAATGTGTATTCACCGCTGGTCCCCTAGAACCCATTACTAGGCCAGTTTTCCAGAGAGAGAGGACCATTCTTCCTCTGCCTCAATTATGGTTGTTACAGCTCCTCAGATCACATGAGCTGAAACCACTTTGTGCCTTTCTGCCTTCATACGTCATTTAGTGAGGACCTATTATATACTACCCATACTCTAGGCATATTAAAGCTATGAATGTTAAATAGAGCCGATTCTTGTCTCAGAGAGTCTTAAAGAATCCAGTGGTAAAAGAACATAAATGAATTAGTCATTACAATCTTACAAAGCACTTATAGCTTCTGAATCTGTCTCAGATATTACACATAATCCTCCACTGACTGCTGCTGTTTTTGCCTCCTCTGTACTGGGTTATTAAAATCCAATGGCAAGGAAGGCAGTCTAATTTTCCCACTCACAAATGTGACCATTCAATGTGATATTGCTCAACTATAAAAACCTTGGAACTCATTGTTAGATTGAAATTTATATATATTTCAGTTTTGTTAGAATGATTCCCATTTTGACAAATGATTTTACCAGCAGCACGCAGCAATTCACCTTACTTCATCCCTTCACTATCATTTGATACTATTGCTTTTCTTCCTGAAAAGCCAACAATCTGTTACAATAATATGCTGTTAAAATTTGGTATATGGGCTGGCGAGATGGCTCATGGGTTAAGAGCTGATGGTTCAGTGGTTCTTGTTCCAGAGAACCAGGGTTTAATCCTCAGCATCAACATGGGAGGTCACAACAAAAACCTCCAGTTCTCAGAGATCAGATGCCCTCTTCTGACCGCTGTGGGTACCAGGCATGCATTTGGGATATGATACACAGATGTAAATGAAGGCAAAACATCCATATAGGGAGAGAAATTAAAAATAAAATAACAGTATGCACAGAGAAGCATGAATTTGTTTATATAAATATAAAGATTTATATGGTTATATGTCAAGATTTTACATAGGATGTTCCATAGTACATAAGTGTACAATTTGCTAAATAATTATAAGGCAAGGCATACTTTAGACCTGTGTTCAGATTTAAAAACTTTCTGGCACCCCAATGTCTTATTCTTGCTCCTTTGCAAAGCAAACCTGCTCTCTCTTGAGCATGGAAAATACTGTATGTCATGAAGAAAAAAATAACTGTGCCGGCTTTCTATCTTCCCCATGGGTTCTTCTCTACAGCTTTCTAACTCACCCAATTATTCCAAGTCCTGAGGTTGTTATGTCTGATAATAAGCCTCAGCATTTCCCACAGGTTCTCCATCAAGGAATTCAGCTGTGTTCTGTTTCTCTTTCTTTTTTTTTCCCCTTTGTTGCTTCAGTTTCATTTGTAGATGTATGTTAATTGAGTTGTTTCCGAAAATTTCCGTGAAATTTGTTCACTCAAACACTAGCTGGAGTGCTGACAAACCTATTCTGTTTTCTAAGGATAGTCGAGCTGAACATTTTTCCTTTCATTGAAATCTGGTTGTATTTAAAGCCCTTCGCTTCACGGATCCTATATGGATGATGAGCACTTAAAAGGCTCCTTCCATTTTCATAGCTGTATTTGGCATACACAGACAGGTCAGGTATTATATGAAGATAATAAAAGTAGAGGCGCTTACTAGAAAGAAAGAACCTATTATTAATTGTTTGTCAGAGGCTCTGCTTTTTAGTAAAAGAAATATGCTGCTTCTTGCAGGATTTCCTATAGTTGTACTGCTGGGGAGAACCTAAAAAAATCACTGAATCCAATCTGTCAGTCTTTACTGGGGTGAGCTGGTGTCCTGCTCACCTTGACGTTCATACTTGACTTTTCCTTGTCAGGATATGAACAAATAAAACAGTATCAAATATAGACATTTTCTTAGTTATATATAAATAAGCTTTTAGTTTTACTTATGATTTGAAATATTTATTAAATACTATAATAAGTATTATAACAAACTAAAATGGACACTTTTGTAATGAGCAATATTCATTTATTCTGTTTCAGCTTTCACAAATAAATATTATAAAGTTAAGTTTTTCCTGTTCCCTACATACATTGCATTTCCATGCTTCCCATGAAATAACTTCTAACACAGACTCAGTGAGTGTGCCCATAATCCTTTGCAGGCAATATCACATAAATTGTATTTTCTCTTAATTTTGGTGTGTGTATCTGAATGCAGTCATATGGTCAGCAGTATATATTTCTCCAGAGAGAGATGTAGTTTTTGAAACTGACAGTCATATCCAAAATAGTAAATTGAATCATTATTCCAGTGGCATTCCACCTTGTTTACACTGTCCCCCTACCACAATCAGTTCCCCACCCCATATGGTGGTTTGAACAGGAATGGTCCCCATAGGCTCAAATATTTGAATGCTTGGTCATTAGGGAGTGGTTCTACTCCAGAAATGTTAGGACTTGTGGCATTGTTGGAGTAGGTGTGGCTTTTTTGGAGAAAGTAGGTCACTGGGGTAGGCTTTAGAGTTTTAGAAGCTTAAGCTGGGCCTAATGGCTCTTTTATTCTCTCGCCTACAGATCTAGATCTACAACTGTCAGCTCCTTTAGCACCATGTCTGCCTGCATTCCACCATGCTTACCACCACGACGATATTAGACTAAACCTCTGAAACTGTAAGCAAGCCCCAATTAAATGCTTTCTTTTATAGGAGTTGGCATGATCAAGGGGTCTCTTCACAACAATAGATTGTTGACTAAGACATTAGTTATTATGAGGAAGTGAGATATGGTAATGATATGCTCAAGCATGTTGCTTTTTGGTGGAATGGAGATTTGGGGACTTTAAACTTAGAAAGCATTTGAATGCTTTAAGTGGGGTTTAATGGACCCTGCTAGTAGGCGCATAGAAGACAATGATGCTGAAGGTGAGTTGAACTCTGAGGGTACAGCTCAAGAAGTTTCAGAGTAGAAGATTATTACGATGTAGTCTACAGACTGTTGTTGTGATATTTTGGTGAAGAACCTAGGTACTTTTCACCCTTATCTGAAAAATGCCTAAGGCTAATTTGAAGAGTTTTAGATTAATAGCATCGGCAGAGATTTCAGGTCAACCTACTATTATTGACTCTGTCATGTAGTTATTTGTGGTGGCTTTTATGCAGATAAAGTGAAAAGGAGAAGACTGAGAGAGGAAAAATAAAAATACACAGTTTGAGAAGAAAAGGCACATCAAGAAGTGTAATAGAGTTAAGTCCAGTTTCAAGGAGCTAAAATGTTTAAAGAAAAACTCAATGCTAAATAAAATAAAGGCAGTTGTAACTTCATGACAAAAGCCAACCCAGCTAAGTTTCCAACTTCTAAAAAGGAATTACAGGAAAACTTAGGGATAGGTGTGGTGGTACATGCCTTGTCTCAGCACTCTGGAATCAAAGGAAGGAGGATCTCTGAGTTTGAGCCTAGCCTGGTCTACATTGCAAGTTCCAGGACAGACAAGCTTAGGGACTGAAGGCAACCATTGAAAACAGAAAGGTGGTGAAATTTATTTCAATGAGGAAAGCATGTTTCATCCCCAGCCAGCAGAAGAACTTTGGCAGCTTGAGTCACGTAATTCTGGATTCAGAGGCAAGGAAACACAAAAGGGGTTCTCCCTCTGCATCTAAGGAAAGCTGCTGAGACCAGGTGTGTCATGCATGACCCTTTATGGAGGCCCAGAAGAAACAAAACCCTTTGCATAAAGCTGTGAAGGTGAAACCTGCACTGCTTTGGAGACACCAAGATGCTGAAGATGTCAAAGTTGGGGCCTATCTGACAGAGAATGGAACCAGTCTAAGAGAGAGAAAGGGTGTTGCAGTCATTAAAGCTAACAGGACTTGGAAATCCAGAGTGCCTTGATATCAGACATGGAGATGTGGAGTTTAGAGCTTAACCAAATGGTTTTTAGTGTTGTTTTGGTACCGTATTTTCTCATTATGTTCCCTTTCCTACCTTTTGGAATGGTAATTTATACTCTGTACCATTGTAATGTTGGAATATGTGAGCATGTAATTTGCTTTTCGATTTATATTTAATATGGAGTTACAGTTAAGAGATTGCCAAGAGTCTCAAAAGAGGCTTTGAACTTTTAAACAGTGTTGAAACATCAATAGACTATGGGAACATTTGAAGTTAGACTGAATGCAGTTTTGCATTATGATCTGGCTATAAGCATATGGAGGTCATGGAGTGGAATGTGGTAGTTTGAATAAAAGTGTCCCTCATGAGCTAATATATTTGAGTCCTTGGTCATTAGGGAGTACACTACTTGACAGGGATTAGGAGGTGTTGTCTTGTTGAAATGGGTGTAGCACAAACAATAAAAATCCAGAGACAGATATTGGGGTTCAGTCTAAAAGATCATAGAAGCAAAGTAGTCAACTACTCTTACCTCTAAGAAATCTTCAGATTGAGAAAAAAAAAAGAGAGAGCACGTTCCTGTCTCATCTCGCCTTATATTTCTTTCTACTGCTGGGATTAAAGGTGTTCACCACCACCACCCAACCTCTATGGCTACCTAGTGTGACTGCTGGTATTAAAGATGTGTGCCACCATTGCCTGGCCTATATGGCTGACTGGCCTATATGGTGTATTTAGCTTTGCACTCTGATCTTCACCAAGGGTTATTTATTAAAACAGAAATGAAATATCACTATAAGTGGATGTTGCCTTGTTGGAGGAGGTGTGTCTCTGAGGGTGAACTTTGGGATTTCAAAAGCCCAAATTAGGCCTAAAGGCTCTGTCTTCTTCCTGCTGCCCGCAGATCCAGATGCAGAACTCTCAACTTCCCCAGCACCATGTTTGCCTGCACTCTGCCATACTCACTGCCATGATACTAATGGGCTAAACCTCTGCATCTATAAGCAAGCCCCTTTTTATGAAGTGCTCTAGTCATGACAACTGAGAATAAATACCCACACTCACCAACATTAATGCCCTTTATCTTTTCTTTGAATGCATACTTGTTTTAACCAGGATTTTCCGTGTGGCCATGAATTTGTTAATACCTTTTTCTTTATTTTGATGGAGGAAGGTCATTGGTTAAATAAAAAGAAGCTGCTTGGCTCTCATTGGTTAGAAGATAGGTGGGAGGAGTAGATAGAGCAGAACGCTGGGAGGAAGAGGAAGTGAGCTCAGACTCCACAGCTCTCCTCTCGGGAGCAGACGCCTGAGAGAGACGCCATGCCCCGCTCCCGGGCAGACACACGCCATGAAACTCCGACCCAGGATGGACATAGGCTAGAATCTTCCCGGTAAGACCGGTGCCCACAGATTATTAGAGATGGGTTGATCAGGATATCAGAATTAGCCTGTAAGGGCTAGAGCTAAAGGGCCAAGCAGCGTTTAAATGAATACAGTTTGTGTGTTGTTATTTCGGGGCATAAGCTAAGCAGGCGGCCAGGGTGCTGGGAACGCAGCCCCGCCGCTCATATTACTACATTATCTTGCTCTTACATTTTTTCCATCCATTCATCTTCCATAAACATCCCTGAGAATGATAGTTAGTTCTTTAAATATCCTGTTTAGGACTGAGTACTCAACTCTTGCTTATTTTCAATGGAGACAAATTCTATAACCACTTTCTTTTATCTTAATGCTAAAGCCAGAACAAAGTAATTGAAGTTACCAAGCTACCAAGTTCGGCTGCTTACTGAGACTGAAACATGCCCCCCTTGGTCAATGACATCTTCCCCAGCTTTCTATTTTCAATGGTGACTTTCACTGCTTAAGTTCAACTGTTCTAGAACTGGCTCTGTAGAACAGACTGACCTCAATCTTAAAGATCTGCCAGTCAGTCTTTGCCTCTAGTGCTGGATTGTATCACCACCACACTTGGGTCTAAGTTTTTCTTTAATTGCTTTGCAAAAGTTGAAAACTTAGCTGGGTGGGAGCTTGCCCTCAGGTCAATGACTCCCTTTATTCTATTTCTTAATCTGTTTTTCTACTTGAAGACAGAATTTAGCTTCATTCCACTTCCTAGTGCTCCTTTTCTCCTCAAATCTTACATTTGTAATTTACCCTGTGATAAGAATTTATAGATAGAATTTTCTGTCCCACCTAGTCCTGCAGCCATCTATTCCCAAAGAAATACTCAGAGGCTTATATTAATTATAAACTCTTTGGCCTATTAGCTTACACTTATTAACTAACTCTTACAACCTAAATAAAACATACTGTTTGTCTATGTTTAGCTACATGGGTTGGTACCTTTTCTCAGTGAGGTTTCTCATTTTGCTTCCTCTGCATCTGGTTGATGATTAATTAAAACCTGAGACAGAAATTGGGGTTCAACATAAAGGTCAGAAAAGCAAAGCAGTCAGCTACTGACTCTTATCTTAACCTTAGTCTGAAAATGGCAATCCTGCCTCCAAAAATCTTAGAAAGAGCCTGAGCCTGAGAGCTGTCGCCTCCCATTTTATAATCCTCTCTAGTTCCGGGAATAAAGGTATGCACCACTACCACCTGGTTTCTATGGCAAGCTAGTGTGACTACTGGGATTAAAGGTGTGTGTTATTGCCGCATTGTCTGTAACATTGGCCAGTGTAGCTGTTTTACTTTTCTGCTCCTCAGACACGTTTTACTTATTAAAATACAAATGAAATGCCACGCACTGGGCAAAAGGCCTCTAGATTGGAACTGAGATTGCTTGTGCCACCACTAAGTGTCAGGCATTCTGGCCTGTTTCCTGAGCTGGGATAGTCCCTGATCATTGAGGCTTCTGTGTGTGGTATGGTGTGTGTGTGTGTGTGTGTGTGTGTGTGTGTGTGTGTGTGTGTGTGAAAGAGAGAGAGAGACAGAGAGAAAGAGAGAGAGAGAGACAGAGAGAGATGTCCTGCACAAAATGAATCCCATACCCAGCTTCTGGCTGTAGGTTTACAGAACTGGATGTGATTTCTGTACCCTCCAGCAAAAGGCTTGTAATTGGGTACCTGCTGAGTCCATGTTTGGTTCCCAGACACCTTTGAGTTAGCTCCTACAAAATTTATCCGAATTCCTCAGTCAGGGTTATGAGCAGACCACTCCTGCCGACTTCCCCTCTAATTGTTCTTCCGTGTCTGTTTACCTGCCTGCCTGCTTCCCATGCCTTCTCTCCAAGATGCTCTGAATGCACCAACTTTGCTGTTTCTGTTTTCTCTTAGTGGCACACCTTGGCAGTGCCCACTGAAGGGTGCCCACTATCTCTTTGCTTATCAGGCTCTCCTGGCATTTGGTCTGGCTATGCAGGGATTCTTCCACAACAGATCCTTTCCCTTTTCCAGTTCTGCCTGTTTTCCCATAGTACCATGCTAAAGTTCTACCCCACCCTAGCAGCTCTTCCACCCTAAACTGTGTCCATGCCTTGTTCGTCCATTTGCCACAACATGGAAATAAAAGGCAGAGACCCTGGCTGCTTCATGCCCAGCACATGACTGTTCACTCCCCTCCCCCAAGCCCCAGCTTGCTCTCCACTTGGCTCTGGCTTTTGAAGCCTGCCGATTCTGTTGCTTCCTGGCTTTCTCTTGACTTGCGGTGTACTACAGATCCACTGTGCTGTCTCGGTCCCCACCTGAAGTAGTGCAACCCATTTCTCTTTCTATTAAGAAACCTTGTCTATGTTTGTGTGTATGGATGGAAATGCATATATGTGTGGCCACTGAATCCTTGTTTCTGGCTGTTTTTAAGTGCCTAGATATACATGTTTCATCTGTCAGCAATTGTTATTAACAAAAGTTAACGTAAAACTTGTGACTCCAAGTTCTGGAAAACAACATTTTATTTTATTGAAGTACGAACACATGGAAGAGAGAAGTCATATGACTTTACCACCATCTTAGATAAAGTTGACCACATGAGCTGGCCCCACCAAGGAGACATTAGTTCTCTAATATATTTTATATTAGGATAGATTTCTGTATGATAATTCCTGTTCTGTCCTAAAAACAAGGTTTATAAAAGATAGGATTTAAAACAATGTTGGTTTACTGAGGTAAATTTTTTATAATGTGCAAACTTGGTTTTACCTTCCACAGATTATGATTATGCTCTATATTTCAGGACTACAACTGAGCACCAAAGAATGAGATATTCCTATTTTATGGTGCCTAACCAGTCTGATAAAGGTCTTTCTTTTTCTAAGGCCTACTTAGGCTAACAAGGACTGATTTAAAAATATATGTCTAAGCTTTTTGCTTTTTACTAACATTGTTAGGTTGTAGCTAATTTGCTAAACTTCTAAGACATACCAGTTAACAGTCAATTACCTCATAAAGGATCAGCTTCTTTGTTATGTTAAGATTTAGCTTAAATTAAGCCTAAACAACAGTTGCCTAATTTAGGTATACCTAACAGATTTTGTGCCCTCATACTCAAGTGCTTCAGAGAGCTAAAAATATGATCTTAATATTAATAAAGATCTTTCATTTTAAGATTAATATTAATAAAAAGGTTTTGTGACAGAGAGACCTGCTAGCTCCTGACAACCTCCCTATCTCTTCTGTAGAAGATGGGTGGCCACAAAAGAACTTCCTCCTGGAAGCTTGCTTTAAATGTACCAAAGCCGGTCATGGAGCAAAAAACAGCTTTGCAATTTAACTGTTGCCAAGACCCTGCCCAGACTGTGGATGGGCCAAACATTGGGGATTGATTGCCACACTTTCCCAAGGCAAGGTCACAGAATCTCCCCAAATTCCTACCCCACTGGAAAGCCTGTCAGGTCTCCTGGACTTGGTAGCTGAAGACTGGCAAAGCCTTGGGACTTCTGTTCCCATTGACCACAGACAAATCTGGGATTGTTGTGTACAAAGCTGGAAAACTGTCTTACTTCTGCTTAAAATATCCCTCTCAGACCTGATGGTGTGTGACTACTAGGGTACTGGCAGGGTACTGATATATTTACCAGTTTGACAGGTCTCCCCGACCCCCAAGGCTATAAGCACCTTAGTAGCTCATTAGTTAAGTTACTTGTTAAAAGTACAGACAGTTGTGCCTCATTTCCAGGCTTCATGGTACAGGATAAACAGGGTTCAGATGTAACCTCAGAAGCTCAGAGTTTTAGCGTTGATGGATGCAGTTTTGATAAACTCATAGAGCACTGATTACAAACAGTTTTCACTAGTCCTTAAATTTCTGTGTATTTTACTGGTCCCAGCGTTTAGAAACAGGTGAGCATTAAAGAGGACATAGAACTCTACAGGTGTGTTCAGTTCTCTTCTCCTTCAGTTGCTCAACCTCTTTCATTCAGTAAATTTCCTCTGGTTGTCCTCTAAGTATAGACTTGAAGGTGTGTTTCATGAGGCTAAAACCGGGCCCTAGGAAAAAATATTTATATGTTTTTAACCCAAAGTCATAGTCTTTTGCCTTTACATCATGGTAAAAATCTACTCCAGCTGTTTAACAGATACCTGAATGTTCCTGGAAAAAAAGAGTGTCAAGCCCAACTCACAGGGGGTCTTACAGCTCCTGCACCAGTTTTGAGAACACCAACAGAGCAAGAGCTGGCAGGTTGATTTTACCCACTTATCTCATTAAAAGCTCCATTATCGCCTTTCTCTTGTTAACTTTGTTACAGAATGGATAGAGGCATTTCCTACCTCCAGGAAAATATTATATGTGCCAACTCAGATAATTCTGGAACACATCATCCCTTGATTTGGCATAGCATTCCCCAAAGGTCTTGGGATATCAGTGCTGGTACCAACTCTCCAGGCTCAAGCAAGCACCTATACAGCAACTGGTTCCTCATTTTCCACACGTCACAAGGAAGGGCATATCTGCTCTTGTGTCTTGTTCATTTACCCTTGTCTCTTATGCACAACCAAGGCATTATGCCATTTCAAAGTTTCTGGCAGTCTTCATTTTCCCAATAGCTATCTCTAATCAGATGGTCAGTGAAAATAGCCTATTTTTTTCTCCAAGCAACTTACTTCTCTGCTTCCCCCAGGAACAGATCCCTGATGTGTCCAGGAATGGCAGTTAACCAAATGCTTCTTCTCCCACTGAGTGTGAGCCCCCCTGACTTCTGACTCCTCCCTCCCTCTCTACATTATCCCTTGCTAGATGGAAGTAGTCAGAGTTAAACCAGCATTCATATATATCCCAAAGAATTGAAACATTGGGACTCTACACTCTATTTTTACTCCTTCCATTCCAGATCCCTCCCCTCAGAAAGTCCACAAATGGTCAGCTCCTCCACTGGAGCTGATCAAAACCATGCCTACAGAGTATTTAAGACCTGATTATCAGATCTTTCACGTGATTCCTCTCCTGCCCTTTCAAGAATCATCTGGGAGCATTCTGCTTTGCTTTGCTCTCTTTATTAAATCTTTGGTATGATTTGGCTCATTTCATTAGCAGAGGTTACCCCAAAACTGGGGATCCAATATTTGCTGTGAAATAATGTTCTTGTATACTGTAAAGATTTGTCCCTGATATGCTTATTGGCCAGGAACCAGGCAGGAACTATAGATGGGGAACCAGACAAGGACAATCATGGGAAAAGGAAAGGCAAATACACAGAAATCAGCCAGATGCTAAGGGAGCAAGCTGAGAATGCCTCACTGAGAAAAGGTACCAAGTCTCGGGACTAAACGTGGGCAAGAATTATAGGTTAGTTTAGGTTGTAAGAGCTAGTTAATAATAAACCAGGCTAATAGGCCAAGCAGTTTATAATTAATATAAGCCTCTGTTTGTTTCTTTGAAATTGAACATCTCCAGTAATGGGAAGGACAGAAACTTCCATCTGTACCAAGGAAATTTAAAGAATCATAAGGATGTACTTTAATAACTCATATGGCACTAAATTGAAAAATCTAACATATGAAAAATTTTCTCAATACATGAGATCTAACATATTTAAATAAATAGCAAATAAGCAATTTAAACAGACCCATAACTCCTAGTGGAATAAGGACAATAATGAAAAGTTGCTTAAGCTAAAAAAATAAGAAAGAATCCAGGCAAGATAGTATTAATAATGATTTCTGCTGGACATTCAAATAAGAATCAAGGTAACACACTTCTTAAACAAAAAATAAGCAGAATGAACATCGTCCTACTCTATTTACAAGGTCACAGCTTCCCTGAATGACACCCAAGTCACATAAAGGCCTAAATAAGAAAGGGAATTACAGACTAATTTCCCTCATGAACATCTATGGAATAATTGTCAATGAAATACTTGTAAACTTAAGGCAAAGACATGTCAAAAACACCATTCACCATGATCATGTAGGCTTCATCCAAGAAATGCATGAAAGATTCAATATATCTATTGGGTACATGCAATCCAATATACAGATTGAAAGACATAAACCACATGATCATCTTACTAGATGGAGAAATACTCTTTGACAAAATACAACTCCCCTCCGTGATAAGTCCTAAAGAGAATAGGAATATGGGCAACATAACTCAACACATTAAAGGCAATTTAAAGTGAATTCATTGCCAACATCAACTTAAATGAGAAAAACTCAAAGAATGTCCACTAAAACAAGGAACAAGATAAAGCTCTCCACTCTGTCCATTCTTATTCAATATATTCCTTGAAGTTTTGGCTTTTGGTAAGACAGCAGAAGGAGACCACAGGCATAATATAACCAAGGACATAGAAATAGAAAGGGAAGAAGTCAAAATATTTTTGTTTGTAGATGATATGAGAGTGTATATAAGTAAACCTAAAAATTCTCCCTGGGAACTCCTACAGTTGAATAACACTGTAAGTAAAGTGGCTATTTAAAAAATTAACTCAAAAAAGTCAGTAGCTATCCTACTGACTTTTGACAAGAAATGGTCTGGGAAAGAAATCATAGAAGAAACAGCTTTAACAATAGTTAAAGAATATAAAATATCTTGCCATAACTCTAACCAAACAAGTGAAATACTTGTATGAAAAAAAAAACTTTAGGATACTGAAGATAGAAATTTAAGCAGATTTTAGAATATGGGAATATATCCCATGCTCAAGGATTGGTAAGATTAATATAGCGAAACTGGACATTACACGAAAAATTATTTGCAGATTCTATGTAACCATTATCAAAATTCCAATATAATTCTTTCAAAGATCTAAAAAAGGAAATTTTCAGCTTCATGTGGAAATATAAAAAACAAATGAAGCAAAAGAAAAAAAAGAAAAAAAAACAAGAGAGTAAAAACCAGTATTGAACAATAAAAGAATTGCTGGAGGCATCAGCCTCCCTAATTTCAAGTTGTATTTTAGGGCTATAGTAATAAAAACAGCATAGAATTGACACAAGAAACAGACACATTGATCAATGCTATCTAATTGGAATTCAAAAAATAAAAATACACACCTAAAGATACCTGGTTTGGGACAAAGAAAGCAGAATTACACTCTTAAAAAAAGATAAAGTCTTTGGATAAAGGTATTGGTCAGGTGCTTGTAGAAGAATACAAGTCAATCCATATCTATGACCCTGCACAAAATTCTACTCCAAATGGATCAAAGACCTGAACACAAGGTCACATAAGGCAAGATACACTGAACCTGACAGAAGTTAAAGTGGGAATTGTCTTTGAATGTATTGGCCCAGGTAAAGACTTTCTAAACAGACCACATAGGTACTAAGATCAACAATTAATTAAGGGGGAGTTCATGAGACAGAAAAACTTCTAAGCATCAGTGTCTTACAGTTTTTATTGCTGTGACAAACATCATGACTGTTAAAATCTGCTGACCTGGTCTGTCACCTGGGTACCCTGTCCCTTTAAGAGACAAACCCCATCCACTCCCAACCTCCCCCTTGAATTTCCTGTCTCCTTTCCAACCTGCTCTCTTTTATTCAGCCTCTCTTATGAAGAGGTAACTACTGCCTATCTCTTCTCCCCACCTTCTTCCTTCCCCCCGCCCATTCTCCCTTCCCTTTCCCTTCCATAAACCACTAAATAAACTCTATAGCCAAATTCTCTCTGCATGGCATATCTGTCTGTCTCCCATCAAGGCCACAGGAGACCAGCCAGATGACCAACCAAGGTTTCTGTTGACGCGTCACCAGCCTTGGGTCACTCACGTATCTTTATAAATGATAACAATGATGAAATAGCGAGTTGGAGAGGAAGGAGAAGGTTTATTTCAGCTTGCACTTCCCACTGCTGTTCTTCAAAGGAAATTAGTACAAGAACTTCAGCAGGGCATGAACCTGGAAGTAGGAACTTATGCGAAGGCCACAGAGGAGTGCGGCTCTCTGGCTTGCTGCACCAGCTTTCTTATGAAATCCAGAACTACCAGCCAGGGATAGCACCACCCACCATGGGCTGGATCCTCCTCTGCCAATCGCTAATTGAGAAAGTGCCTTACAGCTGGATCTCATGGAGGCATTTCTTCAACTGAGGCTCTTTGCTCTCTGACGACTGTAGTTTGTGGCAAGTTGACCCACAAAATCGAGTTATGGTTAAAAAGTCACCATAACTCAGACAGAGCAACAGGCTACAGGAGGGGAAGAGATTTTTATCCGTCATACATCTGATAGAAAGGAAATATACTAAATATATAAAGAAGCAAAACATTTGACATTAAGAAAATAAATAATCAAAATTTAAAATGGAATAGAGATCTATCCAGAGAACTCTCAAAAGAGAAAACACAAATGGATGAATTTTTTTAATAGTCTACATTATTATCTACCAGGGGAATGCAAACAAAAACTACTTTGAGATTTCATCTTAGATTAGTCAGAATGGCCCAAATCAATAAAACAAATCATGGCTAAGCAGAGAGGATGTGGATTTCAGGGACCCACAGATGTGAGCCCGTTCCACCTTGACTGGAGATCAGAGAGTTTGAGCTTATTTTTGCTCTTTTGACGTTGTTGACAATAGATGTAGCTACAAATCCTGACCTAGGTTGTGGTTACTTGGTTTTTTGGACATTAAAATGGCCTACAGAGGTGAATCCACCCCACCCTGATCAAAGGTCCGAGAATTTAAGCCTATTTTTGCTCCTTAAATGAAAATAGGAGATTTGACATAGAGGGTGACTGCCTAAAGGATACTTGGTCTAGAGTCTATTCCTTGCATATGTATTCCTGTCCAAAGCATCAAATGCTTTACTCAGGAAATAATGGCTTAATGTCTCAGGTATTGCAGCAAGTACCTGTTTTGGTTGTCCTTTGTATCCAGTTAAAGCAGTCTGTTGCTTTATCCCCCACTTTGTATTGGTGTATAAAAGTATATGAAATTTAAATGTCGGTGAATTCAGTATTCAGTATTTACTAAATTTCCCTCTGTTACTGTCTTGACTCTGTGTTTCTTTCATATCTCTGTTCCTCCTACCTAATGCTTCTAATCCACATGCTCCTACCCTGGAACATATGAAGCCATTGTGGCTGGACTGGGACAGAAGTCACCACAAAATTATGGCTTATGACAGTGGATTAAAGATGACACTCATCCACACCTAGTGGGAAAGCAAAATTGATAGGCACTATTAAAATCAGTGTGGTGGGTCCTCAGGAAGCTGGAAATGGATTCTCAAAGTTCTGCTACACCATTTTTGGACATACACCCAAAGGTTACTTCATCCTACTACAGAGACATTTGTGAAACCTTACTCATTGCTGTTATCTTCGTAATAGCCATATTGGAACAACTTAGATGTTCATCAGTAGATAAATGAATAAAGAAAATGTGGTACATTTCTGCAATGAAAAATTACCCATCATTTAAAAACATCATGAAATTTGTAGTAAGTAGAGCTAGAAAAATAATTTTGACTTACATAACCCAAATCCCAAAAGACAAATATGATATGTATTCACTTACATGTGGATGTTAGCTATTAAATAATTAATAAACTAGCTGTAATTGATAAGTTAGCTACTACGGATGTTAAGTAGACATTAAGAGATTTGGGTGAAGGAATGCAATTTCCTAGGAAGGAGAAATTGAATAGATAGTTATGAATGCGTGAGGGGCAGGAGGATGGAACAGAAGAATCAAAATGGAGGGGGAATAAAGAAAGAAACAAGGGGGAGTTTGAGGAAGGACAAATAAAACTAAGGACCATTTGAGGGGCCCATATGGAAACCCAATAGAGTAGAAACTTCCTTCAATATATGCATATATGAAGATAATCTAAATGTAATCACTGAATAATGGGGAAGAGAAAGTTCCAACTGTAAATCCCTTTTCACCAAACGAATCTTCCAAGACTGGGAATGGGTTACATATAATCAAGTTTTTGGTGACAGAGACTCCAGGGGGTTCTCAAACACACATTGCATAGGCTATTTCTTGGTCTCTACAAACGGATGATAAGGTCCTATTGCTGAAAACAAAACTTAAACAATGTGGTGAACATGTAGAAGTTGAGCTGGTGTCTATATGGAGTAGTGGTTCTCAATCTGAGTTCCTTAAATATAGTAGTGACTCCCAATCATAAAGTTATTTTCATAGTTATGTCTTAACTGTAATTTTCTACTTCTGTGAATGGCAATATAAATATCTGTGCTTTCTGATGGTCTTTGTTGACTCCTGAGAAAGGCTCAACCTCAAAGGGTTGAGCCACTGACCTAGCCTCGGGTCTTCATCTC
The DNA here is from genome assembly GCF_018167655.1 of Microtus oregoni. NCBI lineage: Eukaryota > Metazoa > Chordata > Mammalia > Rodentia > Cricetidae > Microtus > Microtus oregoni. The sequence goes on from NW_024543084.1 coordinate 4,072,117, forward strand.
TATTGACTGGTTTCAAAGTACTGAAAGATTCTCTCTCTGCTATTAAAGGAGAAAGGTAAATATCAACCCACTACAAAGGCTTGGATCAACAATAATGACTTGCCTGAAATATATAATGTCAGAATAGTGATACAAAGCTTGTGGGAGTCACTAACCACTCTCTGATTTTATTTAAGGCCCACTCTGTGATATGCAACCTGTACTTGACCCTTCCTGGTTGGCCAAGAACCTGAAACCAAACCTAGGGATAAACCAAATACAACTGCTCTGCTAAAGGCACTTAACAACACAATGACTCCTAATGATATTCTGATATGCTTATTAGATTAGATCAGTGCTTTGCTCGGCCATCTTAGAGAAACTTCTTCCTTTAGGAGTTGAGAACAAATACAGAGACCCACAGACAGACATTGTACAGAGAGTGAGAGACCTTGGAAGAGTCAGTTCTAAATGGCATATCCTTTCCTTAGGGCTCAGGGAACTCTACCGAAGAGGAGTTGGAAAGGTTGTAAGAGCCAGAGGAGATGGAGAACAGTAAGGAAACATGCCGTCTAAATACAGAATTACTGAGACACATGTGAACTCGGAGAGACTGTGGCAGCACACACAACACAGGTCTGTACAAGTTAGGATCCCAAAGATGAGAGAAGTGGACATATGTCCTCATCCCTAACCCAAAAGTTATCTCCAATTGAGAATCACTTAAAAAATGATAAAATATTTCCTCATTAAATTCCAATGGGAAAACAAGGGCAGTCCCATGCCTAGAAGTGGATGACCAACACAAAATAAATTCAGTACCGTATTTGGAGATTCTTAGTCTCATAATGTTGTGTAAGAGCATTTTAAACTTACAATTCCCTCATGAATATAATTTGCTTCCAGTTTGGAGTTTTTATAGGATATCTGTGTGTTCTGAACTTGTGTGTTTCTATATCTATTTGTGATTTTTATGTTCCTGCTTTGACCTATTTTTTTCTTTCTGTCTGTTTGTTCTATCCTATTTTGATTTGTTTGCTTTGTTTCACATTACTTTATTTTATTATTATTATTTAGATGCTTGTTTGAGTACAAAGAAGAGACAGAAAGGGTATATGGAACCAGATGGAAGGGGAGGTTGGGAGGAACTGGGAGTGTCTGGGGGAAGAAGAAACTGTATCATAATAGATTTTATGAAAAATATCTATTTTCCATAGAAGAAAAAAAAGAAATATGAAATTACTCAACTTTGATTGAAATGTAAATGGCCTTTACATTAAAAAAATGGACAGTATTGAACTGAGATGATAGCTCAAAAATAAAATATATCCCTGCAATTTAATAAAACTGCAAAGTAAAATGTATCTTGAAATTAGCCAAAAGTTTTCTTCATTATATATATAGAACACCTTTAATAAAAGTAATTAGCTGTTTTCTAATTTTTTAATATTTTATTAATATTTTGATAATTAACTTCATACAATATATTTTGACCATATTCCCTACTGACTCTTTCTTCTGTGACCTTCCTGATCCACCTCACCTTTCTATTTCCCTAACTTCTTTTTAAAAAATAATTCTTTGGCCTTAATTTGTGTTGCTCATAGGGTCCTGGAAAAGGACCATCCACCGGAGTATGGTCAACCTACAAGTAGTCACCCTATAATAGAATAATGAATAACAACATTCTCAGAAGTAAGTGTCATTGGCATTGTAGACCTGGACACTATAGAGAAGCTAGGATGTCTTTGATGTTACCTTGATGCCAACACTTTCCAGAAACAGTGAAGACTTTAACTATCTTAAGTAAGAACATTTCAAATCAAAGAAAAGCTCTAATATAACAGGTAAACTTAGAGTAAACAAGACTAAGACCAATTTTTTACCTCTTGAAGAATATGGAACAATTGATGCTACTGAGGAAAAGGCATCTCTGCCAATGTTACTTTTCTTTGCAAAGCTTGTTGAATATGTTTATAACCTGTAATAACATAAGGACTATTTTTTCAAATATACCAAAATATGAACGAGAAGCTTATTCACATTATGTTTCCTATGTCATAATCCATAATCCTATTTGATTGCTATTTAAATATATATTACCATCTAAATGAATATGTGCATAACTTTAGTATTCAGTACTTTTCATTTATTATTTAGAGTAAGTATGTATTCATGTTACTAAGATATTATCACAATGTTCAAAAATGTTAAGTTTTTAATGAAATTAATGGGGCATATTTTATTTAATCATAGTTTTTTGGTTTTAATTTTTTAATATTCTAAGTTTTCAGTTTTACACTATAACACATTTTCTGCATGCATAAGTAAGTCATTTAAATAAATTCCTTTTAAAAGTTATCCTTAATTCCAATAAAAATAATAAGAAACATTCAAGAAGTTAATATAGTTAAGAAATTGAAATGTTTTGAAATCCTGTTCCCTCATTTACTATGAGCCCAAAGGAAAGATGGTTGACATGATTTAGAATTTTTCCTGTTTATAAAATGAAGATATACATACTGACTATATTAACAGTTTCCATTTCTAAGCCAGAGGTAATGGTATTTATAATCCTGGCCATCAGAAGCCAGAGACAGGAAGATTTTGAGTTGTAGGTCAATGTTAGAGGACTTGCCTGGTGTTCAAGGCCCTGGAATTTATTTCCAACACCCCAGAAACACAGGAAAAAAGGAAAGAAGAATGATCATTTATCTACATTATTGCTAACTATTCATGAGCCGCATATCGAGTGTAACCAACAGTTATGGTGATAGAAAAACTGTGATTGTGATGATGAGGGTGATGGTGTTGGGACAATGGTGGAAAGGAAGGTGAAATTTGGCATGTTATCAAGCATTTCACTTTTAGACTGGTGAAGTCAAGCCTAAAGCTGTATTTACTACCTCTAGTCCACTGGAATAAGCAAAGTCTTCTGGTAATTTTGACTAGAAATTGTGTAATATAAAATTCATGAGTGTTGGGAGGAAGGCCATTTCAATATCAAGAAACATAGGCGCTTAATGAAGCACATTCAGCAAAAGGCCAGGCAGAATTCTACACTGGTGTTTCTCTGCAGTGTGTTCTACTTTCCTGTTTGTAAAGGCAAAGATTTATTTCTACATGTAGATTATCCACAGTAGATAAAACACATAAATTCTGAATGCTTTCTGATGTCAGATGACTTGGTTCCTCTTAATCCAGTAGAGCCAATGACTGAGCCATGTGTCCCTACATCTTCTCCCTGAAAGCCTCAGGCATTTTCCACTCATTACTCTGAAATACTTATCTAGCATCTGCTTCTACCAATACTGCTGGGCAAAAGCTACAGTTCACCTTCTGCAAAGCATAAGCAACCACTACACATTAACATAGTTAATGGTCTAAAAGAAAGCTGGCAGCTTGATGAGATTAATTCAAATAAGTTTATTGTATGGATATCATCTTTGCTATTTTATTGTGGGAGGTTGAGAATGTTTTCAAAATAGCTTTAACCATGTGATACAATACACACAATTATCACTTATGCATCTTGGAGTTTTGTTGAAGCAATTCTGGGTTAAGAGTCAGGAAGGTTTCCGTTTATTTCTATTTTCACATTAAATCATTCCATAGCCTTCAGAAAGGATAGTTTATTCTGTCTTTATTATTCTGTTTATTCATTTGATTAGTTTTGGGGTAAGGTCTCATTGCAGCCCAGGCTGTTCTTGATCATGTTGCAATCCTCCATCTCCTTGGCTCAGACTCCAGGATCATGGGATTGCTGACAAAAGCCACAACATTCAACTTTTCTTTACTTATTGATGAAATGCATAGTTTCATTGTGCTTATAGAAGTTAAATAGTATTATTTATCAATAATTTTGATAGACACTAGTTTGATTTTGTAGATACTATTTTTTTACTTGTAGAGGAGAATGGGTGAGTCAAAAACAGGTAACAGAAAATTACCACAATGGAATTTGAATTTGACTTTTGCACTAATTTTGCCTAAGAGAATGAATCATTATTCTCACATTTATTTTTAAGACCAATTTATAAAGAAAAGGATTAAAAATAGATGTGTAATGTGTAAATTAAAATAGGTTGTAATGGTGTCATGGAGGGCAAAAGACACATACAAAATTACTGACTCAGTGAGAAAACTACATGTCCATTTGATTCACTGGGCATCAAATAAAGAATTAGGAGAAATAGAAGATGTTTCTAGCCCTGTGGTGGACACTACATTAGTGGCAATCTTGGAGATAAATTATCTGTTTAGCAGATACAGGATCATGGCTGAAAATAGTTGGTGTCAGAATAACAGCCCCAAAAATGTATAAGGAGAGAAAGAGAGAAGAGGTGAGAGGAAGAAATTTTAGACTACAGGAAAAATCCACAGATATATTCCAGTTCATAAATTCACAGGGAGCCAGAGAACATAACTGTGACAGTCAGTGAGCACCGGTGAAGAAATAGTGGAAGAAGAAAAATACTCTTTAAAGGAAAGGCTGCTGTTGACAAAGAAAAGAAAGTAATGAAGAAAACCAGTTTTATAAAAGCCAGGAAGAAATGGAATTTCAAGGACAAAGAATGTTGCACAGAAACTGAATGGAGTATTCTGTTTGGATCTGAAAACTAGGAGAACACTGGTGTCTTCAATAAGAACTTTTGTGATTTCAGGCATATAAGTCAAAACAAAAAAAAAAACTGGAAAAGTGAGCGGAAGACACAGAGACATGGACAGTTGTAATGTCTAATAAATCCATGAGCTTTGCAGTACTAGGACAATGACCTTCCACTGACATTAGAGTTGATATACCAATCACAACCATAATACTGTCTCTGACATGAGTTTTCTTCAAGCTGTATTGACTACAGTCAATACTTGTGAAGCATTTTATTAACCATAAATTCAATATTGTGGCTTACAGATAAGAAAAGACTGATTTAGCAATTGGTTCAAATGCTGGCCTTTGTGTCCTTACCAATTGAGAATGTCAGTGGAAGATCTATAGCAGCAGTGAACTAGTATACCAGAGTAACATTGTCCACTGCAGAACAAGTTTGGGCTGATCATTCAGCTCATTGATGCTACGGAAGACTTTTGGAATTGATTCTTCTGTAGAATAGAATGCCTCATTAGCCACTGACACATCATAATTGCCATATACTCTATTTAAATCTAGTTCTAGTTAAGGATGTCTCAGTGATGTAATAACCCTGTCAGTCAACCTGCCACAATTTCTTACATGTGGGATGTTCTCTTGAAAATGTTGAAGCAATTATTGAATACAAGTGTTCGGACACCATGCCTACTAGAAAGCTTAATGCTTAACAGGAAAAGACGTTTTGCTTAATAACTCTTTCTTTTTCTCCTGTCCATTATCAGCAAGAAATTAACATGGCATAAAAGTAATTTCTGGATTTGGATATTAGCAGGGGATCTAATATAGGAAGTCTTCATTACTGACTGGCTTTACCAAGTCAGATAGTTCCTATAAACTCTGTATATTTATATTTCTCATATTGGAATGATTAGCTCCAAGACCCTGAGAGACTCTCGCTGTCTTGTGAGAGTTGGCATCTCTCAGTGCTATCCTTTCTTACTGCTTCAAAAACAAAGACATTAACTACACTGGGACTCTTAACCTCAGCCAAGTTCTTTGTCCTCTCTGATCTGTAAAAATTGACCTAATACTCCCATTTAAGGCATCCCTTGGACTGGATATGTTTAAAGATAAGTGATAATTGAGCAATTTCCCTAACAGCTTTTATACATGAAACTGTGAGCAAAATGTACAAAACAGAATGTGTCAAGGGAACGCTTGAGTATAACTTCAAATAAGGTGGCACAGCTGTCAGCAAGCTGGCAAATGCACCTGCAGATATTCTGTCATGAAATATTGTGGTGGAAAAAAAAAGCTTCTTTTCAAAAGTTGTAGGTTACTGGGATTCCTAAAGGCAGAAGCACCTCATTTAAGGTTTTGCAAATGGCAGGAGCATCCCCAAACTAGGGAAATTTTTCTCAAAAATAAAAAAAAAGCTGCTTTAAACAAAGCATCGTCAGCTAAGTGGTGTCTCTTCCAAGGAAATTCAGGGCATCCTCTTTAAACCCTGGAACGTTATAAAGAGAAGGCCATCTTAGTTCTTCTAGACGGCTTCATTCCAGGATAAACCAGCTAGATTCTTTTTCATTTACCTCAACTTGGGAGAACACTTGTAGGTGTGATTTACATCTCAAAAACACATTTTTACAGATCAGTTTTTGTAGCATTACATGAAGTATAGTGTTGGCAGAGGCCGCTAGTTCATTTCCCAACTGCCCTGACTCAAAATAATCACACAGAAACTATATCATTTGCAATACTGTTTGGCCAATAGCTTAAGCATATTTTTTTAGCTAGCTCTTATATCCTAAACTAACCCATCTCCATTAATCTGTGAATTTCCACGTGGCTGTGGCTTACCAGCAAGATTCCAGTGAATCTGCCTCCTGAGGGCAGCTACATGACTTCTCTCTGATTCCACCTTCTTTCTCCCAGCCTTCAGTTCAGTTTTCCTGCTTAGCTTTATTCTACTAAGCCACTGGCCAAAACAGTTTTATTCGTTATCCAATAAAAGCAACACATATATGGAAGGACTCCCCACACCAGTAAAAATTTTCTAAAGGTAGCTCATTTTATAAAATGATGCCTGCTGTCAATCATAGTCTCAGCCCATCTCTTTGTCCATTTGCTTAAATAATTTGTATGCAGAGCCATGCTTACACTTGAATTTCTATATTTCTTCTAATTTTCCAAACTTTATCATGTTCTGGTACCCTCCTACATTTCCCAATTGAATATCTTGCCACCTTTGCTTTTTGTATTGCAATACACTTAACATCTTACTATCTCACTAACTGTTGTAACCAAGGTGCACATCAAACAGCAAAGATGTCTCTCTCCTGTGCTGCCTGATATTGCCACTTTACTTTGGAACCAAGATTTCAGAAACTTATAATAATAATACACATTTATGTTTGAAACTCCTGCTTACTCAGAAGTTATTGGTTTCTTTTACTATTGATCCTTAAAAGATACAGCCATTTACTGGTTTATTAGACTTATACAGTCCATGTATTTGTAAGTGGAATCCAGAGGGCTTTCCTTTAATTTTTAGCATTTTAAATTAATATAGTACAGTTATTTTAGTCCTTACAATTCTAGATTCAATCAATATTTCTGGACCAGAATTTAACTGTGGATCAAGCACTCTACAATCTTCACCCATCTTCATCTTCTCATAGACCTGCTCACAATCATTCAATCAAATTGGCATTATCTTTAGTTTCTAGATAATGCATAGTTCAATTTTTAAAATTTATTTGTCTAAAACCAACTGATGAGTTTGCAATAGAAAATTTTCTTGGGTTCTTTTTCTGATAAATTTTGCTGATAAATTTTAGAATCAAGACTGAAGACTAGAAATCATTATTATGTCACTATTAGACCACTATTGGGTCACTGTTAGTTCATTTATTAGGTGATTTGTTTAGAATACAATTAGGTTTTTAGTAGGAAATTGTTGTTTTATTTCTTTCATTAAATTGCCTTACATTTTTTTTATAATGAAATAACTGCTCTTCTTTGTTGTTTCCTTGGGCACTTTTCAGGATGCTTCATCTAGTCAGGATGCTACCCTCTCTGGATATCTTAGTATCCAAACATTTAATTTCGGGAGTATTTATGCATCATATAACATTGTAATCAAATGTGTACTTTCAGCATTGATGTTTCTTTCTAGAGAGCTATTTATTATGCTAGTGCCAGGACAGTTATGGTATTTTTGTATCAAAACACATTAAAGGCCTTTGGAGGAAGAAGGGAAAAGGGGGAAATTCCGTGTATTTGTATTTCATGTATCTATAGTTTTCCAACTACTCAAAGCAAGCAAAGGGTGGTTATTTTCATGCAAAAGTTATGTGCTTTGTGTATAGTTATCCACTGATTCCATTCTGTAAATTACACATGTATCAAAATTTTCAACTATATACTCTCTAAATTTCTAGAATAAAGTTGATGAAGTGCCCGAGACTTGTCTGTCTTTGAACACCATAACCAATTGAACACACTGGTTTTATGTTTAGCCAACCATTGGCATATTTTTAACACTTTCCTAATAGTGACTTAGACAAAAGCATTAATTCAGTCTTGCTACCAGCTACTTTCCACCACTTAATGCAACTTTTGGAGACTGGCCATATATGATCCTAATGATTATCCAATTTGCTTTCTACTTTAATATGTTTAAAAACTCCCAAACTTGGCTTTGAAATTTCTTGGCAAGGCGCTCAACAGGCCTTTGTAGTTGGTTTTTCTACCTGATTCTGTGGACTTTGCTAATACTTTTGGACAAAGGCATTTTTAAAAACCATTTTTTGTAAAAAAAAAATTAAAATTAAGCTGTGCCATTTAAGATTAAACCCATACTTGTTGCAATATTTCTTGGATTACCAAGAATCAGGGACCATATAGCTCAGAAATCAGGGCTACTGATCAAATGCTACTGATAAAAAAAAAGGAAAAAAAAACAACCAATAAAACTGCTGATAATGATATTCTACTATACTCCTTGATCAATGCCTTGGAATACACAGCTCAAAATGAGAGAAATATGTCTCCACCAAATTCCTTTCCGTGGAGCTCAATGGATTCTGTGGAAGAGGAGGCAGAAGGTGTGTAGGACACAGAGGGGGAAGAGGAGATCAAGAGAGCATGACCATCTAAAACAACTGAGCAAAGCTGATATGAACAAACAGACTGAAGCAGCATGCACAGGTCTACACAGGGTCCTGTTGTGGGGAGCTGCAGGCCTGCTTTTTGTCCTGCCCAGCTCCCGCATGGCTAGCTTTACACCAGAAATAACAACATTCAAACTGTATTCATTTAAACACTGCTTGGCCCACTAGCTCTAGCCTCTTACGGGCTAACTCTCACACCTGGACTAGCCCATTTCTAATAATGTGTGTAGCACCCCAAGGTGCGCTTACCAGGAAGATTCTAGCCTACGTCCATCCTGGGTCGGAGGTTCATCGCGTCTGCCCGGTAGAGGGGAGCATGGCCTCTGAGCTCACTTCCTCTTCCTCCCAGCATTCTGTTCTGTTTACTCCTCCCACCTATGTTTTAACCTATGAGGGCCAAGCAGTTTCTTTATTTTTTAAACAATGACCTTCCTCCATCAGGGTCCTCTGCATATATATTATAGTTTTAGTCCTGAGTGTGTAAATAAGTGGATCTTTGGTTCTTGTACTTTCTCTTACAGCTCTTTTCATTTTCTGTTGGCTTGTTTTGTCCAACTTCAATGTGGTGGTTTTTGTTTTATCCCATACTTTATTTTGTTAAACAACATTTTGTTAAAGAATAAACAGTTCACTGGTATCTTAAAACAAATAGATGAATGAATATACAGACAGACCTGTAAATGGAATATATTAGTATTTATGCAAAAAAATTAACATGGCAAGTTTTCTAATTAACTTACACACTATTAAAATTCTTTTTCTGCTGTGCTGTGTGCTTTAAACTAAAGTAGCTTCCAAAATTACACTTTTGTTTTTCTGTTCCCATCTGCATCCTATGGGACCTGTTCTTGGTGTATGCAGCTTTGCATGTCCCTTATTGCTTTCTGAAGCAATCATTACTTTCTTCTTCTTTTTGTTGGTATAAGTTGTCTTGGCAACTAATATGTATTTATTTTTCCAGTTTAAAATTATATTTTCAGACTCATTATTAAGAAATTATCTTGAAATTTACTTAAAAATGTTAAATTATTTTAGAAAAAAAATCAGAAAAAAATGATATTTTTATTTCTGGTCACATAGTAAAACTTTCTTTCCTCAAATTCGAAACAACTTAGGCCATGTCACACAAACTCACATCACACAAATTTACACCATACAAATTCACACCACACAAATTCACAGTACAGAAATTTTGAGAAGTGTAGCCTCAGATAATGTCCAGAAAAGGTGTATCTTCATTTAGTTGTGATTATCTAGATATTTTAATCATTTATCCTAATGGAAATTCTCTGACATCCTCACATATGCATTTGATACTCGGACCTTGTGCTCTTTTCTTCCTCTTAAGCTAGCCTTGCCCTTACTATAGAATATATCCATATCCCAGACTTCTCTCAGAGATGTGACAAGAGTAGGGCACTTCCCCACCCCCATCAGGCTTGATAAAGTCAGTCAAGCTTTTGTTCTCCTCCCTATCCCCCAAACTTGCTACTCAGAAGTCATGTGACCTGAATTCTGCTAATCTGACTGAGGAGAAGCTATCTCTGCAGAAGCACTTCCTCCCTTGACTTCTTTTCTTACTTCTCCCCTGACTTAAGTTACCCCTGCCATTTCAGTAAAGGAACTGTCTTCCCAAACAGTCTCTCAGGTCATTCATACCTGCCAAACTAATTAGGGATCCTGTTTCCCAGTTACTCTGCATCTTGGGATCACTGGCACTCAAAGGTCAATCAGAGTGAAGGGGGGACCTATACTTGCCTCCTTCCTTTACCTGAAATCCACTGAATTATTTTAATGTTATTATTATCATTATTGATGCTGGCTTCTTGCAAGACAAAACTTGTAGTATTTTTATTTCTAATTCTGGCTAATCTTTAACATAAAAATGTCTAGAGCATTCATTTTCCTGAAAATGGCATGATTTCATTCTCCTTGTGCTTAAGAAAAAAATGTGGCTGCATGTGTATGTTTGTGTCTGTGTATGCATGTGTGTGTGTGCATGCATGCATGGTTTGGAGAGTTTGTGAACGTGTAGTAAGTATGAGTATGCATGTAAAATGTGTGCAGGTATGTGTATGTGACTCTGTAAGTATGAGTGAGATTATGTGAGTTTGTATGTGTATGTGTGTGTGTGCATGGTATATGGAGTGTATAAGTGTAATAGTATGTGTGAGTGTGCATGTGAAGTGTAAGTGTATTTGACTCTGAGTACATGAGTGTGTTCATGTATGTGACCATGTGTATGCATGTGACTCTGAGTATGTGTTAGAGTATGTGAGTGTGTGCACATATGTGAAAAAGAGGTAGAGCCATGTTTTCTTTATTCATCAATGCAATGATGGGTATTAGGCTTATGGCATGGATGGCTTGACAATACTGAACATTAGCTTTCTAAATATGGACATGATAATATGTATATGATACTAATTTTTATATGGCCCAGAAATATTATAGAAATATTATAGTTAAATCTTGCAGTAGTTCCATTTTTAGATTTTATGAGAAGCTTCAATATTGATTTCTGCTCTGAATGAAATAACTTAGATTCTCTGCAATGAAATTGGTGTTCCCTTTTTAACGCCATCACCAAAAATTTAACAGGAATTAAAAATCATCGGGGATTGATATCTCTCAATATCAATACGATCAATTCTCCACTAAAAAGACATAGACTAACAGAATGGATACAAAACAGAATCCACCCTTCTGAAGCATCCAAGAAGCATACTTTAACACCAAAGATATACAATATCTCATTGTAAGGAGTTAGAAAAAAAGATATTCCAATAAACAGACCTAGGAAGCAAACTAATATAGCCATCTTAATATCTGACAAAACAGACTTTAAATCAAAACATGTGAGAAGAGACAGGAAAGGACATTACATACTCACCAAAGAAAAAAATAAATCCAAAGGACAATTCAATCCTTAACATCTCTGCCCTAAACATGAGGGCATCAGAGTTTGGAAAAAAAAAAAAAAACTACTATAGCTTATAACATATATTGACCCTCACAACATTCTGTTGGTGGGAAACTTCAATACTCTTTCCAATAGACACGTTATCAAGGTATCTCAACCGAGAAGTGGGAGAACCAAATGAAGTAATAAAACAATGGACCTAACAGATATTTATAGATTTTGCTGAAATATAAAAGAATATACCTATTCCCTGTGCCTCATGGCACTTTCTCCAAAATTTTGACCACATACTCAGATACAAAGCAAGTATCAAAAGATAAAAGAAAATGAAAATAATTCCCTATATTCTATCTGAGCACCATGGACTTAAGATGGATATCAACAACAGCAAAACGCTTACAAACTCAGGGATACTGAACAAGTCTCTACTGAATGAAAATTAGGTCAAGATATAAATTAAGAGAGAAATAAAAGGTTTTCTAAAATTTAATGATGATGAATAGGCAACATACTTAAACTTATGGATACAATAAAGGCTGTTAAAAAACGTCATAGCAGTAAGTGCCTATATGGGAAAAGAAAATGGGAAAGATCTCATACAAGTAACTTAGCAGCATATGTGAAAGCTCCAGAATAAAAAGAAAAAAATCACACCCAAAAGGAGAAGGAAGCAAAAAAAAAATAATCAAAATCAGGGATGAAATTAGCAAAGCAGAAAGCAACAAATAAAAATCAATACAAAGAATCAAAAAAAAATAAACAAAGAGTTGATTCTTCGAGAAGATTGATAAGGTTATCCAAATGAACTAAATGGAAAAGATATTGTAATTGTCTGGCCTGTCACTTTAAGAGACAAGCCCCACCCACTCCTTCCCCCATCCTCTGAGGCAAGCGGATCTTCCTTCTGCTTCCTGCCTGAGTTTGTTCCTTTCTGTCTCTCTCCCAAAGAGGCAGTTTCTGCTTCTCTCCCTTACCCCCACTTCTCACCTTGTTCCTCTTCTCTCTCTATCTCTTGCGAAATTTCTCTTTCTGCTTCTTTCTGTTCTTCTCCCTTCTCCCCTCCCCCCTTTCCCTTTCCTCTCCACAACACACTAAATAAATACCCACTTTCCCTGCATGGTGTGCCTAATAGGTCTCTGTCTCTCACCAACTGCATGGCTCCTGGCCTGGGGCTGGCTGCTTTCTTGGCCTGCTGTGGTCTTATGGCCTGCTGCCCACTGCAGCCACCTCAGGAACAGAGCCATTTTATTTTCACCATAACATTTGGTACTCATGGGTCAGCCAGGCTTTCCATGTGTTCCTTCAGCCCACAGATGGGCTGGCTGAGAACACATGGAACAATGGGCTTGGGAACCAGGTTTCTTTACAACAGCTCTGTATTCTATCTGCCTGAACTTCAAACTCTATACACACTAACAGCTTTGTAAGTTTTACCCTTCCAGCCCCCAACCATAGCCTTCACAGCTGAGCAGTGTGTTCACCTTAGGGCCTAGGGTCCCTAGATTTTTCTATTTCTTTTCTTTTAGACCATTTGTCACAGCTCCCTGCCATGATAGATCACTCAGAGCAGCCTCTAGTCTCTCTGGCTTCCAAGTTACCCAGACCAGAACCAATCAGGCTTTAACACCCCACCTGTAGAGAGGAGATGTCCTTGTATAGGAAGAACCTGCAGTGTTCCTCTGCTGTTTTCGCTGGTTTTTACATTTTCAACTATATTTTAAACCCTCAAAGTATCAGATGCTTTACCAGTTTTCTGCTAGTTCAGCTTTCCCTCAAACTATCACTGCTACTATTACCACTGTCCCCCACAAACTGACATGATTAGTCAGAGCTGCAAGGCAGTTGTTTTCAATTCCAGCTTCTGCTCCCTGACTGCAGCTTGTGGCAAGGTGGCTCAGCGACAGAGTGGATCATGCCTCTAGGTCTCTCTTACTATTGTGTTTTAAACTCCTGTGGCTCAAAAAACCTGGATTTTTCATACAACATGGGACCACTGCCATTTTTACTGAGGTCAGGTGACCTTACTGCCATCTTAATGAAGTCAGCTGACTTCACCACCATCTTAACTGAGAGCCAGGTGAGGTGACCAAGTCCCACTATCTTTACTGAGGTATATTCTGTCTGATGCCCTGGTTTAGCTATGTTTTTGCGTATGCATTCTTCTTGCTGACTTAGTTATATGTGCTTTGTAAAGTGGCATGCATTTGGTAGGGCCCACCAAGAGTATTCACTTTGCCCAATTCCTTTTCACTATGTGTCTGTGCACACATGTAAGTTAAATGTGCCTATGTTTAACTCTTAAATGTAATAATTCTCTTTCATTGTATCTCGTTCCAGACTACAAAGCAATGAGCTTCATGTTTTAAATTGGTATGTACTTTTAAGTCTCTTAATTCAACAATGCTTTACCTGTTAAGTTGGCAGCCAGTACAGTCAAGCTCGGACTCAGCTCTCCAGGCAGATTCTATACTGTAGTTGTAACTCAGCTGTACCTGGCAAACAGTCTTCAACTGCTCAGAGATCTGGGGAATATGGCATTTAAATATTTATTATTAAGAAAACTTTTCAAAAGAAAAAGAGACAGATTGGTTCCTAGCAGCAGCACTCTATTTCCTCCAAAGAAGACAGAAGACAAATGGGCACAAAACAATGACCATCCACAATTCACTTCAACTGCCAAGTGGTGACCACTGGACAAAACTGCCTTTCATCTAAACTGAAGATCACCAGACAGTGGGCAGAATCACTGTAATCATCAGCCTAATTGTTCAGGTCAAGGTAGGCTTATCTTCCTACAGATTTCTTAGCCCACATGATCTTTTGAAGCCAAGTAGTCCCTGCGCTAAGCAGCAAAAGAAAAACACAACCATCAGTGACCATGGTGGATCCTGAGCAGCTCTAGGTGCCAACCAAGTAAGTTCTCTGTCATTTTTTAATCAATAACTCGAAAAAAAATTTATCCTTTTCAAAGATCTCTGATGCAGCTTGACAAAACAAAACCCGAAAACCTGAATAATAAAAGAGCTGCAAGAGACATAACTACCCCTTATTTTAAGTTGTATTATCAAGCTATAGTAATAAAAATAGTATGACATTAGCAAAAAGGACAAACAAAACAAACAAAAGCTGGCACATTGTTCAATGGAATTTAACTGAATACCCAGACAAATGTGGAGATGGACCTTTGCATTTTTGTATGTTTGCTTGTTTTGATTTTGTTTTTATTGTTGTTGTTGTTTTAAATAAAGAAGCCAGATGTACACACTGGAAAAAGGACAGTATCTTCAACATATGGTTGTTCAAACTGGATGTCTTTATGTAGAAGAAGGCAAATAGATCCCTATTTAACACCCTGAGAAAAATCAATCCCTAATGGATCAAAGACCTCTACCAAAACCCAGATACACTGAAACCAATTGAAGAAAAAGTGGGAAAGAGCCTTAAACTAGTTGATATAGGAAATGACTTTCTAAATAGAACAATTAATAACTGGGATCCCATAAAGCAGAGATATTTCTGCACAGCAAAATAAAATGTCATCTGGACAGTTTGACTGCTTAGAGAAAGGGAAAAGATTTTTAGCAAACTACATGTTGTCTAAGGTTTCTATCTGGCCCAGTTCCCATAGTTGTTAAGTCCCAAAGAAATTACACAGAGTTCTACATTAGTTATAAACTGATGGGCCTAGTAGCTCAGAATTCTTATTAACTCTTATAACTTGTATTAGCCCATAAATCTTGTCTGCATTAGCTATGTGGCTCGGTACCTTATTCGACGAGGCAGTCACATCTTGCTTCTTCTGTAGCTGGGTCACAACTGCTGACTAGGACTTTCTTCTTCCCAGAATTTTCCTGTTCTCACTGACCTGCCTTTACTTCCTGTCTAGATGTCCCGCCTATACTTCCTGCCTGGCTACTGGCCAATCATTGTTTTTTATTAAAATACAATTGAGAGGGTACAAACCATTGTCTCACAGCTGCTACACATTCTAAAAAGGGCTAATATCCAGAGTATATAATGAACTCAAGAAACTAAATATCAAGAAAACAAATAACCCAATGAAAAATGTGCTATAGATTTAAAGTGCCTGAGAAACACTTAAAGAAATGTTGAAAATCCTTAGCCATCAGGAAAATGCAAACCAAACTACTTTGAGCTTTCTTCTTATACCTGTTAGAATAGCTATGATCTGCTGGTAAGTATGTAGAATAAGAGGAAATTTCATTAATTGCTAGTGGGAGCAAAAACTTCTACAGCAACTATGGAAATCAGTGAGTCCATTCTTCAGAAAGATGGCAATAAGTCTACTTGAAGACCCAGCTGTACCATTCTTGGGCATATGCCCAAAGGACATTTCATCCTAAAACAGAGACACTTCTTCAGCCATGTTCATTGCTGTTCTCTTCATAGTAACCAGAATTTGGAGACAATCTAGTTGCCCCCCTCAACAAAAAAACAAAAAAAAAATGGATAAAGAAATTATGGTACTTTTACACAATTGAATATTATTCAGTTAGAAATACAAAAATTTCCAAAAAAATGAATAGAACTTTAAAAAAGTCATCATAAGTGACATAAACCAGACTCAGAATTGCAATATGTTATGTATGTATTCACTTATGTGTGGATAATAGTTGGACAGTCAATGATTACCAAGATACAATCCATAGACTCATAGATGGTAGGTGTAGAGAAGGAACTACAGGGAACAGACAAATTTCATTAGGAAAGAGAAATATAATAGATATTTTATGAATGGATGGGGTGGATTCTGGAATGAGAATACAAAGTAGGGGTAGCAGGAGAGACTACAGGAAGACTCAACTAAAATTAAGGGGCATTTGAATGGTATAAAAACCTAATACAGTAGATATCTCATTTCTACCAGCATTAATTCTATGGCTTAACATCTTTAAGTAATTTTTAGAAAACCATTGCAATGGTAAATGTTAGACTCTAGGTGTGAATCCAGAAATTGGGGCTGAGAAAGGAGAAAGACTTAGTAACTAGATCAATTCATCTGGGGGTCTAGAATTCCTTAGATTATTCTCTAATAGAAAAAGGTTCATTTTCGCAGGCTAAGAAATGTATCTGCTTCTTCCATGGAGAATGAATAAAGAAAAGGTGGGATCCAAAAGGCTTATGACTGTGATAGGTTTTGAAGTGATTTCATCGCATTCGGGATATATTTGTATTTTTCTGGCTAGTTTTGAAAGGTTCCGATAATATATTTGCATTGCCTTCACAGAAAGTGAAATCCCATGGTGCATGCTGAAAAGCACTACCCCAAGATACGACTTTGATATCAGGGGCTTATGCAATCACTTCTTCTATTACCCGGCAAGGTGTGCTTTGACACCCTGTTACCTTTGCTGAAAAGACAGCAGCTTGCAAAAGGTTCCAAGTCATACTGAGTAGACCCTACTTGACTAACAAATTTTGTGGCACAGTGGCTAAAAGGAGCGCTTGCAAGCTGCTGCCTTGACTTATACATACCTCTACTTACATCACGTGGCGGGACACCTTTTAATAGTCCCTTCAGACCCATTTTCTTATTAGATTTAAAGCTCTGGCAATAGGGCCAGGACTTTCCATGGTGTGAGTAATCCTAATGCCAAGTGCTGCCTCTTTAAAATAAGCAAATGAGAGCTGAAAGCAGAGATGCAAGAACGGAAATTGAGGAGTCTATTCACTGCCTGCTACTATATCAAAAAGTAAACTAATCTAAAGCTAAAAGGCTTCCAGCCTGAGATTATGCGTGCAAATGTGTACTTCCCCCTCCACCAAGGACAGAAACAGCAGTATTTTATTTTAAATTCAAATACATTAAATGGTAAACAAATTTAGTATTCTATTTTTTAAAAGATCGAATAACAACCTACCACGTAAGTGGGCCATTTTGAATAAACAAATTTTCTGTCCTGTTATGTATTCTAATGTATTTTTACCTAGATAGATACAAATTGCATACAACATAGAGGGCTATGGTTAAAATATATGAGTGTTCTTCCTTTTGTGCCAGCATTCTCAACTCCAGGTGCTATTACAAACAGAGAAAACTTTAATAAAAAGATTAGATACATTCAGGATGAATATGGCAACTATTCACTGCTGGGCGAAGAAGGATTAGCCTCTTCAGGGGTGAGCCCATTATTGACTGTCCGCTGCAAAGTGAAAGCAAAGACACGGAGCAAATAAAAATGAACTCAGAAGGTTAAATTCATATATATTTGTACGGCACACATATTCACACAGGTGTGTGTACACTTGTGTATAATGATAGTCATACAAAAGAGACTATTTGAGGGTGGAATTGAAGTAGCTGCAAGGAGGAAAAAGGGAATGTAATTCTAATTCAATTAAAATATTTTTATGTAAAGGAAAGGCTTAGAAACCCCCCAAAAAATATTCAGGGATGACATCCAGATAGCAGAAACTTGTAACTCTATGTTTCCCTTCTGTGTGTAGTCAATTCTTATCTATTTATTGGGAATTTAAGGAATCTCATATATATTCAATTTTCATTTTCTAAACGTACAGACGTCTTGTTAAGAAATACAATTGTAAGGAAAAGAAAGAAGGTAACACAAAATTTTAATTCATGGGTTTGAAAAGATAGCTGGTCCCATTAAAACATGTATACCGCAGAAACGTGTGCCGCTCAACCTTGGTGGACATTTCACAAATTCAGAGTAACAACAGAGCAGCTCACTTTGGTATTTTATAGTCATATTTATGTACGGGACATAATACGGACGGAAGGATTATCTTCATAATGCATTTTTCCACTTTGTTTTGTTTTTGTCAAAACTCAAGTCATGTATTAAAAGCTTGCTTTGTAACCTAAGCATAAAAATATGACAGTGTCCGATAGGGGGCAGTCAAGTACTATGAACAGCAGCGCCTGTATTTTTCCCCGGTGTCAGATTCTATTTAGGCGGATAAAGGAAGACCAAGGGCATATTTTCGTATTACCTTTTGTAGAGAGAGCAAAACTGAGCAAAAAAAAAAAAATAAATGAAAATATTCTTTGTCACAGTTCTGTTCCCAGCTGAAAGTCAATAGAATGTTAAAGAGTGCGATTAAGTTCTTCATTCTCCAAACTCTGAAGTAGCTTCTTCTCCAGCTTGCAGTTCAGTGCTTCGGATTGTTGACCTTCTCTTCCGGAAACAGTTGAATAAAAACTGTTAAGAGTCTCAGCACCCTTCCCACCCCAGGCTTCAAAACATAATAAAAGAGGTGATTTGAAAATGTTACTATTGAACAATATCTTAACAATCTGCCAGTTTATCGCTCCTACAGAGAAGTTGGAACAGGTGCCTGGCTCTTTTGTATTTGAAGACAGAAGTTGGGAGATGTAGAGGTGAGATTACACCCCACGGCAGGGGTGTGCCAGGTGCTTCTGCAGAGGAGCGACTGGTTGGAACGTTCAAAGTCTCATCAAAATCCAAATGAGAATGTGAGAAACCACCCAAAGGAATAAAACATTTTTTTAAGAGGTGCGGAAAAAGCTTATTTAGGCTTTGAAAGTGTGTTTTCAAAGAGGTTGCTTTTTTATTCTAATATGGCCGTTATCCTGCCGGCTTAAAATCAGACCTCTCCATGCCCCAGGGCTGGCTTTATAAATCCTATTAAGCACGTTACATGCTAATCTCCCACTGAATATCCCACTGAGAGTTTTCCATTGAAGCATTTCACAGTACCCATCACGCAAAACCTGTGTGCTTGATTTCAGCTGCTACCACATACGGGAACTTAATTTGGTTTTGATCTGAAAATAGGCACCTGAGCTCTCAACCCAGCGCCTCATCTGCTTGTTCACCCGTTTCAGTTATGAATGACGACGTCACTTTCTGAACCACTTAACAATGGCTAATTTGAGGCATCTAAGCGTAGCTATCATTGCCTTCAACAGCCTGTTTGAATTGAGTTGAGGCCATGGTTGTCAATACCTGCATGCGGGTTGCACTTACAACCGGGACATAGATCAACCATCACTAACAGCAGTTTAAGAAATATCTGAGCATTTTGATGTATTTTACTTTCAGGAAGAGAAGATAAACAATTTTAACTAAGTTTTCTTGGCACCAGCGTAGTTTATATGGCTAAAGGAAGGATTCTAGAATATTCTTCCTAGAAACAGTTCTCTTATTAAATTTCTTAGGAAACTTATTCTAGACTTGATTTGGAATTCAATTATAAGCTGTGTGTGCATGGGGGATGGGAGGGAGTCAGCCTCTTAGCTGTAAAGACATTCAATTGTTTGCTGTTATAACATCCCTAAAGCTCTAAATTCCCAGCTTATTTGAGGTCTTGTGGTGAGATAAACTTTAGCTCATTTCATTCTGTATGATTAACAGGACAGGCTACCTTTCTAGAGCTGTTTTCCTGCTGGTTTGATGTCTCTCTGTGCAAATAATGCAATTGATTAATGTGATCAGTCTTTGATTAGAAATTATAACTGCTATAATCCTTTGACCATTTTATACACCTCTGACTGTATGTCCATGTTTGGTTTCATCCTTATACATTACTCTTTATCATTATTGTTATTAACCGCAAGGCAGTTCTCAGACAGAGTCCAGTAAAAAGCCCGGGGCCACTTCTCGCATTCCTCTTCACCATAAACTTGGTTCTGAAAGGACCGAGGGGAAGACTGTGTGGTTTTGATATCTACCTGAAAGTACAGAATGAACGCTGCCTTAGCAGTTTGTAGATGCCCCCACAAGGGAAGAGGAACCCTGAGGAACTCGGTGTGGGCTGATTTTCTGCTCAATCAAGCATCTGCTTAAGGGTTCTGTCTTTGCTTCTGTCTGCGTGTGAATAATACTATACCAAGTATCACTTTCGCAGTGCTGCTCTAGTCGACTTCTCAGAATGCTATGAATGATATCCCTGGCCAAGTCTATTTACAATGCAGACTGTAGCAATGGAACGTCATAAAAGCATTTAATGGTCTTTCAACTATAATTTAACTTTGCCAGGATTCATGCATAAAATCACACATTTTCACAAATCTTGATAAATATATCTAGGTCCAAATGTCACTATTTTTCTTCCTACAAAGAAAGACTTGACATAAAATTAGGGCATTCTGTTCTGGGCCTAAAAAGCTCCTTTGCATTTAAGTTTTTATGGTGATTAAAAAGTATAATTTTCATAGTAGAAAAATGCTTTTAGAGGGCAAGAGACATTTTCAGTGTGAGAGAATGGGTTTTCTTCTACTTAAAAAAAAAGAAATGTTTTGGGGAAAGTGTAAGTTTTTCTTCAAACGAAACTGTTAAAATGTGATTCAAGTAAATTGCCCTTAACGCACTCTTATATAGTACTTAGTCCTGACAGGCACTGTGCCCAAATCGAGATGTGACAGCCTCCCAAGACCAGCTCCCAGCTTATTTTAGCCAGGTGTGCTTCAAAGAAATGTCTGATTATTTTTGGTTGTTGTTTCTTTCCTTTATTTCTTTTTGACTTTTGCTTCTATTTACTGTCTCTTGCTTTAATTTGCTGTACAAGGATCGTTTCTGATATAACAACAAAAAACAATTACTCTGCTCAGAAATCCAAATGCAATAAAGCAACCCTATTTGAAAGTAGAAACAGAAAACCCACCAGAAACTGGCTTAAACTATCTCACCAAGGCGCAGTCTCCACGGAAGCATTAACACCTGCTGGCAAAGTTGAGCATCATTCTCTCTTGCAACTCTTCTGATGCTTAGGCCTGACCTCTGTCTTTGTCATTGTATTTCCCTGTTTATCTCAGATGCAAGGATGTGTTCCATGACAGACGGACCAGAGAACAGCAGATACAGCGAAGATTAACAGGTTCAGTGGAAGCAGTGAAAAGCCATTAATCAGCAGCTTGGTGTCTCTAGGCGCCTCTTACAGGAGAAATCCACACAGAAAGGTTTTTTAAAACGCACTTGGTTGGAAATTATAAAATGCCAAAGGCCACACAAAAGGAAACAAGAAACATACGACTAAGTCTGTATTTTTAACTTTTAAATATAAAGTGACTAAGTTTTGAAATGCTCGCCACTGTTTTCAATGATGCAAACTCTAATGAATGTAAATGCCCCAAAGATGAATGAAAGGCTTCCCATAGCTTTCCTTTTGTCATGTGATTCTGTGAGAGGCCTCAACAGGAAGTGGTCCCCAGTTACTGATGGATTTGTAACATTACCACAGAGAACCTATGGGTATGATCTGAATTCTGCTTGGCTTGGAGGCAGAAACCTGCTTATAAATCTTAAATGGCACATACTTGACCACAAAACTTGTCCCAGCTTGAAAGGTCTTTTCATGGATTGTCCGAAACCTCAGACAGAGTGAAATTGCAATGGGAGTTGCATCTTAGTCAATGTTTGTCAACACAGTTTCCAGAAGACATATGCTCGTGATTTTATGGGTTTTCCTTTATAACGATCCCTTATTTTTTGATTAAGTCTGCAATGGATGTTTGGAAGCATGGTTCTTATAGGATTCTGAAAAGTGAGGTATTTATCACATAAATGGTATTTGGATTATATATCAATTTCATATATATATATATGTATATACATATATATGGTCATTGTTGTTAAATATGCTGAGTGACTGTCTAGCACATGCATAGCTCTGCTGAGTGAATAAACTCAAGCCCTCCAAGTTTCCATCCCACTAAAGGAGAAAATTCTAAGGGAATATGAATAAAAGTGATTATGTAATCTAGTAATTAGGAATAATATTCAAGGGCAAATTCTGCCATTAGTAAGATATGTGATCTCCGAGTGCGCACTTTTCCGTCTAACATTCTCATTAGATGAATGTGGTGAATTGCAATAGATGATTTGAATGTTCCTTTCCCTTCAGCCGCCTTCAAAGTTATTTGTTAAATTATAATTTAGGAGTAGAAGCATGATGAGTAAAAGAACAGAGGCCAAAAAAATTGGGCAGAACAATGCCACAGAGCCACATAAAAAGTGTTCCCTACCCTGGACCACTGGCAGACTTCCCTCAACAGGCCTCAATAAGTTTGGTCCAGCTTGGGAGAGAGAAAACAGTGCTACAGGCATGTCAGGCTGTGTCTAAAAGCAGCCAGGGAGCAGTCTGCCTATGAATCCCCGACCTGAACCCCCAGGGCAGCTACCTCACGAGTGGAGTGGCAACTTTGGTAAACGTTTTACATTTCTGAGAGATCCACATATGAATCATGGCATGACGCATTGTGCCTTCTAACGATGTATCAAAATGTTAAATAGGACTTGTATCTGAAAGCTATATTGCTATGAAATATACTATGAAGAGAAGAATTATGGTGTATCTTTAATATTTCAAATTACCCTTCCTGATGTTAGGAGTCGGTCCACCAAGAGTCAAGGAAAATCTAAAGAGATCAAATGTGTCCTAAAAGCTTTATTATTTGTCTTTCAAAAGCCATGGCTGCCATTCAGTTAGGCTTTTCCTATAGTCTATTTTAAGATATTTACAAAAACGTCAGCAAAGAGAAACAGAGGCATAAAGAGAAGGCAAGGTTAGAGATATTTGGCCAAATTTTCACTTTTCAAGGTAACTCTGAATAACTGGTAAATGGTGGCAATTAAGATACATCAAAATCTTATTTACCTCAATCAAATCCCCAAATCCCAGTTGAACAGGTAAACTATCAAAAAGAGTACACGTTTGATGGGACCACTAACATGGGTGACGTTTAAAAAACCCACCCTTTATAAGCTGTCACAAATCTCAACTTCTAACTTAGATTTTTCATTTTAAAGCATTAATGATGTGATAACAGATAATTTCTCTTATATCCTTCTGCGTCTCCCTCCTTCTTCTTCCTGACTTGTTCCTACCAACTTGGCAAGGTTTCTTTCTGGAGAGGCAGAGTGAGGGAATTTCAGTACCCAGGGACAGTGGTTATATAAATCCTTAGCCCCCTAGCAACCCAGACTTTGGGGCACATTCTCCTGCATATCCCTCTCTAGTGAGAGGTGGTCAGACTCAGTGTGTTGTTTAAATAAGACTCTTTTCCTTCACTCACAACTGAGATGGTTGGTGTTTATAAAATGATACCTGGATAGTAAAGAATCCCCAATGATAAAGAGCAGAAAAGAAATGTAGTGTTTCATCACAAACGGACAGGTGGCTCTAAGACAAAGTAGCATTACCACTGACTGATAGTCAATAGTCACGTATAGTCACAAACTATAAAGAGTGACTGGTTATGTTTTCATTTGTCTCATTGAGAAAGTATATTGTATCCTATAGCTTGATAAGAATTTATTTGACTGGTCAATGTTAATATCTGATTGTAATGAAATTATAATGGGTTACAAGACTAAAAATAGTAGCTAACGATTTTGTCTCCACCAATAACATATTTGTTATTCATTTTCTTTTCCATGAGAATATATTATGGAGAAATAAAAGAATTTATAGAAAATTATGTTTATGTTACTTTTATACTTATAATATATTAAATGAGCTGAATACTTAAAAGCTAGACATACGTTATTTAATTTAAGTTCAACTTTTTTCTGGGTATCTGTGAGTGGCAGCAGAGCTCATAACAACTATCTCCTGTGATAAATTGATTGTTTTCAGTAGACGTTTGGAAGAACTACTTTGTGCAAGTGCTCTGAGGTGAGGTAGGCAATCGCTTTTCATGTCACTTCAAAACTGGCCTTATGTAACTTTCTGATGCAAGGAAATTCCACCGCCCCCTATTTGATCTGCTTATTATATGTTCTGAATGAACTGGTCATGTGTATTTACTGGGTCTCCAGTCTAAACCCCCTTTCTAAAGCATCCACTGCCAACAAGCATTTTAGTGCAGGGTCTGTGCCGTATTCCTAAACGCCTGTCAAACTAACAGCTGGAGGAGTTTTTCAGATACTAGTGCCAATGGAATCACATCCACTTTCTGTCTTACACTAAAATGTCTCCTCTTGTATTTCCCATTAATGCTTAGTGGGAGCACAGTCTCAGTGGAAATCAGATACAACCCGCTCCCTGCATCAGCAAGCCCACTTTACTCACACCTGAACTTCTCAATGTGTTGTATTGGTTGTAGCACTGTTTTGAGTTATGTGTTATTCACAATTGATGGCTTGATTTTTTTTTAATTGCTTTAAAAATTCTTATTTTGCTCTACTGCTTTGTGTTTGGGCAGTACAGTTTCAAGTTCTTTCATTTAAGGGAGAAAAAATGTAGGTCAAATGGTCTGAGACAGTTTGTGTTTCGTTCCCTCTGTTCCTGCATTGCTGGGTTCATTCTTCTGGAGTGCTGCCTGCTCGGAGTGCAGCATGCTGAAACCTTAGCATCTCCTGCGATTTCACCTGACTACCTTTCCCAGAGTTCCCTTTTCAAGCCTCCAAGTTTGCAGAGGCTGAAGAGCAGTTGCCTAGCAAAAGAATGTGGAGCCTCTACCTGTCTGCCTTTGCAACCTTGTCTCCGTGTTGCGCAACTGCATACAGCAGTATGGAAGACAGAGTCTGATGTCTTCAGCATGGCTCTTGGGTGCTCCCCCCTTTTGCAGAGACATGGGGTGATGGTGGAAATTTCATTGTAGCTTTTGCCATAGTTGCCTAGTTGAGATTATGTAGGAGACACACACACCCAGTCCTTCCCAGTGGATAATTCCATAGACTGCAGATGTCTTATGGACCCTTGAGAGACACTGCCTTACATTCGCAGTTCCCATTCTTTGGAACTTCATCATTTATTCCTAAGTTTGTGGAAATTTTAAACTATTGGGTGCGTAGTATTAAGAAACTGAAAGAAATCTTGGGGCCATTATGTGTAACAACCAGAGGGGGAATATATATATATATAAATATATATATATATATATATTTGTAAATATTACATGTCGTGTGACCTGAATAACTAAATTCAAAAGGCAAACTAAAAGTGAAATTTTTCAATACGGAGAGGGTGGCAGAAGAGGTGCACATATGACCGGAGTATAAGGATGAAAAGACCCTTCTTCCAGATGCCTGGCCTTGCATTTCCCAAGTTTGCTTCCCACAGTTTGGTTCTGTTTAATCTTAATGGCTTCTCTTCTGGATTGCCCAAAGTTGGGCTCCCGAGAATTTTATGGTCATTTTTAGGACAAATTTCTCCCATTGACGTCTAAGTTTCAAATCTGGCAATGCAAAAAGTCTTTACCATATTGCTCCTCTAAGTACCTTTTGACTTGTTTTTTGTTCTTTCAGTTTTCTTTTTTTTTTGTGTGTGTGTGTGTGTAAGCCCTGCTGTCTTCTCACTTGCCTCGAACTCAGAGATCTACCAGCCATTGCCTCTATTGTTGATATTAAAGGCATTGGTCACTTCATGTGGCATCTGGTTTTAAAATATTAAAATGTCAGATATTTTCCATAGAAAGGCAATGACTGATAATACTATGAAGAAAGTCAGCTTTCAACTCTTCAGATATTGAAGTTTAAGCCAGTCCTTTCTGAATGCCGGATTAAATCTAAATACCAGAATTATCACTGTGATTCTCAAATGATCACAAAATCAACTTGAGCTGTGTAGTAGGTGCACCACACGCGTATGTGTGTAAATGTTCCATATACTCATTTCAATACATCTCATGGTTTCAGAAAGTTCCCAGATTGTCCGTGCAGTATAG
Organism: Microtus oregoni; assembly: GCF_018167655.1. NCBI lineage: Eukaryota > Metazoa > Chordata > Mammalia > Rodentia > Cricetidae > Microtus > Microtus oregoni. The sequence continues at coordinate 4,098,399 of NW_024543084.1, forward strand.
GAAATAAAAAAACCACAAAAACCACCTCAAAAGCTTAAAATGACTTGAGGAATTCCTTTAAACAGAAAAATCATGCAAAACCCTGCTTTAATATGATGTGCCTGGGGACCTGGATGGCTGTTTGCACTTCCCTTGCCTTGTGGTGTTGGTGTGTGTGTGTGTGTGTGTGTGTGTGTGTGTGTGTGTGTGTGTGATGGTTAGTGACTTTGGGAACGTTGGTTTTGTTTTCTGCTGAGTCACTAATTTTGCTGCTCTGTCCCCAGGTGCCACTCAGCATAAAAGTTACAAGTGTAGTTGAGAAAGCTCTGCGAGCTGTCAAGTGGAGGAAACCATTTCCCTAAGAGAAACAAGGTCCTGGTGTGCGTTGGTTTCCCTGGAAGGAAGCTTCCTTACTGCAGCCCAGGCATCAAATCTGCTTTGCCTGAGAAGCGGCTTGCTAGGCGCAAGAGCGGGACTTCTCAGCTGGCTGGAGATGCTTTCTGGCGTCTGGCTGGTTTGGCCCACTGCAGTCTCCCCTTCGCTAAGGACCCAGATCCCTACAGAAAGAGCGAGCAGTTACTTTCTCTTCGAGGAGGCTGAAAGAGCAGTGATATTTGCGGCTGTTTCCCTGTCGTGTTAACCGCCTCTTACTAGTAATAGATGTGATTTCTGTGGGCGACGGATGGGTGTACTGAGGCCTCGGTGATTAATAGTGAATTCCCATCGGCGGGCATCTCTCTGCCCCTCTTGCGTGATGTAAGATCAGACGTACCCCTGCATCGAAAAGTCCAGACATACAGCGCCTGGCTGGCGCTCGCACGCTCTCCGCAGGCGCGCTTCCGCACACCTTCCACATCCTGCTCCTGGCAGAGCAAGAAGGACTGGCTGGACCCACCGACCCAGGGATTTCCAGTGACATTTGTAAATGACGCGGCTCAGTTCCAGGCTGCCAGCGGCCGCGGCCGGGCCGAGGGTGCCGCCGAGCAGTCTGCAGCACAGGCTCACCGGGAAGATCACCATGTCCCAATTGCTTCTCGCTGTCCTCACTCTCTCGGGATTATTGCCTAACGCCAAGGTGCTGACTGTGGGAGCTGACCAAGGTAAGGGCTACGACCCCCCACTTTCGCAGTTTCCTCCTTTGGCTTTCCTGCTAGGTGATACTGGCAAACAACTGAGTGTGAAACTTAAGTCCTTGGCAGCCCCGCTCCCCGCTCCCGGGACCCACTGGCCACTGTGCGCTAACCTCCTGGGGGGAGAAGGTTATTGGAGGGTTTCTGAACTAGGAGCCAGAGTGTACCGCTGCCTGCACATTTTACCCTTGTCATTTTCGGGTCCTGATTTTGTATGTCCCTCTTCCCCCCGGGAGCATTTGTACTTGGCCAGTGGCTTCTGCCCGGGCATCCCAAGCGCTGCCGATGTTGAATCGGAATTCGCATTTCTTTTAGACTCCCTTTGGCGCTTGCTTTCAGCTGAGAGCTTTAGCCTCCTGATTATCCGCCATAGACAATTACTCTCCCAACTTAGCTCCTGGTTGACTTCCTCAGCTGTGCATCTGGGGAGAGGTGTCAGAGCTCTCTCCCTCCCGGAGAGGCTCTGTCGCCTTTTGCGGGGTTGGCTTGGCTTGGGTGGCTAGCAGAGAAGCTCCTGAGGGCTTTTTCTGAGACTGTTCAAGCACTGCTAGAACTTGCCTTTTCTGATGGGGGAAGGTCTGTGACCCAGGACCAGGGTACCTTGATAGCCTTATGGAATGGAGAGTCTGACTCCATCTAGCCTAGCACTTTGCGCTTGCTCTTCATCAAAAAGCTGGGAACGGTAGAAGTTCAGAGGGGAAAGGTTATGGGGAACCCAGAGAGAAGGGGAGGATAATTAACGCAGGTTCTGAAACTTTTGACCTGGAAACCCACAATTCCTCTTATCTTTTTACTATCATCGACAAGGATATGTGGGTTAAAAAGGGAAAGTGGAAAATCGCAGCAAAGGAATATTTGCACACTGCCACCAGGCTCAGAAGGGTTAACTCCTTAAAGAAAAATTAGAAGTATCATAAATCCTGAGCTGATCTCATAATGATCATATAATTCAGCTTTTTTCACTTAATTAGGGAAGAGAAAATAAACAAAAATATTAAAAACCTCAAATACACAGATGCCAGTGGAAAGCAAAGCGCAAAGGGAAGGGTCTTGCATTGTGAGATTCAGTTGGTTCAGATGAAAGGAATTATGAATTGACTAGGAACTAGTTTCATAATAGGACAGGACCAGATGGGTTGTAATGGTTCTATTTAACCTACGCTTAGCCACCAGCGCCTAATCCTACAAGAGGCTCACACATGGCATTTCTAGGAGTGGCTCTGGTAATCTTTCAGGAACACGGCTGCCGAAACATAAAGATTCTGAACTAGTTTAAGTTGCCTTGAAGTTGCTGTGGAAGAGTTGAAAATGGTGCAGATAAAATGGAAGCATGGGGCTCTCACTTGAAATGACGGTGGCTTTGATCTGCCACAGTCGCTCCTCAATGTTCCTTAGCAAAAACGTTTGAAGTTGGGCTGAAACACATGAGAAGGTGTAGCTTCTGGCTCAGGATGCTGGCAGAGCAGGCTACAGACAGACTGTTGGTCTTGGGTTTCTTGTGATGGAATATACTCCCCCCCCCCACACACACACCCACACACCCTGGAGTCTGACCTCACCCCTAGCTCAGTGCTTTGTGTATTTCTGTAGCATACTGCTGCTGCTACCTGAGGGGAATGATTGAACATCTTAAGAGAAGTTTGTCTACAATAATAAATAAAAATCAGCTCTTTCAAGAGATAAGAAATTAGCATCAAGAATGATATTTAGTGTCAATATAGTTACAGAAAAGGGAAGAACATCTAAGGTTACATGGAAAATAATTGTCAGTTTTCATTACTTAATTGAATGTTAATTATCAGCTGAAAAAATTGTCAGAAGTACTTTGTCATGGAGTGCAAGCATGCATAGTTGCAGATCAACACTTACTGAATTCTAATGCTCCTAATCGAACTCTCAAAACTTAAAAAAAATTAGTTAAAACTGTGCCAACAGTCTATCACAGCTGTAAGAGTCATCTTCAATTGTTTCTAAGAAGAGAAGAGAGGAGGGATGGAGGGGGAGAGGGAGAGAGAGAATCTTGTTAAATGTTTAAAATGAGAATGTAGCTGCATTATGACAGATGCCCCCCACTGAGATGCTGACAGTGAAGACAAGGCTTATAACCCAAGAACAAGGTTAATGAGATGTAGCTGCCTTCAGGCTTGTGGCAGTGGCAATGGCCCTTGAAGAAGAGAATATATGTGTGAAAATACTGGTGAGTTTAATAGTGTAAGGGGGAGCTTTATGTCTTGACGTGTGAGACCATGTCGGGGTCCTCCAGATACTTAAGGTAAAGGGAGCTTCTCTTTCTCGAGGGAGGTGCTTGTTTCCTGCTCTGCTGTGGCATCCCTGTGAAGTTTGTGAGCAGAGGCTAAAGTCTTTTACTAGCTAAAAAGTAAAACAAAGCGACAACAACAACAACAAAACCAGAAATGCATGTCAAACTCCTTCGTATGTTTAGTGTCCAAGCCATATGCAACTACCTGTCTTTTAATGACATGTGGTTTGCCTAGTTTACACTGATTTTTATACTGTCAAAATAATGTATGTGCCACTTCTTATTACATTTCATTGTATCCGAAAAAGGAAATATCTTTATAACTCTTAACAGCCAAAAGGAGGATAAATCATATTCATTTAGAATCGACTAATTTTGTCATTTAATGATGTCATAGTATATCAAAGTATCGTTTGGTAGTGATTAAGACTTAAAAGGAAGTATGTCTTAAGTTGTTAAATTATCTGAAAGGATTGGGAGGTGGGAAACCCAAGATAAATTCAAATCCTTGAGTCTGGTAAAATGTTGAGAGCTTTTTCCAGATAATTAGTGTTCTTGCTGCTTCTGTCCTCTTCTTGTGTCTGCTTAAAACCAGTAAAAGGTTACAACTATTAATGCTTTGATATTAATTTTCTTTCTCTTAAAAAAATGTAATTCACTTGCCTGTTGTAATTCATATCTCCTTTGATCAAATGTTCAGATTTTGTTTTTGAAGAAGTTTCAAAACTGTGACTCAGTTTCCTCCAAACTTCCAAACTTAAGTTTAAATAGGAAAACAAGAGAAAAATGCAGATATGTTAGAACTATGTGCTGATTGAAGGAGCCATTATCTTTAGCTAAATTAGTAATGTCTTGCATTCTTTGTCTTTTAATTTCATAATGAATAGTAGTACAGAGATAATTTTAAACAACTTACATCAATGTTGCTTACCCTGTTTTCAATTACTCCTCTAAGAATAAAGAATGCATAGATTGTCACAGAAAACTAAGTACTAACTACTCTGGAATTATTAATACAGATTTGTTTTTGAGTAAATGTGAAAAAATTGTAGAGTTGCTTCTGGGTGATATCATTAGTGTATTCATAGGAATGAAGTAGCCCTTTACAAATGCTACTGGCCAGTAAAGGCGACAGAGATTTCCTATGCACCTACATTGGATCCACAATGCTCATTAGTTCTTAGTTGCTTTGTCTATCTCTTGTCTGAGCCTATGCCATACAATAAAGATAAGATCCATTTAAAACCACTTGCAGTGAACACAGGTTGGTTTTGAAAGGAAATGCAATGCTTCAGGACCTCCACTTCTTCTCTCTATTCCATGCTGTAATATGACCTTTATCCTAATAATATCATTGGTTTTGTTTCTGCACCTAATTCTTATGTCTTACATGAACTACATTCTCATTGTCTACTCATTCCTAGTTACAGTGAAGAAGTGTGGGGAAAAATCTCCAGTGAGACACAAGGATAGATTGCTCCCTCTTCTATGCCTGTCTGTCAAAACAATTCTTGTACAGAGGAAACACTTGTCTTCATTCCAGATAGATACATTCAAAGAAAGTGGAATTAATGCTAAACGTTGAACATGCTTGTACCAACATAATGTCACTAGTCAAACCAATGCAGGAGCAAGTAGATCCTACCCACATGTGAAATTTGGATTTACATATCTTTCTTAAAATGACAGCTTCAATGCAAAGACCATAAAATGCCCCTCTGGCGACAACCTTGCAGATACTGTTTACTACAATAAAGTTTTTACTTTTTCATAACTGTAGATAAAATTATGTTTGTGATTAGTGCATTCCTGAGACACAGAAATAAAAATGTGAAATGAAAAACTGTTGAAATATTTCCTGACCCGAAGCAAGCAGTACTCTAATGAGTTTCCATATGGCTAGTATTTAGTTTTCACACAATCCGAAACTGGAAGTCACATATGTCAAAGTACTTTTGCCCCCTATCAGTTTTTCAGTGGAGGAACTGAGGCCAGTGTCCCATGTATGTTGAGCCTGTGATCTCACTGAACCCCACCCAGCCCTGAGCAATTGCCTGTGAAAAAGCTTCACGAGCTTGCCATTCAAATGGATTTTAGTGCCTGGAATAGGGAAAATGTGGTTTGCCAAACTTAATCTGAGAATAATGACAAATATAATGTATGCACCTCAATGTATGGAGAAGGGAAATTCAAAATTTTAGGGGTTTATTTTTTTGCTTTATAGAAGGGAGACAAAATTATTTTAACTAGCTAATATTGAAATTCTGAAGCAATACCTTTTTCTGCTTCTACTGTCCTGTTAATCCATAAGCCCACATTTAATGCAGAGGTATGGAAAATGAACTCCTACCTGGGGAAAATATCTTAATAGTTAAATATGAAACAATACTAAATACAGAAACACCTGTAGAATTTGTTTATTAAAGTTAACACTAGGTCTAATTCCTATGAGCATTAATTTATATTTATTTAAGTCTCTTTTAAGATGTATCATGTTCACAATAATGTCAAGTCGCTATTTTCAATCTTACATAAACTCTCATCTAAGTAACATTGTGATTTCACCAACTGCGCCCTCCATATCAGAGAAAGAGGACCAAACCCTACAGAATATCACATCACACATCAGAAGAAATGACCTGAAAAATGTATATACTTTCTTCAATCGAAAGCTTTTCTTCCGTGTACTGTCTGCACAAATTTAGAACTACATTTTCCCTAATCAATGATTTGGTGGTCTCCTCTATCTCTCCTGGTACAACTGCATGACCAAGTTAGAAAATATGTATTATTTATTTCACTGCTCTGAATTCGGCATTATCACAAAATACAACTCTCTATCTGGCCTCTTCCTCCTCTTTCTCTCTCCGACTATCCCTGTTTTCCACACCTTTTTTCTTCTCTTTCTTTGTGCCTTATTGGTTTAGACTGTCTCCACAGAAACACAATTAATTTGATTGAGTTTCCTGAGCAAACTAATTCATGGAATTAACTTGTTCCTAAATTAAAATTAAAGCTCTTAGATAAGAGTACAGATAGATAGAAAAATCCAATTGTCAGATAATGATACTTTGTCAACATCTGAGACTTCCTCTCAGCTTTTCCAAAAGTCGGTCAGAAAATCAAACTTTTCAGGGCTATTTCTCCTATAGAACCAGTCATTTCAATTAGTGCATTCCTAACATTGGTTCTTTTGTTTACTTTTATTGGTTAGGTTAAATATACTCATCTTTAGAAATTTTTATTACTATCAGGAAAATGTTATATTGATATTCTTTAGAGAAGATGAGTGTCCTTATGTAGGCATTTTTAGAAGGGACAGTTTCAAGTACAATTTTTTTTTATAACTTTAAGAAAAGAAAAGAAATAAAAACTTGGGGAAGAAGATAGGACATGTTGCCTTGCTAAACTACCATTGCTACATTTCATCTCAAAGTGTATTCTTAATAACAGCCAGACATCTATTTCCTGAGTCGCATGCACTTCATTGTCCTGGCTGGCTTAGCCTTCAGACCAAAGACAGGTATTGTTGAAAAATGACCTCATTTTAGTGGAAAGAATGTGCCTGTTCTTTAGGTAAGATCAAGGTTCCACAGTTTGTCTCTTGTTTTGTTCTTCCCATCAATAGGACGGTCCTTCCTAACTTTCCATGTAGCATTTCCATCCTTCAAGCTTCAAGATAGCTTAACTTTAGAAATATGAATGCATAATTCCTTAAGAAATTTCTACCGCTGAGTTTTTCTTTAATGACAATTTGTCATCTTATCCTTTTCTTCTTAATATGAAAAAGAAAACTGAAGATGAGAGTGGGGCCAGAAGAAGGAAATGAGACTTAGTTGTGGATGCTGTGAGAGCTCCTAGGGTATATTAAAGATATTTATAGAAAGAAAAATAACCATAGGTATAATGATGAAAACATTATTGTATTTAGAATGTTCTATTTTCCTTAAGAATTATGACATTTAACGCTAGGAAGGACAAAGAGTCTGAGAGAGAACTTTGACATTGACATTTTGGATTCTTCCAACATAGATGTAATATTTGGAGCAATTAGTGTTCTCAAACATTTGATAAAATATTAAGTTCTATAAATTTTAGATCTGGAATTTCAATATATTTAAAACATACACATTTCTCAGAGTTTTTAATGGTGTATTTTTATGTTCAAAAATACTAAGTATACTTTAATAAAAATATTCTACTTTCTTCAACTCTTAATTTTAAGGCACTTTTCTCATTTATTATTCTGAAAATGCAGTGGTGACTGGATGCGCTCAGTAGACTCTTGTTGTCCGAGGTAAAGGTATTATGGATTGTGATCACTCATCATTCATAATTTGAAGACTTGTGCATGGCCTTGCGGACGCAGAAATCAAACAATATTTTAGCCATTTTGCTATCATAATGATAACGGCTATTTGATCATCCGTGTAATAGTGATGGGATGAAACCTCAATGGTATACTTAAGTTGTTTGTGGACAAAAAGTGAGTTTTTGAATATGTAATTAAAACCAGGTATACTATAGAACTTTAATGTTTTTCTTAGCTAAACTAGCTAAATAGTCCTGTCAGATACTTTGAAATGAATCGTGAGAGCAATGACTTTTGTTAACTTTCTTTCAGATCTTTTCTTGCTTCCATTACCATACAATCACCTCCCCTCAAAAAGGCTAGGGGTTTTATTTTACTTGTTTGACAATGTAGTTCAGCCATGAGTATTTATATGAGAGGCAAGAAGAGTTAGCCAAGAGCAACCAGCATAGGAAATATATACCAATTATGTTACAAAGATAGAAAAATAGTGTCAAGTGATTGGTAGAAATGCCTTGGTGGTTCTATACATATAATTTCTTCAGGATGGTTGATATGTCTGCTAATAACAAGTGATAAAGGAGACCATCTTCAGTAGTGGAGAAACTTTTCATTTAGACCTTGAGAAATGATCATTATCTCATCTTTAGAGAATGAGAGAAGGCTTGCATGTCTGGAATGAACTGTCTGTGCTCAGTAGAGTAGGGGAATCAGATTAGCTAAATGTCAATAGAGGGGAGGGACATAGGTTTAGTCCTGATTAAAATAAGTAGCAATTAGAGCTTCTTTAAGAGATGAAATTGTAGATTATTTTTTCTGCTACACAAACAAGAGAGAGCAACAGAGTTACAGGGTCATTTAAATTCTCCTGGGGAAGGTTCTGTGGATTTGAATGAAAATGGTAATGATGAGACAAGATGGAACAAACTTTTAAATCTTTTATTTATTTTTAATTAATTAATTAATTAATTCTCTCATATATTACCTCAGACTACACTTCTCTCTCCCCGATCCCCTTCTCCCTTGCCCTTCAGAAAAAAAAAACAGGCCTCCCAGAGATATCAACCCAAAAAGGCATATCAAGCTACAGTAAGACTAGGCATATATCTCACACCAAGGCTGGACAAGGCAAGCCATTTATGAGGGGAAAAAAATACCAAAAGTAGGAGAAAGAATCAGAGACAGCCCCAGCTCCCACGGTTAGGAGTCCTACAAGAAATCCAAGCTGCACAACCATAAGATATATGTAGAGGACCTAGTTCGGACCCATACAAACTCCCTGATTGTCAGTTTCTGTGGACCCCTATGATCCCTGGATTATTGATTCTGTGGGTGGTGTTCTTGTAGTCTCCTTGACTTCTCTGGCTCCTATAATCCATTTTCCCCCTCCTCAGGAACTCTCTGAGCTCTGCCTGGTGTTTGGCTCTCTTTCTCTCCATATGAGTTGCTGGATGAAGCCTCTCTGATGATGATCATGCTAGTCTCTAGTCTAGGAGTATAGCAGAATATAATTAAAAATCGTTTCATTAACTTATTTCTTTTCTTATCAGCCCTGTTTGATTCTATCGTAGGTTCCTGGGCTATCCAGCCTCTGGTTCCTGGCTACCCAGGCAGTGACAGGCGTGGGTTTCCTCTCTGGGTGTGGGTGAAAGTTGGACTGGTCATTGGTTGGCTACTCCCACAGCTCTGTGCCACTTTTTCTCCAGCACATCTTGCACGCAGGACAAATTGAATCTCGAAAGGTTTGTGGCTGGGTTGGTGTCCTAGACCCTCCACTGGAAGCCTTACCTGCTTACGTAAGAGGACCAATTTTAAGCAGATAGTCTACAATAATAAAATATGTCTCACTCATAGGAATACATAGGAAGACGAAGCATGAAGTGGTCATTTTTAGCTTGTAGAAGTAAAGGTGGATGTTCTTAACGACAGAACATCTAGTATATATTGTTTAGGGATGGATGCATTCCATTTTGGAATGCCTTTCATTGGCTCACACATGTTATAATTCAATGCAGTACATGACACCAAATGATTGTGTTTGATCCTGCAATAATGTTTTTTCTTACTAATACCTTTGTACTTGTATTTCAGAACATCCAACACCAATGTTCCTCTTACTCCCTCTATGCATACTGTATCTGGAACTCATAGATGCCAACATAGCATTCTTTCTGGGTTATTTAAAACTATGCATTTAGGAACATTAAGAACATCCTAAGTATTGATAAATATACAGCAATTATTTTTTGCCATTTCAAACAATTTAAACGATTGCAAAAGCAAAAGGAAGAAAAATTGGCCCACGGAGACTCATTTGTGTTTTATTCTCAAAGAAATCCTCTGAGTTTTTAGCAGAGAGCTCCTATTCAATTGTACCTTAAACCTTTACATGATTGAGAAGAATTTCAACTGACAAATTTTTCAAATGTTCCTGGTTATGAATATTCTATTAGGTTAGCAAAGGGAAGAAATTGTAACACAGTTACTACTCACTGCACCCATCTCACTCTGAGAAGTTTTTTTTTTTTTTTAAATCTGAAGCTTTTGAAGAGAAGAGAGGTGCTGAAAAAAACTGGCAAGCCATCTTCCAGAACCAAAGTATGGCTCTAGAATTGATGTGTGTAGAACTGGTGTGCTACTTGTTCCGTCAGAGCTCATGAGTTTTCTTCCTAGGTTTATCCTGATGTAGTACCCAATGCATACCAGCCTTGATGTGCTTTGTAGAACCTAGAGCCAGCACAAGCAATTGACACACTAATTACGCAACTCTGCCAACTCTGTATTTTTAAGGTAAACTTGCTTGCACTACCAGAACACACAATTCAGATTTTCTTGGCTCTTGCTAAAGTTACAAAGGAAAGAGAATGTAAGAGGAACCTGAAGAGAGGCATACAGATGTTGTGATATTGGAAAGCTTCTCATCATGAGGGTCTGTAAAGTACTGAATGCACATGTTTGAAGGTGCTACTGTTCCTTTTAAGCTGAGTGAGTCACCAGGCACTAAGTATTGAAGATTGTTTGGGGGCTTTGGGAGTTAGGCCCTGAAAGTTTGTCATTGTTCCTTTGTATTATCATTAATATTCTCTCTCTCCCTCTCTCTCTCTCTTCTCCATCTCTCTTATTCTCTACCTTGAGCAAAAGCTGAGGTTTCTTTTAGAACTTTAAGTGAAGATGTGCAATGCAGAATACTACCATAGTATCAGTTTAGTGCCTAAAATAGTTCACTTAATTTCCTTCAGAACTTAAGATATAAGCAGAGACTGCTCACTTATTTCCAGGCTGCCCAGATCCAAATAGTCACAGAGAAAGTATACTAATTACAACATTGCTTGTCCTATTAGCTCAGGCTTCTTATTAACTAACTCTTACAACTTAAATTAACCCATTTTTATTAATCTGTGTATCCACACAAGGTTGTGGCTTACTAGTAGGGTTCCAGCATCTGTCTCCTTCAGCAGTTACATGGCATCTCCCTGACTCTGCCTACTCTCTCTATAGTTCATATTTCCAGCCTGGCTCTATTCTGCCCTGTCATAGGCAGAAGCAGCTTCTCTATTAACCAATGGTAATAAAACAGATTCATAGCATACAGAGGAAAATCTCACATCAATTCGAGATCACCTGAATAGAGAACCAAGAAAGCAGCTCACCTCCTTATGCCCTTCATGGTATAAGAAGGAGTAAGAGCGTTATGGGAAAATTCAAACTGCGAATACTTCTAAGCCTGAGTGGCAATGCATAAATCCATGTGTATATGCATAGTTTTCAGTGGTGCTGTGTCTGAATTTAGGAAAAACATCTACTAAGTAGACTGTACATTGAGACGAAGTGATTCAAACACAAGAATATAAAGTTTTAGAAATGCCTACATAAAATATTGAAGCAAAAGATCTCAAGCAATTTCACTGCTGTGTAAAGTAT